>NC_089519.1:9982612-11182612 GCF_963924715.1 Thunnus thynnus
AGTGTCTCACCATAGGTGCACTTGTGTAGTCCTAGTGCCCTTCTGTTTACTTCATGTGCCCCGCTGGTGTGAGCCTTCGGGCGATAATGAAGCATGATGCCCCTTTTTCACTTCATCATTGCCCCTGAGGGTGTCTGTGCACAGCCCTGCTTGTGTCATCTTGACATGTTTGCACAGAATCCCCTTGACTTGCCTGATCTCGCACAGGAAATACATCCCCGATATTCATTTATGCTTTTCCTCTCACACCACCAGGGTATGATACACCTTGGGAGAAGCAGAAATAAGGCTGACAAACCTACATGAGTGTATGTGTGTGTTTGTGCAAATCAATCCAAGAGAACAAAAGAGGCAATTTGATGTAGACACGTGTGTGAAATTGTGTCTGTGAGTGCGGAGCCGGCGTGTACAAGTTAGTGAATTAGAGCTGGGGCATGCAATATTACATGAGTCACAAAGTCTGCCTTACTTCGCCCCCTCCCTCTCTTTACTGCTCTCTAAGGATTACACAAGATAATCCTGCAGCTGACGGTGCTTTTGACAACACAATGGTTCCGCATGATCTAGCCCCGTGCAGCCTCTTGAAGGAAGCGATAGAAAGATCCTACATCTGCTGAGCCACAGGTGGTCCCACATGGGGCTGGATCTGCATAGTTCTCACTACAACGCTGTGTATAATCCTGAAGCGTGAGATGCCTTCGCTCTCCCTGAGGTAAAAAACAGGGGGATAATGAAATAGTGATGGAACTTGGCTGTTTGTCTGAGCGTGTTAGTGGTCCATCCATCTTATGTACAGCCCACACCTCTGTGATGGATGCACAAATGCAGCTCACACATGGAAGTAAACCTGTGTGATATTACAGCAGTGACGGCTGTACTTGAATATCCGCAGCAAAAGCGTCTTCAGTTTTCTTTTAGCTATACACACACTAAGGATAATTTGAAATTCCTCCAAGAATTTATGATGCTCAGCTGTATCACACATGGAAGAGTAAATCTCCACGGAAATAAAAAAATAAGCTATAGGCTGAATATGGAATGAATGCACACGTCTGATATATCAGATAGCCAGAAGGAAACTATAGCGTGTGCATTAGAGGATCTGATTCTGTCGATCAATATTTTCCTGTCAGCCACACTGTCTCGCACCGACATTGAGCCAAGGGGCATTATTTCTATCTGGTGCTCCCTCCTTTAAAATAATGTTTTCTCCATCTGCAGTGGTGTGCTGTAAGGTATATAGCTTGCCAAATTAAATCATTCAATTAAACAGTCTCTGCAGCAAACACAGGGGAGCTGTGACAGTGGAAGTCATACAGGGAACAGGGAAATGAGATGGGTTTGGTAATAAATAAAAGGTAGATAAAGAGAAGAACAAAAGCATGAAAACACTAACCTGACAGTGGAAATCTTGAGGTTTATGGGAGATTAAAAACAAACAAACAGGGTTTTGAAAGTAAAGGAGGAAAGATAAAGTACCAATATCTTACTGTTTCCTGGAGGCTATTTGTTTGAATTGTTTTTAATCTCTAACCTTGTCGCTTAGAGAGATGCACCTGCTTCATCCTTTCAACTCTGAAGAGGACCAGTAACATGTAGTGAGATACTGGCAGCAATTCAAACTAAAGAAAAAAATGGGGTAAAACCTCACCCTGATTAGAAGTTCCTTCTTTTTCACCACAACGTGTACAGTACATGCAGAATGAAAAGCCATAGAAGTCTTGAATTGAAATGTTTTTTTGTTTTTTTTTTTAAAAAGTTTTTCAGTCAGTTTCTTTCCTGTCTGTCAACCGGACAAATTCAAGTGGGAGAACTGAAGAGAAAAAACATTCTTCAAACTGTAAAACTGTAAGAATATGACCACAAACCAGCCAGTCGAAAAATTGGTCTCTGCAAATACTGTGCTATAAATGATTGAGCTGAGAGCAATGTGAACATTTATTTGTGTTTTTCATAGTGTAAAGGAAGTTTCACAGGTCCTCTGTGTGTGTGTAGAGACGATCATCAATAACCAGCACTGCTCTTGTCTCTCCGTTTTCTCTGTGTATACAAGACAACTGACAGTCCCTTGCTTTCTTGTTTCTGCTTGTTTTAGTGCAACATTATTTGACACACGGTTGGCTATGAGTGCAGGTCCACAGAGGACCATGCCTGTATTCGCACTTGATGAACAGTTGCCATGGGAACAGACAACAAATCAGGCTTGGAAGAAAAAAATAACCTGGAGCCTGAACATAAAGACAACACATACCCATGTAGAAAATGTATTTAAACAGTCACTAAACACAGTTTGCTACTGTAAAAAATGCATTATTACTGTTCTGTATAATGTTTTAAGTTTTTTACAAGACTTAAATCAGATACAATATAAATTTTCTTTGTTTTTCATTTATTTCATTAATGCCACAACATACAGTACATACGTGTATACACAACATAACAAAATATCAAATGACTACTTGTATGTCAAAACACACAAAGACAGTGTTTCAGCTCAGTGTTTTGGTTTTTACTGCCCACAACTTCACTGTGGTTGGTTCACTCTCACTGATCTCCTCAACCTTGTTTCCAGCTGCAAAAAAGCTCACCGTACTCTACCCGCCTAAGACCAGACAGCAGGTAAAGAGCTGGATATTTCCCTCGGGAGTTGGTCAGAAACCAAAAACTGAGCTGAAAGGAGAATAAATACTGCATTTACATTTGTTAGGTGACCAGAAAAAGACTTTCAGTGAATGCTAATGTTGCTCTGTATCTGCTGTTGATTTAAGATTTATTAAATCCTGGAGCCATAATGAGTTTTTGGCAAAACTTTCTAAAAGTTAGGCTGGTTCATTTCAAAATTTTGATGTATTAAAAAAAGATTTTCAAATCTCCCCAAATCATTACATGTCCCACATATTTTACCCCTAGAGGACAATTCTCTTACTTTATTACTGCTACATCACAATTATTATTAGTGGTAAGATAACAGCTAGGGACTCAGCGGTATGCAGCTATCTCACTGGACTGCTAATATAACCTCTGCTGATTGGCCAACAGAGCACACGGTTATGAGAACCTTGAGTTGAAAAATTTACTTGATTGCATTTAAAGTATGTGTCTTTATGAGAACGTGCATCAAGACAAGATCTCATGAGCATTGTGTGTCATACCTCAGGAAGTGTACTTGTGCATATATCCTCTTTGCATTTGTTTCATTAGAGAAAGACATTGTCACAGATATTGTCTGCATACAATGAGCCCAGCAGACTCAAGGTGAGTTTCAGAAAATATGGATTCCAGTACCATAAGAATTTGTGCATCAGCCCCTCTCTCTCTGTATCCCTTTCACTCTCTCAACTCTCTGTCTTAGTGACTATCTGTGTGTCGCTGCCTCCTTTTCTATCTTGCATCTCTGCAAGGTCAATTCACCCAATTACTTTCCTTGTTCGGGAGAGGTAAAGTGTCCTTCTCCCCTCTTCAGTTCTACAAGTGATGAGATCAATAACACTCCTGGTCCAAAGTTAGAATGTCTCTTGGCTTATTACTGTTCAGCCACCCTCCTAACAACAACAGACTTGCCAACAACGCACTCTTTCAGCTTAGGTTTCACTATCACAGTGGACGGCCTGTGAAGTGTTTCATCCCAAAATGAGATATCCTCCATTTAAAAAGAGAAATTACACCCACACCTCGATCTTGACTCCTGACATGAAAGTAAAGCACCTAGTGTTACATTTCTGGTGAATTTCAGGAAGCTAAATTCAAAGCTGATATATAGCATTTTGAAATGAAAGCCACCACTTTTATTTCATATGAATACTGTGTTGTGCTCCATATAACAAAATGTGTAAGTACAGAAGAAGTAAAATGATAGAGAAGATAATGAGTTTTTTCACTGAGCTATCTGATATTATGTTTTATGGAGCTATATGAGAAGTCTTCTGCACATAATATTTTATTTAGTGATATGATAGAGTAAGTAAATATGTGGGTAAAGTAAAACACCATAGCAACAGAACTAAATGTGATACTTTTATTGTTACCATATATTTGAGTTTCCTGTTAGTATAAGAAACATCTAGATGAGTTTGAGAGTGGATAAATTGCATTTCATCAATTAAAATAGAAATGGCTTAACACCCCCCTTATATCCTGGACTTGTATGCTTTAAATTTGTTGAGAAACTTTCATTTTAGTTTCCAAATCTGTTCATATTTATGTTATTTATGTTAAAAATGTGGCCATTGAATTAACAGCAGTAGTGATGTTTCTGCTTGAAGCAACAAAAACAAAGTCATTAGTTCCATTAGGTCTGTATCACTGCTTCACTGCAAGCTGGTTTGTCTTACACAGTGCCCAATTAAACCACAGACCTGTCATTCAGTTCTATCTCTTATAGTTTCACATCTCAACTTGTACCATAAGATAAGTGAATGGATTTGCTGTCATGCTGTGAATCCACAACTATGAATGCATGTTAGGATTTAGTCATATGGAAACACCCATGCAAACACGTACACAAATGCACACACGCATATATGTAACATGTACTGGATGTGTGCATGTTTGCATGTGAAAGTGTGTGTTTGAACATGAGAGAGGCAGAGGAAATGAGAAATCGTTGATTAAAAAGCTCTGAAGCGAAGCCCTGTTATCTTGACTAATAAAACAATTAACCTGCTTTGAATGAAAGGCTCAAAGTGATGCTTGTACTAACACACACACACACACACAAATGATGAAGAGCCCTATCCACCTAGATGTAAGCGAGCAAGCTGATCACGCCATACATAGACACGAAAAATCTGCATGGTAGGTGTGTGAACAGACAAAAGCATATGTCAAATTCCACTCTTGAGAGCTTTTTCACTGAAAACAGCTGCTTGCTGTGGCTGGAAATGAGGTTAATGAGAGTGGTAGGGGTAAACCAAAACAGTAAAACTGTGGGCCAAAAAACCAAAGCTGAAAGACACTAAATCAATCAGTGGTGCTAAGAGTTTGGTGATACTTCTCTGTGGGTCCTTCAATATGAACAACCCCTTTCACATTACACACAATCATTTGACCAATTGCTTATTTAAAAATATCGATTAATGCAGCTTGAAGAACTAGAATGTCCCAATATTAGCTTTACTACTCTATTAGTTTTAGTATTGGTGTATGCTGTTCATAAATGATCCTGGACTTGTCTCCCTAGGAAGAGATGATAACAGTTTGTGTTATTAAAATGCTAGTCATGCCATGCTATGGTGAACCATGCCAAGGGCAGTCCAATCAGTCAAGGAACAAAGTCGGAGAGGGGACATATCTGAGGAAGCAAATACTCTCAATGTCAGTCTTACAATTCACAAAGGTGTACAACCACATCAGAGGGATATAATGCTCACAAATCACAGAGCACTGGCTGTTCCTTTGTGATTCCCCAGCCTGTTCATCAGTATAACCACAGATATTACAGTAGAAACGTATTCATTGAATCTTCTGTTACCCAAACATTATCTCTATCTGCATATGTTTACTGTAGGTCCCTCTAAAACAAAATGCAAAGCAGCTATAGTTGCCAGTTATCCATATAAATGGCTCATTCTGAAGGATCTTTTTTCCACAAAAGATAATGGCACTGATGCATAATGTATGGAGTCATTAACAAAAGCCAAGGGAGCTGAAGAAAACACACATCACCATTAAAAATCATGGCAGATACAAATGTATAGGGAAAAGAAGTGTGCCTGTGGCGATACACAGCACTGCACAGCAGGCCGTTGACCTTCCAAACAACATCACACATCAGTTGCCACCTTGTCAACACTGTCCTGTGTATGTGCATGTCTTTGTGTAAACGTGTCTGCACATTTGTGTGCAAGTCGCCCTTTAAGCTCATTGTCACCAGCCTGTCTATCTTCATCACTGGTGCCACAGGGAAGCTCAACACCCTGGCCATATCAAGACCTTTTAAGGACGTCAGCAGTGAACAGTCCACATGTAAAGAGACTTGTAGAACACACCTGAGAACATACAATGCAATGCATACAAATTGAATTTGAATTGAATTACAATTTTATGCAAATAGAGGGGAGTGGGTTTTTCACGGAACAGAGTTTGAGGTATTGCACGTGATGAGTGCAAGCTGACTTCATGTGGATGTGGATGACATCCTGGAGAAAAATTTCTGCAGGGCAGTAACTCACCAACTACCTTAACTCTACAGGGCACATTACATTCACAGAGGGTTATCTTTTCAAATTACAGGTACAGCAAACAACAACAAACACAGGTCAATATCTGTTTTAGACCTTCGAGCACCCTATGGTTCTCACAAGCTTTTAGTGCTACAGGCACCTGTTGGGTGAGCCAACACTGGTAAAGACACAGATTACAAGCAGGAGGAAGACAAGCATGTGGGCAAAGTGCTTAACCAAGGGTTCACACTCATATTACCTGGGTGCCACTGGGCAGGGTGTTCTCTCTGTGGGGGGCTGCTTGGTCTGGCAGCCGAAAAAAACTCCAGATAAAATCTTCAACAATAACTAACCATATACAGTATCTTACGCACATTTTGTCCAACATGTTCTTAGTGTCTATTGCCGGACACCTGGCGGTACTCCTTGTGAATCAGATGAGCCACATTTGCTTTGACAGAGCTAGAGGTGGAAACCCTCATAAAAGCTTGGAGATGGGCATCAGTCAGTCTGGATTTGTGTTTTGACTGATTTAAAGTTCATTGTGAAGAACAGTTTTTCACAAAGGCATGTGCTTCCAAACAGACACATGACCTGCTTGAAGAGTCCTTGTGCCTCTCTAAACTTGGCTTTCAGGTCAGTGCTGCACTGAGGGTCTATCAGATCCATTTGTAGTTCAATTGGGGCATTTTCCACCTCAAAGGAGAAAGGGTCTGCAAACATCTGCAAAGTATTACTGTGAGACTTGAAGTCAGCAAATTGGTGGTCAAACTCTTGCTGTAGCCTTGCATGTTGGAAGGGGCTGAGGTTTCTCACAGTAAGCTCTAAATTATATGGAGAATGCTTTGACACTGTCAAAAGTTCATATTGACATGTTGCTTTGGGCAGGGCAGCTTCAGCTTGAGTATGTTAAGCTTCTGTGTCATGTCAACTAAAAATGCTTGGTCCATATAACCCACTTGGAATCATCAAGCTCAGAAACATGCAGTCTTCCCTCCTTCATGAAAGCTTTGTTTACCTCTCAAGTCAAAGAACCGCTTGAGAACACTGCCCCTGCTCAGCCAGCGCACCTCTGTGAAGTACAGGACATCACCATATACTGCTTCAATTTCCTCCCAAAGGGCACAAAACAGGTGGTGCTGCAAGGCCCTGGATCTGATGTAATGATCTGATGGCATTTTACCACGACTGACATGACATGTTGAAATTTCAGGCAATTACTTTATAATGCCTGCTGATGATTAATGCAGTGCAGAGTGATGGCAGACTTGCATCTTCTCCTTCCAGCTTTTGCTGAACCAGTGCCACCAGTCCATTTTTGCTCCCTGTCACTGACGATGCACCATCTGTGGTTATTGTGTGTGGCTATTCCAACCAGTTTATCCCATGACAGACCAGCATGTTCAACTGCGTCACATAACTGCTGAAATACATATCCTTGGCTGTAGTTTTCCCATGCATGTCACTCAGATTAAGCAGCTCCTCAGTCACATCAAACTGATCACTAATACCCCCGAGTAATATAGCAAGGTGAGTGTTGTCAGTTATATCTGTGCTCTCATCAGGTGCAACAGAAAAGGCACAGAATTCTCATTATTTGTTGGGCAGTTGGTCATAAATGTCATCAGCTAATTCAGTGATCCACTCCCCCACTGTGTTTGCAGACATGCTGACATTTTTGAATACAGCCGCCTTTTCTGGGCAGAGGATATTAGCAGCCTGTACCATACAATCTTTCACAAACTGTCTTTTAATAAATAGCTTCCCACTTTTGCTGTTAGCTCACTCACCACATAGCTGGCCTCAACTCAACTAAAAAAAAAAGACAACAAGTCCTCCAAACTAAACTACAAATTGTCTTATGATTGACTTCCATAATAACCCATATGAGCATTTTCTGATTTGACACCCCTATTGGCACAAAAACATAATTTATCAGTGTCCTCCATAACCTTCACTTACACAACTGTTACTGTACAAAAACAATACATCTTCTTTCTGTTGTTCCACCAATGTGGCTAATTTTTGGTTGGGTTTAGGCACAAAAACTACTTGATCAGTGTTACAGTTTATAAAAAGATTAGCTTTAATTGCAGATCTCTGTGACATGTCCCGATTTCATGGCCTCCTGCATGAAATTCAGTTTTGCTCAGGTGCCCTGGTGGACTAATGGTTAAGGTGCATACCATAAAATCACAACATCTGCAGTTCAATTCCTTGTGTGCCAACCCTTTGATGTGAAAACTGAAAACTCATGCACAAAAGGCTACATGAGCCTATTTTCCTCAAGAGTCTAACAGGTTACAAAAATTGTGATTGTATTTTCTGATTGGTCTCTCGGGATCAACACATTCTTGAAACTGAGCCTTGTGTGTGTGTTTATGTGTGTGTGTGTAGGGCGTATTATCATGCTGTTGGTGTCATAAACTCCCTGAGGTCGTATAAGAAAAAGGAGGGTTGACAGAGCTCTGCCAGCCCATGTCCTGTCTTTCACTTCACTCCCTCCCTCCTACTCATTCTGTCTACTTCTGGCTGGCATACCTTCCTTTCTCCCCCTCTTTCTCTCTGCCTCTTTAAAAGGTCCTATATATAACAATTTTAGTTTAAAACATTCAAAAATTAACAACAGAATGTGAAGAAATAACCGTTTTGATGTTATGTCAAAGACGTCCATGTATTGTGTTGCAGAAATATCAACTTAAGATAGCATGCTAACCAGCTAGCCCCGGCCCGTCCTATCTTGAAATACCACTTTATACCTCAGAGGGGTGATAGTGAGTCATTGTAGAGTCCAGTCTGCCCTCAGTCTAACATGAGAGAATGAAGAAGTAGCGCTGCCGAAGGGCATATTCTAGCCTCGTGAATCATATTGAAGGTACTGCCCCCAGTTAGTCAATAGTTGTGTCCAAATTCACACCAACCGGCAGCAATGGTGGAGGTTTTGAGCCAAGCTAGAGCTGTTGTAATTTTCATCTAAGACCATTATTATGTCAATATATTAAGTTTTATTATTTTAATTCAGGCGAGAAAGTAACCATTTAGATTCCCAATATGTGGTCAGTTTATCCAAATAACGCCCGTTCTGAAATTTGCTCCAATGTTTTTGGAGATGTTTCGGAGCCACTGGCTGGGTGAGACCAGCTGGTCATCTCGCAGCAGCAGCCCAAAGTCCTGCATCGTCATCTCGGGGAGAACATGATCTGATGAACTGATCTGCAGCTCTTTGGTGATTCACTGCTGGCTCTAATGTATCCGCAGCATTTTGAAATCTTGACAATAATGTGAGGAGCTGCTGACTAGTTGATACTGGCCAGTCTTCTCATCCCAGCCTCATCAGCAGCCTGACTCCTGGCAGGCACCAAAGACCTATGGAAGGGACTGTGCATTTCCTTGTTTTTTTTAAGATAGGGGTGGACATCCCAACTTTCTGGTGATTTGCTGCCCCCAATTTGTTTGGAGTGTGGAGTATGAATTCGACAGGTGGCCAATTCTTAAACATAGCACCTTTAATGTAATCATTCACCCAGACACACACTGGGTTGCAAGGACAAAGTATATGCATGTGCCCACTCACACTTACACACACTCACAGTTGCGCAAGGCCAGTAAGAGGACATGCTATCTCTGCGTGGCTGACACCATGACCACCTGCTGCTACTGTTGCTGCTGGATGGAGGGCTGATTGAATTTCCCCCTGATTAACTTTGAGCTGACATACTCTACCCATCCACTCACCCTGTCAGCCAATAAACAAAAGGAGAGAATCACTGAGTGATGTGAGTTATGATTTTTCCTATCACTCCTCTTCATCTTGTCTCAACTGTCTCTGTGTTCCCTGCTGGGCTATTAGAGGCTATCAAATTATAGCTTACTCCCCATTTGACCCCCCTTCTTCAGTGAGGAGTTAACCAGGATCAAGGTGTCTGCTCTTAGCCACAGATATTCATTTGGCAGGGGTATGAGGGCACTTCGCAAAATGAAGAGAGGGCTGCTCTTCAGTAAATGTATTACAGAGATACACTGAACTTTAACCCAGATACTATGATTTACCTTGCTCTCTTGACTCTGTTCAAATAAACCAGAAAAAAAACATGACAAACATTAAGGCTGGTGACATTCAATATTTTTCTTATTTTCAATCAGTCCCAATCCTCTTGGTTCATACCGAATACATATGTCTCTACAAACAGGTCACAAATATATAGTTTCACTTTTAAAATGATTTCCTACAACAGATGGGCACTGCAATATTTAGCTGATTTTAACCAAACAAGAGTAAATATATTTGCTGAGGAGTACTTTCAACCATGGATTTGGTGTGCTGGGGAGTAATTACAACAGCAGAACAGTGTGTGTGAGATTGACTCAGAAGAAACGGTGTGGCTCATTGATTTGTTTTTAATAGTTTTTGGACGACAATGGAGCTCTTTGGCACAGAGGAATTACATATATCAGGCTTTGGCTACATGGACAATAGTTGTTAGAAGAATCAATTCATTGTTGGTTTCAGGTTTTTCATGTGATTTTCAGCCTTATCAGTTTGAAATATTTTTAAATTCTTGTTGGATATGCACATTTGACCAATACCACATATATATAATGGACCAACCATCTCTTGACAGGTATTCATGCAGATACACACAAAATACAAATCACAAACAGTAATACATTTTTTAAGAAATCATAAAACCCTAAAGAAAGACAACTTATCACTTGTGATGACATGTCTCCTCCCCTTTTAAAAACATCATTTTCTATTTATTTCATTATAAAAACTGAATATGAATATGTGCAAAACAGGGATCAAAAGGGCAACACTGACAAGGTGGCATGCAATATTAAACATTTTAAGCTGCCAAATCACATGGAAAGCTAAATCTATCTTAACAAATCTGGACCATCATCTCTTAACATACTCTGTTCTGGTCAGAAATATGGGTTTTGGAAAATTGGGTGCAACAGGTTCAAATTTATCCCATATGCAATAAACACTTAATTCTAATGCACCATAAACTCTTGATTCCCATTTACCTTTTATGCATTGTATTTATTCTTTATTGCGTGTGTCTTTAAATGTCTTCAATTACTCAATAGTTTTCATTATTTATTTTTTGTTTTTATTGAATTTAGATTTACATTTTCTACGCTGCCTTGCAACAAAAAGGATCTCCTTTTGTGGCACAATACAGATCTGACCTTAAGTGAACTGTTGATTGATCCCATTCATAATTCATTTTGAGTTCTGTGCGTAAGGAGTTCCACATATTGATCCACTAAACAGAGTAAGAGCCAGAAGTCTGTCCAAAAGAGGTTTTACAAAAGGGAAAAAACTAGTTCTCAGTCTGGGGGTGCGGGCATAGAAGGCCTTATAATGTCTGCCAGATGGAAGGGGTTCAAACAGATGATGGCATGGGTGTGTGGGGTCAGTACAGATGCTGGTACTTTCCTGAGGCAGTATGACCTGTAGATGTCCTCCAAGGCAGGGAGCTGTATCCCAATCATCTTCTGTGTGCTGGAGATGACCCACTGAAGAGCTTCCCTATCAGCGGCTGTGCAGCTGAGATACCACACAGAGATGCAGTATGTTAGGATGCTCTCTGTGGTGCAGCGGCAGAAAGTCACCAGCATCTGTTGGGGCAGCCAGCCTTTCAGCGTCCTCAGGAAAAACAGATGTTGCTGTGCTTTCTTGACCAGTGCAGTGGTGTTAGTGAACCATGTGAGGTCCTCCTAGATATGTATGTCCAGAAACCTGAAGCTGGACACTCTCTCCACTCTGTTGATGAAGACTGGAGCGTACTCTTCATCCTGTGAACTTCCAAAGACGATGATTAGCTCCTTGGTCCTTGCTGTATTAAGAGACAGATTGTTCTTTGAGCACCAGCTCGCTAGGTTCTGCACCTCTGTTCTGTAGGCAGATTCATTGCTGTTGAGGATCAGCCCCATCACCGTTGTGTCATCTGCAAACTTAACCATGGTGGTTGTGGCAAATGCATGAACACAATGGTGTGTGAAGAGGGAGTAGAGGATGGGGCTCAGTACACATCCCTGTGGTGTGGACAGGTGGGGGTCTGGTCTGGTCTCACCACCAGAGGACGCTCTGACAGGAAATTCAGGATCCAGTTGCATAGTGGTGAGCTCAGGCCTAGCTGATGGCGTTTGGAGGTGAGCTTGCTGGGAATGACAGTAGTGAAAGCAGAGTTGTAGTCTACAAAGAGCATCCACACGTATGTGCCATATCTCTCCAGGTCAGTAAGGACAGTGTGACGAGCCAGAGGGATGGCGTCCTCTGTGGATCTGTTAGCTCTGTAAGCGAACTGGTGTGAGTCCAGTGAGGCAGGATGATGGCAAGAGAACTGGATACAGTGTTGAAGGCAGGATCCCGTTCATTCCTATTAAAGTTGCTCAGTAGCGTACAAAGCCAAAAAAGATCGACTTCCAGGTATAGAATTACCCAGATCTGTGTGGCACATAAAGCAAGCACACTAACGTTTCTTTTAACCCTGCCTCTCAACCACATGTGCATGAGAGACTTCCACTGGCTGAGCCAGCTAACTTCAGGTTTAGCCCTCCACTAACTTGTATGGGATAAAATAATTAAATTGTGTGGCTCTTCTAGACTTTCCAAATGTTGGCGGACCGAATGGATCAAATGTTGATAGTGAAACAAGTCATTTTGCAGGGGTTGTGCTCAAAAAAATGTATCTATCTTTTTATACAGATGGATACACGGCTGCTCCTTTTCCCATGATTGTGTGTGGAAAAATGCTTTTTGGGCATTGTGCATCACATGACGGACCCGGAAGTTGTAATTACACAGTTTGGCAACTACGTCAAATTGGCTTCAGAGCTCAGCGCTGTTCTTGGGGGCTTGGTATGTGTAGCCAACAGAGGCACTTCTGTATACAGGAGAGCAGGCATATGTCACTTCACTTCAGCAGGCATATGTCGTCAGAACGACCATGCCCCCATTTTGGGTGAAAACAAGTGCTGTAAAGGTGCCAGCACCAAATTGGAAGAACTCATGGCAACATGCCTAAAAGCTGCTGCATTGCATTTTGCACGTCAAGCAATAAAAATTAAAAAAAAACAAAAAACAGGTTATTTCCCCAAAGAGTGTGAAACAGTAAAAGAAGAGATATGTGGCTTTAGGACATCTGCAGAGTTTATGAAAATGGTAAATGGTGGGATACGTCTGTGGCAAACACTTCATCACAGGTTAGTTAATGATGTTACAGTCAACAGTTATAATGTTGAGAGTCAAAGTAGTGAATGTTGTTGCTGCTTTGAAAGGGCAGTACATAGATTATACTGAAAGGCCCAGGAAATCTTAGCCCATAACAGCTGGTTCACTAGCACTGGTTGCAGCAAGCTTTTCCCCTGGTTTGTTGAAACATAGGTACCATTTAAAATGGCTTCACCTGCCTGCTCCCTGAAGTGATTTTATGTAACAATTATCATCATAATAATTATGTATTATTATTTCTTAATAATTATTACTTATGATTTCTTAAATTATTTCTATATAACAATACTGATTGTTGATTGGCAGCAACTTAATTGTTTGCCTGACTGGCCATTGGATTGGGTTTGTAATAGCTAAAATCAATACAATTTTCTTATTTTATGCTATTAAATTTGCAACTTAGGGATTTTCATTTGCTGCTAGTCAAATTAGAGGGACTATTTTAATCCAAAAATTGGTGGGGGCATGATGCAAGGGCAAAGTACTCAGATGTGCTGCTGTCATCTATAATATGGACCTCACTTACCAATCCCTGGACTGATGCCTATAATGTCTCTGATGCAGGGGAATATGGGGGCTGTCGTAATACCATACTTGACAACCTTGAGACCTCAAAAATAGGGAGGATTTTGAAACCAAAGCAAGGGGTCCAAGGGCTCCCCCCCAGAATAATTTGGGTTTTTGAGACTTTGTTTCCTGCATTTTGGTGACTTTTAAGAATGAAAATAACAGAGTAATAAGAATACTGCAACCTTTTTATGTTAAATACTTTTAATTTCAAGAATCTCAGGACAGAATACAGAATAATCCGCCCCTCTAGCGTGAATTTGCATGAATCTTTAGCGTAAACTAATATCAACCTCAATCCAGTGGGGCCCCATGTTGGTACGCATGGAAGAGGTGCCCTTTTTTTCACTTTTTGCAACTGCCCCTCAGAGAGTCTGTGCACACCACTGCCCTCTGTGACAATCTACAAATGCTTATTGTAGTTAAAAGTGCAATTTGCAGCTTGTAGTCCCATCCTTGAGGGAGCATAGGTGTGTGCCAGACCTGTGAAATTCAATTTGTAGGAAAGGAGTGAGCAAAGGGTAGAATTGTCCATTCTCATTCTATTCGCTGTCACTAACTTTCTGATCATGCTGAACACCCTCTCTGATGATGCATTGCTGTGTGGTATGCACACAAGTGCCTTCATCAATTGAGCAAGATTCTTGAACCTTCCATCTGTTCCAATAATAGCCCAAAACCTGTCAATTCTTGGAAGCTCTGCCCTGCCAACCACATGGCACTCCACCACTGCTTCCCTAAGGCTATCCAGGTCCAACCTGAGCTGTGGCAGTCTTTTCCCTAGCTCTATCACTACAAATAAAATTGAACAAATTCAGCACAACTCAGCTGGATATTATGTTTTCTCTGTAATCAACCTCTGTAACCAATTATAAACAAGACAAACAAACAAAAAAACAAAAAAAAACCTAATGACATAAATAAAAAAAAGTTTCATTACTGCACCTGAGTTTGGGGAAAACTGATGTCATGATTCTGGGTCCAACAGATTTTGGAGGATGATGTTGTCAAGGGGAAATGTTTTCATCATCTTTGTGGTCATAGCTATGCCCTATGACACATGATCAGATCCACAGGCATTGTATGATGGGATTTCAGTTATTTCTTTATGAGGTAAACTGATTTGGATTACACAATAAAGCTTACTTAAACGTCCTTGGGACTGAAGAAAAGTCATTCATGTTGTCCTCCAAGAATCTTTGTGCATCCTCTTCAAGAAAGAGGTCTTCATCTGGCAACTACAGTCCTTGAATTTGATGTCCTTCAATGGGACATGAGCGATAAGGTGGGCAGGCAAGCTTCCCAGGCATCTTCTTATCAAACTGGTCATCCCCTTGTGCAGCCAATGCACCATCACGCCTTCATCCTAGAAACACATAATGGATTTATCAGTTATGAAACATGATGTAATTAGCATGGGTGGTTCTTGATGAGTTGGTAATGATGAAGAGTAATGTAAAATTGAACATATAGAGACCAGAACGACTAACGATCTGCTAGCCTCTCAGCTAACGTTAGCACCAGTTCCCA
Source organism: Thunnus thynnus (assembly GCF_963924715.1). Classification (NCBI taxonomy): domain Eukaryota; kingdom Metazoa; phylum Chordata; class Actinopteri; order Scombriformes; family Scombridae; genus Thunnus; species Thunnus thynnus. Next base: position 9,998,114 of record NC_089519.1, read on the forward strand.
GTTGGAAATATCGGCATATCGGATATCGGCAAAAAATCTAATATTGTGCATCCCTAGTTGAGGTAAGTTAAGGAAAAAAGGAGGAAAGAAATGGTTAAAAGTGAAATATAAGGAGACCATAATGTCACAGAGACTATAATGCACTCTTGCAAAATAATGTACATGCAAAATATCAATATGCTTAATATGCTTACCTGATGTGAAAGTGAGCATATGTGCTGCTTAAGATTTCTTCAGTTGGCTGGTGGAGAGTTTTGATGCCACATCTCGTTGCCAGCTGGACCAGATGACAAATACGACCTATGACGATTAGACATGGCTGAATCTCTTTGAGCCACCTGGCCACAGAGTTATGCCAGTTACACTGCAGTTATCACTGTTAAAGGCCACCACGTTGTTCCAGTCAATGTTTCTCACACTAGAAATCAAAGTACATCAGTGTTGCACAATGGAATATGCAGGAACTTGGTGACCACCTTTTGAGTTTCCTCATCAAAAACTCTGGCCAATATCACAAACTCCTTCTCTGAGCTTCTGTTGGTACTTTCGTCACACATGAGACCAAAGGGTTGATTTTGGCAAAGGTTTGTTATCTCCTTTTCCAATGCTGGGGCAATGGCACCTGTCAAAATATATAAAGAAAATACAGTTTTTAAGTCATACTGCTGAAACAAGTGCAACTGGCTTGAACCTACAAAATCAAAATAGGTAGCTAATGTTAACTAGGCTGCTCTTAGAAAAAATATTGGGAGGTGGTATAATGTTAGACTTACCTTTCACTTATTGAGTTGCCTTTGTTCTCCCACATGAGTACTGCTTGGCAATCTTTCAGTCCAGACACACATCTTTCACCGACTTATTTATTTCGTCACTGAAGGTGAAGGGGATGTTCTGTTTGGCCACTAACATAGACATCTTAGTTTCAGCATATAATACTGCATCAGGTCTCCCTTTACCAAGCAGGCATATGATGTTTTGCTCGCCCTAGTGCACATTCATCGCCTTCTTATGTTTCTCAGCCTCTCGATGGTGATTCACGTCGGAGTGATCCCCATGCTCAACAGAAACATTGACGCGCATATTTTACAAAAGGCATGTCCCTTTCCTTTAAAACTTTTCGTAAGAAACAGGAATTCTACTTTCCAAGACATCTGAAATTTATAGGAGTATTTCTTTCTCTTTGAACTCTCTATTTCTCTTTCTGTCAAGACAGTCACTCACTGAGGAGGATGAGGCGAGCAGCTCTCTTGGCGTGCATGCCATGGAAACAATACATTTGGTGTAGCTGTATTGTCGTCTGGGTATCACCAGTAGAATTTTATAGTCGTAGGGCTTATACACACCGTACAGTGCCAGAAACAGGTTGTGATAACGAAAGGGGAAAAAAAAGGTGTGAAAATCGGGAGAAATACGGGAGAACTGTGACCCCGGGAGGAAACCAGGACAGGGCAATGAAAATCGGGAGTCTTCTGGGAAAATTGGGAGGGTTGGCAAGTATGCCTAATACCCACATTTGCAATCTTGGGCACTGACAGTGCATGTGCACACTGTGTGTGCTGTGCAAGGGTCCAACAAAAATACAAGTCTCTAAAAAACCAAAGTGTGGTGGTTAGTCAAAACTGAAATTTATGTAGACATAGCTATGGTTAGTCAAAATGATTTATTTGAAATTTATGTAGATATAGCTATACTAGTACAGAGTGAGTCTAATAAAAATATCAATGTTAAACAGCCAATCATACAATAATCATAATAATAATAATAATAATAATAACAACAGAATAAAAAATATAAAAGTAGCTTTTATGTAGCAAACTACTTTTGCTATGTTGTTGTAGCTTAGCTTACTAAATTTCTCTGGCCGATAGCTTCAATGTATTGGAGCTTCATTTAATGCTCACTACACTTTCAAGTTTACACTTTACAAGTTGCTGGTCCAACACTGCCAACAGATAATGACAATCTCCAGAAGACCACCTGCAAACTGGGGCACGCATACTGCATATACACACACGTGTCAGGCAGACTGCACTACAGTGTAAGTACATTCTTTGTAGATGGATGAACTAGTTAATTACACCTTTGGGAGAACATTTTATATATATATATATATATATGTATATATATATATTTATGTATGTATGTATGTGTGTGTGTGTGTGTGTGTGTGTGTGTGTGATTCTCTGGATGAATCTATCTTTAAGTGTTTGCTTTTATGGATGTGTCCATTTAGTCACAGGGAGTATAATGAACACTGTAATGACCTCTCACAGCTTAGAATCACATTATTATTTGTAACACTGCCAAAAATCAGTGTATAGCTTCATCCCCGAGATGACAGGCGAGGTTTTAAATGTACCAGGAAATGTGAAAAGGAAATAAAAAAATGTTGCCAAAATTATTTTCATAAAAGGCATACATTGTGAGATTTACATGGGCTGGTAATAAAGTGAGAAATATGGTCTAGAAGTACTGTACTGATGCCCAGTGCAGCACCACACTGTCTGTGCATGTGAATGAAGCAGGTATGTGACATGTCACCTTCCTTAAATGAGTTACAATTCATGTCATGCATGGGAGTGCATGATTATTGACCTTGGTAAACCAGGGGGGAGGGGGGGTTGTCATATGAAAAACTCAAGATCCCCAAGGCATTTCTCCATTCTCTGTTAAAGAGGGGCTGAGATTGACACTAAAATGAGAATTGCTGGTCCACCTTAATGAACCTGGTCAGATTAGGCTAACGTGTTGTTGCTAACTTCCGGGCTAACTCCCTTTGATAGACGAGTATTTTCTTGGTCTTGAGGAGCTGCAGCATTTATTAACTGACAGACTGTAGCCTGTACTGTACATTTACTGCCAGATTGACAACTTGCTGCTGACCTTTTCCTCTGCTCCACTCGCATTCACGTCACTTTTCTGCTGCTTGCTCTCTGCACTCGCTCAACTACATACGCTAATTTACACTCACTACACATACACACACACACACACGCACTGCCCTATTCCTCAATGGAACTACGCTACTCTTGTACCTTTCATGTAGATGTCCTTTGAAGAATGAAGAGAAGCAAGATGACTCAAAACAATTTCACAGTAACATAGGGTGTTATTGTGCTCACACAGTGTGCGAGTGAAAATCATTAGTAGCCCATTGATATTAATGATCGTGTGAAATTTTAGCAGCAGCATTTACAATTTATATTTATTTATATCTATATTCTGAATGAATACAGGGGAAACATTGCTAACCCAAGCCTACTGTTTGAAAAGTGGCATTTAATTAAAAGAGGCAGCTATTTCTAGGTCTGGACTGTCAAGAATATAAGGTCTGTGCTCTGCACATGCACTAGTCTGCATATTGGACCAAAACAGAGAATTATGAGCTTAACAAGACAGATTTCCCCTTCAGCCGATTCCTTTACAAAAGCTACACATGGGTTTGTTTTGTTAGTCCTAAAACTATGTTGATTTATAATTCAAATCAATTATTCCCTATACAACTTAATTATGTCTTGAGATGAATTTTAACTGTAAACTGTAAACCTGCTTCAGCTTCCTGTGTATCCACAACTGTGTGTCATGATGCTGTTGCTCGCACAATTATTTGTATTTTTAAGATTTGTTCAGAGCACAACACACAGCCTGCGTTTGATTCAAAAATGTTGAAAATAAATTGTCTCTGCTATCACCAAAAAGTTGTCCAAGAGACACAAGTGACCTTGGGGCGTCAGAAAACACTGAAGCCTACTTTTCAGATACATTGTGTCCTGTCAGTGGCTGCAACTCAAGCATGGAGAAGGAGGCTTAAAGGAAAACTTTTAAATACACACCAAAATCAATTGTAATCAGCCTCAGACATCAAGGTTGATTTAGCTCAGACAGCACAGGATCTAAGACATTTACCGAATGACATTGCAGATGACATTTTGTTAGCATGTACTGATACTCAAAATTCTTCTATTGTCATTGCATTAGCATGGGTAGAGAAAACAGGAAACAACAAAAGAAAGACAATATAATATACATACAATATAATACAATAATATACAAGAATATGATTAATGTGGTAAGGACAAAGATAAAGAAAAGACTATTAAATACTGCACCAAACAGTATTTTGCTGAACTGGCATGTGGGCCTATCACAGCAAATGAGAAAAAGAAAAAAAAGATTTATTGTACGACTGACAAGGTCAGAGTGATAATGTAGTACATAACATACATTTACTCCGTTCACTCAGTAGCATTGCACTGCAATGAATCTGTCGCAGCAACATAGAAAATAAAACCAGCCATGCATGTAAGTTATTGGCAGCAGTGATGACGTCTAGTGTGAGGTTAACTGTAACATAACAGTGTTGGAGGGAACAAAGTAAAATGTGATGCTGCAGTGAGTGTGGATGATTATGGTGTGTATATATAGACATAAGTAATTATATTTGCCCTTTGCACAATTTCTTGTATGATCTTTCAGGCTTGAGGAGGAAACCTTAAATTAATAAACTAACATTAAAAGCTCACATTGATCTACAGAAGAAAGTGTTATTGCAATTTGTGTTTTATTGGAGTCTGACTTGTTTGGCAGCCTTGATACCTCTGTGAAACTGAAATATCAGTCTTCAGGATGTAGCCTTTAAACTGACTACATTTTTCTTTTTTAAATTGCAGTGTGTTTGCAATATGTGAGTAAATGGTGAGTGTATTTCTTCAAGGTACAGGCTGTACACTTTACTCTCCTATGTATGGACTATAACTGGAATATGAACCATCCCGGCTGGCAGGAAACGATCCCACAACAATGGCTAATGTTACCTACAAGTTCTAATTATGTTTTAAAGAAAACAGTTTAATCTAATGTTCAAAGAACATTTTGAGGATGCTATTCATTTCAAATAATATTCCGATAAGGTTAAATGTTAGGTAAGACATAACATTTTAGCTGCATCATTCAGAGGATGTTTTGAGGATGTTGTCAGGGCCACAGATTATGTTACATGATAACAAAGGAAAAACATTTACAAAACAACATACAGAAAATGTTTTCAGGATGTTATTGAGGCCTGAGATGACAGAACATTTCTCATAAAATGTTCCTGTAATGTGATATATTAACAGGTTCATGGTCAAGTTTATTTATAGAGCGCTTTAAAAAACAAACCACGTTTGTGCCATAGTCCTTCACAACAACATGACCCCGCTCTTAGGCCATGACAAATGTTGGGCCTCACACTCCATGTGCATGAAACAAAGGCAGGCCTGCATGCAGTCACAAAGCCTGATAACAAGGAAGGGTGCCAGGTCAAACAAAGGGAGTCCAAAACGGACTCCATCTCCCAGCATGCTTTGCTCAGTTCACACCTTGGTGTGAAATCGTCTCTCATTGGCAGAGATACACCAACACCAATGGGAGTCATGGCAACGCAGCCATGACATCACCACAGCTTTAAGTACCTGCTGCATAACAACACTCATTGCCTTTCCATTGTAACTGCGCTGCAGGAAGCTTTGCTCTCTCCGTGAGCCAGTTTACCAAAGGAGGTAACCCCGTGCACATGTCCCCCTCACTGAGCTGGAAGTTTCTCTCCTCACTGGACAAGCTGAGACTTCGCCCTGTGTTCACTCGAACACAATCATCAGATCCGAGAGACAGCCCGCAGAAGGAAGAAAGGATTTCTTCACGGAGACAGATAACTTCTATGCCCCGCTCTTCTTCAACAAAGTCGACTCCGCTGTTTTCTCCCCAATGCCAGCCGAGGATCAGCGGCTGTCAAACCCGCTGACAGAGCATGAGGACGGCCCCGTCAGCATCTGAGATGAGGAACCGAGCCAGACCCAAAAGACAGGCTGAAATACACACCTACTCGCTTTATGAAGTGACCAAGTAAGAGGCGTCTGGGCAGAAACAGTGTTATATTGTGTGTTTTTAGCTTTTAGCTTTATTGTTGTGTGAATTGATGGGCCACTGAGTCCTTTTGCCTGCTATAACGTTACTCTGAGAAGTAGTTAAAATTTGCTGCCTGTTTAGTTCTGTTCGCCATGCTAGACTGGTTTGTGTTTGTCCCACTCAGGACTGCTGTATTTGTGCCACCGTGAGTGAAAAGTAAGTTGCTTTGTCAGTTAACAAATCAGACTACGTGCATACAGACTACCGTCTGTACGTGCGCTCTCTGTGGATAAAGCAACCGCTACTCTCCCCCCACGGTTGCAGGTATCTCTTTTCCTCCTCTTTCATCCCTCTCTTGCTACTTGCTGCCAAAACACCATGGTCACATCTGCCATTTGGCTCTCACATGACGTGACTTCATCTCTCGAGATCACGTCCGCCATCTTTGAGATCGCGTGATGTCATCTCACGAAATCACGTTCACCATCTTAAATCTCCCGTGACATCATCTTCTCAGATCACGTCTGCCATCTCGCCCACAAACACACACAGAGACACATACCTAACAATCTACACTCCCATACACACACACACACACACACACACACACACACACACACACACACACACACACACACACACACACACACACACACACACACACACACACACACACGCTCCCGCTTTTGTCATTATTTTGCTCATTTATTGTGAAAAGTGACTGACCGAGAGAGTCAGAGTTCAAACTCAAACCTTCATTCACCTGTGAATGTTGATATCCCTTAGATATTAGCATTCTAGGTGAACTCTTTTATGAGACTACTTCACTGTCTGGTTATTGGTCCCAGTTTCTGAATGGTGCCCTATTATTATTAATTCATACTAATAATTTATTCATTTTAATAATTGATAATTATCTCTGATAATTATTAATTATTGCTAATAACCAGTCGTATACCTCCCAGATCCGACACAAATAAAGGGAAATACAAAAGGTTGTACTCAAAATCAAGCAATTATATTTATTTTTTAAGAAGTTGCAACAAAATATTAATCAAATGTGGGGAATGGTCAGTCAGTAGATCATTAGTGTTAGTGAGTGGATGTGTGAATGTGTAGTTGTATGGTGTAAAGTAAAGAGAAGTGCAACACAACCAAACAAAAGAAAACATGTGGTGCAAGAGGGAGAGCCAGTGTTAAAGTGAGAGACCAAGGAATGGGGGTGGCTGATCCTAAATGCATTCTGGATGAACTAGCTAGGTGCACCCAGTTGCACTAATGCACTCTCCACCTACCTGAACCTGAGGGGAGAAACACAAAAACACAGCAGCCCAGGGCAAGACACAAACCTACGGGCCATGGCAAAGCCAGAGGGCCATCACAATACATACATACCTACAAACATACGTACATAATGCACACGTACACACCAACATACATGCCTGCCCATAAATATAGAGTACATATAATTTCACGAATTGTTAGAGAGGAAAGCAAAGGAGTAAAAGTGGGTCTTAAGATACCTTTTAAAGAAGTCCAGAGCTTGTGGTTCTTATATTTTTTAGGAGACTATTCCAGAGTCTAGATGCTGCTACTGAGAAAACTCTGTCTCCAAAAAGTTTCCAATGTGATCAAGAGATGGTTAGCAGCCCTTGATCTGTAGATCTGAGGGGCCTAGCTGTACTGTAGGGGGATAAAAGTTCATTAATACAGCTCAGGGCCCATGCAGGGCTTTAAAAACAAACAATAAGCTTAAAAGGGATTGGATACCGAATGGGGAGCCAGTGCAGTGAAGCTAGTACAGGCGTATAATGTTCCCTTTTTTTAACCTTTACATAGTATTCTGGCCACAGCATTTTGTACCAGTTGTAAACAATGAATGGAGGTCTGGTTGATACCAAAATATAGGAAGTTACAGCAATTGAGTCTTGAGGATATAAGAGCATGAATTACTTTTTCTAAGTCTTTAGAAGATAAGAATGTCCTGATCTTGGATATAATTCTGAGCTGGAGGAAGCTAGATTATACAACAGGTAGTTCCAACCAAGCTATCTGATTGGTCAACTAGACATTTAGAATGTGATCAAATCAGCATGACAGCACACCTAGCCATGCTAAAATGAAAAATGCCTCATCACCATAAATATTACTCTGCCATTGATTAGAACTATAGACCATGACATTGCACTAACAACAACAGTCACTTCCAGGTAGACAATTGGCAATTGATTTGAGTTGTAAAGATATGTGAACTCGGCAAACTTGTTTATTTCTGTTGTAATTTTCAGCCATAACTGTAACGTTTGAAGATATATAGTTAAAGACAGTGGTCCAACCTATCAGATGTTTCTGCTGTGCTTATTTTATGTTCTGTGTTGCTTTTCTAGTGTCTTTGGTTTGTCTTGTTTTGTGAGGATCAGCGATAAAACCCGTTGCGGACTTTTGGGTTGTGTTTCTCTTATGTTTGTGAAACTGGATTGAATTGAACTGGTTTGGGGTTTTGGGGAAAACAAAACGGACCCTTTAATGAATGGATTGAACTCTGAGACTATGGGACGAGTTACACACGTACACACTCACACACACTGAAAAAACCCAAACCCTTCTCCACTCTTTATCGTTACCCACCCCCCCGACATACAACAAGACTTGATCATTTTCCCTTAAATTGAGAATATATCTCAGCTTCCATTATGGCATCCTCCATCAGCTGTGCCGGTGAGGTGGTGACACAGTGCTACTAGCTTGAAAATGTATGTGAAGTTCGCAGACGTTGTAGCTAAATCTGTCCATGGAAAAAATATATTTTTTTAGCAGATATCTTACAACAAGACTGAGCTAGCAAAGCAGTTTTGTGTTTATAAATGTGGTATTTATTCAGTTTGGGACATCCCACAATCTCTAGAAAGCATTAGCTCAATTTGGCTGGCTGACTCAACAGGCAGAAATCGTGTCTGTTGCTAGGTCGTTACTAAGGGTCGGCCTACTTGCTGATTGCTCATTACATAGGGTCTACTGATGTGACTGATTGTTTTCCAGGTATTAGTCATACCCGATGTATTTCCATGGAAATGGAAGTAACATTGGCAAAAAGTTTTTTTTATTTATTTTTAGAGCCAACTGCCTCACAATATGAATACATTTTGTTTATATCTGTTATTTTGTTGGTAACTGTTGTATAATTATTTAAGTGATGCTTATGGAACTTGGCGCAAGCGTCTCCTGACTGCATCACTGTTGTGCCAACAATGATAATAAAGCACAGCCTCTGATGTAATATTGCTTAATTTGACAACTGTGTTCACCTGCCTTTACAACTTCAAAGTGTTGTTGAATATTATTCCAAGGTTTTTTGCGTAAGGTTAGATGTGATTGGAAAACCGACTGAGGGCCTAGGCAGTGGTGTAGGAGTTTGGGGAATGAAACAATAAAATCCCTGTTTTGTTTTCGTTTAATTGCAGAAAGGTATGCATCATCCAACATTTAATGTCCTCTAGACATTTAGTGAGGGTGGTGGGTCCAATCTGTTCATTGGGTTGGATGGGAAGGTATAACTGCGTCTCATCTGCATAGCAATGAAATGATACGTTGTGGTTTGGTGTAATTTTGCCTAGCTGAAGCGTATAGATATAAAAGAGGAGACGACCTAGGACTGAGCCTTGAGGGATTATCTAAAAACTCCTTCTATACATAATTTATTTTTCTCTTTCTCTTGGTGAATTAACAACACCCACAGCAATAGGATAAAGTCCAGTTCATAGTAATGGTTTTATATCCCAATCATCATTAAGACCCATAGGGGATAGGCTAATCTGAATCTAAATATAAATTTGATTTTCAAGATCAAAGGCACAGTTACATGCACAAATAAAAAATGTCATTTATGCTCTGGAATACCCATGTTTGCTTCTCTATGTAGGGAAAACAAACAGAGCTTTAAAGACTAGAATAGCTGAACAAAGGAGTACTATCAGGACCCAAAATCAAAAGAGCCCTGTTTCCACAAATTTCATGGAGGCTGGCCACAATGTGTCATCCTTACGTTATTTTGGTATTGGTATTGGTATTTAGAAGAGGCGATGATGTAGAAAAAGACAACTACAAAGGGAAACTATTTGGGTTTATAAATTAGTCTATCCTCTAGGAGTCTTAATGTTGATTGGGATATAAAACCATTCTATGACTGCAATCTATTGCTGTGGCTGTTGTTTGTTCAGAAAAAAATCAGTACATATGGACATTTTTATATATGTTGGCATCTGTGTATATATCATCATGTTTGCATGTATACTGCTACTTTCAAGTGGCCTACATTTTCAAAGATGTGTAATGCATTTCTGTTTTTGATGTTTTTCTATTGTTGAGCTGTATATCTCCCCTGCTCTACCGCTGGGCGATTAGATTACCAGTCGAAGCCTCTGCCTTGAACATGAAATAGGTGTGTGTCCTGATCATATATATAGGGGTGGTTTTGTGCACAGTGTCTTTGAGACCTGATGAAAATCCCTTTTGGGATTGAAATGTTGTGTTTGCACAATAAAAGTGTACAGGTTTTTTCATGGTTTCTAGATTACTTTCTCTTAGCCAGCACCAGTTACAGCTGAAATAAAGCACTGTTCTGTGAATCACATACATGCCAAATTTTCTAAATGTTTGTAAATCATATTCTGAAATGTAATGATAAGAAGGCAATAGTTTTGGCGTGATGTAGCTGGAGAGAATGATATGCCAAACTCTATTCAGATGATTCATGTTGGCTTGTAGATGCAATGTAGTTAGTCCATGTAGAGTGATTTGCACTCTCGGCCCCCTACCATACACCCATTTTTTGGGGGGGCAGGTGATTGTTAGGGGGAGATAGCAGGTCACAGTATATGCCATATAGAAATGGTATACATCATCTGAAAGCTGGAAACCTGAAGATTAATTTGAGATGCAACTCAGCACTGTGTGTCAACTTTTTCTAGTAGTGAATCTGTAATAAACATTGTGTTTTGGTTAGGCGCCTATTCAAATTTTGAAAGTTTCGAGTGTATAAGGTCTTAGAACATTATGATGGAAGTATATGATGGCCATTCCCATGTTCAATTATGTTGCATAAGTTTTTGCAGCAATTGTTGGGTTGATACCATTTGTTACACAGATTTGGTATAAAAATGTAACCATTTTTGACCACTCGAGAATTGATAAAAAATGGTCAAAAGTCCATCCTAAATACCACATTAAAACACCAAGACCTTGAGGAACACCCCAGAAAAATTAATGCTGTGATTTGGTATCAAAAACTTTTGACATTTGGAGATTTCTGTAAGAATTGCATTTTTCGGCAATTGGATGGCGAGCACTTCTGTTCTGGAAATTGCTCAGAAATCCCTTTATTGTCAATATACTTAGCAAAGCGATACATCCTCTGAATGTCCGAGGTCTCTAGTTTGTGGTTGTAAAGTTTCATGAGGCTGTGATTATCTTAGAGTACACAATAGGTCATTTTATAGAGTGAGGACAAGTTTCAAAAAATGGTCTCACTTACCAACTGCCATTATAAACCAAAAAGATTTTTTCCAAACAGAGTAGTACATCCTGTCAGCCGATGTGTTTCCCATCTGTGCAGCCGAACTTAGCATCTCCTTGACGGACTGTGTCACCCTGATGGTGCCGGTGCTTCCTCCGCAGGCTCCACTTCACTCAGGCTGCCCATCAGAGCCGCTACTTCTTCCCACTTTAACCTTAATAACAAACTGGGGCTCGGTGCTCTGGTTGGATTCACATGGAAAGCCGGGGCTAATGGGCTAACATTAGCTGAGAGGCTAGCGGAGCATTAGTGGCAGCATGATTGGAGGGAAGCACAGCCAGCTAGCCTCTGCTAGCCTCCCAGCTGACGTTAGTCCCGGTTCTGCATGTGGATCCAACCAGAGCACTGAGCCCCGGTTTGTTATTCAAGTTAAAGTGGGAAGAAGCAGCGGGTCTGACGGGCAGCTTGAGTGAAGTGGAGCTTGTGGAGGAAGCATCGGGACCGTCAGGGTGAAACGGTCCGTGGAGGGAAACACAGCCAGGCGGTGGAAGAGATGGCAACAAATCAGCCTCTCTTAATCGGCAGAAATGGCCGATGCCGATATTTCACTTTAGAGCTTTTATCGGCCGATACCGATGACATGCCGATAATATCGTGCATCCCTAATACAATTGGGCTCATTGAATCCACAAACGTCTCAGCTTTCCAGTCATACCCAATTTATGCAAGACTTTTTAGGGACCTCTGTATGCAGAAATATTCAAATGCATCAGTTTTAGAATAGGCAAAAATGACACATTTATACTGCATGCAGAAAACTGCATGGTTTTTGCCAAAAACTGCATGGGATCAGCATAAAGTGGGCATGTCTGTAAAGGGGAGACTCATGGGTACTCATATAATGTATTTTTGTTTAGAAATCTTGAGGTGAGAGGTCAAAGGACCCCTTTGAAAATGGCCATGCCAGTCTTTCCCTCACCAAAATGTAGCCTAACAAGTGTTATTTAGCCCCCCTCCCAAATAGCTAGCATGACATGGTTGGTACCAATGGATGCCTTAGGTTGTCTAGTTTCATATGATAGCAGTATCTTCACTGTAGCCCACTACAGCCTCTGAAAGACAGTAATGTTAGCCGAGGACGCCGGCTTCCTCGGGGAGTGGAAGAGGTTAATAATGTGAAGGATTTAATAATTGAAAGGAAATTAGTAGACTAATTTGAGATAATAATGTAATGAATTTGAGGGAATGATTGAGTAATTTGAGGGAACAAATTGTAATTCGACAGAACAATTTAATCTTTTTTGCTCCCTTGAATCCTAGGGGTTCCCTAGTTATGAGATACTGAAGAATACAGTATTGTGCATGAAGTTAGAATAAGTGCATTGGAGATGTGTGCAGGAAGCAATGCAACAACCCCACTAGGCAGAGCGTGGTTGGTGTATGTTGGGAATTAGGTGCAAACTGGTGAGTGTAAGCCCACCAGCTAGCCCACATATATAGAATACCCACCTTTTCCTTAGGGCCACTGAATTATCGCAATGAAGCTGTTTGGTCGAACTTAATATATATTAGATAGATAGGTAGATAGATATAGATATATATTTATATTGATAGATAGATAGGTAGAATAATAGATAGATAGATGTGTGTGTGTGTAAAATAAATAAATACTTAAGGTGAAATTAAGATGGAATATATCTGATTTCTGGTCAGTTTGTAATGGCCTTGAGGACAAAGGGTAGGTGGAGCACAATTTCAAGATGTCTTGGCTCAGATGATATGTCAATCAAAAGCACACAATCGAAACCTAAACTGTTTCTTCCACACAGACCGGGCAACAGAGCTGCTTGTGCTACATGTTAGTAAGATAATGATGTAACTCACTGCATTAACAATTAAATAAGGAAACATTCAGAAATGACGCAAATTTATTAGCAGTTGTTATTTTCATAAGTTATTAGTAAGGCCATCTTCCTTGTTTCATTTAGCGTTATAACTAATGTTAGATAGCTTGTCCCTCAGCTATTAGCATTATCAGTTCACTGATGTGGACCATACAGTCTATGATGTGTACTGGAAGTTAGCCTGGGAAATGCTAATCTTAGCAGTTATCTTACACTGTGGTGACAAGAGACAGTGGCTGAGGGGTGTTCATTTTCAATAAGCGCTGAGAGACAGGGAGAGACCGAGCGAAAAGGATTAGTTTACGGTGTTTTGTAAGCACTAACTTATTAGGTAGTCACTTGTGCATATAAAATGAAGGCAATAGTAGGCCTAATTGTAGGAAATTATACTGCATTTTGCCATGATTCAGATGGTCACAATGGTGTTATATGTTAACTTACTGTACATGGTATACATGCTATATTTTATCTTATTCTTCATCTTCTTGTGACAGCTATAAAATGTGCATTTTCAGGGATGCTGTATCATATAGTTTTGCCCACTATAATTATGATCAACTGTTTGGTCATCTGTACTGATATTTCACTTAACATGAATGTTACTCATACTGATATTTTTTGTGTTCTCTCTTTACAGTGAAAACAGCATGGATTTCACATTGGGCTTTTTTGATAACATTTTTCCTCTGTTCCTCTGATTTTTCATCAGTATTTTTTTCTTTCTTTCTGGGGTGTGTTCAGGATGTAGGAAAGTTGCAGCATCAGAGAGAAAATACTCAGCCTGCTGGAAAAGCAAAATGATTAGAAGAAAAATGTGCACATGACCAAATAGCTGCATCAGAGTTTTTACTGACAAACATTCCTCTTCAGTGTCCTTCACTGCTTTATCAACACCAAGAACATACAGTAGAGGGGGCTTTGAGAGAGAGATTTTGATGATTTACTGTCTCAGAGCAGCAATATGGAAACTAACCACCACTCAGTCATTCCATTGCACAGTGGGCAAATGTATTTCATGTCAAACACAATGCAGTTGAGTCTTTGTTAAAGATATTGATAGAAAACAGACACTCCGAGTTGCTAAGCTGCACAGCAAAAACACTACTTGACACCTGCAAAAGTGTTGAGTTTGAGTTGAAATCAGGAATGCAGTGTATCTACCTTGGCTGCAAAGACCAGCTCCTGAAACATCTGAAAATGTATCCTCTACAGAACATTTATGAATAAGATTTCATTGACATTTCCCTCAGTATAGATGGGTTTCTGCTTTTCAAAAGCAGCAGCCACATGCTATGGCCAGTATGGTGCCAATTTAATTTATCTTCTCCCTCAGTTTTCCCACTGGCTTTCCATTTTGGTTTGTCAAAGCCAACTAATCTTGATTTTCTTGATGATGATGTTGATGATCTTCGCAGTATTATGAAAAATGGACTAGAGACAGACAGTGGTTTGATTAAAGTGAAGCTGTGTTGTGTTACATGTGATGCCACAGCCAAGGCTCTTGTGAAGTCTATAAAGCTGTGTTCAGGCTATTATGGGTGTGACAAGTGTACACAAAATGATTGTGGAATGGCCACCAGAAATCACCAATCATTGAGAACTGAGATCAGACTCAGGAGGAGCACCACCTGCATCCGGGGGGGTCATGTGCAAAATGATCCTTTTGTAGCTGAGGGGGAGTCAGACTGTCATTTGGGCATGTTAAGCAGGTCAGTTTTCAGCTTCTGAAGCTTAGAACATGTATTCCAAATGTGTTTGCAAGGAAACCAAGAGGCTTGGAAGATAATGACAGATGAGGCCATGGAACTGAGATAGTTTGCCCTCTATACAGGAAAATTTGTGCTTAGGGGCATTATTTCAGAGCACATCTATGAGCACTTCCTTGTTTGTCCAAGACTGGCAAAACAGTACAATCACAATGAAGAGGAGGAAGCCGCCCCAGATTTCCATGTGATGCCTTATTTCCTCAAATATATTTTTTGTTTCTCAGAAGTAAATCACTGTCAGACCCCACACATATAAGTGGTAATTATATGAAAGTATATATGAATATAAATTAGGGAAGGCTAGAATGTGACAACATCATTTCATCTTTCTTCTTCCTGAACACCAACACAGTGGATGCCATGCCAACTAATTGGCTAGTGAAAGCTGACAAGGTATACCTAACTTACGTATGCAACATATAATGTAAGCTTGTACTGTCTTCAAGAAAGTGATGTACATGCTAACTGATGATCATTTATTCTTCGATTAAGCTTAATGTTTGCTATGATTTAAGTTTCCACCATATGAAGCTGTATATTTTTACCAAGTGAGATATGTGATATCAGCGTACTAGAACACCATAGCAACTGCCTACTAACACCCTAGCAACCACCTAGAATACCATACGCACCAAGCAGCACATTCAAAATTTTCCAGAAATTTTCTATATTGTCAATGAACTGATGTTTGTATGGGTAAAAAGCATAGACATGCAATTTGTGGAGCAAAATTACTTTTTCTAAGATAAAATTAAGTAGGATATATCTCTGCAACTATCTAAGTTGGCCAGTTTGCCATTTTTTTAAAAAGATTTGGCCCCTAATGGATAAAAAAAGTTTTAAAAACAGTGCTCTACTGTCTCCATTCTCCATTTCATTACATTGCATACATGTTCCTATTTTATGTTTACCTATTGTCTTTAGGGAATATGTGAAACCTACATGACCGATTCTTAAACAGTAAATATTTAGCAACAACTCCACCTGGTGGACATGTTGAGACTACAATGTAGACTACCTCCAAATTCTCCTCCTTATTCACGATAATGCTGATTTAATAAATTTGTCCAATGTAGACAATTTGGTCAATAGCTTTAATTATCTCTGCTCCTCTACAATAAACAATACAATAAATATTGTGACGCCTATGAGAGTTAAGGTTAAGCATGATAAGAAAACGGCCCAATGGATAAATGAAAATATCCAGGTACTTAAACAAGTATGCAGGAGAATGGAGCATTGGAGGAAGGAGACAAATCAGGAGGTGCACTATTTTTAAGATGAGGGCATTAATGAACTACAATAAAGTGATTAAGGATGCGAGGGCAACTTACTTCTCCAACTTAATTCTTGTTAAACATAATCCTAGAATTCTTTTTAATACCGTTGATTGCCTCTTAAACCCTGTTTCCTTTACTGCCAGGGACTCTTCAGTTTGGGAGTGCCAAATTTTTTTATATTTGTGGTGAAGGTTAAAGGCATTTGGTCAGCTATATTTCTAGCTCATTCGCTAATGTATCTTATCCCAGCCGCTCATCATTGTGATTTTTCCCCAATCTCTCTTA
The DNA here is from genome assembly GCF_963924715.1 of Thunnus thynnus. Classification (NCBI taxonomy): domain Eukaryota; kingdom Metazoa; phylum Chordata; class Actinopteri; order Scombriformes; family Scombridae; genus Thunnus; species Thunnus thynnus. Next base: position 10,014,747 of record NC_089519.1, read on the forward strand.
AAAACTTGATAGACATTCTGTCCCATGTAAAACCATCATCCAGGCCTGTCAATTTTTTGCCTCCTAAATTTATTTTAGAAGTTGCTCCCTAACTTCTTAACATTATCAGTAACCCCGTATCCTCTGGCTATGTCCCAAATTACTGAAAAGTGCTTGTGTTCAGCCACTCCTCTGATTGCAGTATTTACATACTACTTACTGATAATCATATTTTTGAGGAATCTCAATCTGGTTTACTGAAGGATCACATTACTAAGACTGCACTTATCAGAGTCACAAATTATCTTTTAATGAATGTAGAGGCTGGCAACTTGGCCATTCTTGTCTTGCTCAACTTAAGCGCAGCATTTGATACCTTTAACTATGATGTTCTTGTAAACAGATTGAAGCATTGGGCTGGAGTATTGGGTACTGCATTAAAATGGTTCCCTACCAATTTGTCTAACAGGAAATTCTTGATGACCACATCTCCTCTTCCTCCCCTGTTACCTGTGGAGTGCCCCAAAGTTCAATTTTGGGGCCAATTCTATTCTCTCTGTAAATGCTTCCTCTCAGTCACATTTTTATAGACATGGCATCTCTTTTCACTGTTATGCAGACAATGCAAAGCTGTACTTCCTAGTTAAACATAGTTGCCCTTCCAGTATATCTGCCTTAGTTCACTGTATTACAGTTATTAAAGACTGGATGTCACACACGGTAAGTTCTTGTAGTCAAAAAGGGCCATAGGACAATTGCTCAAATGTATTGTTATATTTTAGACGATTTGTGCGCACCAGCATACGTGAGGGCCATATCCATCCATCAGTTCTGGATAGATTCAGTCCATTTTAACCAAAGACATCTGATGACCCAGAGATTGAATAGCTCACTAGGCCACTAAAGACTCCAGCAGAACATGAAGAGACTTCTGAAAAGCTAAAGATCACAGCTCACAGAAAGAAAGTGGTATGTGAAGTTGCTATATTATGTTATAGGTTGAGTTTAGAATAAGATAGCCACTTCATAGTGAATACAGTAAATATAAATATAAACATTATGAACAGATTTACAGAAAAGTGTGCAGGACAACTGGTTATACACCAAGAGGGGCTGATTAACTTCTCACACCTTGGTGTTGGGGCTTGGTGTAGTGGGTCTTGTCTGTTTGTCTGTTACAAAGGCTTTGTTCAGACAGCAGGCAAAACAGATTTGTTTCTCAAATCAGATCTTTAAGACAGACTGTCCACACTGTTATTTGCAAGTGATCAGATTGGGTTTGTGTGTCCAGACATCACCAACATATCTGCATAGGTTGCTGTGGTAATGAAGTAGGTGTCAGTAACTACATACGCTGGTGACGCAGCTTTCCAATGTGGAAGTATGACAAATGGAGATCCATCATCCCCCCTAAAGTGCCAGCAGATAATTTATTTCAGCGTCTGTCCACAGACTGTTGTTCTCTCATCCACTCCGCTCTGCTAGTAGCAACATGGATTCTACTCAGCCACTCTCAGCCACATCCGTCACTCTGGGTTTGACGTTGTCATTGTGTGTCGCACTGCTAGTGACGCAAAAGACACTTTGAAATCTGATTTGACCGGCCAGAGTTTCCAGACTGAGACACATCTGTAGAAATTCAATTAGAATTGCATTTCAAACCACTTCAAAATGTGGCTTGGATCTGATTTACAAAAAAATCACATTTCATGAGAACTTTTGCTGTCCAGACTTTCTAAAATCACTAATGTTTCATGCCAGCGACCCAAAAGATACAAGGACATACAGAAATGCAACTGTGAATGTGATATGCCTCGTTGGCAGGGGTCTGTGCTGTTCTGAGCGCATTTTGTTGTTACTATATCTAGTCATTATCCATAAGTGTCAGTGTACTGGATTTTGAGTTGTGTGTTACTGGGCTGGGTGTAAAACTACTGGCCTAATTCTTCAGTTCCTAACTGCATCCGTACGTCCTGGCAGCACCGAACTGCGACAACTGCTGCTGTCTACACTGCAAATGTCAAGTCAAAACAAACCATGGGTTTGATTGCAAAATTGGTGAGTAGTAGGGAACAGGCGACACAACACATCAAAAATAGACACCGAGCATCCACTGATGCTTTAGAGAAAGATGTCACGTTGCTTGTTTCGCTTGCAACCTGTTCAGACAACCTCATTCATTATAATGGGAGCGTTGTTTTTTTGGTTAACATGGTCACTACGTTTGCTGCTAGGACAAGGTGTTTGAAAAAACTAGATAAGATAATTAATTTTCTGCATCATTTCTCTTTTCAGGTCGATTATCTGTCTCTCCTGGGAGGTAAAACTCCTGGTGACTCAGTTAGACAAATGATGCGCGAAATTGAAACCAATGTCCTTTGGGCCAACTACAGTTTAAACAGTTGTAAAGGGAAAAAGAAGATCCAGGACGTCACTATATATCCAATCATAGTCTGTAAGTTTGTTTTTCAACGTTTCTACTGATCTCACTGCAATCTTTTGAGACCCAACAAAGACCTTTTCACTGTTATTCTTTGTAATTTCGATGGATCTATATGACTGACACAAACAAAGAAAACCATCAGTGAGAATAATGGCTGTTTGTAGATAATTATTCAAACTGCTTGACACCTTCTCAGATCTCTCATCTAAAAAGACAAAAGTCCTCTGCATCATTCCCTCTGTGTCCCTGAGATTTGATGGCTGCAGCAGAGGCTGGCCATAACAAAGCCCCTACTGGATTTACGTTGACTCTGATTAATCTTGTAGACAAATGCTGAAGCATTTCCCAGAACAAAGACAGATTTTGTTTTAAGAGAAGACAGAGTGACCTCTACAGCTGCCTGGAAACACTCTAGCAACCACCTTGCACTTTTACTACTTCTCATTTCTACTACCATCTTAGTACTACTACTACATTTTTACTTTTTCTTAAAATGGTTGATTATTATAGGAAATTAAGAAATACCCTGAAATATGCTTCCCACAGAGGGACTCAGGTCAGTGTTAAGCATTTCTTCAAAAAAAGATGTTAAAAAAATCTGGCGTAAAAAAACAAAACAAAACAAAACAAGCATGTAATTCAGGATAAGCTGTGAGCAGAGTTTGTGTAGAGGTGGCTTGTGTGAGTTATGATGCACAGTGGGATGGCTTATTGTCAGTAGGCTTATGTTTGGGCTAGTATTGTATGAATTCTAGCTCCAATTCAATGATATTTGAGCATTTTGATAAGCAACAAATAAAAATGTGCGCAATAGTGAAATGTAGTTTTTTGATTGGAGGAAAGTTGAGTGAGTTTGCAGTGTCAATGCAGCTGATGTAGCTGTGAAGTTACAAGGCATTAATTGCATTTTGGTGACTCTGGAGATGATTTTTCATTTGTCAAAACCAAAGAAACTACTCTTTTGTCAGAAAAATTGACATAAAAGCCGCCTTGCCCGGGACTAATATGGAGTTACCAGTTTTAAATGTCAGGTTCATTTATCTGTCTGTTCTTTAATTCTTCACTTTAGTTGTAAGTAAATAAATAATTTGTATAGTATTGTAATGAAGAATTTGTGAGGAATTATTCACTGCCTCAGTCCAGACACTATCCTGCTGTTTTAACAAGCACATTATTGTAGGTTTGTGTGAGGTTGCAGCATACATGAAAGGCAACAGCATTCGCTATTTATGTTTAGTGGTAGTGGCGCAAATCATTATTTAAAAAAAAAAAAAAAAAGACTTCTGATTTTAATTAATACTTTTATCATAATGCAGGTGGACCATCTGTGACTGAGCATAATGAAAGTCCATCGATACTTAAGAGTAATGAAAATGCAGCAGCACCTGACGGGAGCAGAAGCCCCTCACTGTTGTTAGAGTCTCTGGACTCTGACTAAATCAACAAATATACAACATGAACACAAACACCTCTCACCTACACAAACACTCCATGACACACTCATACACACAGCATCATCAGATCAGAGTACATTTTTTAATATCTTTTTTTCTTTATATCGTTTTATTGATTTGTATCATAATGCCAACAATAAAAGTGCATTTGTTCAGGAGCTCTGCCAGGTTTCTGTAGTAGCAGAATGTTGAGTGGGGAAAGCGAAGTGAGATAAAAAGTACAAGGTTTATCTCCTACCCCCAAAAAATGTATGTTTAGTTAATGGTGCAGAAGTTGACTGTACGACATCCAATGGAGTTTTAATGTGTATTTATTGTTGAGATTAGATTTTAAACCTAGTCATGACTTTTTATGCAGAGACAGATTTAGTGTTTTGTCATACACACACACAAACAAAATAAATAAATGAATGAAAAAGTAATTCTGTTGAAATATTTTTGAATATTGATGTATTATCAATCTTTTATGTGTGTTAATAGTCCAATATAGTCCAAATCAATAGTTAAGTAAATGATCAAAGTCATCCTAGTGACCACAGTGGTCAGTCCAGGAATTTTGAGTTGAAGAGTTACAGGAAAGTTGTGTCATAATATTCTAATAATGTTAAAATATTTTAAGAACCACAAAACATTTGTATAATGTTTTAAAGCATGTTAACCTACTCTAAAATAATATTCTGGGAACATTAAAACAACTTGCTGCTGAAAACATTTTAAGAATGTTATGGCATAATGTTCTGACAATGTTATCAAAAACATTTTAAGAATGTTACCACAAAACATGTATATAATGTCTTTAAAGCACGTTATCCTACCCTAAAATAATAACATTCTGGGAACATAAAAAGCTTGCTGCTGGAAACGTTTTAAGAATGTTAGGGCATAATGTTCTAACAATGTTGTCACTAAACATTTTAGAATGTTTTTAGAAAACGTTATCCTATCTTTAAGAAGAACATTCTGGCGGGGGGATGCTTTCATTTATTAGATATGCAATTTCTGTAAACATTCTTGTAAACAGACAGAAGTATGTGTCCTGGTGTTTCACTTGCTCCTGTTATTCTTTTCTTTTTCTTATGTGTGGACTATAATGTGACACATCACTGTCAATTATTGAGAGACACTCTTACAGGAGAATAATTGTCCCACACCTGTGCACACAGAATGGGTGGAGCATTATCTATTTAAGATCACTGTTGGAAGAATGGTTAAAAATATTCTTGACGAAGGTCCAGAGGGACTGAAACGTTAGTATGATGAATAAATTGCGATGCTGAGCAAGACCATTGTGCAGGATCCTCCTTTTTCAAGATTGATGTAATTAAACATAAAATGATAAGTGATACTTTGGAGCATAAATTTGTACCCTGAGACTCAACATTGGGCAAAACACGATACAAATGTGTGAAATTTGTGGCTTCTGCAGACCTACTATCTCTATAGACAATTCATTTCAATCTGAATAACCACATTCCTGCAAATCTTTTCACAGGTTCGACTGTGCAGTACAGAAGGCTGTTCTGAAAAAAAAAAAAAAAAATACAAGGACATCATTCAAGCTTGTTCGCACTAATGAAAGGTTCCTCTTGTTAGGAGGAAGAATGGCACCTACCTACTGGGCAGCTGAGACAAGGCTGAAAAGTGACAGCTTGGACTATACTTAAATGTCCAACACACACACAAGCAAGAACACACACGTGTGTGCACAGACTTTGTTACGGCCCATTACCCAGCCTTTGGTACAGTGAGAGGAGAAGACTGGCAGGTATTGATCCACAACACTGAGTCCAGGCAGAGGGAGAGAGGAGAGTGAGGAAGGGAAAGCACAACTCATTCTGTCACTTTCTCTTTGCTCAATGTGCGTTCTTCTCTATCCCTGTTAGGTCTCCTATTGTCTTCAGTCAATTTGATATTTACATATGGTGATTTGTTTTTATTTGGATGTCTACAGAAGGCTAAGATGAGTTACATTTTATTATCCCCATAGGGAGATTAATTAATTAATTATTTGTATAGTGCTGCCCACTGCTCCTGTGCGGCAAGAACAGATGATCTCCTCTGAAGCCAGTACCTTGGTCAGTGGTAATGGCAGCCTAACATGCTCAACATGTCTTAAAGGAATAATGTGACATTCTTGCCAAGAGTTAGATGAGAAAATGTATACCACTCACATGTCTGTTAAATATAAAGCTACAGTCAGCAGCCAGTTAGCTTAGCATAACAACTAAAAACAGGGAGAAACAGCTATCCTGGCTCTGTCCAAAGGTTTGTTTCATGTGTATAAAAACCGAAGGGTAAAATCAACAATTTGTGCTTTTACAGGGAGTATCCTAAGCTAAGCTAGTTGGCTCCTGGCTGTTAGCTACATATTTACTGTACAGAGGTGAGAATGGTATCGATCTTTTAACTTTTGGCAAGCAAGAAAGAGAATTGAATAGTGCACTGGTCACATTCAACTTAGGTGCCCTGAACTCAGTTCTGAAAGGGAAAGGTTTGTGAGTGTGATGCTGTGGGTTTTGTATTCTGGTAATGTAATATTCTAATAAGCAGGGGGATGACACACATTAGAATAATGTAGTGTTTCTATTGGCCTAACATGCACATCCACATGGTCAAAGTTAAAGGTAGCTTGCCAGTCCTCCGCAGCCTGCCAAGAGATCACACCAAAACAACAAATACGTGCTATGAGCGGTCAGGTGAAGTGAATGGGAGACGTAGCGAATATTCACAGGACTGAAGAGTACCCCACTTTAAAGGCCTCATTCTCCTAACAAAGTGCTTATCGGATCATCTACAGTGCCTGGAACCCCCTCCCACAACACCTTTCCAAAGTTGGAAACTGATGTGTTCCTTCTTCCTTTTTCATAAAACTTTTGTTACTTTTTCTGCATAAAACAAAGTGCAGCAATACGAATGCCTTCGGGGAGAGACTGACTGACAGTGTACGCCCATATCACCATTTATACAATTCATTGCGTCAAAGACAGACAGAAGACAAAAAGTTCTTGTAGAGAGACGAGGGAGGCAGTGGGTGCAGCCAGGAGGAGGATATGACGGCAGGCTTTTCTCCCCACCTTCAAGTGTGGCAGTTCAGAATGGGTATAAACACTTCAGTGCTTAGACATGTTCGAACAACACCTCATACAATCTAGTTTGTTTCAAGCATACTGAACCTTTTACCCTGGAGGAAATCAACAAAAACACAGAAAGGAAGTCTTTTTCACACTAAAAGACCCCAATTTGGCCTTTGGGGTTTGAACTTTTGCAGGATTTTTTTGCTGTGCTATTTTAATGGACTTTTATTTCCCTCTTTATTGTGTCTTTAAATGTTGATCTAAACCATTTCTTTGCCTTGAATAAAGCACTTTTAATTGCTTCTGCGTTTGAAAGGGTGCTGTAAAAATATATCTATTGTACCAGACTGGTACTGGGGATATATTGTGAAATGTTATGACAACCACCGTATTTTCCTCCATACAAGGCATCCTATACATTTTCATATTTTTCTTTACTTTAATTACTGGAACAATGGCTTTGTTTCTGGTGACTGTCTCAGTGGATAACTACTCTGAAAACCTCTCAAAAACTTCTGAGCCAAACAATGAACTGCTAAATTGTTTTTTTTTTTAACATTGTTTGGCTAACTGTAACTTAATGTGTAAAATATATAAGAGCTGCTTTGGCTACACTAACATATGTGGATATGTTAATCATAATCATAATGACGGTGGCCAGAATGAGATAATAAAAAGTCCTTCATCCACTCAGAAAGCACTAGAACTTCTATAGTTATGTGTAATCCCTTCCCCTGGGTTTTTCGCGAGCTTTTTCGGTGCTTTGATCTTGGATGGATAAAAGAAGCAAGGGTCAGACAGTCACTGCAGAGAGCTAAATAAGCACTGTACTCATTCCTCTAACACCACTGAATCCTTCTGATATTTTTGCCTTTTTATCCCCATCTACCATTTTGTCTATTCTCTCCCTCTTTCACCCTTTCCTGTCATCTCCTGTGCCTTTGCTCCCCCATTTCCTTCTGCTGTTTATGCCCTCCTCCTCCTCTTTAAACCCTATTATTCCATTTGCAGCACTTTTCTGCTCCTTCCATCACTCCATTGTTTCCGTTGCTGCTATTTCTGTCACTGTCTGCCCTCGTTTTACTTTTATTCCTGTCTTCCTGTTTTTTTTTTCATCCATTCTTTTTTTCCTCCCTCCTTCCCTCCCTCCCTCCCTTTCCCTTCTACCACTCAAAGATGTTGACAAGATTAAATCTTGCAGCAGCCTCGGTCATTTAGAATGACAGACTAACTTGGCACTCGTCTACCTCCATTACTGTAACAACACCATGGAAACCATGATGTTATCATAACTGTCTGCTCCCAAGGTAATGGCTGGAATTTTTATTTTTTTTCATTGTTGAAGGTTCAATAAAACAACACATGGAGGCGAGTGAGTGTTTTTCTTAATAAAAGACCTCCGAAACTTAAAGCAACCTGCGATTTTCTGTTAATATGTCATGGTCCACTTAATTGAGATCCCAGTCAACAGTGCTTGGTATCATAAGCCTCTGTCAGCTGCTTTCTGCTAGAAAAGTTCATTATTTTCCCATCTGGTGCTTTACATGTTTCACAGAGGGAGTCACAGGCGGAGAATCAGGCTTTGGAATTCATAAATTAGACTAAATTATGTGTCAAAGCCTATAATTAGAGTTTCGGAACGTAAAAGTGACAGTTAAGCTCTTTAAAAAGCACTGGGAAGCATAATCATTACTATTTTTTTCAGGGATATATACTAATCACCCATGCATCATGCTAAGAGAATAAATAAGGTGCTAATAAAAGGAGATGCCTCGATGAGTACATGCATCAATCTCTCAGTCTCTCTCAAACTTTTAAGCAAAAGGGGGGGGGGGGTCAACTGGCCACACATCCCTGTCTGACAGTCACTTCTCCACTCTGCCTCACACTTCTTCAGCAAGGATATAGCTATGTCTATGTATGATGTAACCATGGCAACAGGCACCTGCCAATATGCTATAAGCGGTGAGAAATAAAGAAAAACAGGAGGAAGTATATGAAACAAAGTATTTAGTGATTTCATCTTATGTTTCATATTTTATATGTATTAATTTGTCTGTTAAATTGTTAAAATGGCACTATATAAGTGCAGTCCATTTACCGTATCTATCAGATGGTTTATGGTACATAAGTATTCTCAGACACTCCATCTCCATCTCAGCAAGCATAAATTAGAAATCCAGTATCATGTTTCCACAGGCTCAACCAAGTTATCACTTTCCACTTTCTGCATGCAGTTTCAATGTGTCTACTTATTCAACCAAAAGAAAAAAAGATAGTAAAGTCAAGACACCATTTAGCAAATTAATATTATTTTTTTCTGCAAAGAAATGCAAGGATGAGCTCTTTTTTCTTTTTTTTTTACTGTGACTATCTCTCAGCTACCATAAGAGGTTTGTGTCATAGGCCAGCAGGATATAATGAATCATTCAACAGCACTGTTCTGGCCCTACATAATAATAATAATAATAATAATAATATATTTAATTTGTAGCACACTTTTCATTCCTGGTGAATCTCAATGTGCTACAGTATTAATAACCTAGAACACACAACATAAAGAAAATAGCAAGAGATCTTAAGAGTTAAAATGAAAAAGCCTTCCTGAATAGAAAGGTTTTTAGGTCTTTTTTTTAAAAGAGACAAGGGTCTGTGCTGCCCTCAGATGGTTAGGAAGGCTGTTCCACAAGCGTGGTGCAGCAGAGCAGAACACTTAATACTGGGGGCCTGAAGGAGCAAGCTGCCGGCAGATCTGAAGGTGCGGGTGGAAGTTTGTGGTATGATCAATTCCTATAGGTAGGAAGGCGCATGACTGTTTGATTGAATTGTATGTGAGTAGCTTTGGACTTTGTAGTCAATCCCTTGTAGTTCGGGCGGCTGTAGCTCAGGTGGCAGAGTGAGTCATTCACTAATCGGAAGATCGGCAATTCAATCCCCGGCTCCTCCAGTCCGCATGTGGAAGTGTCCTTGGGCAAGATACTGAAACCAAAATTGCTCCTGAAGGCTGTGCCATCAGTGTGTGTGATTGAGTATTATAAACTCCTCCTGATGAGCAGGTTGGCACCCTGCATGGCAGACCCTGCCATCAGTGTATGAATGTGTGTGAATGGGTGAAAAGCATGTAGCGTAAAGCGCTTTGAATGGTTGGAAGACTAGAAAGGTGCCAAATAAATGCAGCCCATTTATCAATCCTGAAGGAGACAGGGAGCCAGTGCAAGGAAAACAGAGTTGTTGTTATATGTTTGTGTTTTCACACTCTCATCAGGATCCTGGCAGTGCTGTTCTGAATGTACTGGAGATTCTGGATGCTCCTGCCAGGGATCCCTGTGAAGAGGTGCATTGCAGTAGTCCAGTCTTGAGGAGATAAAGACATGGACAAGTTTCTCTGCATCTGACAGGGTTACAGAGTGGCAGAGTTTAAAGATGTTTCTGAGATGGTAGAAAGAGGTTTTGCATAGATATCGTATATGGTCATCAAAAGTCCGCTGAGGGTCAAACCTACTACCCAGATTAGTGACTGAGGAGGAAAGAGGGATGTCCTGGCTGTCAAAGGTAAGATGAGGTATAGCTGAATCTGGTGTGGAGTGCCAATAAGAAGAGCTTCAGTTTGCTGCTGTTTACCTGGAAGAAATTTGTACTCATCCAGGCCTTTATCTCCTCAAGATAGGGGCTGAAGTGTGACAAGGCTGCAGAAGGTCTTGGGGCAGTTTTGATGCACAGCTGGGAATCATCAGCATAGCAATCAAAAGGCATTCCATGCCAGCTGATGACATGTCCAAGAGCGAGCATGTAGAGGGTAAACAGGATGGGGCTGAGAACCGATCCTTGTCCACCACAGGTAACAGGGAGCAATCTAGACCTGCTTTCTCCCAGTGAGAAAAACTCAGTCCTATCAAAAAGGACTGAAACCACTTAAATGCAGAGTCTGACAGTCCAATGGTAGCATGGAGGCACTCTAAGAGGACAGTGTGATCCACAGTGTCAAATGCAGCGCTCAGGTCATGAGAATCAGGAGAGAAGGGGACCCTGCATCAGCTGCCATCAGCAGGTCATTCACAGCCCTGAGTAGAGCTGTTTCAGTGCTGTGTGCTAAGATTTTTCAAATAAGTTGTTGTGTTTAAGGTGGTCCTGAAGCTCAGAAGCAATCACCTTCTTCAACACCTTTGATAGGAAGGAGGAAGCTGGCAAGAACTTCTGTGGCGGAGCCAGTGATGACCAGGTCAAGTGTGTGCCCCCTGGTTTGAGTAGGGACATCAACATGCTGCTTCAGGCCAAGACACTCAATCAGACTCAGGAACTCCACTGAAAAATGACAGTAGGGATTGTCAACATGTATATTCATATCACCAACAATGACAATATTGGTTGACATGGAGCAGAGTGAGGTGAGGAGGTTTAGTATCTCAGGGAGGAAAGATGAGTTTGGTTTGGGGGGGCCGTAGATGAGAAGCACCGTCATGGAGTAAAAGGGTTTACATTTTAGAACGAGGCATTAAATTGAAGAAAGATCAGGCATTGGCAGGGGAGACAGTTTCAGTTCAGCCTGGTGTATGATTGCTAAAGCACCACCAACACGGCCAGAACTGCACAGAGTAGTCCCTGGGTTTATGCCAGGTTTCAATTAGGCACATGAAATCAAGCCCCTTGTCCAAGATGTGGTTATGTATGAGGAGGGATTTATCGGTGAGAGATTGTATAGTTCCATGGTGGCAGGAGACAGAGCTGAGGATGGGAGTCTCTGCAAACTCTGCAGTACACTGTGATCCATTCCATAATTTGCATCTCGTCTGGTATAGGGTAGTCTTGCAATGTTTCCAACGATGACGCCCAAGTTTGTTTTGCTTCCATATTCCCCACTGAAACTACGACGTGAGCCTCCATGGATGTAATAAGGTGTGTTTCTAAAAATCCCAATCTCTTGGCAGCAGGTTAAAAACCCCTTGTCAGGTGTAATTAGGAAGCTGTGTAAACTCTGTAGCTGTGTGGCTGTGTAGGACATCATAACTAAAGTAGTTGTGTTGTTTGGGCAGTATGGCAGCATTGGTAACAGCCACAGTTACAGTCACACAGTGGAGATCATTACAACAAACATGAGAGGAGCTCCAGTTGAAGAAAAACCCCAGTCACTAGAGTTCGTCAGTGCCAGTGCAGCTCTGGGTGATTTCTGCACTGATAGAGAATTCAGGGGAGCCGGACAGGGCTGGAGGAAGAGACAGCCACTGTCCTCCAGAGAAAAGGGATCCCAGTAGAGCAGGTAGGAAGCACTTTATGTTGATTAATCCAAAATCCATAAATCTCAGTAGAGAAGATAGGCAGTACTTTACTTTAGTTAATCCAGAGTCCACCAGTTCAAAAGATTGTATTCCACTTAAGGTAGCGATCAAAACATGCAGACAGAAAACATAACACTTTTTTAGGAGTGTGTGTGTGTGTGTGTGTGTGCGTGTGTCACAGAGAGAGAGCAGATGGAGGACGGAGGAGCACCTGTATGAATCAAAGATTGAAGCTCCAGGTTGACTGAAAAGGAAGATGGAGAGGAGTTTGTTGACAGTGATAGAGATGAATATTGACTTGTGTCAGTTCCAGTCATTATTACTTGCTATACACACACTGGACAACACTACTACCGCGCCAGGGATAAAAGCTTGTCAGTCAGTCAGTGTATTGTGCCAAGATTTATGCTGTACAACAAATTTTGGAGGGTAAATAGGTTACTACAGGGACACAAACTACAAAAACATTTAACTTTTAACTTTAGAAGGCCTTGGTGTCTGTTGCTAAAAAGGAAAAAAAAAAAACCAAACACGTCTTGGTTTGGCAGTGAACAACAAGATGTCTTACAGTGAGCTGTGATTTTGGGTGTCAGCCAGTCTAGACATGATTTGATTGTTTGAGTGTGTATGTGTGAAAGTAAAGGAAAAAAGAAAAGAGGTGCAAGAAAAAGAGTTTGTGCGCAATGCAGCATAAGATCATGTAGACAGCTGTTACAATGCACATGCAGTCTTTATTAATCATGGTTGATCTACACCAATCACTGGGGAGATAAAGAAAAATGTCCATGCATGGAGAACATTTGAGATGTGATCCTGCAAAGGGATTCTTAGTTCCTCATTTGAGATTAAATAAAGAAAAAGATGTTGGAGATATTTTCTACCTTGTCTACCTGTGTGTGTGTGTGTGTGTGTGTGTTTGTGAGCGTGTGTGCTTGTCTCACGTCTCTGTCAGTCCATTGTCCTGTGAGCTGAATTGAAATGAGAGTGTCAATGATAATCCCCTTCAGAGCAATGCTGGAGGGACAGAGGCATCTTTGCTCACTTCATTTATCAGTCCAGCCCCGGTGACAGAAAAGCCCTAGCAACCTAATTAACCACGATAGCTGTTGGTTGTTTAATCTCCACGGCCCCACAAAACAGCCGTTGTGTTCCGACAGAGATTTACAGGAAGCCAGGGGTAAGAGCTGACACACAACGGTGAAAACTCTGCAAGACAAAGATGCAGTCAATCTGCTGCTTCACTGTGGAAAAACTGTGTGTGTGTGTGTTTGCTCAATCTTGAGGATACAAGGTTGTATCACTGTATGTAATGTTGACTCTATATGTTAGTGTACATGTTTTGTGACTTTTTTCTTTATATGCATTTGGGAGCATTTGTGTTTTTCTTACTTCCCACAGACCAAACTGTGAGACTCAGTCAAACAAGCGACTAAATTTAGAGACTTTTCTCATCTCACCTGCAGTTCTGTCTAAGCTCCCAGGTGGCCACACTGTGCCGCTACACTGCTGCAGATGAACAGCTAGCGTGGAAGTGTGCAGCTTACAGGGTGAACTCCAGTATCACGACTGCAAGAAAGAGGGTGATGTGTTTTGGTAATTAAGTGAATAAAGTGTTGCTGTGGCCCAGTTTCTCCATTACGTAAACATAAAAAGCAAAAAAAAACATCTAATTAACTGTTGTGGCATGTTCTATGTCACTCAAACAGATTTTGTGGGTTTGTGTGTCTCTGATTCATTTATCATGGTACTTGAACATTTACCTTAAAGGAATAGTTCAACATTTTTGAAATGCACTCATTTGCTTTCTTTCAGGGAGTGAGATGAGAAAATCAATATCAGTCTTATGTCTCTACATTTAAGTTAGAGGAAACTTGATTTAGAATCAAGTTTCTTCTATAACTACATGTAGAAATACATGTGATGCAATGTGCAAAACATTTGTAGTTACAGAAATATCAAATAACGACAGAAAATCACCACTGATTGCTTAGATTTTTCTTGTGTAAGTCCACATACCAGGGGGGTATGGGCGTTATTATTAAACAAACAAAATCAGTACAACCACCAAAACAACAAAGCCAACTGGCTTATAGGTTGATGTGGCAACACGCAAACATGCCACACAACACAAAGGTAACAAAGGAATGTTGCAACTGTAAGTTTGACCAAGATGACCAGAAGTGAAAATATAATGGAGCAGATTCACCAAGTTCAACCCAACAAAAAAAACAAATGAAAAGGTTGTTTGTGCTGAACACTGATGGAGTATCAACACACTAATCCACTCAACACGTTTCCTCCTCAGGACTTACTGGAGCTGTCGGCACTGATTGCTGGGATCGGTCAACACTACAAACCTGAATATTCAACTCGACCTTGATAACTCAACAACACTCCACTGGAAATTCACAATTCTGGGTTTCTTGGACATTTAAAGGAAATCTAGTGTTTATTAGAACTTGATTTAAAAACTACAGCCATTAGTTATTTCAATTATGATAACTCTGTTCTCATCAAAGTAATTACTATAATCTTGAAACGTCACTAAAAATAGATGGAGTGACAGACACAAGCAGTCAGATGATCAGACAGGTTGTGAACAAGCCAATAGTTTAGCCAGATTAGCTGATAAAGTTCTGTCAGAAAGCATAACTCCCCATAGAAACAGTTGTTTCTACATCTTTGTTTATATACAGGTTAAAAAGAATGAGGTGCACCATGTTAATTAGTGAGCTTTCAATGCGTTGGCAGGATGTTTCCCTTTTTTCCAGTCACTATGGACAAGTTAAAAGAAAGTTACTGTCAGCACAGTTGGAATGAGAAACACTGGTGGTGAAAAATTTCAAAAGGCCAGAAGAAGCTGGCAGAGTGCCTGGCAAACTATTTCTGTTCCTAAAGAGGAGAACTCTGGTGATCACACAGCTTGAGGATATCAGGTCTGCTGGTTCGAGACAGGAAGATGATGGCATAATAAAACAGGCAATGTGTGTGCATGCATGCACAAACTGACATAACACCAATTTTCAAAAGACACAATTTTTTTTAAAAATAAGGGGTAAAACGTTCCAGAAGTCCATCAGGGATACACAATAGTGACATTTTAAAAAAGGAATAGCTTGTTTTATATCAATAAATATCATAAATGTCACCATTATTGTCTATATAAACAAGAATTGATTTAATATGCCCTAAATGTTGCAAAATATGGCCAACTATTAGATAATATGTCTAAGACTAAACATAAATATCTGGAGTGTAATACAGCTTCTATATGACTGCATTAAAGGTCAAAGCTTTAATCCCATCTCAAGTATCATTATTCATAAAAATCCTCTCTTAGTGACGACTTTATGATCAATCCAATTAGCCTCTGCAAGAAGAAAAGCAAATGTAGACGAGTGTTAGATTAAAGTATCCATCCTGGCACAAACCTTTCCCATTGACATTTTACAGATGTAGCTCTGACTCAATCTGGTCTCAAGGAGAAATGTTTTACTGTATACCTCTCCTCTCCTGTTTTGATTTTCTTTGTGAATAGAAAAGCTTTTGTCTCATGACAATAAAAAAAGAGGCAGAGAAAGAAAACTCTTCACAATGAGCGATATCACCTGAGTTCATTGAAAGGTAAATAAAGTACTTTTTCTTGACTCATTCTGAGAGACCTAAACTACACTCTTTCTGATGAGGGATTAAGGGCACACAACACTCTTAAATTCTGTTCAGTTATTGACATTTCCTAAACCATCGACAGAAAAACTATAGGAACATTTCAGCCACATCTTGGGCTAATCAGGCCATTTGGTTATACATGTTCTTTCATATTACCACTCAGTATTTATCTGAAAGTGTTAAAATGACCTTCATTACCTTCTTGCTGCAAAAACATGAGATACGCTTTTGCATATGGGCCACTGGCAGTGCTGTGCCAGTCCCACAGGAACAGTGCTGGGCCCAGTTTCCCAAAAGCACCTTAAGGCTAATATAATCATCCACTGAAGAAAAAACAGCTTTGAAACTAAAAAGAAAAATTCCTTAATACCCTAGACATCCACAGATTATCCATTCATCTGTCCATTTTCCGCCTCTTTTCTGAGTGGCACTAGCTAAGTATCTTAGTAAGTACACACAGTAGCCCAGACTTCCTTCCCTGTTGCCCCTGTCTTAAGACCCATTTCTTCAGCCTTTTAATAGTCATCATATAGACATGAATGGTCACACTCTGATTTTATTTATTGATCTTTTCCTTTGTATTTATTTGTTCTCTTTGGAATGTTGTTGTGTTTTTAGGATTTAATTCCATTTTTCTTTATTTAATTCTACATTTTATTAATTTTCCCCTTGATCCTCATAACTATGTCTGTGTTATTTGATTGTATTTCTCAGTCTCTGTAAAGAACTTTTGTTGTTTTTAAATGTGCTCTATAAATAAATTGACTTGCTGATGGGATATGTAATCCCCCCAGCGTGTTCCCCGAGTTCTGGTCCCAGCTGGTTGTATCAGAGGAACTTAAAGGGAGGTGTCCAGGAGGCATTTCAATCAGATACCCAGACCACCTCAATTGGCTCCCTTTGACTTGTAGTAGATTTTCTTCCAGATGTTTGCACAGATCCCCCTATTTCTACAGTGTAGGTTTTGATTTATTATAGTTTCGTGCTGGATTACTCCCTCTGATAATACCACTACAACACTAGTTTGATGCATGTACATGATCAGACTGCATCCTGCTTATATTATATTCCCCAAAGTCACTGTGTTTACATTCTTGCATTCACTCTGTGATTTGAGCAACGGGTGGAAGGCCCGCCGTATTTCATTACTGAATACGTACTGACTGATCTGTGCAGTCGGCATATCTATATTGCTTAATTTCTCTGGAGAGAAGGCTTTGCTAGATGTGTCTTGCTGAAAATGGAAGGATTTTAAATTGCTTCATGTTGTCTTCATTCTCAACAATGTCCACCGGCATCAGTAAGTTTTATGTAAGAACACAAGCAGACATGCTGATCAATCACAGTTCTTGTGGTCACCACATGGTATCTCTATAGCCGCCGTCGCCCCAACATGAGCCCTGCCACCCCACAAGGGAAATGTAATTTCGACCGATTGTATCCTTGATCTCATTCTTTTTGTCACTACCCAAAGCTCATGACCACAGTTGGGGCCTGGAAAGAAGATTAACTGACAAGTCAGGACCTTTGCCCTAAGGCTCAGCTCCCACTTTTCACCATGACTGCCTGGTACAATTCCCATATTACTGCTGACTCTGCACCAATCTGCCTGTTGATTGGATGTCCCAGTTTCTATTTCAATAATTTGAAGCATAAGATTCAATATATTTAAAAGCCACAAAGAGACGAGCAAAGATAGTGCCATTCTTGTGTTTGGCAGTTGAAAGACACACTTGCTTTTTAAATCAAGCAGTAAGAGATAGGTAAGTGGAACTTTTTCTATATATATGCTGGGCGAGCAGCTCTCATTAGGATAAACTGTTTGGATTCATAATCTGTTGTGTAATACATGTATGAACTGAACCTTACAGTGAAGATTTATGAGATATGGGTGAATAGGAGGTGAAAAAGGAGGTGAAAAAGGAAGGATTCCAGTCTTGTACTCAAGCACTGACAGCACTGAACCTCACTGTAGTAATAAAAATGATGCTGTGAAATTATTCACACCCTCACTGCCCAGACACAGTTCTTCTCTCCATTCCACCACAAACTATGACCTCAAGAATGACGAGTTGAGTCATCATGAGCAACATAAAATCACATACAGTAGCTAATCAAATCACATTTCTCTCTTCCTCTCATCAAATCCCTTTCTGTGAATAGCAAAATACATTTATACTGTCTGCCACACCACATCTCAGAATTATTTTATCCACACTCTAAGTGTACCAAACTAGAACAAACACCAAACCAGGTAGATAACTATCACAGCTGTAATAAGTAAGACAAAATCCCAGGTGCCAAATCTAAATCAATCTCTCATGCATCTAAGGGAGCACAAAATTTCAATCACAGAGTTCCTCGGCATCTGAGCTGTTTAAATGAATATTGACCCACATCTCTCATGTTGTTAGACGTCTCTCCATGGACTTCCACTCACTGTTCATCTTCACACCACTAACTCAGGGTTATGTGGTAGAAGTGAAGAGAGAAATGAAGAGGAAGAGAGTTTAGAGGGTAGGGCAAGAAAACAGAGGAGTGCCTGTGGGTGTTTGTGCACTCCCCACACATCCAGACTGTGAATATGACCTTGCCCAAGAATCCATATATGTGTGTCCACCCCTATAAGCTGTTTAAACTTCTAAGTCAAGCAGAAGGAGTTTGACAAAAAGCCTATCTGCTGACTCAGTCTGAGGCAGTCCATCTAATGCTGTTCCATTTGACATTTGGCCCGTTTCTAAATCATTGTAATATGACTGAAATATCTCAGGCTCTTAATCATTCGCAACCCTGAGGGGAACAGAAAACTTAGTGAAGGATGGATGCCAGGAAATGGTAAGAAATTACATTCCCGCCTTTCTGCATCTCTTGCAAAAAGACATAAGCACCCAGACACATTAACAGACATTTTCTTAAATGTTCCTCATAGACATGCATCTGTGAAGTGGTGCATTGTCTCACCACAGCAGATTGGACATCATTGAGGATGTAGTATGAGAACACTGAATACAAAATAGTATTCATACTTGTGAGGACAGAAGAAACATTTGTGCAATTCCCCCTGTGCATTACATTTTTAATTAATAATGTAACACATTGTTCTTGGAGGAAAGGATTGCTGGGGTTGTATGAATATCAAAGAAGAGACGAGAAATGAAGAGGGCTGGATTAAAGGGTTCAGTATTCTTCAAACCCACCAGTTCATACATAGTGTCGTCTAAACACCTCTAAAGGCAAAAGGGATCAAACCTTGTTTTAATGACCACACTCGAAGGCAGAGTGAAAAACCTGTCATCATAAAGAAGGGCGCGATGCAATAAATTGTACAAATGAGGAAAACGGTGTGCACTTTCAGTCTCTGATGTTGCACATGATGTGCAAACAAATTGAGACGGACTTACTTGTGTGAAGAATAAAAAAAGTGAGTTTGAAAGACCCAGTCTCTTGAATTGGGGAGGAGGTCTCAGGAGCTGTCCCATGATCTGACAAGCACTTGGTCCAAAGTATACTGTCTCTTTAAAGGGGACATAACTTTGGTGCTTTTTGTGATTTCCTTTTATTGATACATACTATTGTGATGTTGGATATCTATGTTAAACATGGTCAAAGTTCTAAAATATGAGGTGAATGCATGTAAAAATGCCACCTAAAAATCAAAAGCCAGGGCTTCAGCCCACTCCAATGCTATGTTTGCAAAGTTACAAAGTAAAGAACAAGAGAAAGACGTGAAATCCTATTACTATTATTTGTTTATATAGTCTCAGGAGCTAGCGGAAGTCTAGTGAGGGGCAGCTTCCAGTAGATAACCAATCAGAACAGAGTCGGCTCATCAGGAGGGGGGGACAAAGGCTGAACTGAGGGGCTGCATAAACAGCCAGCATAAGATAAATAAGGAGTTTTTTGAACTGTAAATCATGCAAAGATATTCCAGTAGAGCCCCAGAATAAAATCGTAGACCTGGAAGTGTGCATAATATATCCTCTTTAAGACTTCTGTGAACCCTTGGGAGTTTAGACCCCCATCTGCAACAAGATGGTTAGAACTGATGTGGATTTTACATTTCACTTGGTGGATGTTAAACAAAAAAAAGAAAGGGGGGTGTGTGTGGGGGGGCGGGGGAGTCATTTACAAAACACTAATGAAGACAGAAAAATATCGAGCTTGGATCTGAGTTAAAAAATCTATTAGACGTCTGCTCTTTGAAGAGCCTTCATCCAACAATAGACAAGTACTTGGGTAAAAATCTTCATCTAACTAATCTAAAAAGCCTTTTTCAAGTCCTAAAATCTTTTTTTTCATGTTTGTTAAAAAGGTCTTCAACAGAAATTTTCAGCAGAAATTTTTTTCGATATTTTAAGACAAACAGCCTGAGACTGGTTAAGAGAGATGGGTTTGGCAGTATGCCAACACAAAGGTAAATGGGTGTGTGGTGTGAGGGAACATGACAGACTGTCGTTGCTGCTAGATTGCTGTTTGTACCAATTAGAAATGACACATCGTGTCATGGTGGGCTACTGTGCACCCAGAACACCCTGATGACAGAGCCAACCACGACAACAGTCTTATTCCTTTGATCACCGAACATCACCATTGCACTTGCTCGAGAGCACCACAGCAGTAGTTATTAAAGGGAGGGGGGCAGAGTTGTCAGTAACTCAGCGTGATCTCTCAGATAAATGAGTCCACTGATTCACATTCTGACAAACAATAACAGCTTGAATCAGTGCTTTCTGTCGGCCCAAAATCAGCACCATCCCCCCTTTCCTCCTCTTCTGCCTCTCCCTGTGTGTTTGCTTTTCAGAGCCAGTCATGCCTCACCTGTCCACCAACAACCTCACCAGCTGACTGCTCTGCACACCTGTTCCCAATCAACTCATCAGCTCTGGACACCTTGCCTTCCCAGCTGCTCTTCATTGAGTCATTAGTGTTTCTGTAGAGAGTCAGTATTTTCCTTCCATTATGTTACCTTCAGCATTCTAGCTAATATTGTATTGCTAAGTTTTTTCTCTGTATACTGCTGTTTCTTAAATTTTTGTTCACATCCATGTGTTACATTTTAATATCCAGCCCTCAAACACTGCTGCTTATCTAACCATAGCATATACCGTACAATTTGCCTGGTTCACAGGTTTAAAACAATCTCTATTAGATGCTTGAATGAAATTCAGCTGTACTAGTGTAGCTGTAGTGGAATAATTTGAACCTCACATTTTATTCATGAAGTGGAGAGGCTGAACAAGTGTCAGGCTTAATAAAAAAGGCATTTGACAAATGACAGTGGCTTAAATTCTTATCAATCATTAAATATTTGAGGGAAGATTGAAATCACATCTCAACACCACACCGACATAAATCAAAGCAGATGTTTGGTGAAACTGAAAGCAATCATGTAAGATATGATGTGGAAAAATTGGTAATTTTGTGTCTCAATAAAAATAAAATGCTTCATTTCACTCAACAATACCAACACTATGTCAGTGAAATCTAACAAGTCTTGATATTTCAACAAAAAGCATGTTACATCTGAATCTGTCGCCACAACTCAATTCAGTGCACTGCTGCACCTCTGCTCAATTCAAGAGAGAACAGGGAGTGATTTTCTTTGAGTGGTGCTCAAACCATTAGCCTTGCCAAAAAGGTATCAACGTAGAGCGAAGGACGTTGGAAAGTATAACCCTTCAGGAGGAGAAGAAAAGCATACCTGTTGCCATGCCAACTAGGGACAAATAACTCAGGGTGGGGGGGGGGGTGGTGGTCGTTCAAGGCTGCATTAGTTTGACTCTAGTGCCATCTCATGGTTGGTATTCATATTAAAGTCAGATTCTGAACGTTTAAATTAGAATCGCATTAAATCAGGATACATATTAATTAACTCAATCATTATCCAACATAGAAAGCAAATCAGTGCTCAGAGGTGAGATTAACGTTAAAAGGGTTTATGTTTGGACACTCAGTTACTTCAATAGTTCTTCATGGTTTCAGTTCAGCGATTCACTCAAGGGAAATGCTGCTGTATGACCTAATCATACAAGAATAGGATGAGTGACAATAGTGTTAGCAGAAAGCCTAGAGGATCATTGTGCAAGGCTGCAGAGGGAACTAATGAAAACATATACTTTGGCGCCACCTGGTGATGCCTATCTTTGTGTGCATGCCTGAATGTATGTGTGTGTGTGTATGTGTGTGCGCGTGCTTGACTAAGTGCAAATGTTTTCTGACAGTATGGGTCTTGACAAAGGCCAGGGACCTGTGGAGAGAGAGGAAACTGTGTAGTTTCATCCAATCATCAGCCAGAATACTCAGGGCAGAACTCTGCAGTAGGCCTCCATGTATCTAATCATGCCTCTCTCTCACACACACGCATGCACGCACATGCACACGCAGAATCTTCTCCGCATGTTTCTCTGGGAAATGTATGATCTCGTGGAAGTGTGAGATTCTTCGCTTATGATTCAGGTTGACTTTTGAGAAAACTTTAGGTCTGGGAAAGCTACAGCGTTGGAAATATACAGGAAACACTCAAGAAAATGCAGGTCAGAGGTGAAAGAAATCAAAACTGCTATTCCGAAGTTGGCTTTAAATACATTTTGAAACAGATTATCTGGGCTAAAAGCACATGAAAACTAAACCTGTCTGATGAAATATTAAAACTATTAGAACACATGCAGTATGGAAGAAACTTAATCTCAACATTTCAAATTAAATTTGTGCAATTTTAACACAAGATATGTTAATTATGAACATATAGTATATTGTGTTACAAATGTATAACATCTTGGTAAAATAAGTATTTTGGGGTAAATTACACAGTGTGGAAGATATCGGTTTACTCAAACTTTTCTAAACTTTAAACTTTTGTTGTTGTTTTTTTTGATCCAATGAATTCATCTGATTTTCCTTTTAACCTTCGCAAATTGAATTACTAATATATTACTTCTTTGAATACAGAATTATCGGCAAAAAGATAATATATTTTTTCAGATTACAAAATGTACAAAGACAACTAAAAACAAAAAAACACCCTTTTGTAATATTTTTCTCTCTTTTTAAAACTGTAATTTCTTTCAGTGAAAAAGGAAAAACACAGTCAGAAAGTTATAAATGAGGCTGCTGAGAAAAGTGTATCAGCAAAATATTTACAAATCAAAATTATTAGTTTGAAATATTAATGCAAGCATATTAAGATTTTAGGAAATACTAGGTATCTGGTGAATTTATATGGTTGTGTGATTATATAGGATATGATTATTTACTGTGTGAAATTACAAAATGTTTCAGTTCAAGTTATAACAATATTTACATTATTTGAAATTTTGATAGGTTTATGTAACAAACTAAACTTTCATAATTACTTAGCTTCCCTAAGAGGCATCATGCTTTTAGCTGAAATGTTCAGAGATGTTTTGAGTGATGTGACATAAAATATAGACAATCTACAAATTGACCAGTAAATTTCTTCATCAATTTTGTGTAAAAATGTCATATATGGAGTCAAGTCACCAACATAACTGAAACCAGTGTAATCAGAACAGCTCCAAACACTGTATCAGAAAGAAAGAAGAGACGCCTTTTCACTGCCAACACTCGATCAGACTGATGCAGTCCCTCATTTCAGACAGCGTCGTGTCATTTCTTATTTCACTGATGATCCATACTGCAAATACCCCCATTAGCTTGTGATAGAGATTAGGAACATTGCATCTTGCATCAATGGTATTGTGTTACCACATGAGCGATTTAGCCCAGGAGGGGGAGGGTCAGATTAAGGTGATCCCTGTATTCACTAATTCATTGACACCACATTAAAAGGGCCCAAACACGCCCAACCCCTGACTGCAAACTAAGAGTGGAGACTATGGAGACTATACCATAATCGCTTTAGCCTGAGAGCTACTGAATATAGGCCGTTTCTCAGATTGCGTGTGTGTGTGTGTGTGTGTGTGTGTGTGTGTGTGTGTGTGTGTGTGTGTGTGTGTGTGTATGTTGGATGGTAGGTCAGGAGGACTCCACACACACTCAGGAAGTGTGGTAGTGGAAGAAGGGCGGGGCTTCAAGGAACATTGCGTGACAAGACTGTAGAAAACAGAGTGCAGCCTGGCGTCTTACTAACACACACACACACACACACACACACACACACACACATACACGTGCACTCAGATCCCAATCCACACACACACACTTATATATACACAAACATGCATGCGCACACACACAGGCTCTTTACTCTTATGTAGCTTCAGGTTAGGGTAGCACCACTGCCCTCACTACACTGTTATCTCGACTCTCCTCCCCCCTTTACTTTTTTACTCCACTTCTGTCGTCTTCTTCATCTATTGCCTTTCCCCGTTTTTAAATATCTGAGTCTCTGAAATATGTCTTTTCTCTGACTCTGTGTGCATGTTTGTGTTGTCTGGATTATTCCATAATTATTCTATAATAGTTACAAAAATAAATGCAATGAGCAATAAATTTGTCATAATGTTGCTCTTCTATTAGCTGCTGCCACACAAGATGTTTCTAAAGAACAAGGAAGATGAAAGGAAATACTTTCCCCCCCTTTCCAGTAAATTTTGTTCAGTTATTTATTGCTCCTGTAGGAGATATACCTCCACCAAATATTTGCATAAGACACAAAGTTTATATTGAAATACAATTAATACAAAATTATATAATAATATTTGTTTTTGAGTATAGTCTCAGCATGCACGTTTTACATAAAGCAGAACAAGTCAACTAGAAGACATTGTTCTCTAAATAATGAAGCAGTGCAAACCTGGAATTTACTTTTCACTCATTATTGCTTAAATTTGCAGTAATTCGCTTTTTTGATGTCAGTTAAAAAGTTACTTTTCATTTATAAAGGTATAGTTATTATTGTCATAGGAATATAGTTAGTACAGTTTCACTTTTTCTATTTATATGTGAATCGTTAAATACAAGAGGTAAGCTCCTCCACCTCAGCATTACATTAAGTGTACTGTGCAGGTTACACCTTCTACATCATTAGATCAACTAGTTAGTGTGTTAGTTTTACTATCTTTGTGCTTCACTGATTTTTACTACGCAAATATATATAAATAATCAAAATGTGATAATATTGTTGCATTTCAAGACACAAGCCACGTAAATGCAACTAAAATATGTTGCATACTGAGATGATGATAGTTACACTGCTGGAGGAAATGTTCACATTGTGTTCACGCTGTAAGTCGACATCAAAACCTGAGTCATGTTCTTATGATTACTTAACATAACATACAGTCTTTGAGCTGAGCGGTAAAAAGCTACTTTTGTGATTACCTCTCTGTTTATTTGGGCTCACCGCTGGACAGTGACAGCAGCAAAGGTTAAATTGAAGTAAACACACAAATTAATGACTGAATCTATCCTTCTTGTGCACAACAACAGAAGGGAGCATTAATACATTTAGTCACTATGCACAGCATCGCTGTGTATTCCTTTTGTTTCCAAAACACAATGTGATTAAAATAACAATTCAACAGACATTTGCTTCATCAACAATACACTGCGTTACATTTTGTATAATACATTTTTGTATAATTTCATTGAACAACAACAAAAAATATACAGTGGGACTAAAGCAACTAATTATCAATCATATTGTGTTTATTTTAGTTAGTTATTTTAGTCATTTAGTGATTTAATGGTGTTTTTTTCTCATTTTTGTATGGAAAGACATTTCAACATGAGTAATAGGAAATATGCTAGAGGAAGAAAATAAATCCGAGAGCCATATAATTGGCGACAATAACATCTAATTAATGT
Source organism: Thunnus thynnus (assembly GCF_963924715.1). Classification (NCBI taxonomy): domain Eukaryota; kingdom Metazoa; phylum Chordata; class Actinopteri; order Scombriformes; family Scombridae; genus Thunnus; species Thunnus thynnus. The sequence continues at coordinate 10,040,428 of NC_089519.1, forward strand.
TTTATTTTGGAAGGACAAAATAGGGAAAATCTGTGACGAAAATTACTACATTTTATCCATTATTTGTTTAAAAAAATCTCAACTCTGAATGTTGGTAAAACGCAGATAAATCCACCAAATACTGACAGTGTGGTTCTGTTAGTCCTGAAAGAGCAGAATAAACCCCGTGATAACCAACCTCGGTGTCACAGAAACTAAACTTCTTGTAACAGTGTATAATTCGTCAGAATCTGCTGATAGAAACCGAATTCAGTGACGGAGCGTGCGGCAAATACACGTTTGGCTGGTCTATTAATTTACCTGTATATGGAGTGACCAGGTGTCAGAGAGCTACATCATATCCCCAAAATATGCAGCGGACTAGGACTCTCTTAGGAAAATGAAGTCATTTGAACTGGGTGGTGCTGACGGCCATCCTAATTTACTCAGCTCGGGCGGCTAATTAAAGGAGCGAGCGCGCGGAGAGGGACTATAGCGCGCGACCTCGACCCCGTACCCTCTCTGTGCGTTTCTCGTGCCCTCCTCTTCTTTCTCACGCGATCGTTTAATGTGATAGGCGCTCATCTGAGCATGAGCTGAGTGAACACACAGAGAGAGGAGAAACTGTCTATTGGTTCGTGGCCTTTTCACCAGCTGAATTCCTGCCAGCACATTGAGGGCGCGAGGTTGAATAAACAGGCTTTCAAACAAACTCTGGGACTGCAGGGAATAAAAAACAAAACTCACATGGTTTGCCTTGATGTTTTGATTTTTTATTATGACGCAAAATTAAATGAGATTTAACCCTAATATGCTGCTAATCTGATTTCTAATGAGTGACTATTGGCTAAGGCCATTAAAGCTTGAGTGGGAGAAACAATGCAACACCAGCCGTTTGTTCTTTTCCGTAGATTAGTTTAAAACCGCAACGTGATAGCCTGGTAAACTTTGTTCGTTCAAACCAGGACCAAATCTCGATATTTAACTGTAACCGACAGTAAACGCTTCATGGAAATGACTGTAACTTATAACAATACAAGTTAGACTTTTTGATATTATTGAGCTCTAAAAGAGTTCTGACAGTCATGAGTTGGGAGTTTTCAAAGCGGGCAATTAAAAAAGTAGGCCAGGTCATGTGCACCAAACTTCTAAAAGACTAAAAATAGAAAAAGGAGCTGAACAGCAGGCGCTGTAGTTCAAAATTAAAATTTCTTCTCATGAAGTGTTTTCGTTATTTTGTCTACCCCCGGCCGGGAACTGGATCCATCTATCGGATGTCATTGTTAAATGCAGTGTTAAGTGTCTAGTTGAACTAGAGCTCTCCTTCCCATGTACAGTACGAGCAAATTCCTTATTTCAAAGCCTGGTTCTGGTTCAGTATTGAACGCTGCGCGGGTCTTGGCCCCAGCGCACATGGATGCATGTATTTGCCATAAGCTTATTACAGCAGGTCAGCAAGTCCCCCAGCCACGTGTTTCCAACTATGGCAAGAAATTATAAAGAAATATTACACCTCGCTTAGAGGGCATTAACATGTCCCTCTACAAGAGACAAAACACACAGAGAGACTACAGGTCCCAGGGGCTCCGAGGGGAATTCATTGTATTCGCATTTTCTATGTGGAAGCATCATTTAACTTTAAAACTGTTTGTGGTGTTTGAATTTTATAGTGACCATTTTTAAAAGTGACTTTATGACCATGGTGATGTTTTACTCTCCTTATTTCGCCCCGCATTCTATTCTTTCGAGGGACCGTATGAAGACTTTCTAAGCACTTTGAGCAGGAACGCAGACTTGGATTTGAGCACAGGGTCGGACGAGGGGGAAAGGTCCCCGCTTTTCAGCCCCTTTGTACTGGGCTGACGAGTACGTCCTGACAGGGGTTAACGTACCGTAAAGAGGTTAAACAAACGGACATTCCCGTTAGAGAAATCCTAAGGCCTTATAAGTGGAGAAATTGGCAGAGGTGGTCTCGGGTAGTCCCGAAAGGAAGAGTTTTAATCAGGGATAAAGTTACCTGATTAATTTAACCACTTTTCATAGACGTACTTGTGTTAATAAACTCAGTATATTCCTAAATAATAAGCTGAGAGTTGCAGGGATAGGGTCTTTGTCGAACAGAAATCCTATTTGTGTTTAGATAGATATCTGTGCTGTTGTCCATTAAGTGGATTCATTTTAAAGAACAAGGAAGATGAAAGGGAATACTTTGACTTGTTTTAATTTAACCCTTCACACAGTCAGATTTTTTGAGAGATCAGAGCTGTCTGACCTTGAGCTTCTGACCACTGGCTCATGCTGCCAGCAAAGAATTTCTCACAGCGTTTTAAATAACTGAAAGTATGAGTTGCAATAACGAGTATAGAAGATTTATGTTTTAATTAGGCCGAGTGGAACTTAAAATGTTTCATTATTGTCAGGTATTATCCTCGAATTTTTGTCATGACTAACATACTAAGTAGACAGATTAATGAACAACTAAATAATAAATAAAATGATTGATATTTAGATTACTATATTTTACACTTTTTTTTCCATGGACAGGTCTGATTTTTTAAATATTTTGTTAAAACATAAATTGGCAGTAGTCTATATGTGATGGTGTGTAGCAGAATTTTCAAATGTTAAATCAGTTTTGACACACAGTGCAAAGAAGAAGAAATTGTTTTCATAACAAAAAAAATATCTCTCTAATATCTTTACCGTAGAAATCAGCATTTTGCAGCAAGTCTGTAGATTCACAGTTGGGTGCAACAGTCCAGCTAGTTGTAATTAAAGTTTCCTTCCCATAAAACCCACTCGGTTATAATTTGATGTGATGTACTCATGCTATTGCCTGTCAATGAAATACAGACTGTGTGGAAATAAAAGAGGCCTGTGGTCAAAATCCCTGAACTTGACCATTTAACTCGAGATGAAAAGGTCTGACCTCTGAATTTAGGGACTTTGAAATGACATTATCCTGCATCAAGCCTGCTAATGACTCAATGTTTACTCTACCATATATAAAACAAACTCTATTCTTCAAATGAGTGGCCCACTGACACAAATTCATCAGGCAGAATGATCAAGAAACTAGGTTACAGCAGGCTCTGGATGCATTCTTAATAATGAAAGAGATAAACAGATGTGGAAGGAAAGTGCTAGCATTTCTTAAAAAGGAGAATCCGATGTTTTTCTTTGTTTCTTTGTTGTGTTTTTGGTAAAAGTGCGTTTTCAGGTGTGGCAACGTTAATAAGAAGGACAACAACGTGCCCCTAGGGTGTAAAGCTCTTGTTTTGCTTTTGGATATAAATATAAAAGTGTTCATTTGAAATCCCAGCACGGTAACAGTGGGTGTAAAAATCCCCAATCTCTTGAAAATCTCTTCCAAGCATTCTTTACTGTGAGACTCCGGTTAATATGGAGTTAAAAATGCCTTGCTCAGGTCTGGCATTTGTAGGCTATATGCTGTTGACTTGCACTGAGAGGAAAGAGAACGGCAGAGATTATGGGCAATTAAAGCCCACTTTATGCCGGTCTGCTGGCGTCACAAAGTCTGGCCGAGAATGCTCACCTCGGCTAATACTATCAATGAGAACAAACTCTGCAGCATCAACTTATTATGTACAGTGAATTATTAATGCCAGAGCTAGCACAGTCCGGCTAAGCTGGCTTGCCAGTTAAGGAGAGTAAGTATGCAGTGAGATTTTGTTAGAGTGCCGAAGAATAAAATGCTGCAAGATTTGGCAAGAGCCTAAGTAGGAGAAGAGAAGAAAAGGTTTCTTCACTCTACTATTAAACAGGCTGAAAAAAAATTAAATGATTTCAAAGTGGACAAACCACATTTTTGTGGGTTCACAAAGAAAGAGAATATATTCATCTTTTAATACACTTGTGAACTTGTGAAACCATCAACAATTGCACCTTCATTCTTTGCTCAACTTCAGCAGGTACTTGGCTTGCCAGCAGAGTATTAGCAGAGGGTAATGACAGCTTATGGAATTACTGCAGGAAGGCCGTTTTGGCTGCTTTCTAACCAGCATGGTGCAAAGTAGTTTCTGCATATACTGCTCTGATGACGACTAACTGCTTGAAATTTGTGTGATATTTGAACCTTAGGTGCACTGCACTCTGTTAACCATCAGAGGGCCCCCTACAAACCAAAGACAAGTGTCTGCTGATGTGATAGGTCTCTAATCTCAGTGTGAATGTTACAAGTCTCAGCAGTTCAGTTTTGCTAGTGTTATTAAATAATAACTAAATTGCCCATTACTTGTTTGTCACTGTGGAAATTGACAAACAAACGTGAATTTGCACATACTCTGTGTATTTGTATTCATACATGTGGGTGTGCTTGCATTGCCTAAAAATGCAAGTCAGCTGAGGTCACTATACTTCACTGAGTCACTATGAAGACCTCTTAATGTAAAAGGGAGCTGTGAAATACCCTAGAGGAGATACATGCCTTCCTGTCTCTGCCTGCCTGTCTCACTGAAGTAGGTCAAACTGTCTCCACTTTCATTGACTGTAAACCTCTTCAGAGAGCAGTGGACTCCAGGGCCGTTAAAATCACACTTGAAGGAGTAATGGCCGTTATAAAATTGTGATTAGACCTGGGTAATTTCAAAATAAAAAACAGGAGACTGTGGCTGGTTAATACCAATTCAAATAAAATACTGTAAGCAGAAAAGTAGACTTAAAATACAAATCCATTTCATTCTTGTTAGTTTTTTAAATAAAAATATCATCTCTGAACAGAAGAAAATGGAATTAGTTACGGTTGCCAACGAGAGTACTGGAAACTGTTTGATTTTGGTCTTGTGTGAGATTTCCAAAATATATAATGCACAGTCAATTTGCTTTCCTACACCATGCAATTTAGCCTCACTGCCATCCCATAGTGGACTTGTGTTTTTCTCTTGGATGATAATACAAACTGTAACGCTGTGTTACAGGCCTGGCAGCACCGACGGCTGGAAAACACTCGCCACCGCCAACTGGAGAAACACGGTCAATTTGATGCAGCTGTCTCCCGGAGCTCATGCTGATGATATGATTTTGTGTGGTGAAACTGTATTTCGGTAGTGAGCTGATGTCAGAGCTGCGGTGGCATGGAGGGGGTCGTGGCTGCGGAGCTGGGTAGCGGGCCAGCAGGCCATATAAAGCAAAGGGCACGCCAGGCTGGATAAAGATCAGAGGAGGAAGAGAGAGAGAGAGAGGAAAGAGGAGGGAGAGAGAAAAGTGAGAGGGGCCTCTGGGTCTGGGCTGTCGGCCCCCAGAGCAGGGGGCGCTGGCCGGGGTGCCACATCGTTCAGACGGCCTGGTGTACACAGAGAAACCTGATCTAATGTGGGGTTTTGACACACGCAAACACACCTAAAACAGAAACTCAATCAAATAGCTACACGGAATACATGCTCAGGTTTATATGCAGAGACGGGGTTAGGACGATGAGACTGTAGAGAGATAACGGTGATGATGAGTGATGAATGAGAAATTCACAAGAATGCTGTTGATTGCGAAGGAAAAGACATGAATAAGGGCCACTGATGTTTACCTGATCATGATTTAATATCACTAACTCTGCTCTCGGTCCACTCTTCTGGAACAGCTAGCACCGGCAAACACACATCATCATGTGATCAATGGTCACTTCTGGAAGTTTTAGTCATTTAGATAATTAGCCTATCATGTGGCAATGAAGTTTTTTTTAGTACGCCTACATTGCAGAGAGAAAGAGTGAGATTTATTAAGATTAATCTGGAAACTATTAACTGCAGCGACGCAAAAAATATTTTCAAAACAGTGAAAGGCTGTCAGATTGTGTAGCTGAATTTTTATTAACTTCAACCAACTTCTTCAGTGAACAATCCATGAGGGACAAGAGTAGCAGTTTTTGTTAATGAATCTATATATATAAAGTTTTTTGGGTTTTTTTTTGTAATTGTTAACACTCCACTGCAATTGTGGTATCTGAGATAAATTTGTGAATTATTTACTAGATTTAATAGACTTTGCTCTTTGGCTATATGTCATAATTAGCATTAAACATTATACAATGACTTTATTGATCTTGTAGGGTTTGATCAACTGTGTTTACCTCTTTCTTCCACATTTACTGAGTTTGTTTAGATAAGATATTCAATGGTTATTGGCTTTCCCTCCTCATCTCATGCATGTGGAATAATAAAAATCTCGATAATAATTCAGTGAACGAAGCTTGGGCTACATTGTTAATTTCAAATAATGAAATATCAATTTCGCTAGTGTTGTTGGCTTGAGGGAGACAAGCGGGCTTTTTAGCCTCGTGGGGAGACACAAATCAGAATTAAAGGCGCATCAGCCAACGCCATATTAAGTCTCTTTATTGAGCGAGATATTAGAAGACAGGTGCAAGACTCAGCTCTTCAACACACGGCTCATGTTACTGTTGTCTGCGCTGAGTGTTAGACTGAAGAGCACATTACCGCTGATCTTCTGTCAAAGGGTAAGTCTAGCCTTAGGGAGAGAGAGAGGGAGAGAGAGGGAGAGAGAGAGAGAGGCTGAAGTTAAAGGTCAGCACCGCTGACTCCATTGAGGGAAATAAAAAGCTCAAATGTCTTGCCATTTCAACGAAAAGGGTAAAGACGCCCGTCAGCACTCATTTAAATCTTTCAGATGATCTAATAGTGGTAAGTTTATCTTGATCTGCGCGATGAAGGCTGTATTCACTGGAAACATATTACTCTTAATAAATGAACTTTTTAATGTTCACAGCAAGCTATAAGTAGCCCTACCGAAGCTGTAAACATTGGCTACTTGCATGAAAGATTCCCTCTTGGTCCATCAATGAAGCAGGAGCGACAGTTTGGGGATTATATAATTTTATTTAAGTTTATTAGTTTATTTTAGGGTACTCGGTTTGGGTGTTTATGTCTACATCAAATGGCGATTTTTAAGGGTGTTATTTACTGTTTTGTGGGTAATTTTTTTGAGAAACCGAGGGCTGGTGTTAAATTCAAATGGAAATGTTAACTTTAATAATTGAAGATTACAAATCAAACGTTCCCATTGCTGTTTTACACTAATATTCATTTTTGAGAACAATCCCGACTACTTATTTCTTTAAAATAGAAACTTAATAAAATAATTAGGCTTAGGTAATCCTTCGCTGAAACAGCGATATAGGCAGGCTGCTATAACAACACTATATCGACAAATGGGCCTTCATAATTCTGCCGATCAATTCTAAATCTTGAGATAAAGGAGAAAATGTTTAGTTGGTCCTAATTAAACCAGGCAGCTACAGATAAACAGTCCTATTATTATGTTGCGCCATTACACAAAGTTTTGATAACCTTTGACAGCAGCCGCATCTTTCAAGACGCGGCGTTTCACGTGCCATTTTGCACGGTTCAGTAAGCACGTGCGTTCCTGACTCCTGAGGTCGATAACATCATGCCGTTGTGAACCACCACTCATCTTATTTTTCAATTTTGTTCTGTATAATACTGGAAATAGAAAAGTCAGCGTCTTCCAGATGCTGCCAAAGGTTATCAAAGCTTTAAATAATGACTCTAAAATGATTGAAACACAAGTAACCTTGGTTTTTGCTCCGTGCCTAATGGTATAAACACACACACACACACACACACACACACACACACACACACAGACACACACACACACACACACACACACACACACCCTTAAAAATGACAGGCTCCATACTGTCGTTCCCTGCCAGCTAATAGCTGACTGTGAGCGCTTCCTATATCAGAGTGGACCGGGGGGGCTCGACCCCGGGCATGGCTGCTGCCCTGGCGGATCTTTATTTTGATTTGCACTCTAATTGACCCAAATAAAGAGCGCTGTACCACGAACAGAGGTTTTCTCCTGCCTGCATGGCCTCGAGGGGACGGGCCTGCACGTGAACACACACACACACACACACACAGCAGCGGCTGACGCAGAGAGACAATAATTCTCCTTTCCTTGGAAAACCCCATTTGCTATTGTGCTCGTCCAATCGCTGGATGCCCTCGGCTCGTTACGCGTTTGACTTGACGTTTCACTGTACTACTGCTTCCGTCTCCCTCTCCTCCCGCTGGCACCGAGGAGATCCCCGTCCCGTCTCTGCCATGACTCCTCATCCGATCACAGCGCAAAGGCAGCGGCGCTTGAAATGACTGCTGGGACTTTCGGTCGCCTAAACGCTCGATCAAGAGAGGATTCGCTTGGTTTTTGCGTAAAAAACACCGTGAGCTCGGGAAAACATGCAGGAGAAGCTGACGGACAACCAGACTCCCACTTCATCGAGGGCGTCGTCGTTTTTCATCGAGAATCTGCTGGGCACGGGGCGGAATAGGCAGGATTCTGCGTCGGACAGCAGTCGAGGGGATGCTGGTGTGGAGACCGTCTCTAACGGCCGAGTCCTGAACTCACATCACGCCGACAACAGCGCTCCGGTTCCTGATGGCTCCAGCTCCACAGCCCGGTCCCCATACAGAGACTCGCCGTTGCAGTGGTACCGCGGGGGGACCACTGCCTTGAACTCCAGAGCTTTGGAAACACCACACAGTGAGTAGCGAGTAGATTTTATGCTCAAAGAAAATACATTAAGCTAAACTGAGCTGTGGGCATCTTAGCCTATGCGACATTATTTACGATACGCATGGACAGTTTGTTGTAAGTGTACTATTAGCAGGGGTGTAATGGACTGCACATACCGTTTACCCACATTTCTGTCTTATATTTAATCAATATAAATAATAACAGTGACAGTCATGAGGATCAGAATTATTTAGCTAAAGGATGGCTAAAGAAGAACAATGTGTTTGTTTCTTATAGTCGCTGGTTCTAGATCACATCTCAGCTTTTATTTACAATTATATATCGCTGATTGCTTGGTGACATTATTGACGCCGTGAAGGTTTGATTTATTTGTGTACATTTTGCATGATTTTATTGGTAACACAGGGAGGTAATATTAAAGGCTGGCAAGTCGCATGTTTCTTCTCGCTTCGTTAAATAAAACCAACACTCTTTTTCTTCCCTTGGTTATGCGTGTGAAAGTTCTTTGCAGGTTCATACACTGGGTCTGTAAAACACACGCAAGACTTGATGGTTTTCATGTCTGATCACCATAAGTGCAACTCATCCTCTATTGTACAGGGACGATATTCCATCGTGCTTGTCAACAAGCGACCCGTATCCCAATATGAAGATTACGCACACGGATTACGCACAAATGCCCAGTATACAACCTCAAACAGAAGCGACAATAACGCTGCACGTCAACATCATGACGCTTTTACGCACATTCAGTGCCATTTGGGCACTCATACGCGCCCTCAAATCAAAACAAACTGCCCCTCCCTCTGGTTATGCAGTCCAATACTTTGATTTAAAAATCCCAAGAGCACCATCAATGTGTCCACAAGTCAGTGAAGCTCATGGTCAACGCCAATGTCCACATAGTAATTCGGCATTAACTTGTTGGACGATATTAGTAGGTTATAAACTGCAAAGAATTTGATGGATTTACTTTGGAAGGCTATCTGTAGTATTATATATATCCCAATCCTATCCTTGTCATATTCAGCACAGACAACTTCCTAACAGGGATCATAAAGTATTATGCCATGCAAACAAAACGTCCTAACTTTGCCCATGTGCATTCCAACTTTTTGGAAAAGAATTGAAAGAACTGAAAGTTATATTTTAAAGTGCTTAAATCCAGATTAATCTAAAATGTCATATTTCTTAAAATTAAGTGAAACATGCCAGACGTTAAGTTTGATTTTTTCCAACTTATTTTATTTTCGTTTGATGTCCTATTTTCATTTTTTTCTTTAGACTGATTTATCCCACCGTGCTTCAACAGAATAAGACAAATAGAAGTTTTCATTTGTTTAAAGGACAACAGTGTATCAGAAAACTGGACTGAGAAATTACACTCTTCCAGTGTGCTTTTAAAGTCTGTCATGTTTCTATTTTGTCTCCTTTCAGGTCCAAGGGATAACACAAACTCAGAGGACCACTGCTGCTCTATATCGACCAGTGACAGAGGTTCCCCTGCGGTGTCTGAGTCGATAACGGAGGGCAGCGACGAAACCGACAGGAAAACGGGCGACAGCAACCTGGTGGATGACAACGAGGACGCGCAGAACGGTTTGGACGCGCGGTCAGAGCAAGACGCTTCCTCTGACCCGAGCTCCACCCGGAAGAAAAAGACCCGAACTGTGTTTAGCCGCAGTCAGGTGTTTCAGCTAGAGTCCACCTTCGACGTGAAGCGGTACCTGAGCAGCTCAGAGAGAGCGGGGCTGGCAACGTCCCTCCACCTGACGGAGACGCAGGTCAAAATCTGGTTCCAGAACCGGAGGAATAAATGGAAGAGACAGCTGGCGGCGGACCTGGAGGCTGCACATATCCCAAACTCAACCCAGCGGATTGTCAGAGTCCCCATCTTGTATCACGAGGGACCCGCACCCACTGCAACGCTGGGTTTCAACTTGAACGGACATCAAGTCTCTGCACCCGTCGCGGGCTTCTCCAACTCCATCAACTACCCTCTGTCCTCGTTTGCTCACTCCATGAGCATGTTGAGATCACAGATGACCGGCTTGGTGTAAAGACTGACATATCAAACTGTTCTGTTTGTTAATATAAATTCACCCTATTGATACTGTGCAATAACCCACAATGCCGCAAGAAAACTGCTGACTGCATCCAAAGATAAGAGCCGCAGAGACCGTAATAAAAACACTAAATAATGACTCTTCTCTATATTTCTGTTTATAAGCCTCTGCAAGAGTCTCTTCTCTTGTAACAGTATAGACTATAATAAACAGTGAAGCATGGAGGCCGAAGCTGTTCATGTACTGTTTGAATACACACATATTTTTGCAAACTTTTATATTTAAAGCCACACATTTTTCCAACTTTGTCACTTTTTTTCACTTAATAGATAAATAAAAAAAAATCAAGCACCGTCTTGTCTGTTTTTTTCTGCTGTTTATAAACACTCAGTGACCTCTATGTCTCTTAATCTCTGTCAGTCATAAACCTGCAGAGGAGGGTGAAGTGAATCCTTATGTTTTATAACACAAATAAAGATTACAGCAGGACAAGTCTCTCTTTCTGGAAATTACACAATTCAACTTTATACACTACTTGAAGTTTTTGCTACATGCAGGCCTCTGTTAGAAATATTCACTCTTTTTTCCTATTGACGTCCAAAGTGAACATATACCAAATTTACAAATATATCAAATTTATATAAAATAAAGCTAAACAGAAATGCACTGGTCAGGCAACAGAGTAATACAGGGCATACTTTTACTAAACTGTATTGCTTATCGCTTTTTAATAAACGCCTGACAAGTTGTGTCCTTCCACTTTGATAAGAATCGACTGTATAAGGCAGTAAAAAACGTTAGTGAATTTAAACTTTTTATTACTTGACGGAAAATTCAGTTTCATACAACCCGGTGTGGATTACAAAATAAACGGTAAAAAAAAAAAAAAAAAAAAAAAAAGAGTAAACACGCGTAAGAGTCTATATGCATAGAAATAAAAACACTGAGGACAAACATTTAATTCATAAAACCACAACATAAGAGTCAAAACTGGAGCAATGAATTTTCGCATTTTGCAGAGTCTTTAAATGACAAAAAAATTAAAATAAATAAATAAATAAATAAATAAATAATACAGGTGATTTATTATAGATTATTAAATAGATTAAATAATCCCATAAGAGAGTGCATTGTGTGAGTGCAACATGGTGTCAACATAAATAAACATATCCTTTTGTTGGCAGCATATGTTTCATTAAAAAAGCATCAAGCTCACTGAGGAAAAATATTCTAAATGGGAATATATGCTTTTGAGAACTATTGTGCATTATTACATAGATTTATTACACACACAATGCAATACCAATAATAATAATAATAATAGTAATAATAATAATAATAATAATAATCCGGCTTACTTTACAAATCAAATGACAAACTTTTTCAAATTCGGGGCCCTCAAATTATTATTCGCATCATGCAGCTGCTTGGCCGGTGCTTCAGAGAGAGAGAGTGCAGGCTACGACCCAAACCACCATCAAGGGTAAATGTTCTCACGGCGCAAATACTGTATATGGTGTGAAATAACTGAAATTAAACGAGTCCTTATTTTCCTGAGGGACCCCTGGAGGGTCCCGGACTCCGTGTCTCCTTGCAGCAGATGTATGAGGATGAGTGGCGGAGTTAGAGGGGAGGGTACAACAACACTCTCCTGCCCTCCCTTCTCCTTCCATCCCCTCGCTCTTATTGGCCTGTAGCACACGCTCCTCTGGGCCAATCACCGAGGACAGAGCGCGCTCCATCCGGTGTGTGCAGTAGCGGTGCAAGCAGAGCATCGCCAGGCCAGCAGTGTCTGCTCAGTGGCTGCTGCTATGGTGCGTGGAGCATCGAGACGTTAGTGGTGAGATTAACGTCCCGGTTTAGACTTAACGCCGAACAGAGTCGCGGAAGTAAACAAAAGGGGGACTTACGCATTGGAGAATATGAACAAAGTGGACGCACCATGTCGACCCGCCGCCTCTCTGAAATTCACTATTGATAACATCCTCAACCTGAAAACCAGCGGGAGGACCTGTGACAGTTGTCACCCCGCGGGACTGCAGGATGACTCGGCCACGGCGATGCGTAAAGACGGTTTCCAGAGCCACCTCGAGGAGCACGGAGCCCAGCAGAGACAGGATCCGGACAGCAGGCTCAAAGAAAGTGGTAAGAGCGTCTTGCAAAATTTGTACCTAGTTTCTATATAGTTATATATATGGATATATAGCCCTTGTGTCATCACCATTACGCACGACTCTGGCATTATCTTACACTTTGGGTCAATTTGGCAGCACCGCCCGAGGCTTAGGTTAAACGAAGTGTAATTGTGTTGCAGAATGTAGCACAGACTGCCACGGAGCAACGGACTCGGTGATCATCAGCCGCGGAGACCCGATGAAGGCGACGGAGGTGCGCTTCGAGAGCGGGGACAGCAGCTGCGACGACAGCAGTTCCACCACCACGGCCACAGACCCCCACAAAGGAGGCAGCCCCGCCAAGAAAAACAAAATGATCACTAAAAAGAAAACGCGCACTATTTTTTCCAAGAGACAGATTTTCCAGTTGGAGTCTACCTTCGACATGAAACGCTATCTGAGCAGCGCAGAGCGCGCCTGCCTCGCCAGTTCTCTCCAGCTCACGGAGACCCAGGTGAAAATATGGTTTCAGAACCGCAGGAATAAATTGAAACGGCAAATCTCGACTGAAATCGACGGACCCGTTACCGATTTCCCCGAGACTGGAAAGCCCGTGGTGGTGGGGCAGCTCCCGGCCTTGTACAAAGAGAGCAACCTGCTGGGGAGATGCCTGCTGCCCATGCCTCTGCCCGTGGTATACCCGGGGAGTAGCACGCCTTACCTCTGCTTCTCAAACGCCAGCAAGTACTTCAGCCTGTATGACGGGGACGTATGATGGTTTCACTAATTCTCCACGTGAAAGAGACACTTTTTGGTGGTCTGTTGCCAAGTTTCAAGCATTTAAGGTGTTTAGATGGTGGGGCCGGACCTGCGTCCTAAACTGGTTATGAAGACTGCAAGTAGCCTACAATGACAGAGGAGTAGTTACATATCACATAAAAATAAGCCGATTCGGTATTATTTATTTTTCAGTCAAATTTATGGGTTTTATAGGCCTAACACTAAACCTGCTATAGTTACACATAGCCGTTTATAGAAATAGCAGGCTAAGCTAATGATAGCCTGAGGGAGGCCTACAACAGCATCAACCCCAACATTTTATTGTTTACATAATTCATTATTATTATTATTATTATCATCATCATCATCGACAACCGCATTTCCAGCAGCCTAAGCCACCAAAGAAATTACTAGGCTATACTTTAGCTATTTGCATGCATTTCCTGTATCATAATGAATTTTTTGAATTACTGAAATTATCTATGTATTTAAATGAATGTAATTAACATTTTATTTTATGTTTCACGCATGTCTATTTTTTTCTGAGTATCCTACTATGCTTACTTTATTCCACGTTTGCCTATAGGCTCATTACACCATTTACTGAAACTGTAATTAAAACATCTTCATTCAAGAAATATTTTACAGAATTGATTCAGTATTTTGAGGTGAACTTTTTGTGTTTCAGACATGGAAGGTTTATTATCATGTGAAGTTGCAGATAGTTGTGATACATGGTATGTTCAGTCAGTTTAGTAAGTTTTTACAGTACCTTTGTAGCTGAACGATTAAGATTCGGCAAGAACTAGCAAAATGTGAAATCAAAGCAAAAACCCAAATCTTTGGTCTCTGTAAAGACCACTAGATGCAGTCTTAGATGACGGCCATGTTTGCTAATCCAACAGGCCTTAAATAGTTATAGGCCCACACTTTCTATTGTTTTATTATTTTTTCTGCAAAAACTCAGGCCTCCACAAGTGTTAACGGTGATACTGAATACTAAATTAGAAGCAAAGCAGTTTGCACATAATATGCATAAATTCAACATGGCTTATAAACTCTATTTCTGACAGCTGGATATTATAATCAGAAGTAGCAAGACCACTTAAACTTTAATTATGTCAGTAAGTCTGGGAAAAAATGTAATGGTGGACGTTAATATTAAAATTTATCTGCAACTGGTGATGAAAACAGCATATTCAGGATATAAACTACATATTACGGTATACCAGATGATAGTATGATATGTTCCTCCTAGAAAAACTAAAACATTTTGGAAAAATACTGAACCATTACTGTTTATACTGAAGGGTCAACCCACATATTATATACAGGTATGTAGTTCGTTATGACCTATGCATTTCTAGCCTGCAGGAAATAGTTGACAGATAAACTTCCCCTCTATCTGTCATATTAAAAAATATAACTACACATCTTGCAAAAAAATACTGATCCATGCAGGAAGTGGTAGATGCAGACAGGAGGTGAGGCTCATCTCCTCTAAGTTTCTGTGAGAAAGCGTCTCCTCGACGGTGGTCACTCTGCTGTTGTGCCACAGCCACAGACCAATATACCAGCAGCATCAGCATAATTTAAAGTGTACACAATGGAAAGCTGTGCTCCTACTCTTGTGAAGTCAGGCCAAGGTTCATTCCTTATGGGGAAGCTTCAAATCAGCCGTATTACCGAACGATTTGGGTCTGGCCTTTGGAAACACACCGCAGACTCTAAATGAATTAATGCACAACACTAATTCCTATAAAAAGGAAACAGAGCTTTAAGCTTTCTGTTACTGTGATAGCATGTCTCAGTTAAAAGTCCACAAATAAAAGAGAACAGTCAGTAAACAGCAAAGACAGATGGATATTATGTAACTGTAATAATTTCTAATCTAGGAAAAAAAAAAAGTACAAAATGATGTATGTCAATGTCACAAATTCAAATATGTATCTGTTGTGTTATCAACTATACATTATTGTATACCAGATGGGCAAAATAAGAAGAGACTCAGTGTGTTCCTCTTTCTGAAACATTTTGAAGAAAATACTGAGGTGGTAAAATACAACCTTCTGCACCAGACGTGTTGTTTTCAAGTCCCATCCTTTACTGAACTTATTAAAGTTTTTTGTTCTTATTTAACAATATATAATACTGACCTTTAAAAGTACCTGAAATCATTGTGACAGTCTGAAAAGCTTCACAGTGTAAAGTTGTGATGTTTGGAACTTTATGATTTTCCCAAGACCAAACACACACACGCACGCACACACACACACACACACACACACACACACTCACTGTCCTCGTGTCACAAACAAACTTTAATAACACTGAGATGAAAAGGATCTGTCAGTCTGCAAACCTAAAGAGCAGTTTGAAGCAATATTTAGTCTAATTTTATCCAACGTAACGTCAAAGAATACTAATAATAGTCATGTTATTTTTTTCCACTGATGAAAATCTACTTTCTGCATTAACTAAGTTGAAGGTCAGTTGACCCCATCACTGCTGCCTTTTGACCCCTGGTGCACTTTGCCACAACACTTACCCTCTACATTTTTCATACCATAGACCTAAACTATACTGAATACAAAATCAAAACTGTTAAAAACTGTATATCCTTCCACCATTGTAAACAGGATTTTTCCATCATAATTATAATTAATCATTCTTTTCAACATCCTTCCCTTTGACCTTATATTAAAATGATTCTCTAACAGATCTAAAGACACCAAGTAGGAATCACTCCATCATTTGATCAATCCACTGCACCCAATAATAAAGAAATCTTTAAGGCATTTACATATGTGTGTGGTTTAGAGCATCGACTGTGTGTGTACGTCTATTCACTGAAAAGGAGGCCTGTTATGCAGGCTGTCTCGTGTTTCAGAGAGTCAAACCACTGCTCAGTACCCACAATCCCTGGCGGCTATCCGCTCAGACATGACGGCAGACTGTCAAGATGTGAGTTGTAGCTGAATGGCATATTACTAGAGATATAAACTGAAGATCATACTATCTTAAAAGGCACCCAGGCTGGATCTTTGGACTGCAGAGGATGTAATATATTAAAAAAAATACTATGCTGAGTAAATGTGACATCAAAGCACTAATTCACCTCAAAGATTTTTGTAATAAGTGCTAATTTTCTTCTACTGTTCTTTCATTTATCACTCCATCCTCCTCTCCCATTCTTACTTTGCTTGCCTCCCGCCTCTTGCCTTGTCATAGCTCATCACAGCAGTCTGTGCACTGAAGCCCGACTGTGTGTGATTATGACTGAATGAGAGGGACGGAGGAGGAGAGTGTGTAGCAGGGAGAGGGAGAGTAAAAGGGAGGGGAGTTCAGTCAGAACCATTTGATGAGTGTGTGTTTGTGTTGGAAAAAAGACGATCACGTTTGTATTTCTGCATGGGTCTGCGCCTCTCTATAGCCGAGGTCTGGCCGGTCAGGAGCGAGGAAGTGCTGTTCCTAATGGTTGGAGAGCATATCAGAGAGTGACTGACTATGTGTGTGTGTGTGTGTGTGTGTGTGTGTGTGTGTGTGCATTACGCCTGTGTTAAAGTCTCTGGCAGCTCCTTTCTGCATGACTAGATGGGGGCCCCTCTCTCAGCTCGCCCGTTACTTTAACCTCTGTTGACCTCTCCCAGTCATCTGACAAAGGTCATCGCCCAAGACGATGGGAGAGACTGTCCCCGAACATTTTTCTGCGACATGAAAGCACAGAAAAGACTGTCACCATAAGGTCTCACATGGAGGATTCCATTTAAATGTTCTGTTTTTGGTTTACAGGCCAATCATGTATGTATTTGTCAGATACATTTGTCTATACATTGAAATAACACTTTAGGAAAGTGACATTTGACAGTTCAAATATACCTCAACAATGTTGTTCATTCTGATAAAAAAAAAAGATATTAAAAGACAAAATGTGTAAGCAGTGTTTGTGGGTGCACTCCCCAGCAACAAACAGCACTGAAAAGCCTGTATATGGATTCCCTTGGGTATCCCGAAGCACTGGGGAGGCAACCTTAGACCAAAACTACATGACACAGCATATTGTAAAGTAAACAACAAGGCTATTAGTTAGAGGAGGAAACCTGAGACAGGAGGTCTGTGAATGTGTCACACTTAAAGACTGTTTGATGGCCTATTGATCTGCTAATTTAGTCGCCTCCCTCCTTCTCCATGATGCTAATTGCTTGAGGAAATTGAAAGATGGCAGAGGGAATGAAATCAGATAAAAGCAAGTGATACAGAGATAAGGGGTGAGAGAGTGCAGGGATGAGAGGGAGGAGTCCAAACTGGACCATGGCCAAAAAACTAATTGCAAAGCAAGCTAAGTGAAAGAGTAAAAATGAATAAATTTAAATGAATTACTTTATAGATTTACACAATGCAAGATGAACAGCACCAAAGCTTGTGTGTGTGATTGTACACTTCCTATAGTACAACCTGCCAATGGATAAATTAGGAATCACAGCTGTGTATTCATAGGTCAAGTTTGAATATTTGTCCTTATGTGACAATTTACCAGGTGGACATAATGCTGCAAACTAAACTCATTAGCATGTTATGATAGAATATGATAAATAGCAGATTGAAATATTATTATTGAAGACTAAAAGTCTATAGCCATGCTAGCTGCTCTGAGATGTTGCAGGTAAAGCGGTGCATTGAGCTAAATGCTAACATCAGCACGGCATGCCCACAATGACAATGCTAACATGCTACTATTTCACAGGTGTAATGTTTACCATGTTCACCATCTTTATTTTTCGTGTTAGCCTGCTAGCATTTGCTAATTAGAGCTAAACACAAAGTCCAGCTCAGGCTGATGGGAATGTCATTAGTTTTGCAGGCTTCTGGTCATTGATCAAAGTATTGGACATGAAAGTCTGCACCGAATTTCACAGCAATCCAATGCAATAGGTAACTTCATGGTGACTTTAAGTTTAAGTCAGGGGATCAGTCAAAGTCACTGATTCATCTTCTGGGGACCATGAATGTCTGTACAACATTTCATGGCAATCCATCCAATAACTGTTGAGATATTTCAGACCAAGAGTGGAGGATTTATAGATTTTATTTTCACATTTTAGCCCCTTGGTGTATTTTTTTGTTTGTATGTTGTTGTATGTTACTGAGTTTTTACTTTTGTTGTTTTTTTTTGGTTTGTTTAATAAAGTTTTGAGTTTTATCCCTAGCACTGCACTGCTCACAAGTCTAAAAATATACTGCATGTGTTCACATGTTTTACATCCAGTAATGACACTTTCCTGTTTGATTAATTCATCTCATCATGGCAGAACTGTCGAATGAAAAGTGACCTCATAACCCCATTAATATATCATAGCGAAATAATACATATTGCCAATTGACTCACAACTTTTTTGATCTTAATTCACTTTTAATTCCAGTAGAAGGATTACACATCTCTCTGTGCGATAAGAAAATTCTATGACCAAAAATAATATCCACTGGTGCTCACTCATACCATGTATACCGTACTGTGCTTCCAGATAAGCTCACGTGATGGGAATAAAACCTTGACATATGTTTTTCTTATCTTGTTTTAGGGGAAAGCATTGGTAGAATATAATAAATGTATTAAGCTATTATAGATTAAATATAAAAACTGAAAATCTAGTTGCATTAAAGTTGTTCAATCACCATATTTTTCCTGACATTTCTCTGTCTCCGTCTCAGACACACATACACATGAACCATGTATCAATTAAAGAGCATTGTCTCTCACGCCCTCCCTCACGTCCTGTCCCCTCAGACACCCTTGTCAGGATAATGTGCCATTAATCTACCACTGAAAACACATTATTGGCCAATCAATAGGTAAGATGGAGAGATAAAGGCAGAGGAAAGAGGAGAAGGAAGGAGAAGGACAGGAGGCAGGGGAGGGATGCTCTAAGTCTGGGGGGAAGTGTTCGGGGGGGCTCAACACTTATCCATAACACCAGAGAATGAGCTCCACTATGTGCAGACATGGAATACTCAATGTGGTTTCATGCTGATAGTCGATATAGGTCCATTAACAACAGATACAGTTGTCCTAACTTTTTTTTTCCTTCCAGCACCCCCTTCCTGCATCCTTAAAACTACTAGCATTTATTTCTGATGTCATCCACAAATAAGCATAATGTGCAGTCTGTTTGCATTCATTTGAATGCTTTAGTTCTCATTTTACTCATGTTATCATGACAGCCAAGTCTCTGTTTTATCACTGGAATTTAATTAAAAGATCTGGGGTTACTGTGATTGTGCTGGTGGTTGGTCCCAAGACACCTAACTGTAGCTTAGTGACATCACATCCTTTTAAAAGTGTCATTTGCTGATAAATATCATATATTTGTTGGGTCAACAGCAGTGAATGTAATGTTGTTGTTGACATATCAGAATGCCACACACATGCACACTAACTGTATAACCAAACCTAATATTTTTTTTGTTTTGCTTTTTTAAATCTTTATTCACATGTAAAGTTCTTATCAGTACTAGTGACTGAAGTTGTTCCCAGCATGAAAAAAGATTTCCCAACTATGCCAGTCTTATAGCACTTCTCCGTCTTGTTCTTTAGACAAACACAAACCACTGGACAGATTGTTTCTGTGACAATGAACACACACAAAGATGGGATACACATACACCTTCAAGCACAAAAGCTCACCCAACCTTCCCACGCACACCTTGATGGTCTTGTACCACAGGATTCGGTCATCCAGATCTAAGCGGAGCAGAGCGTATACTGTGCGTGTAGCGGAGCTGACCTGCATGCCTCTATAGTGACATGACACACGGTAACACCCAGGAGACCAGATAGACACTGGCCTGCTGTCATTTACAGCTTCACTGGATGCTGCTGAATAATAAGTTGCAGTGAAACCCAGTCCCCAAACACCTCATCCTGCAAGTTTTTGTTCCTTTCCTGTTGCACATGTGATTCAATTAAGGGAAAATGAATTTAATAGAGTCCTGTTACGGAAGTTGGGAAGACAGGAGCTTCGGATCAGAAAACGCTTGCTGTATACGTGTCGTTCTGTAGGGCAGTTACAAACGACGTGTTTTGTTGTTTAAGGCTGAACAAGCGACTGCACATCCATTGCCTGAGCTGCACTGTGTTCTCAGTTAGATGGACAGCTCTTCCAGAAGAACGAGCCAACACATTCAGCCAGCATCATTGTTGTGTTACAGTGGGTTTCCAACCGTGAAGCCTGGCGGATCAGTCTCTGACGTTCTGGCTACTGGTGTTGCTGACCAGCCGGCTAGCTGGTGTGGAGAGCTCAAAGATAAATGAAAGAAACAAACATTGCCGACGACAGGCAGAGGAGAACGGCTGGTTAAAAAACATGGATAGATACTTGTGGTATGTAGCAGAGCAAATATGGGGATGTTCATAGTTTTAACTGATTCTTCGCAATTACAAAATAATTGCAATAGTTGTGGCATTGTGTTTGCACAATATTACAGCCACCTCCAAGTTTGCCTGCTAACAAGAGGCTCTGGACTGCTAGATTGCTACAATAGCATGTTGAAGGCACTGATGCATTGATCATTCCTGCTACCATGTAAGGCATGGATATATGGCTGAAAGCAGTATTCTTTCTCATGTTGCCATTTATGACTAAAATATGCTAACAACATTCCAAAACCACAGTGAATGTTAATGTTGGGGTTAATGTTGGGAGTCTTGAATCTGGCTCAACTTTTGCCGACAACAATGTGTTGGCCAATCAAATACATGCAAACATACATTCCTGGTAAAATACATTGTAATGTGAATGGTGTAATTCTACTGTTTACCTCGGGATTGTGACTATGCAGAATAAAATCATTGCTTCACTGATAAATTGCCAGCATTGTAAAAATCTTGTCTCAATAACACAAACCACTGTGCAGTGTTTTGGTGTCTCATACGCCTCCAAATTCACTGTTTTCTCACTTCATCTTCTCACCAGCACCTGTAGCAATATGCACCAATCCAGAATCTTGCAATTTTTTTTAATGCAGGCTGAGCATCTGCTAAGACCTTGGATTTTGCTACATTTGTGTTAGCGAAATAGGAGTCCTGTGAAGACAAGGATATGAGGTTGAATCTTAGCAATCTTATTAACAACCCAGCACATTCAAGACGGCAAAGTCTGCAGGTCTGCAATGTTTTTTTTGAAAACGGAAGTTGTCGCAAGTGAGCACTCTTCCATCAAGGGTAAACACTGTGCGGTTAGAGGATTAGAAAGTTTTTCATCTGGGATTCAGGACATGTTGCTCTGAGGCAGAACAGCATGTGACGAGGTGAAGGAAAGGGTAGCTAACTTTGACTACATAAAATAACTTAAACATCACCGGGGAAAACTTAATTCAAGCTCACACAGCTTCATAAGAGGAGCAGAGAGAGTATATTTATAAGTACAGAGACTGCATTTAAAGTGCATAAAAAATTATTTATTGAATGTGACTGGAATAGTCCTCTAAAGAGAACCAAATGAAAATTACTGTAAGAAAATACAACACAACTGAAGTGCAACAACATGACTTTTGAGTTTTTTTGTCTTTCATTCCACATATTCTGTGTTTGTGATCACACTCCTGATAACTCTCTGTTACTTCCCCACACACAACAATCACCTTGTGTGTGTCGCCACAATCACAACCTCTTAGCCCTGAAGCAAGCAGATCTCTCGAGGATTGTGCTCCCCTCTGGCCAGTTCAGGGGAGGCTCTAAGTGCTCTGTAATAGCCGGCAATCAGCACAGATGGATAGAAACCAACGTCTCGCCCTCAGGAAAGAAATATAAATAAATAAGATGAATAAATAAAAGCCCTGTGTCCTCACAACCACATATTGCATTGGGCATGTGTTTATAATGAATATAGATTGAGAGGTTGAAATATTTATGGTCCAGGGGTGGTGTGAGGTGTGTGTGTGTGAGGGGGGGGGGCTAATGGTGTGAGATCGCATCCCAAGTGGATGGAAATGAAAAAGGGAAATTCCTTTTGGTCCGGAAGCTTCCAAGCAACTTCCATTTGTAATGCCTCTGGTAGGGTGCTTTCAGCAAATACCTTTAGATGACTTTTATTTTCTGTTTCTGGTGTCACAAAGATAACTTAACTATCATAAATATATTCTTGTCTTAAAGAGCAGCATCTGCACTCATGACCTCTTCATAATCCCTGTGTAATGTCACAAAACATCTTCATTCCAGTCAGCATTTACAAAATGCCTTAACACTTTGTTTCCCCTCAATTGCCCTGTACACCCCCATCTCCTAATTTGCTTGTATGAAGCCTACACATCACAGCCATAAATAGTTAAAGCCCTCCATTGGACAGTGGAGAGGTGTCTGGGGACACAGGCTGACTAAGAACAGCCCAGCGGCCAGATGAAGAATAACTGAGGAGACTGCTGCAGAGAGAAAACATATTGTTCCTGACAAGAACAAACATTAGACTGATAAACAAGTGGCTTGGGGTGAACAAGCGTTTTAGGGAAGCATGAGAGAAAGAGAGGGAGCAAACTGTAAGCGGTAAGAGAGTCAGAGGAGATGAGCCGCGATGAGCGCCGATTCCAAAAATAGTCACACAGAGGCCTCAGGAGAGCTTTGACACTCACTGTTTTCCCTACCTGGGATCAGCCTCAAGATGTTCTGTGTCAGTGTGTTTGTATACATACATGAGTTGTGTGTTGTTGCCTGTCTGAAAGAGTATTTGTGATGCTATGTATAAGTATGGGGCATGTAACCAGGTAAAAGCATCATATTTATAAAGGTGTTTGCAGAGTTAATTCAGACTTTGATTCAACATTAAAACCACTAGAAAGCATGGCAGTGACCCTGGTTAACCTCTGGTTTACCAGGACAACTGAAATGCAATGTTCATCACTACGTTGCACACCAATTAAGCCGACAGAATAGAGATGAACACGAGACCTAAGTCAACATTAACTACTTTTGCCCTGAAGCACTGAGATTGTCTATCAATAATAATGTGCATGTCTCATAAAAGCGTCTCCCGGCTCTTTTGGCGATGATAAAGGAACACGTCATCTGAGATCTCCCTTTTCAGAGCTGCACGACTCCCGGCACTTTCGCTACTTAAGAAGCATAAAGCCTGCTTGTTTGTCAGACAGAAAAATATTCCTGTCTTGAAGTAAATATTTTGTCCCGCGTTTGAGGGGCGGTTTCAAATCTAAGTGTTTTAAAGTGTTGTTTGTTGTTAGGGGCCTTAGATGAGTGCTGGAGAATATTTGAAAGAAGCAACTTCTGGCGGCAGGCCGAATAAAAAGTTGATAGTCTGTTGGGAGGGTTTAATAATGAAACGAGAACATGTGGAGTTGCCGGAGTTAAGTACACTTAGGAGTGCACTTAGAAGTGTTGTGGAAGAGATACCAGACGACAAGGTGAGACGAGGAGGTGCCGGGATGATGGTTAACAAACCACACCTCTGAATCTGGGTCGATTCTTTGTCGCTCAAGGAAACAGATTTCCCATCATGGTAATTTGAAATAAATAAAAAAAAAACGGAAAAATAATTCCCCAGACGTGATTAACAGACTCGGTCACAATAAAGCACAGAGCCTTTCTACTGCTACATTCAAAGGCGGTTAATGTGACTGTATTACATTCATGAGGAGGAATTACAGAGTGCTGGTGTCTGGATGTTATGATGCAGCAGATTGAACAATGAGTGTAAGTGCATTCCACTCATGTGTGTCTAAACATACAAATGTGTACGTGAGTGTGTGTGTGTGTGTGTGTGTGTGTGTGTGTGTGTGTAGCCTCTCTGCCATCAGGAGGTTTTAATAGAGTAGTATATTCCTTTGCATTTTACATGACTCTAGGGCAAGCTGCTCTCGCCTGTCTGCTCTGCTCAGATCAGACACTCAAATTGGAGCACAGAATAGACTGCAGGTCTTCATACTATCTCTCTCTGTAATCTGTGTGCGCCTTTATGTGTGTTTGCAGGCATGTGTGCATACTTTACATTACTGCCCCAAAATAATGTTTAGGATTACATCAACCAACATTATAAACAGCAAAGCCTGAATCAATACAGCCACTGTGCTAATTAAAAGTGCACATATTGGCCTGAACTGTGGAGGCATCAGAGCAGAATTTTAATAAGCTAAATTGAATTTAAAAGGGTAATTCACCAATTTTACACACTGAGTTAAGTTCAACTGTCACAATGACTACTACTCAGCCTGTGAAAATAATAAATTGTCTTCTATGGCTCCGGGCAGAGTTTTCCAAAGGCGGCATCTAATGAAAGACATCATCAAGGTGCATTATGGGAAATGTAGGATCCGGTGTTTTGTGGGGCATGACCCATACTAGAGATCAGAAACTCAGATCAGGAATATATCTGCCCCTGTTGCACTGATTTTGACCATTCTTTATTTAATCTGTATCTTATGAGTTCCCAAAATTTATGGACGTGCAGTGCTAAATTGCATGAGTACCCCTTTAAATACGACCTTTACTTTCACAAAATAGTTCTAAAACTATCACAGTTTTACTGCTACTACATAAACATTACACAGACAAAACAATTAGTGCACATTTTTATTTCTCTTGCTGTTAATTTGCACCTTTGTTCCAAATAAATCTTAAAACCACCAACTATACATTTTTCCAGTGGGATAAATTGTAGGCTACACTTGGTTAATGGTAGCCAAGCCCTGGTTTCTGTTTCTTTCAATCTCTCTCTCTGGCAGTGACATCTCTAACCATGCAGTCTGATGTGCGTCTTTGTTTTCACAACAGAGGAAAAGGTCTCCGAGCCCCTTTCTCACACTCTCACACTCTCCCACGGCTCTGTCGACTTCTGTATTATATACAGCCTAACATCTCTCAGCTATTCATGATGTTTCCTTTAGAAAAGTCAGGTTAATCATTTATCACTCCATACTTAAGCAAAGCATACAAATCCATTTTCCAATCCAAGGTCACATCTTCAGGGTGTAATTTTCACCTGTTCTTGGCACGGAGACAAACAGAAGGAAAGAAAACTGCAAAATGGAAAACATAATTGCGGGATCCTGAAATATTATCACAACACCTCCAGTTTCCTCCCAGAGAGGATCAGCGATCGCAAACATGACGCTATGCTTTGAATAAATACATGAACAGGCCAGATAATGATAATAACTGACATCAAATACTTCATTATCATTTATCAAAACGTATTTTACGCTATCATGAGCAATGAATATTGTACCTAACGCTGCAGAGACGGGCCTAACTACTGTAGCATGCAGGCTCACCAAGCACTGAGAGCCAAAAGACTGACTATCACGTTTCCAAGCGAGAGAGCAGTGAACTGGACTGCACAACCAAAGGGAGAGAGACAGAAGAGTGAGGGGGTTGATGGATGACGTAAAAGAGAACAGATGGAGGGAAACCAAACGACAAACAAGGACAGGAAAAAAAAAGCTGTGTTAATAAGAGAAGACGATAAAGTTTAATACGCTCATCAGTCTGTAACTGGGAAATACTCTTCACTCTCACAAGGCACATTAAGGTGAAGACAGTTGGCTGCGCTCTATACAAATGCCAAGAGAGATTACAGCTGTTGGATAGTGTTTGTGAGAATATTTGAATGCAGACACAAACACATAGTGTGTATTGTGAGCCCTGTAAATGTGCCCGTGTGCTGCTATGTGTGTCTGTGTGTGTGTGTGAGCGTGTATGTCTTTTAACTTAATGCAAATTTAATGAGACTCGGCCTGCTTGCCCGAAGAAATGTGCCGCCAAATCCTCTCATCCCCACTGACAGGGCGAGGAGTGAGTGAGGAACTATTTCTTATTAAACGCAGTAATTGCCAACAGGATAGACTTGTCAGACAAAGGTGCAATTTAGACTGAGGAAATCATATCATAACAGAGGGAAAGATGAACATAGACACAGGAGAGATGGACAGGAAGAAAGAACGTTGGTCAAATAAAATGTAGCTTCATTTAAAGTTAATTTCAAACATGGATGTGGGTTTGAGTTAAAACATGAGGGTAGTGATATGCTATATTTTGCTTATTGTCAACATATTTGCATGAAAAGACCAAAACCAACAATGTGCATTTACCTATATTATTATTCAAATACTAACAAGACTGAGAGACTATAGCCATGCTAGCAGCTCATATAGGTTGTACTTAGGCACCGCTGCTTTGAGCTAAGTGCTAAAGTCACTATGCTAACACACTCACAATGACAATGCCAACATGCTGATGTTTAGAAAACACATCCTCTGTTTAAACGACCAAATAGGTTGACTGTACAATGTACTCTAGAACAACTCATAGGAGTGTTTTCTAATATGCCGCCTCTATTGGCAGCTTTCTAAAACCATTAAAAATCTTTTTTTTTTTTTTTTAAATAATGATATTTTATAATATGACAACGCTGTGGTTAAGGTCTGGTTAGGTTTAGGCACAAAAACCACTTGATTAGGGTTAGAGAAAGATCATGGTTTGGGTTAAATTGAACGTGGAACGTGGTGTGGGTTAAAAGTTACTACTTCCTTTAAGTTAGGCAACCTTCGTCATCATGGCAACAGTAAACAGCAAGACAATCATAGTTACAGTTTTCGTCAGTTCCGACGGCTTGAAAAGTGACATTCGTGGTTGGAAGCGAGAAGCTAACAGTGGTCTCCTGCAGCTAAGTCCACTTCTTGCCATCTATCTATCTAGCATCCACGCAACCCTCCACCTCCGAATATGGAAATTTATCACCTTATATTGACAAAGACTTCTCTGGGTCATAATTATTGTGGCCGCTAGATGGCATCTGTCACTCAAATGTAACTATAGGTAATTTTTGGCTACTGAATTTACGACCTATACTGTTGTTTTTCTTGAGAGGACGGGCTGGGTTTAGATGTATGTTTACTGTGTTTACCATTTGAGTTTAGCATGCTAGCATGCTAAAATTTGCTAATTAACACTAAACAGAGAGTACAGATGAGGCTGACAGGCATGTATTTAGTTTTACAGATATTTGGTTATAAATGTAAGAATTGGACAAATGATAAATTTGACCTCATAATGGAGATGGATGAAATGTTTAGGGATAGCCAGAGCTATTACAATTATCCCTGAGGGGGATATAAATCTGCCGGGTCAAAATTTGATCGCAATCCATCAAATAGTCTGTGGGTGGACCAAACATCCAACAGACGTCATTGCCATCCATAAAACCACATGGTAAGCATAGCTAAAACTCATCAATGAGCCACACTGTTGCACTGGGTGACCCATCATTACAATGATCAGGGACACTATATTATTTGTTATTTGGGGTCAATCTACAGCGTCTTGCTATTATACCAAATGTGTATCAATCCACAGGTGAAAATAGTCCCCAACAAACAAAGTTTGCTAAAAAAAAAAAACAACAAAAAACCCCCCCAAAAAAACAAAAAATAAAACAGTGCCCAGCTGTTTAGGTAATTACTGAGCCCTTTTTTTAAAAGAAACTAAACAATATATATGTGACCAGTTTTCAAAGATTTACATCTTCAGTGGAAACCTATGGGCTCGGGGCTGACTGACACAGAGAAGCTGGGTAAGTAGCAAGTATTAAGAGACTGACTAACATATCGCTGCTTTTAGTATTTTTTTGGAATGTGTTGACAGTAAAAAAAAAATATATAGAATGACCCCTGCCTTGTTCTTTTTTAATATATATCTCTCTTCACTTGTTTCATACATTGACATGAAACAAAGACCAAACAAATCTTTGGGTGCTTTTTTTCTATTTTGCAGTGTTCACAGTGAACAAGTTTGACCACCCTAAAAATATCATCTGAACACAGCACTCTCCCCTGTCTCCATCTTCACACTAAATTGAATGGCTGAACACAACTCAATTCACAGAGTCTAGGTAGAGTTATGTTGATAAATATTAGATGGGATACTTTTATTGCACGGAGCTTGTCGTGTTTGTTGTTTCAGAAGTATGCTTGCTGTACTTACACAGCAAACCAGAGGGCGAAAGAAAGAGAGAAAAGAAAGAAATTGAAGCTAAAAACACACGCAAAGAGGTAAACCAACAGAAATAGTACACACGCCACGAGAGGGAAAAAGGAGAAGGAAACTAAACGTAACGGCATCCTAAATAATATCTGGATTTCACCTGAAGCAATCAAAGAGGTGTTTCCTCCTCCTTGGATCTCTAAAATGCTTTTAAAAAAATGCTGCTGTATTCAATCAATATTGCAAGGGTGTTGTGGGGATAAATAAATAAGTGAATAAAACACATTTCCCGTCTGAAATGCTCTTATTGCTGCAGAGTTTCCATGTATGCCCTCTGGCCAAGCAGCAGAGGAGCTTGTGTCCCATTACAGAGTGGGAGTGCAGGGAAGAGACAAACCCATCACTTTGTACGCAGAATGAAAATGAAAACATACAGTAAATGTTAGATTGTTTGCGGGAAATGTTTTTGTTTTAATTACAACATACTGAAGTAAAGATTATTTCAGCATCTTTCTTTCTGTCTTTCGGCTTTTTTTCTCGCCACACACTTCCACTTTAATTGTCTTCTTCTCTAATCGTCTATCAGGTTACAGACGGGCTGAGAGTGACTTCATCTGTATCTCTCTGTCTCACCAGATTTATTGTTATGATTTCACAAGGTCCATGTGTGCGTGGGGCAGTGTGTACACGAGTAACAGTGAGAGAAAGAGTGCGTCTGAGTCTTGATTTATGATGCCGTATTGGTAATCAATATGGTTCTTTTAAGTCATTTAGATGCAGTGATTGATACTTGGAGTGGTCAGCATATGGGCTGGGAACTCGAGCTGTAAGTCTGACCATTCCCATATGGGTAACACTATCTGCGCTGAAACCAGTGCATTTATTGTTTATGCTCAAGTGAATTAGCTGGAAATAAAAAGGAAAAATCTAAAACCACTTGTCAAAAACTGTAGCCTCTCTATGTAGATCTTCTGAACTAAAAAAGCAAAGTATCCTCTTCCATAACTGCAGTAAAACATCTGAAAAGTCAAATTAAAAGGGTGGTTGTCCTCTTCTTTGGGATTATTTAGTTCCTGGAGACTATGAAGCACTGCACGGTTTAGTTTAGGGGGTGTGTTCTTGTCTCTCTTTCATGTGCAGGTTGGTTTGACAGGAGGGTTAGATGAAGATAAGAACATACAGAGCCCTCTCTTTGGTCGTCTGTCAGCAGACAGAGACAAGACTCCCTCCAACAGACATACTTTACCTCCGGCCAGGCACGGGAAGAAAGGTAGCTATTTTGATTGAGCTTTGATTAAATGTTGTTAACAATGCAGAGAACTGGTTTGGTCTTTTCTTAACTTGGCCGGCACACGGGCCGAAGGGGCCACGGACAAAGACTACAAAAGAAGTTCCGCTTGTGCCTTTTTGAAACACGAGATAGCTAAACTATCAGAGAAGCTGTTGGCAAATTAAACCGTCTTGTCTTTGGTTCAACTTTGTGGTTTTTATTACATTATTTTTTTGAAGGGGAGCAATGATTAATAGAACAAAATAAAAAAACATGTTGGACAATAAAAGTGCTATTTTGCACCCACAAATTTCAGCAAACGGGAATATTGTTGCAAATCTGGAATTACAGAAAATAAATACTATTGCACATAAACTCTTTAAGCAATCCTTTTTTTGGGGGTTTCTTTTTAGTTTGTGCAGATTGGCTCCACACACAAAAACAATATTATTTGGGCTTTTGAGGCCAGTGTATCTGCGTCTGACCTGTGTTAACAGCCCACGAGGCTGATCCAAACTATTAGAAAGGAATGTTTCATCCAGGGTGATGAAAGACAACAACTACACTCATCTTATCAGCTCTTGGTGATCAGGACGGATACTCAAAACCCTGCATGGGGGATCAGAGCCCCACACACAAATAAAGCCATACCTATCTGCAAAAGCCACATACACGCACACCCAGACACATACACACAATATATATAAATTACTCTAATCTAAATAATGAGAGAACAACTACTTACAGAGGTTGATGACAGTCAAAATAGCCCCGCTGAGAAATAATCCACCCAACAATGGCTCTGTTATTTCAACTCTAAGACCTCTGCAGTTTTGGTTTTTGAGTGACATTCCAACAATATTTTAAAAAAAGTTCTGGTTAAGTTTTTGATTTTTTTTTACCACTATTTGTCTGTGGTGGTACAATCCACCAGACGACTAAATTGCATTTCTTTTTTGCTATTCAGAGTTTTTATCCTTATCTTCCTCAGTTTAACACAAAAAAACATTACAAACATAAGAAACCATATAACTGAAAAAGGGAGGGCAGAGAGAAGATAAAAAAAGACCATTTCTAGAATAAGTTCATATAAACATTTTTATTGTTCAGTTCATAGGACATCAACTGATTGTCTCCCTGTTTCAAAGCAATTACATATAGCAGGAAGTCCCATAATCCACCGAGCATCAAATTCTCCCCCCAAAAGCAGCCTAATGTTTGGTATTCAGTGTGCAGAGAGGAAATCCTTAATTATGTCCCAATGTTCATCATCGGTGTGAAAGTCTTTAAGAAGGCCGGTTGCACGCACCGTTTTAAGCAGGTCTATGTATAGATCGAACTTGAAAAACGCACTAGCGAATAACTTTAATAAATTTTAAATGTGAAAACTTGCAAGTTATTTACATCAAAGATTACATGCCTAGCTCTCAAACTGTCAAATAATTACAATAGATTGTCTAAGCTTGTGCAGATATGCACTCCATTGTTTGTTTATTATGTAGCTAAAACTAATGCTGTCTAATAAAACAGCCCAGCAATAAATCCTACCTTCATGAAGATTATAATGTTCCATTTAAGTTTTTTGCTTTGAGGTGTTGATTCAACTTTATCGTCTTTTGGTCGGCTGTAGTTTGTGGTGCTGTTTAATAGATTGCTTTATACTGAGAGGTGTTTACAATATTTAGTTTTCCCCATGTATATCAAAAAGGGTAGGGTTTACTGCAGCGTTTTTATTGGACTGCAGTGGTTCTAGCTATAGGTGTATTTAATAAACTGGGAACTAAGTGTACATGGATGAGTTTTTACTCTCTAGACAAGTGTGTGTTTCTCCTGGGCTACCTCCTACACTTATCTGTCAAAATGTAATTATAAGATTTGGGTGAAAAAAATTAAATCTTCCAAAATAAAGTCATAGAATGGTGGCTACTGTTTGTTACTGTGTTGGTTGCATGTTACTTCCTATAATAGGGTAGCTTTTCTTGTAGCAAATGACACATGAAAGGACAGTGTAGCATCTTCAATAAACACAAACACAGAGAGGGCACAAATATGAAAATTGCATCATCTTACATGTTTCACAACCGCTGTACCAGGTGTCTCATTGATTATTTTGGACTGAAACTGTAACAAAAAGCCATCTGAACACAAACAGGCATGCACACACACACGTATCGGATCTCCGAGGCCTGTATTTCATGTCCAGCGCTGCGCTGATTGCAATAGATTTCAGATGAGGATCAACACTTTGAAACTGAGTCTATGACCTGAGGGCTGAGGGAAAAAAAGGAGGAAAAGAAAGAGAAGAAAGATAGAAAAAAAAAGAGGGGGAGGGAGAAAGATGGATAGAGAGGGAGACAGAAAGAGAAACTGGATAATTACCAAAGAATGGA
Source organism: Thunnus thynnus (assembly GCF_963924715.1). Classification (NCBI taxonomy): domain Eukaryota; kingdom Metazoa; phylum Chordata; class Actinopteri; order Scombriformes; family Scombridae; genus Thunnus; species Thunnus thynnus. The sequence goes on from NC_089519.1 coordinate 10,072,542, forward strand.
GGAAAAAGACAAAAACAGTCCAGAGAAAGGACAAATAAAATCGACAAATACAGGTAAACCATCTAAACAAATGAGTGCTCATTGGATCTAAATCTAGCTGCTGGTGTGCATGTTATGTCTATGTTGTAATAGGAGTCATAATAAATAGCCTTGGCACGTTCACAACTGGTTGTGTTTTCCTGTGTGTGCAATCTAAGAAAGATGTATTCATAACTCAGTGTTCATAATCCAATCTGTGACTGATTTAGCTGTCTGCTGCCCAGGAGCCAGGCAGGCGCTACGGGATACCCCATCCAACACTCTGCTTTCCCACACTGGGACAGCGGGACACTGGGATACCCCCGCGGGGCCGGAGCTGGGTCGGAGCGGGCCGATCACCTTAGTCTAAACTGACGTGTCTGCTTAACACACACACGCACACACTCCAGGTAGTGTGCATGACAAGGGTTTGGAGTGCAATACTGCATCAATAAGGATATGTACTTTGGCCCGTGGTGTAGAATATCGTCCCCGAAGGGGCTCGGGAGAAGTGTGTGTGTGTGTGTGTGTGTGTGTATGTGTGTGTGTGTGTGTGTGTGTGTGTGTGTGTGTGTGTGTGAGAGAGATCTGCTGTATGTATTCCTAAGTTTCTATGACTGTGAGATGGAGCGTTGCGTGTTTTGGCATGTTCCCCAAGCATGTAACAGAGACAAAGGAGTAAAATATATCTGTAAAAGATTTTACTGCATAGTAATGGTACATTTGAGCAGCCCGAAAGACATTCACAATCACACAAAGCACACTGAGGAAATACTCCCTGGCATTAATCCTCAGGCAATGAATTGAAATTGCCTTTCCCTCGATGTCTGGATAATAGTCATCACCGTGTTTTTCACCGTCTTTCAAATGTTCTCGGCTGTTGCCTCTGGCTCTCTTTTAGTTTCTAATACACCAAACCTCCATCTATTATTGGTTTCATACAGGGATCACAATTTGAAAACACACCGCAGTGATGAATATTTTTGAGTAATCGCTCCTCCCAATCCCTATTTGGCCTCTCCGTGAGCACAGAGGAACTTACCCAACATAACCCAAAACTGTAGCCTGTAATCACCGAATCCTCTTTCAAGGCCCGAGGAGTTAACAACCAAAAACCAACAGAAAAACATCCTGGGTCCAGGGTCATGGTAACTAGGGGGTACTGTTGTTCCCTGGATCTCTCGCCTCTCGCCCTCCGTAATGAATATGAGAGGCCTAATAGACCCTCAGTCTGACCTCCAATAAGTGCTCCACGCTCGGAAACATGAATTGCTGTCTTCAAAGCGCTGCCACTTCCTGAATGTTGCCCTTTCATTGAATGTGTGAAGTATGTGTATGTGTGTTTATGTGTGTGTGTGTGTGTGTGTGTGTGTGAACATACACACACTTGAAACCAATGCAGCAGAGGTGACTGCCCCCTCAAGCAGTGAGGAGAACCAGGGGATTCCAGGCTCACACAAATTTCAACGGTCACAATTATTCATAATTGCAGAGAAACAGTGTGTGTGTGTGAGAGAGAGAAAGAGAGAGAAAGTTGAGAGACCCACAAACTGACAAACTCAATAAAAGGCTAAAAGGAATTTGGTGAACTAGCGGGAAAAATATATCGAGAAAGAGGGTGAGACTGTGGTTTCTTGGCCAAGGTTTGGCACCAATAAAAGCAAAGTTTTGACATTAATTCCCAGTCAAAGAGTTGAATTCTCACATGACAAGAGAGTGAATAGATGGCAACAGCCATGTTTCCCAAAGAAACCAAAATGAAGACATTACACATTAATCTGTCAGCAATCTGTAAAATAGTCCTAATTAAACTTCCACAACTCTACAGAACAGCGATAACTCCTACTGCATGCTTTGAATCACCTCATAACTAAAGATCATAACCAAAGGCCCAAAAAGCGTGTTATCTCCTATTAATTGTTTCAGTTAAATCTGTACTTTTACAGGCTTCCTCAAACAGGACACAATCAACTGCAATTAATCTGATCAATGGAATGTTAAACGGCATACAGGATATGCTGCGGCAGGACTAAGTGCCCTCGAGCCCCATCGAGGATATTCGACGTGATGGAGAAAAACCATGTCCCCATCTCCTCAGGGGGCTAAATCTCTCCCATGTTAGATAAATTAGTCTGGGTTAGTACCTGGACTTCCTATAGTCAACTCGCAACCTTTTGATCTCTAACTACAGCAAAATGGATCCAAGCTGATGAATTTGTACGCCCCGGTTATGATTGATTATGTGGGTGCTCAGGACGGAAAGGCCTGCCAAAGTTTATTTTGAGGGGTTTTTTTGCTGCTGGAATGAGAGTTGGCTTCTTTCGATACTGTAGGATTTCGAGAGGAACGGGAACAGCATTAAAAAGAGGAAATGCAGAAAAGGGAACACAAACACACAGAATCACTGGAGTCGTAAAGTATGAGCTGGAATTGGGAGGATTGTTGTGTGTATGTGTGTGTGTGTGTGTCTGTGTCGATGTGTGTGTGAGAGTGAGACAACCGAGGTCTTGGGAATGGGCGTTGAGCTAGACAGAGGGCAGATCTGAAGTTAAATGATCACTCTAATGAATCAGACTGTAATGATCTCGTCCTCCACGGCTGGTTCCCATACAGACCGGGAGAGACGGAGAACCAAGCTGGAGGCCATCACACAAACACACACACACACACACACACACACACACACACAGAGGATAAAATAGAAACACATGGGTTTCTGTCTGTGCTGCTGCACACAAAGGAGCATGCACATAAAATTACTTCACACCAACCACTCACTCTTGTATTGCTTTTTCCTTTCAGGCTTTTACACACTAAGCAGCAGGAAGTTGTCTCCTCTGTTTATTTCAATGATAGTTTGGCTGAAGCTTTGCCACACTTAAACACATGAAGAAGACAGAATGTTAGAAATAATTTCCAAATAATGCAATCCAACACACACTGCAATGGGCCTAAAATGATCATAGAAGTGAGCTCTCTGTGCTTTATGACCCTCTTTTGCTGGGTTTTTTCTGTAGATGTGTTGGTTTGTCATCCAGCAAACAAACTGAACTGGATATCAGCTGTTGCAAAAATGCAAAACGCTTTCACAATGAAGCCACCCCAGATATCAAGTGAGCAGAAACTATGAAATTAACAACACTGTGACTCAGGTGACCGCAGTGGTTGACCTACAACCTGCTATAGACATGGAGTCGGCCACTGTGTGATTCTGATGAGCTCTGTGCCATCAAACTGCAGCTGCCTATCCTTACCATAAAAAAATATTCTATTAAATTTTCTAATTTGTTGAAAACTTCATCTCAAGTGAAAAAGTGGACATAAATGTAGTCACACATCCTCTCCATAAAATGACTGCATGGTCATTTGCTTGAAACACGACACAACAACTCAATGTATGTTCCCATTTACTAGCATATTTAGAAGTAGTGTGATTGGTGTTATACCACCATAAAAGGTAAAAGTCTTGGAATAGGAGGTCGGGTTGATGGATGGCAACACAAAGCATCTCAATTGGACACCAGAGACCGGTGCTCCATCAGCATTGGCTTCTTTTAAAGGAATAGTTTGACATTTTTGAAAATAACCTTATTCCCTTCTTGCTGAAAGTTAACCTTAAGGCTATAGTTAGCAGCTGGTAAGCTTAGCTTTGCATAAAGACTGGAGACAGGGGAGAACAGCTTTCCAGGCCCTGTCCAGAGGTAACAAAACCAACACTTACACCAGCACCTCTACAGCTCACAAAGTTATGTGCTGGCCTGCGTCAGGGGCAGGGAGCACTTTCTACCTTCCTTGAGGCTTTTTGTCAACGTGAGGTTGCCCAAAATGTCAAACTAACTCTAACCATGACCACAGCTTTTTTCAGATAAAACTAGTTTTACTTGCCTAAACATAACCATAAGGATGGTAGATCAGAAAACATTCATGAGTCATTTTTGGAATGGTTAGATAAGAGGACTTGTTCAGACATTAACATTGAATTCCCTGAAATGTTTTTGGACAACTTAAGAAAGAAAGAAAGAAAGAAAGAAAGAAAGAAAGAAAGAAAGAAAGAAAGAAAGAAAGAAAGAAAGAAAGAAAGAAAGAAAGAAAGAAAGAACAGGAACAAAGACTCTTTAAACTAATAACTTACTTTAAGAGGCTTTCTATTTTATATGCTATATAGAAGAAATTCAGTAGCTTCAGTGATGTTGGTCTTTCAAACTCAATCACAGCTTCACAGCCCCCAAACTCTGTCAAAACAATTAAAACTTTAAAAAATGTATAAAATCCTGGCATGGAATGTGCTGTCCATTGGCTCATGGCCTAGTAAAAATTTGATCCATGATTTGAATAAATATATGATGCCTTGCATCATGAACCGGGATCCTTAAACATCCTAGGCTGTGCCTGCTCAGGCATTAGTAAAGCCACATATGAGGCGTGATGAGTGCAGTATCGGACACATAAATACTGCATCCAAATAAATGTTCCACATGTGACACTGGCTGGCTGGCTGAGTTTTTACACTAATGAAACATTAATAATTACAAAGTTTTACTGGAAATTTTGAACAAGTTGTTCAGACCTTGTTATCTTTGCACATGTTTAACTCTGCTGTATGTGTATGTGCTGTATGTTTTTGCCCATCTGTCTCTCTGTCTGTCAGCATGACATCTATTGTGTTATTGTTATAATTCTATCAAATTTGATATATGGACATCTGTTATTTAAAGAACAACAAACAAAGGTCACACACCACTGATGAATACACGTCACAAATTGTGTACAGGAAATATGTGAATAATACATTAATCCATTAAAGCAATGTGTAGCGAAGGAGGGTTCCCACACTGGGTCTCGAACCCTGGTCCGCCAGACCATGGACAACTGCACTAACCGATCAGCCACCAAGGGACAGCACATCTAGTCATCCATTGCTCTCTAGAGGGCACAGGCCTGCACCATGACATTGCCCCCTCCTTCGAGAAGCCTGTCCCTGCGCTTCAGCCTACCTGCTCCCTCACACCTCTGGGTGCACGCGCTTCCAATGGCCTCACAGTCTACCATCCCACTTCTGACACCAAATGTAGTGAAGGAGGGTTGCCACACCAGGTCTAGAACCCTGGTCTCCCAGATCATGGATGACTGCGCTAACCACTCAGCCAAAGGGTCAACCAACTTGCCAAGGGCCACCGCATCTAGTCATCCGTGGTTGTTGCTCTCTAGGGGGCACAGGCCTGCATCATGACACTATGCATTACTGTTACAGGTCACAGGTTGTCATAAGAGGATAACAACACACCTAAAACTAAAACATTTGGTGTGAAGGAAAACTATCATAATGGACCAGGAGGTCACACTTGTTCTCTCGTCGAACTGACAATATAATGTAACAATGCTAAAGTGGTAAATAATGCACGTGTTTGTGCTACAATAAGGAAAGGATGTAAGACACGCTGAAAGAGGGACTACCTTCTTACTGCTATTCATGCGAGAACACTGAACATCAGTTATGCTGCTCTACTCCCTGTATTCCCTCTGGAGGGTTTTGTTTTATTGTGCTGCCAGAAATTAGATAGCTTTCAGATTGAGCATGGAAGTTGTTGAAAGTCTTTAAACTAAATGTAATTGTATTTTCCATATAGAAAACTAACTATTCCAAGTTAAAGTCTGAAATTACATGCTGCTTTGTTCTCTCTTTGAGGTTCTCTCTCTCATTGCCATTTTGCTACATCACGCTCAGCTCAGCAGACTCATAAAATCCTGTGAATGCATGGTGTGATGCATGCATGGAGGTAAACATATTCTCACAGCACATTTCACAGCATAATTTTTTTATGGATACTAATTTCAGTGTGGAAGGTAATGTGCCAAATCATCCTTCTTCATCAAATTATTATTCTAGCCACCACGGTCGAGTATAAATGAAATGTTTATACTGACATTTATTGTTTACACTGTATTCTATGAACAAAATCGCATACATTATTTTCTTTTTATATCAAACCAGTGCTGTTGAAATTTGTTGTTAATTAATTGATTAGTACATTGACAGATATTAATCACCAACTGATTTAAAAGGAATTAATCGTTTATCAAGCAAAAATGTCAAATATTCTCTGGTTCCAGTTTCCCAACTGTGAGAATTTGTAGCTTTTCTCTGTTTCTAAATGCACATATAGTAGGAACAACGTCAATATCTTTGTGTGTCTGCATGTTGGACTAGGTGTTGTGGTATTAGAGGTGGACTCAGGGTGTCAGGGTACCAAAGGCCAGTCGTCTCCACAGATGCTGTTTGCCTTTTCACTTTATAGCCCTTTTGACTCTGACTTGTGAGGGCAAAAGTTAATGGATCATCCTGTGAGTGTGTAAGAGTGTGTATGTGTGACCACTTGTATTGCTGTCACTATGTGTGCATCTGAACTGAATAGACCACAATGCTGCAAAATGGATAAAAAAAAAACACCAACATAACTTCATTGGCTGTCTCAAAATATCTCTCACCGGATACTTTTCTCTCCAAGATAATGATAAAATGTTTACGTAGAGAACAGCCAGTGGAGTCCAGGTACACGTGAATCTGTTGGCCAGCAATGGAGATCAGAAAAGTGTGTGTTCCCGTGTGTGTGTGTGTGTGTGTGTGTGTGCACGTGTGTGTGCATGTCTTGGCCCTCAGCTCTTCACATTAACAGCATGCTGGTGTGACTTACTCCCTGAATAAACTCACTAAATAAAAAATAAATACAATCTGATCTACTTTCAATGACTACACCTTTTCATCTTTCTATCTTCGAGCCCCCTTCCCTCCCCCACCAATGTTACCATGGAGATGACCAAATGCATATCATATGCATGCATGAGTTTGTGTGGCTTATGCGCTCAGGGCTGGGCGGCAGGCAGAGGGGGAGAGCGGGGCGCGACACAGAAATGTGTTCTACTTAAAATGCTAATTTTACATATTTAATGCCATGGAGCAATTTCTATCGGGAGATGAGCGGAGACGCAGTGAAGCGAAAGGAGAAAGGGGAGAGCACTTACAGCATACACTCGACTGTCCAACAGGAGGGGGGTGGTGGTGGGGGGGGACGATGAAAGCACAAATTCCCTTCTCTCCACTTAACTCATTTATTCATCTGTTTGTACCCTCTCCCCTCTCTCTCCTGCCCTCTTCTCTCTATCTGTCTCTCAGTGTCCCGAGCCTCCTTATATAATTGTACAGAGTTTGTTGAGTCAGAGATTCACTGACAGTGGTCCAAACTGTTTCACTTCACACAGATAAAATCGACCAGAGAGATTCCTAGACCTGTTGCCGAAAACCGCCAGCTCACTTGTAATTTGTAAAAATGACACAGGAAAGCGTAGAGAACAGAGTAGAAAAGCACAGAATAGCGGGGTCGTTTTCAGTTGTAGAACATAACACTGCATACAGTATCAGATGATGTATTCATTCAGCAATTTTAACAAATTTATGGTTCTGATTAAATGGTTTAAAGAGAAACAGACCACAAAAATCCAGCAAAAGACAGATCAAAATTGTCACCAACTCTGAGATAGAATAGAAATCTGCAGTGGAGATCCACATTGTGTATCAACATGACAAAGCAAATATATCCACACCACATCCACATTATTTTTGACCATTAGTTCAATGTCCCAGTGTTTTCCCGAGGTCTCTTCCTGTTGTGCTCCCTGACCCCGGCTAGTATGCAGTCATCGGTGGTTTCATGGTTGATTACAACTGTTCCTGGATTACTCCCATGTTGTTTTTGGGGCTAAAGGTAAAACCAGATTAACTCGACTTTGGATCTGTGAACTCAGCTGGAAGGCCAGAGGGTTGGTTCTCATGGAGAGAGGATGGACACACATCCACAGGGCAAGAGCGCACACACACCGACACACACACACACACACCGACACACACACACACACACCGACACACACACACACACACACACACACACACACACACACACACACACACACACACACACACACACATATCACGATAACATATTGGAAGCCAACGTGGCACAGTCCGTAAGCCTGGGTGCCTGTGTCCAGAGTCATTGCATCTATAAAGCTTTTAGGGCACAGAAATGGTAGTCTATCAATTTAACATAAAGTTACATAAAGAGACATTTTGTGAGGCTGCCAAAACTAACTTTTTAGCTAAATTTTATAATGTAATACAGTGAAAATAAATATCACACTGCAAAGAATGCAATGAAATGAGAAAAATCTATCTTACCATGTAACACAGTTATAACCCATTTTACTGCTTCATAGAAAATGAAATATAGTAAAAAAAAAAAAAAAGCTATTCATAACTTTTCTTATTTAGTATAATTTACTTACATTTTGGTTAATGGTTTAATACGCATGTTCTGCCTTCACAGCAAATGATCATTTTTTTATATACTGTATATATTTCAACATTGTTTCTTTCCAGCCTTAATGAATATTTAATTTCAAAACTGCAATATGTTTTACACAATTACTATCATTACAGGACTCTAAAACCCTGGATAGGTTAGGTTTTCTACTTTATTCTTGTGCGAGGCTTTCTATTCTAACAATAAACCTAACTGGTTATTAAGATTTAAAGTTGCCTGGTAGGATCCTCTCTATTCTGCCTGATGCCAGTTGCTGTTTAAATATTTGTTGAATCATCAGTAAATGTACTACATTTAACTTTTATGGATGTCTGCAGGTCATTTTGAGATCAAACTAAAAATGGCTATGATGTATTAACCTATCGACTCTCTATGTTAAACTTCCAAATCCACAGGCCTTTCTCTTGTCTTCATGACTCCTGGCTTCACTGTCCTTGCATACCAGCCCGGAGGCCATCAGTGGAGCTCAGAACAGTGTGTTTCATAAAGAGTCTTAGCTGCAGACCCCGAGGTCTTCTGCATCACGCTGATAGGTTGCCTCTGCTCAGGAGCTCAGTGGAGCCAGTGAGTCCTGGGTCTCTGGCTGATGATGCCCATGGCTGGCTGGATCTATTGACAGTCCCCTACACTGACAGCAAAGCAATCTGCCTCCAGAGTCCCTGGGCTCACCGTCTGTGCGTGTGTGTATTTGTGTGTGCACACGTGTGTGTGCATTTAACTCAGTCAACTGACTTCCAATTTCCAAAGCTTTCTGTGTGAAGATGTGGAGTTATTTTAACCCCAGAGCCCCCCCTCTCTCGGATCTAGACTCTGGTGAAGGGGTGGTCTGCCAAGGCAAGAGGCCTCTCAGCTTGGTTCTAGGAACCTGTGATAATGATGGGTCAAGGGAAAAGATTTATATTTCCTCGCTGATACAGTTCAAGTGCAATTATAAATGCATGCATGCAATTATTTTTAGAACAAGCTGCCATAACCCTGCTCATGATAACATTCTAGTCTGACTTTATAGCAGCACTGTCATAATTTCTGAGTGTACAAGATGGCCTTTTGGTCATAGATGCGAGTGAGCGTGCCATCTTGCCAGTCACAGATGTCCTTAACCCTTATTTTAGTCTATGGAAAGACAAATAACATAAGATAAAACTGACAGGTTAACCTTTTCAATTATCTTGTAGCCATGAGGAAAAACAACACACACTGTTAATGCAATGTGGCATGGAGACAATTGAAATATCATTGCTCTCATATCCTGGGGCCTACACACACTGCACCTCCATGAGATACAGCACAAAAATGCCCAAACAAAACAGCTGGAATTCTATTCTGGTGCATGTTTGCAAAGTTCAACTCGCCAGTGTCAGTAGAGTCTCTCTGTGTCGTATGCCTTAATAAAACAATCACCTATAAAGAACACACACACACACACTCACAAATCTCAGTGAGTGGCCTGCTAGACACACACAGTTTGCCCAATCCTCCCACAGGCACCAGTCCAGCCCATGAGGTCATCGCCTGCCGAGACCCAGGATTATAACTCCAAAGGGACCCTTGGAAGCATGTGGTTATACGTTCTGACAGCCCAGCAGCCTGATTAAGCCCCCTGTTTGCTAACGCTAATGCTAAGCTAATATTAGCTTTGTTGTCAGCCTAAAGGTGCCTTTTTCAATGGCCCCGCCAGGCTAAGCTATGGTAGGCTAAGCTAAAGCTATGCTAATTTCCCCCAGTGCACCTCTGTATTTCCTATCCAAATGACTTAACTCAGTGTGAGAGATTCATCATCATGTAATAAGCTCAATGCACTGAGCTAACAGAGGATCACTTTGGCCTAATACAAGATTATGGAGGGTCATATGCAGAGGATTTGGGTTTAACTAGTTTGGAGGATAAAGGGAACAAGACTGAAAAGGGTGAAGTGTAGGGACACAAGTTTAATGTTGCCGCTTGCCTTTGGGATAACATTTACTTGAACTGAATGAGCTGAATGCATAGCAGTTAAGTGCATCAATATGTGGCCTAAATCCTCAATATACATGTATATTTCAACATAAACATTTTACCAGTGTATAATTACTGCAACCTTCAGAATAATATTGTTCGTTTTTGCTAAAGTCCAATCCAAATGTAGTTGAGGCCCAAAGATCAAAACATGCTTAGCCTACATATAACCTTCATGAAGGAGGATATGTTTTCAATCCTATTGTTTTATGAGGAGGCTATCTCAAAAACTCATTTCAATTAATTTTGGTAGAAAGTTAGGACATGGGCTAATTACTGGAAGTGAAAAAAGTTGGTGCAGACCTCAAGGATTTCTAAAAGATTTCTTAACATTTCAATATTTTTGTGATTTTGTTATTAAATACACATACATGACCGAAAATCTGGTACATTTCTCCCATTATTGGTTAGTTCCACATGTAATTTGATGCAGATCTACATCCATATGCAGAAGAAAAATATTTTCTACAATTGAAACAGTTGTGGTGGCGATTGGGTAATTTGCCCATTCCTGATGAACATACAGTAGACTTCTTTCATTATATTGTCAACACAGTTGGCCGATTTGTGCTCTAAACAGTCCAAAGTAATTCTTAGCTTGATAGATGTTGCTACCTCAGCTGTTGTATCTGAATAATGAATACATTATTCACTAAAATCTGAGAATTCCTTAGTGGCGTCCTTATCATAAGCATGTCACTTGTATCTGGTGTAATATCCTGATCAAATGACTTGGAAAGACATTAAAATCTTCACAACTAATGAAAATGAAATTATCCCAAAATAATTACATTTCCCCTGTCAGCGTCGCACTGAGATAGATCCTCTCTCTCCTCTCTCTTTCAGTATAATGAACATATTGTGACACTTCAGAGGACAATATGGCATTTTCAGGTTTGTTAAATTTTTATATGAAATTTTTTTTTTTAGCTTGCTTTGTTTGAGAATGATCCTGTAGTACTGATACCATTTCTCTCCTCAATACACAGTACCCATCAGCGCTCTGAGTACTTGGTGGTTTTAACATCAATTAAAATCCCAGCGCCACTTGCTGAGCTGCACTGTGCACTGTCACATCGTGTTGTGTGATCTTGCAGTGTGATGAACTGTGACAAAAAGCTTCGTAGTGTTTTTCTGCAACACACACACACACACACACACACACACACACACGCACACACAGAGAAATACACATACTCTGTCTTTTTTGCTGTATGTAAACATGCAAACGTGTGTCTCTAACATACACTCATTAAAACAAATGTGCAAGTGGACACAAACACTTAAACTGGAGAGATTCATGCATGCCTGCACAAGCAAACACAATTACCAGATAATAAGATTTGGTTGAGAAATCAAATAGAAAGTGTCATTAAATACGATGAGAGAAGAGAAAGAGAGAGACTTGTGTGAGAGAAATCAACCATCATCATCTCCATCCGTATGAGTTCTCCGCTTCATTCTCCCTGTCCTAACACATCGCCCAGTAAACAGGCTGAGGCCAATGGCTCAACTCAACTCAACGCCACCACGTGTTATCCCAGAGTGTCTGCTCATGCCTCCCTGGGTCTAATCAGCTCTGACAAACCAAATATCTCTGGAGAGTTTACACCACTTGGTTTGACTTGTCAGTTGACTTCTAACTACACAGCAGATTGCACGTATTTGAGGTCAGTTGCTTTTCCAACAGTCACGTGATACTGGAGTGAATCATAAGCTCCTGGTGTTTTCTTCCTTATTGTTACAAGAAATTAAGAAAAGAAAAAAAAAACAGCTGTAAAAACAAAACATTTGTCCAACCTGTACCGTGATAAATGAAGAAAATGTATGTAGGCACTCAAATAATCAATCCTATGAAGAAATAGCTATAAAACAGGAAAAATAAAAAAATAAAAGTAAAGCTGATGATTAAAAGAAAAACAGAATATATAAATGAAGGTTCCCAACCATTTCATCAATATAACAGGTTCCACAAAGATGGTTTACAATAAGTCCAACAAGACATACTACTAAAAATGTATTTTAATTATTGATTAGTCTGTGATTATTTTCTCGATTCATCGCTAAATCCTTTGCTCAAAAATAGTGTCAGAAAATAGTGAAAAATGTCCATCACAGGTTCCAAAATCCTAAAGTTACATCTACAAATAGGCTATCCTGTTTTGTTTGACCAACAGTCCAAAACCCACAAATATTCAGTTTACATGACATAAAAACAGAATAAATACACACAATTGAGAAGTTGGAACCACTGATTTTTTGGCAATTCTGCTAGAAAAAAAGACTTAATCAAAAAAAAGACAATTCATTATCAATAACAATGAATCAATTGAATCAAAATAGTTGCTGATTAATTATCTGTCAATCAACTAATCAATTAATTGTTACAGCTCTAAGCTCAAATGCGCTTTATTTATATATATGTATATGTGTGTGTTTTTATTTTATTTTTTACTGTTTAACAATTAATTGCAGCACTTCTGTTGCCCAAATATCCCTTATAATGTTAGTGAACATTTCACACTTATTTGATGTGAACAACTACAAAGTTGAGCATTAACAAAAGTCATCACACTTCTATGATACTACTGTAATAATATTTTAAGTGTAATTTAGCGAATGTCAACATGAGACATAGCGTGGGTTTCGACCTCATCATCACAACCATCGATGTCTCTGTATGTGTGCTCAGTGATGCTGACTGTGTGCGTTCACTGGTGCGTTCATGTACTCTTGCATGACAGCTTAAGTAGCTCCGTCTAACGGCACCGATGTTCCCTGCCATTTGCCTTCAGGGCTTTTCCTCATTCTCTCTCTCTGCCTCTGCTGACTTTTAAAGTGTTCTTCTTCTGTTTTTTTTTTTTCCTGTGGAAATATGACCAACAAAGCACAGCTTTAGAGAGAGCAGGGCCACTGATCTTAGTGTGTGTTTAGTGAGTTATCGTGACCCTGCCAATGTCTTCCGTCCACTTCCAAGTTACTGTACTTCTAATTATGGCTTAAAAGCTAACCTTTATTCCATAGTGTGAGCTGTGATTGATGACATTAGCTGCTAGTGGAAATGAAGAAACCTCACAATGTACTTCAGCCTTATTCAAGACCATTTTTTATACAACTTTCACATTCCAGAAACAGCACTACTTCCAAAAATAAGCAAACTGATTAAAATCCAAGAGGTTAGACCGGCCATTGCTTTCTCATTCCTTTCTACATGTGAGTACATGTCCTGCCAGTTTCTATGTGGCTTTCCGAAAATGATTAAGTAAAGTTGGTTAAAGACACCGGTTGTAATCAAGTTAAATAAATGAGCGGTTTTTTGTGAATTATTGAATGAAACTGTTCTTTAACGTACAGTACAATGTAACTGATAATGATGAAAATGTTTTCAGGTGCTTTTGTTCTACATTTTTGTTGTTTTTGAGCCCACTTGGGCCTACTGTTTGGTGGCCATGTGTAATAATAACAATACTGCTTGGTCTACTTCTCAACATTACATAAGGAAAAGAGGGGAGGCGGACTGGAGTAGCGGTAGTAAGAGAAGGAACATCAGAATCCTCAGGGTAACAACCACCTATTTGAATTGCATTTTACTTCACTACTTTCAACAAAAACTAAAAGGATTGGAGGTTGAGGAAAAGATGGGAGAGATAAAAAATGAATAAAAACAATTTAACCTGAATGATGAAAAGGCAATTTTAGAGCACTCCATGTGAGCACAGCTACAAAATATATCTCTCATATATCTCTGAGTTATGTACGCTGCGTGGTCTACTATGCCTCTTGAACTCAAGATGACAGAAAGAAAAAAATATTTACTCCAAGTCCTGACATTTCCACTGAATGACATTTCTACTTTAGCATTTGACTTCATCACCCACATCTTGAATCAGACATATTCAAAAATATCTCTCAAGTGAATCTTCTGACTAACCATCCATTAGGAAAATTCAGCAATTCTAAAAACAGCCAAATAACCTCCATCTGCCTTTATCCACATGCGCCTAAAGTTTGATCTAGATTTGGTTTGCAATAAAGCACATAATAATCACATTGTCCTTTAACCTTTATTCTACTCCTCATTAACTTTGCTCACTTGTCCCCTGAATAATAATGACTAATACTAAAAATACGGCTCTCCATAGATTTACATCCTCCGCTTTTATATTTATTTCAGAGGCCAAATGGCTTTAAGGCACGTTACAGCTAGAAAAACAGCCAGGGCCACAATTATTTTGGAAAATTAACTGTGTGTGTGTTTATGTACTGCATGTTTGTGCCACTATATGTTTGCGCACATATGTTGTGTGTCTATTTGTGTCATTAGCCCACTACCCTACAGCAGTCAAATAGAAAGAAGATATCTTTATTGTCCACCAGTGTGGAAAATTGTCTTCGGCTCATCAAAACAGTTAAAGGCCAGACTGTTTGCTAGGAGTGTAATGGTACGAGTATTTGTCCTTAACTGGTCAGAACAGGATTTGATACATGACTTGTCTCTGCCTATTATAATCCTATGACCTGTTAAAAGTCTATATATACAATGGATCAATGGAATGACTTCTTGTAGTGCTAAAGGGGTCACTCGTAAGGACAAACCCACAGGGAAATACTATACAACTATGCGGCTCTACAGGGCCTTTTAGCTCTTTTAGCTAGTTGTTTTGGTTGTGCAGCATGCAGATTCTGCTTTTAGTCCACTTCCAGCAACCACAATTACTGTTCTCAGCAAAAAAGCTCTGATAATCCAACTGTATGCTACCTGCCCAGCACCTAACAGCAGGTTAACACAATTACCAACTGGATTGTGTACATAGTGGAGCATCTATAGTGAGCTAAAGATCAAGATATTTTTCTCTGGTGGACAACAAAATAGAATTATAAGGAGGCTAAATATTTGTGAGGTGCCCAGAAACATCACTCCAGTGGAATGATAATGTACTGTAGGCAATTGTTTGCTAATATGTTAGATAGAATTTATGAAACAATAACATTCATAAGGTATCAGTTGTTGACTGTTAGGTAAACCATCCTGATCAGATTAGCCTAGCTCAATGAGATAGCAGTGTCTGTATGGCAAATGCAAAAAAGGAAGCCAGAACTGTTTTTTTGTATAGATCCCCTGTTTGGGAGCATCAGATTTCTTGTCAGGTAACAGTAAGTCAGGAATCCGCGACATCAAACACTTTACTCACTGGTGACAGCAAATTAATTGACTATGTATTACCAGTGGTAGGCAGAGTCTGCCTGGCAGACTAGCAGTCCTTCACCTCAGTAAGTGTTCAAGCACTGAAACAACAACCCACATCAAAGGAGTGCTGTATGTGACTCAGTCAGACTCAGAAAATGTAGCATTTAAGCATAACACTCAGAGTGCTTGAGCACATAGTTTTATAGTTGGATTGGACCAATGCAGATATGTTGTCCCTGTTTTGTTTTTAGATTACTTCTGACCATAACCAAATGTTGGAGTACCTTTGCTGAGACACTGTTTAGTGATCTTTTTTTAAATAAAGAAATTCAATCATTTGTTTTCCCCCGCTGTACCAAAAACATACAGACTCACGACCCCAAAACCACATCAAAGTCTGAATTTTGTGTCCCATTACAGCCCTACTAATCTCTGCAGGCCTAGTCTAATATTGCCTTTATGAGCAGTGAAAAACAATTTACACTCATGTAGATTTAAAATCATTAAGTCTAAAACCAGCACACTAACCCTTGTTCCGATCATAGATTCTCACATTGTGCTATCTGTCTGTGAGAAGGTGCAGACAGAAGTTGCCCTAGGAAATCAACGTAATCACACACAAATGGTGCATAGCTGTGTCCAATTTCACACGTATTTTCGCTGCTTACGGCTACTCTGCCCTGACCTCTGACCCTTCAGCAACCAGACACTAGCTGTTGTGGTACAGTTCTATGGCAAGAACACTCCAACCAAATCAAAAGCAGATACTGTCTTTTAACAAATCATAAGCAATGAAATTCAACTTTATGAGAAACACACGAGGAAAAAAGTTATTAACTGAAGAACTGATTACACAATACTGTTATGGTTACAGTTGTGCCTTTAGATTGTTGTATTTCCTGAATTGAATGGTTTCAAAGTATTTGACTGAAAAACACCCATAAATCATAAAACTCAATCTCAGACTTCCCAAAAGCAAGCCAGAGAGATTATGAGAAGAGTGTGTGAAAGCAAAGGGAAAAGCCCTACATGTATTTTTTTAAATTCTCTCCTTCTTCCCTTTTACCGCTCTTTGCACAGAAAAAGAAAAGAAAAAGGTCACAACAAATAAAGGGAAAGCAGAACGAGGGGTAAACAAACTCAGTACCGGTGAAACTGCCACTTGTTAAAAGAGCTTAAGATGGCAAATTAGTTTTGGGGTCAGACCCTGACAAAGTTCTATTGTCCGCCATGACACCGGTTCGTCATGCCTCTGCAGAGAAAATCAAATAAAACAATAGCAGCGTAACAGGAAAGATCAGTCGATGTTTTACTAAATCCTCGTGATGGCCATTGTAGGGGTCATGGATGGGTAACCATGAGAGTGTTTAGTAAAGGAAATGACTCAGAGAGACGTCCAACTGTGTGCTGCTCACACAAGTTCTTAGTTATCACACTTACATGGGCAGTAGAAAAATAGGTTTCAACTTCAAGGAGAAAATAGATGGTTTTAATAAATACTTTCTCTGAAATTGCTTTCGTGCTTTTGTTTTGCAACCCAAATTTTAACGTCATACCACTACACAGCAACCAAGAGAATGAAATGAAAAAAAAAAAAAAAGGAAAATGACAGTAACAGTATCAAAAAGCCTTTTCATGGAGAACTGGTGCATTTAGTGAATGACAACTAATCATTTACTGATCACAACTCAACCAAAAATGACTTTGGAGCTGTTCATTGCAACCTGAGGAGCTGCCAGCTGCACATTAAAGTCACCACTGTTTTCAAGTTCAGGATGATTAATGTTCAAAGCGGCTGCCTGGCTAAGCAAGAATACCTGTTCAATTCTTAAAATCAAACTTAGCTTCAAGCCTGCATTTGCCCGCTCCAGTGTCCTCACTCACACACACAGAAGCATACATACACCTCTGTCAGTTACTCATGCACCCCTTAACCTACCCTCCCCCCACACACACACACTCATACACAGTCTACTGTTCCTCTGCCCTTACTGTGTGCATGTCCAGTGGCAGGCCCGAGTCTGTAATTGCTGCCTCTGTGGCGTGGACAGACAGGCGGACTGGGGATTGGAGATGACACGCACCCATTATTAGTGGACCAAGTGCTGTTTTTGCAATTACCGAGGGTTTGGCTGAGCACACTGAATCAGACTCTGGGATTCTCTATTCAGGAGCCGTTTCAACTCCAACTGGCTGCACAGCTTCTGTTGGCCCCGGCCTAAACGGCGCTGGGCTGGGCCTCTAGCCTGAAAAATCGGTTCTGATGGTGTTTGGAAAGGAGAAGTGAGCCAGGTCTTCACTTTTTGAAACGTCAGAATCAAGAGTCCTGCAATACTGATGTTTCTATTGCAGAGGCAGCACCCAAGTGGCCGAGACAGGCAAGATGGACAAAGTGGAGGAAAAGGCAGCCTGGATGTGGTAAGGCTGAGTGTGGAGGCAGAGCAGAGAGGAAGAGGGATAAACTGATCATCTTCACCCTCCATCACATCTCTGTAAGGTGCAACACAGAGTGCTCGAGCATCATCAATGTAAACAGTTGATGGGTCCTGCATATGTGGCAGTGGTAACACTGGGGGACAGAATTCAGTCGCCCTAACGCTGGTGTTGCTAAATTACATTTTACAGAATTTGCGTGACCTTTTGAGAAAATATAAGATAGCATATCCTGTTAGATTAAGATATTTTTGCGCTTGATTTTCATGTGGCGATTAAAAGATAAAGAAGTCCAGACATAGTACTTCCTCTCAGGTGGTCAAGTTCCCACCTCACCTGATTCTGATAATCTCTCAACTCTGAAAAATGATCTGACTGTTAACATTTTGCATAGAAAATGCAGGAAACTATCCTGTATATTGCCTGTCTAGAAGTAAGAACATAACTACTACACATCTCAGCACATTACTCCCTTTTTCTTTCAGAGCAGTGGTCTATGTTCCTGCATGAACTAAACGGACTACAAAAGTCAGGACGGCAAGTGTGATCTTTAAATACACTGAAAGTTATGACAAGTTGCTCGAGGTGTCACAAAAAGTATGCAGTAAGGAACTGTACAGTCATCACACATACTGTCCATGTATGTATTCTCAGGTAGAGTTCCCAGGAAGTCTAGACATACATATTAGTTCTGCCCAGCAGGTCAGTAAGAGGGGGGGCTGACTCGGAGCCAGCCAGCCGCTCAGGCATGAGGAGGGTTTGAACCTAGCTGAGTCTATACAGCCCGGTGCTGGGGCTAGGGTTGTGGTTGTTGTGCCGGCAGCCAGTGGCTGCTGCGTACCTGCAATCTCCCTGATGATAATGCAACATGGCAGCCCCGAGGGCAGAGCCCATACAACTTTCTCAGCCCTCTCCGCGTAATTGGTGACCCCTGAACC
The DNA here is from genome assembly GCF_963924715.1 of Thunnus thynnus. Taxonomy (NCBI): domain Eukaryota; kingdom Metazoa; phylum Chordata; class Actinopteri; order Scombriformes; family Scombridae; genus Thunnus; species Thunnus thynnus. The sequence continues at coordinate 10,091,489 of NC_089519.1, forward strand.
TACCCTTCGCATAAAGGGAGGGAAGGAGGGGAGACAAGGGGAGGAGGGAACACAGGACAAGGGATAGTCAACAGAGACACTGGAAAGGAGAGACAGGGTCATAAAGAGGAAAGGGAAGACAGAAGGCAGCAGAAAGAGAAAAATCAAGGAGACGCAAGCTAGGAGGAAAAGGTTAATCTCTTTTACTGTTGATAGTCTGAAAGTTCAACAGACACAGAAAAAAGTCTGCAGCCCAGTTGTGTCTATCACACTTTGAGGGCAAATGGGGAGAACCTTCACCTCCAGTCTGTCTTCTACCTCCACACTCTATAAGCTCATTCTGAAAGTCTAAAGTATAAACTGCAATTAACATTGATAGTAAATCAGTAAAATCTAATATTTTACATTAGCAAGACTGTTAAAGATAACATCTGCGTACAACTAAACGGTTTTCCTAAATACATTCTGGAGAAAACATAATTCCTTACTGATTTATGTTCACTGACAACATTTATTTATAGTCCAGCAATGGTTAAAATCTGACGTACACACAGAGGTCATATGATGGTGGTCAGGGTGGATGCTGTGTGTACAAAGCGTAGGACTTTGACACAAGAGACCAGGTTTTGTATTATGTGTTTGGTTCAGGGAAATGAAACACTTTGGTCATGGTAACTAATATGACATGAATGCAGCATTAGGCAACACAAGGCTCTTGGTAAAGACTGCCGAAAAATTGTGGTTTGAATAAATATTGATTTAAGTACTGACTGCTACAAGTCAGCACTGAATTTCTCTGTATTTGAGCAAGACCACAATCATTCCCTAACCTTAACCAAGTGCTTTGAGTCACCTAATGCTGCAATCATGTCATATCAGCCTTATCATAATTACCAGTATCAGTACCAGTCATAATTTCTACGGGAAAAATTAAAAAGTGAACAAATATGGATGCCTGACATCGGCCAAGATCTTCACGTCAAGGTAATTAAAACCAAATTTAGCACCACATACCATTTTTAAGCCTTTCACAACCAACTTCGTAACCACACAACCATCTTAAGTAGTTCGGTAACATGAACTCTCCCATCTTTATCATCCAACCCACATGGCATGAATCCAGCATAAACATAAAAATATCCATCATGATTTAGTTGCAACAAGTTGATATTGTAGGGAAAAAAAAATAAAAACCAGTGTCAGTAGAAGTTTTGCAGATACATTCATGAAAGACATTTCCTCATTATGTTGATAAAAAACTATAATCCAGGCAGCATTGCATTTCCTTAAAACAAATTTGCTGTTGTATATAAATGAAATTTTTTTGAGACAGTTAAACAGTAGATACACGAAAAACAAAAGCAAACAATATAACAAAATGTGATTCCTTCTGAATCAATGCTCACCTAGCATTTACATGCGTGGCAGTAGCAACATTGCATTGAGAGATGGGTCAGAAAAGATGTATAGTATGTAGGGTATGTAGGGACCATAGTATTGAAAGAGGCTGTCAGTTTAAAACATAAGCTTGCTCTTTAAAGCAACAATTAAAGTGCCACCACATATTTCAATTTGCAGCACAGCCATATGGTACTGTGAAGTTCTTTGTCCTTAGAGCTTTTTATGAAGCTATCTAATCTTCATCCGAGGTGCTCTATGTTCCCCATCTCTATCTTTATCTGTGGGCAGTACATATTAGTCTGTTCCACTGCATTCATCGCTCCGACCCTGTCTGTGTGGGTTTTTCTATGCAGTATGAATCCATTTGTCTCCACTGACGGAAAATAATTGCAAAGCAAACAAATCATCTCTGCCACATTGAGCAGGCCTCTACTCCTGGGGCATAACAGCTAGATAGCTACAGGAATGAAAGACAGACCGACAGAGAGAGAAAGGAGGGAGAGGAAAAGAGAAGGATGGAGGAAGTTCAGAGCAAAGTGGTTTTGCATTTGCATTATATATGCAGAGTGTTAAAAAGTGTTATGTTAGAGAAACTGATGCAGTCAGATTGAAAGTGACTACATGGTGCATTGGGGAGGCCAGAGAAAGAGAGAGAGAGAGAGAGAGAGAGAGAGAGAGAGAGAGGCAGAGACCTCAGTGGAAGTCTGCCAGATGGAAACTCACTCCAGGAACATAAGGAGGAGACATCTGGGAACACGCTGCCTTGGAAAGAAGATAATTATAGCAGGATTCAAAAATGGCGTTTTCAAAAAGAAAACATACAAATGCTACATAACTGTTCATGTTGTTCATTGTTGTATTAACAGCAGGGTTCACCGATGAGGAAATAAAAACACTTTGGAAATAGAACTGTTGCTTTTCTATGTATCAAAACTTCTTTACCATTAAGTTAAGTTTTATTTATTTGGTAGGTCTCACTGAGGTCAGTCATGTGTATTAGAGATAGTAGAGAGAAACAAGTCCATGTGAAGGCTGCAATCAGAAATAAGGCCCCAAACATCGGATGTTCTTGTTCTGTTGCTTACAGGAGGAGGACATGTATTTCTTTTTCCTTCTAATAGGTTACAATTATAACTAGAATTTGCAATCCAGTCACTTTCAAACTTCTCTATCAGACTGACATATGCTTTGATTGCTGAGAAGATGTTTAACTATACTGAATTCCAACTAACAACCTTGAAATTCTTTTCATTTAAGAATAAAATAAAACTCATAAAAAGTCCAAATTCACTGCTGTATTTGTAACACTTTTGGTTCTTCTGCAGGCGTCAAGGAAACTAAGGGCTCCAAAAAGTTTTCTAAGGTGCATAGATAACAGTGCAGAGACATGATGCTAAACTGACAAATGGGACTCCACATTTTCAGTGAGACAATAAAGATTTTTGTCTTTAGAAGACTTTATATCACAGTGACCGCTGCGTGTTTATCAAAACCATTCTGTGAAAACACTACCGCACATCCCTCGGGAAAACTTTGCCTTCCACTCTGCCCAAAGTTATGTTCACATTAATGTACAAGAAAAGTCGGCCATTGTGACAAACTTCTTGCTGGCTCTAGTCCTGCCTGCACCGTCTCTGCCAAAAACAGTACCGTGCATGTGACTGTGCAGCGAGCAGTCTAAAGTGGGAGTATTACCTCTTGATAAAATTGGGTCAGTCTTGCGAGATCCGACATTACTCAATGTCAGAACTTCAACCTCTATAACAATATCATGAAGGCATACAGACAGCATGCTAAAAATGCATGGTTTATATGTGTTATAAAATGCTGTGTTGTAACAAATCATAAGCAGCAGCAGCAGTTTGAATGGACATTATTTGACTGAATACAGGTGGGCCTAAATCAATAAGCAGTTGCACAGAACCCACCACTGTCATTAAGTTTTATTTTGGTTGTCTCTGCTACTAGAAGTATGCAATAGTGCACCCTAATAGAGAAAAGGTCTCCATTGTAATTAGTAATTAAAATCACTGTGTTGTATGCATGCAATACCTTGCTCTGGAGTTTGGTAGTAAGGAACAGGTACTGTAGAAACAGACGTATCCACGGCTGCATGTTCCGCATGTGTGTATTCAGACTTCCACTCCCCTAAGAAAATGTAAAAAGGTTTTAGATTAGCAGTAAAACTGTGTGTTTCTACTTTATATCAAGGGACAAATCAAAACTTCTCTATCTGACATATCTGATATGCTTTGATTGCTGAGAAGACATTCAACTATACTGTGTGTTTCTACTTTATATCAAATGACAAATCAGAAGATTACAAAGAGACCTTAAACACTTCCAGCATGACGTTTCATAGCATTGTTGTTCAAACAGCAAAGACTCTCACAGTTTGGTTTTCATACTGATGTACTAATACAAGATCCACAGGGACACTACAGTGGCTTGAGTCTAGTATGAACCTTTCAATTATTACACAGCTAGTTTACACCCAGCATTGCAGGATGTATTTGGAACCTTATGACCTCCAATATGGAACTTAAATGAATACTCTTAAAACTTAATTTAATATCTGACAATTATTGCTGTGGCTTTTACTGTTGCATTCAATTTAATTCACTATACATGGTCCTATAATGAGGATACTTCCCCACCTACTGCAGGCTCATCGTTTTAAAACCTGCTCTCTTACATCTCACCAGTCAATAATGACTTCAGCTTCCTTGTCAACTGCATAAATTGCACCATATAGTATTACTGTCTAGGCCTCCATCTAGTGCTGCTAATTATGGGATAGATTATGGATATGAATTGTGCTCTGGCTTAATACACTTGCATACATCAGTTCAAACACAGGTCAGCGTGCTTTAGAAGCAGATAGCAGATGGACTGTGAGGTTAGCAGAGGTTGCACGCGATCCAGTCCACAGCAGATATTATTGATAGACTGCTGTGCATCCTCTGCTCCAGCTGTGACAATTGGGTAAGCTGTAGTATGCAGGTGGTGCAGATGGATTATGCTGGATAGACCTAAATAAACAGACGCTATGCAGACTACAGTGCAATGATGGATTAATGCTAGATCATGATTTTAAATATATTTGTAGTTGTAAGCATGGTCACTTATTTGCATGTTTTATAATTTGGTCTGTATAAAGTGTCCCTAATGCCGTATGTGCATGGATTGACTCAGGTATTTTGTGCAATTGCTCGGCCCAGGCAAACCTATAACAGGATTTAGGAATGTAGCAAGACACCGCTCATTTAATCGCTTAAATTATTGCTAGTAAGGGGGATTAAAGGGTCAGTTCAACCAAACCACAAAAAGACATTTTCCCATGCAGACAGTTTTGGTTGTATTTGCTCGAGTTTACCAGTCTCTGAGACTTCTGTTGCCAGTCCAACATAATAAAGGTGAATGGAATTCTGTGTGAGCTGCTCAAAGCACTTAAAAAAAAAAAAACACTTTAAAAATTCATTGGCAACATCACTTTCTAGAAACTGTATCCTTGTTACTCTGGATTATCCACAGACTTTGCTATTATTTGTTTGGTAGATATAGTTACAGTGAAAACAGTTGATAGTGAGGTGAGATAATATGTTTTTTATTTTGTTCTGGAGGGGTTTTTTTTGCAATGAATTACCACACCAAGTTCCTAATTTTATGGCAGAGAGCTGCTCAGCTTGGGTCCCAATTACCATTTTGATGGCCAGAAACGAGGGAATTGAGTTGCAAACATTTAAAACATTTTGTAAGCTTATCTACAACACAGAAACACATGACACCTTTTTGGTCAGCAATGACTGAAAAGAGTGTAAATGTATTGTAGTAGCACTGTTCCACAAACTCATAAATTCTTGCCACATAGCTGCACAATCATTTGTAATTAAATTAAACTTCATATTTTTCATCTGAAACATACAAATTGTCACCCTAGACGTGATTGGACGCAAGTAAGCAAAACCATGTAGAAAACCTTAAAATTCAAAGGGTTGTTAGAGTAAGATTTCTGTGAAAACATGTTGGCCTGTTGCGAGGATCACTGCCATGAAATTGACCTTAAAATTTCCTTAATGGACCTTTTCTCACTGTGCACACAGGTGTAACTAATCACACTCTTGTAATGGTTGTGTGCCAGTTCCAGGGTCCAGGTATTTAACACGCTGACTCATTGGCATAACTTACTGGCACAGAAATGAAACTGAGCCACCATTAACGCTATTAGTTACACCTTTGCCTTTCCTAATATGAAAGATGAGCTGCTGTGAAAAAGCTGTATTGGTTATCACTGTTGTGTGTATGATTTTACATCCAATGATTCAACAAAGGTAGAGAAGAAGTTGACCAGCAGGTATATAAGCAAAATGTGAGACAACTGCCAAATAGTGATTCACACATATGTGCTGCTACAAGTTTGTAAGACACCTGCAAAATTACGTTGAATGAGTATAAAGTGAAGACCAATGCTCACTCTACATAACATTTCTCAAAACATCAACTTACAGCTCCTGGTTGCGCACTGGAAACACTTGTTTTGCTTATCGGTACCGTTTGGTCCCGTGAAGGCCTCCTGGTCCTGTGGTCTGTCCTAACTAACCAGGTGTAGCTGGCACTCATTTTGAATGGCAGACATGATGACAGGTGAATAGCTAAGTGGTAAGAGATAGACAGCTGTCCCCCTGCTCTAAGAAAATAGGCCTGCTAAAGTTTGATAGACTGTCAGACTGTTTTTATAACTTTTACTTGTGTGACAGAGTGACGTTAGTCTACCTTAGAGTCGATAACTGATGGACGTGTGTCAGTCATCTGTCTAATGTTAGCTGGCACTCAGCTTGTATTTGGTTCCTCAAACACAAAAGCTAAATTTAGCCTTCTTCTTCCGTTACAAAAGTTTGTTGAGCCGTTAACTTCAGTTACATTAATTTAAAAGCAACTTTCTCCCTTGTTAGTCTGTTAGCAAAACAACTCCGTTGTTAAGAAAAAACAACTGACAATCACACCGGTCATCCATTAAAGGCGCAAGGATACAAGTCGCCTGTGCACTATTTCATAAAAAGAAAAAAGTGTTCTTCCGCAAGATGGCTGCGAAAATATTAAAAATATAAGAGAGGCTAGCAGCAGCAACTACCTTTCCAATGACTTTAAAGAGTATACCGACCTTTCACCTGAGATTTAAGTCTTGCATAGACTGTAAAATCAACTTTTAGTAAGCAAACCCATCCTCACTGGTGGCGTGTGTGAAAAAGACACGTATAAGTTAGTGAATGTGTTTATGAAGAAATAGGCCTTTATAAATTCCCAAATGACTGAAGGGTACAAATTCCCTTTATTATATATTAGTGAGATTCATCACTGACTTTAATGAAGTTGGCATACTGTCTGCTATTACATGTTCTCTGGTGTCCTCTGGTGATCAAAGGCCACAACAGCATCTCAAGATGTAAAACAAGTAGGGTTTATTTTCATCTCTAAAAATATTACTTAAACATTTCAAGAAATAAAAAATGGACGAAGATATGCCAGAAATATTTAATATTTATTTCCTCATACTTGTGAAAAACAAAACAAAGCAAGAATTTCTACTGTCTACAATTGGCACAGTAATGCTGCTAATCCAAGCTTAAATGTGGTGCTCAATATGAGATGCTGTTACATGTCCAGAACTTTTTGACGGTATCACTTGTGCTTTATATAATGTAGGAAATGTGGATAAAACAGATAAGGAAATCACATTGTAAAGACAAAAATAGTCAAATCTGCATTCATTTCGTTACCCAACTCATTTTTTAAAGTGTGCACAAAGACATTTTATGCAGCTGCCGTCACACGTGAAATTGTCATCTGTAATCACAATATTCAAATAAGTGCATGCCTTCAGTTTTGACTGTGAACAACTTTTAAAACAACAAGGCACCCATAACTCATCCACTTTCCAGTTTTCCCAGATTTTTTTTTTTTTTTTTAACTTAAAACAGGTCAAATGCAGCTGCAAAGCAATATTGGCCAAAAACTCCACTTACAGGCTGGAATTAAATGTGTTGCCCGGGGGAAATAAAGCCTATTCACATCTGCACTGAAACCTATTTAGGTACTGTGGATTTCAGTGTCACAGCTCCTGCTACAAAGTGCAGGTCTGATAGCACCAGTGGAACTGGATGCAGGACCGTCATCAACAATCTCCCTCTGCAGTGGTATGACGGGATCTTTATTGTCCTCAAATGCGTCTAGACAGTTCGCAACAGCCAATTTGGAGGTGAGATACCAGACTGGGAGAAGTAGTTCCACCACCACGGTTTCTCCTCCCGCTCTATCCCTCCCTCACTGACGACTGGATCACCGTAGCGCTCAAACTGGTTGTAGGGGTCGAAACGATCCCATGTGTCTATTGTGGGGAAGAGGTGGTCATCAAAATCGGGCTCCACGGGAACCTGAATGCAGGAAGAGGGTGAAGGTGGAGAGTAGAGACGATGAATTAATGACCGGACCTGGCCTTGAAGTAAGATTTTAAAAAATATGCCACATTTGTTGAAAAGGATCGTAAAGAAAAATTTCCAAACCCTCTCCAATTCAAAGTCGACACGTCCAGCCCTGTTCATGTGGTAAGGCAGATGAACCCTCTTGCTGACCCTGGAGTAACCTTTGGCTGTGGCTGTCAGGATGTGAGTGCCAGGGTTCAGCAGCCGCCAGTAGTCTCCATCTTCAGCTGGAGGGAGAACAGAGAAAGGGGAACAGAGTGATGATGTAAACATGCCAGACAGGCAGTCGAACAAATCAAAGAAAGGGAAGGAATAGCAAAAGGCAACAATATATATATGTATATGCCCAGAGCTACACCATACCACCAAATTCCTGAAGGCTACAGTGAACAGCAATACAATTTTAACTCGTCTATCAGACATTAAATCAAGCAGATAAAAAAATCTTTCAAGTCAAGGCAATTGGAGAATATTTGATCTGTGTTGATTTACCTGTGGTGACATCTCTTCTAGTCCCCCTAACAGAGACGGTGGCACCTTTTATCCCATTGCCATCAACATCTTTAACTACTCCCTTTATCCCTCGATGGACCTGTTCAGGGAGCACAGTGACAAGCCGTATTATTTCCCTGTCTACCTACATGCACTGGCTACAGTTCCCTTGACAGCTACCTACTTATTATTAATATCGGTTTTATCATTTCTGTCAAGTCTTGTCCTTGAAACCTGCTCGCTACAAGTGTTCTATCCATAAATTTGTCTTCCGAAGTGACTTTAATTCAACACTTTCATTGTCAGTTATTCACCCTTCTGTTAGCAGCTGAAATGAATACAGCACTGTTAAAATATCAAACAGGTCATTTTTCACAATTAGGAGAATACCAGACACGTACAGACTCTAGAAAGGTGAGCAAAGCCTCCTTGTTATTCTTCCATTCAGGGTAAAGCTCAGACTCTGACGGGAATTTGTCACAGCCGAGCTCCACGGTGATCTCCAGACAGTTAGTGTGCAAGTAGTTGAAGTCTGACATACCTGCGAAGGAAAAACGTATATATATATTATATATATAATATATATGAGACATGTGTAAAAGTAAATAAGGTTAAAAAAAAACTTCCATACTGTAATTACATTTAAAAACTAACAAGACCCATGTGTGTAGCTTTATTTGCAATGTTAATCCAGGTACCTATCCAAACCATCAGTGTTTGGATTTCTATAATGTCTCATTGTATGAGTAGTTTGAAAGTGTTTTATCTCACCACCAGCAAAACTGTACCACAGAGCCCCATTGATGATGCCCCTGGTTCGATAAAAGGAGGCTCCACACCGCTCTGTGTCATTGTTTGACATGGTAGCGTGAGCGTCTGCATAGGTACGAGCCAGCTGCTTTAAGACCTGAGCATGGGAAGATTTTTGAGTTGGGCGAATTGTGAGTGAGGGGAATGTCAGTTCACCTGTTACAGTACATACTGTATCTGTATATCTGTCCTTTTGTTGAACCAAAATATTTCAGCAACCTGTATGTCCACCTCTGTCCTCCATCCTTACTTGTTCATCTGGAGTGGGTGAGAACATCCTCTCCTCGTGCGGGTGTCTAGAAAAGTCAAAGGGATAGGAGACCACCAGCTCCCCTCCGTGGAGGCTGGCAGACTGAACGAAAGGCAGTGACCTGATCCACTTCATCACTGCATAGGTCTCTGGTGCCACCTACAGCCCAAAACAAGGTAATGAGTGTGGGTTTCTAGAGGCCCTATATCATCTTCTTCCTACTCTTGGCCCAAATGTTGTCATGTTGTCATGTTTTAGCAAAAATATCATGCTCTTGGGATGTACTGTGTATCTAGTGCAGATAAGGTAATTAATAACTAACGTCCTTTTACCTTCCCGAACCAGTAGGCGTCAGGGATTGGGATGTGGTCAATGCGGTAGTGCCTGCTGCGGCGGTTCCGGTAGAAGACGGAGGTGAGGTCGGGAAAGTTGCGGTTTAGGTCGATGTTCTGGGCATTTGTCCGACCATTGGTCCAACCATTCAACAAGTGACCCTGAAATATTTAGGTTCAAACAACTAGGATCATCAGAAAGTCTTAAATTGTGTGGATTGATGATGACAATGAGGATGATGTGTAGACATAAGTAGGAGCAGTGGTTAAGTGAAGGAAATACTGAGCAAATGATATGAATATTAGTCAGGAGCACAAGAAGGAGCATGTTAGACTATATTAGTTAATTCTATTGTTAACATGTAGACAAGACCATATATCCGCCAGGAGAAAAAATAGCGAATGGAGTGAAGAGGAAACCATTGTTAATTATAACTTTAACATTATAATAATACATAAAATTATCAGTTTATTAGTGCATTCAAAGGGTAGATTTTCTGCTAACATTAGTTTGGTCAACATTATCTCTTTGACATTTGATAGTACAAAAGGCACAGTGTGCTGTACAATTTCATTAATGCCTGAACCATTTATGTAATACAACCCAGGAAGTTCAGTTTAGTTGTGTAATATGACAAAATTATACCACAGATTATATTTTAGACTGCACAATGCATACATGGACAATGATGATCTTCATACACATGGTCAGTCCATAGCCTATATGCATGCAGAGCTTGGCAGACACACAGTAATAAGGCTTTAGGCATTAGTGAATAAATATACAACTTTTGACCAAAGGCTGTATCAGTATTGTTATGATGAGCATTAAAAGGTTCAAGAGATGCCGCTGTAGAAGTCCCACTTTCTCATACAGATTACATTTCTGACAGATTATTGGTCTCAGTTGTTTGGAAATTGTACAAAATTATAATATAAAGTGAAACAGAGCGGGGACACTTCTACAATTGCAAAAGTATAATGAAGTGATGATTAGTGTTGAATTCTCTGGTTAGTAAAAGTAGAGTGGACAGAGTGGTTTTCCCACTGCCAGCTATGGTTATATATAAATGAATATTTTTAGGTTTTAAATATTTATTTTGCATATGTACAGGCTCATTAAGATGTCCAAAAATGTTTTATGGTTAACTCAAATTTTGGCTGATTACTCTATCTGGTAGTGGAAGTGACCTGGACTAGTAAGATGATGTGGAAAGACAAGCAAGTAGGAGGTGGAAGGCTTGAGCACTTGGATTGCTTTCCTGAACCACTGATTACTGCTTGTTTTCTTTTGTAAATGACTATATTCATAACATAATTATTAAATTACCTATGTAATAATTATATCACATCAAGAGTACTGCACCAGTTACTAATGACATGCAGTACAATCTGCAGATATTATCCCTGATAGTCATAGTTTCTGAATCAGATCTTTATCTTTCAGCATGGTAAAAGCTAGCTGCTATATTTCAAAATGGTCATCATCTATGTTTACAAAACGTATTAGTACTTGGCATAAAGTTGCTCCATGCTGTACCATTTCACAAACATACAGCTTTAGAAACTTAAAAAAAGATATTAGAAAATCTCAAACTTCTTCAGATCAGCACCTCATTCCTCCCCCTCCACAGCGGACAGACAGTGGATAGTGGATTGAGAATGGATAATGGTGGTTTGTCTTTTTTGTACTGTTAACAATATTTACTTCGTGGTTGCTGAGCTCCGGGTCATTGTTATCCTCTACCTCTGAGGCAGCCAACTCATAGCCATCCGGGTTCATGGAGGCCAGAATATGGATGCGGGTGGTGTTGATGATGGTCTGAATTCGATGGTTCCCCAGCATGTACTCTGAGCACAGGTACTGGCTCAGGTAGATGAGCAGCTGGCGGCCCAGCACCTCGTTGCCATGCATGTTTCCCACTAGCTTGATCTCTGGCTCCACTAGGGTTTACAGACAGACACAAATATCATTAAAGCAGCATTATTTGATTTTTTAGTAACTAAGGCGCAGAAACAAACATTGACATATTATCACTTTATAAAGCTGTGGCAAAAGTGTTAGCAAACAATCACCTAACTCCACAGAAAAATATCTGGCTCTTCAGCTGCTAAATGCTACATTTCTTCACCAGGTAGTTGCTACCTGTGTCTTTTGGCTGTTTGGTGCTGGGTAGGTACCTGACAGTGGGTTTATCAGAGCTTTTTCAATGAAAATAGCTGCCTGCTGTGGCTGGAAATGAGGTTGAGGAAAGCAGTTAGTGTGAAACAAACAATAAAGTTGTGGCCATAAAAACAAAACATGAAGCTGAAAGATACTAAAAGGCTCTATAGAGGGTTTGTCACTACAAGAATATTATTGTTGTATTGTGCATAAGATGCCTATCAGTGTTACTATGGATGCTGACATTTGCAACTTGAATTTGGACTTTGTCTATGTGATCATGGTGCCTGGTGAAACTATGTGGTCACGGTAGTGATCATATTGAAAGAAAAATGAAAATTCACAACATCGTTTTAAGGTAGGGATTTTGAAATAAGAGAGCAGAAATGATGAACAGCAGAGACAGATAGATGCAGAATTAAGAGAAAAATATTACAAACAGAACATGAGTAAGAGGAATCAACAAAAAAAAAAGTAAACACAAAGCTGTAGATACCACAGTACTAACATTAACATGCAGCTTATTTACACAGCAGATCCTTACTCACATAGCTCATGTTGTCCAGGATTGTTGGTGAACTCGATTACCAGTAAATCTCTGCCTTCAGTGCTGCGTCCGATGCTGTAAACGTGAGATATATGGGAGCACTTGGCTGCTGTTCTCTTCAGTACGCTGTACATCTGAGCGTTGGTGGCGTAGGTGAACTGGATGATGGTACTGGGTTCTTCAGGAGAGAGGCTGGACAATGCTAGCTCCTGTCTGGCTGGAGGAGGGATACCAGGATTTAGGGAAGTGTTTCAAAGAGCGCTAGGTTTGCATCGGTCCAGTAAAACAGCTTGATCTTTACCTTTCAGCCCTGCTAGTGGGTCATAGCAGCCCTCTTGGTCGCTGGCAAAGAAGCGGTCACAGTCAAGGAAGTAGGGCCAGGCCATATCGATGGCCTCAAAGGCATGGATGCAGTCCTTTCGCAGGGCCTCGCATGTGCTGCGGCAGGGCCTGATCATCTTGTCGTCCTGGCAGGGGGAGGCGAGCACAGAGCAGCCCACGAGACGTATTTCAGGGGAGCACTCCCCGTTGAGTAGGCCATGGATGACGCTCAGGAGGAGGTATTCTGCCCCTGATTCAGCTTCCATACGACTCCGATGGCCAATGATGTTGGGGAATATTGTTCTGGAGCAGCAGTGTTTTAAAAGCAGGGTTTAAACATGAAGACCTACAATAAGCTGTCAAGAGCTTATTGAGGAATTTGAATTTAAAACAAAGACACAAACTGGTTTAAAAGAAGTATTTAGCTGATTGCCTTGTCCACATTAGTACCAACCTCTGAGACCCACCTAGAGTATTCCATATCATTACAGTAGCCCAGGTTCATCTCTGTGCAGGTAGCTGTGGGGAGAGGGAAGAGGTAGGAAAAAAGCTGAAAAGTTAAATAAGTGAGTAAAACAAAACTTCTTTGTGGTTTGTCTAGAAGAGTTTTTGGATCTCAGGTCAGCATTAGGCTTGTGCACAAAGATCTGTATCTCTCACATATTTAACTTCTTCCTTATTATGATCTCATAGAAAAACTACCAAGAGACCTGATGTAGCACACCTGGTGTTTCAAAATGGAAAAGTACAGGATGGTATTTTTGAAGCTCCATAAATCCTGCAGCCCTGCAGAATTAGCTGGAGTGCAGCAGCTGCGTTTCTGCCTATCTGGAGAGGAGGCCTGTTGCATCTTGCAGTAGCACTTGGTATTTCAGTTTCCTAGCCCCGAAGGTCAGGCCATGGCTTGAAAATTCAACTGAGCAAGTTGAACCGCCAGGTCCTGAGATAACAGTGGACAGCCGGGCCCTGAGATAACAGCATGGATACCTTTGACACCATTTAGACAGCTAGTGTAACTTTCTGTACCTGTGAGTCTGTTACTGTGTCATCATCACAGGTATGATTTATAATTGCAGGCACTTAAAATTGCACACAGTGAAATCAATCAGTCACCTACGTTTTTCTTCAAAGACGGTGTTGCTGCATCTTCCTGTGAGGAAAAAAACAAGCCAGACAACAGAGATAAAGAGGCATGAAAACAGCAGTGGGTCACAGATAAAAACGCTAGGAGGCGACATCTTCAAAAGCAGCGAGAGCCCAAAGCAGGGGACTCTACTTTCTGTTATCACCGGTTATGGCAGATGATTTTAAGAAAAATAACAGATGTCCTTCAACATGATGTCATTGTCAGTTTTCTCGATATAGACTTATAGATAAACTCCAACTAGATATTAAGCAATAAAGCTTCCACACACTGGAGGATGTAGACTTAAATGCAAAAACACGTGGCTGATAAGCATGATAATCGATTATTTTAAGGTACAACATTTAAATCAGAGGCGCTCTTAATATATGATTATGATAAGTGTTGTCTGCAGGTCTGCACATGGGCTCTATCAGCTGTTTCTTGGTCATTCGTACGTGTCGTATCGCCATAGACTCTGTCTTTAGCTTCGTATGGCAGGCTACACACATTCACTGTACATGATTCAGTTGTTTAAAGTTTAAGTGTCCTTACCCAACAACTCGTCTCCTGGGTGACAAGTCTGCTGCGGAGCGCACCAACAACTTTTCGTCAACGAAAGAAACAGCACCAAAAGTCCTAAATGCATGTTTTTAGCGCAGTAGGCTGCTTGGCAACGGCAGTGCGTGATGTGGCAGTGAGTGTTTGAAGCTGCAACTTTTTCCGTTCTCTAGGCTGGATGATAATTACCACCCACAGCACGGAAACCTCCTTCCTTTGTCTGCGCCGAGCATCCCTGACCTGAAAAACACTGCGGCGCGCCGGGATTATGGCTAACTGCCGTGCGCAAAGGGCGAGCACCGATCATATTTCACTGCACAGAGATGTGTGTCTGTGTGTGTGTGTGTGTGTGTGTGTGTGTGTTGGGGGGGAGGGTGGGGGACACGAGGAAGAAACGTGGATTGTGGGGGTGGGACTGAGAGAAATTCATGTCTGTATTGTTTGACATAATAGGGCTTCTGAGCCTGTTCGCCAATAAATGCAAAAATACGGTAGATCTCTGCACCCTCCGTCTGTGAAAAATCATCAACCTTCATGTCCTCGTTGCTGCATTGTTATAATACTCATATATATATATATATCATTAGGCTGTTGCGAAGATTTATAATGTGTCCTTAGCTGTGGTTCCCAGCCTGGGGTCACGACCCTCCGAAAGTCTAAAGGGTCATAAGATGATTAAAGCAATAAGGAAGAAAAGAATCTTATGCAGAAAATGGTTTTATTCTGATTTTTGTTATATTTTTTGTGAAATCCTGCATACATTCATTTCCTCAGGCATCCTTCAATTGAGACAAATCTGAGAAAAAATATTTGAAATGCACATACCTCATGTTCACATTAAGGTCATAACGTGTAATCAGGGATCCAAGACAGAAAGGTTGGGAACCACAGGTCTTTAACTGCTAGGTAAATTACCTAACAGTAACACAATATTCCCACAATCTAATTATGACTTGCCGTTTGTACTTATATAGTGGAGTCATATTGTGTTTGTGGCAGTGGAGTTTATTCTTTAATCTGTGTTTTTGCTGTGGTATAATATCTTCACACATCCTGACACTTCACTTTTTACACTCTATGTGTTAAAAAAGTCATTAACACAAACTTTAATATTAGCTTCAAAATATGTCATCAGACTTACATTACAGACATGAAGAACACCTCCTCACAAAGTCAATGTTACTTCAAATATACATCTACAGTGATGATAGTAATAAATATTGTGTGGTGGATTTCATGTGGAGTTATCCTTGGCAATGCCTCAGCAGACAAACTGACGAGCCCTCTGGAAACAACAGAGTCTGAAAAGGCCTTTAGCACTCATCAGAGGCCAGTGTGTTCAGATTTATTGTTATGTGTCCTTCGCAGTCCTCCCAGTGGACAGCACTGTGGCTGAAAGAGTCATGTGGTCCAGCCCTCTATTAAAGTGTCCTTGAGCAAGGCACTGACTCCCTTCCATCTACAGGGCTGCTTCTGACCTCTGACCTTTCTGCAGAAGGGATGCAGGTGTTGCGTAATTTAAAATAGTTGTGCATTGAGCTCAGGCTATTCTGGCAACACAGTGGTCCTCTGTGGTGTCCAATGTGCTGCTTGTGCTGTGGACAGACAGTGAGTACTGATTCTGTTTCATAACCCGACTGATGACACTAACCAGGACCTTCCTGTACTGCTGCCGCAGCAGACAGTAGACAAACGGGTCACTGGAAGCCTTGGCATAGCACAGACATTTGGTGGCAATGCCCCAGTACCGGGGGATGTGCACGGAGGGCAACAACTCCACCAACCTGCAGGAGGAACAGCAAAAGAAGTTAATTTCCATTCCTACGGAAGCCTATTTCTGTCACCAGCTTGTAATTATGAGAAACTCATAATTTTTTGTCTTTCAAATGGCACACATTGTCTTAGCCATTATGTTTGTGTGTTGCAATTTTTACTAGCAGTAAAATATTTAAAACCAATCCTATATACGTTTTAGCGTGTTACTTTAAATGCAAATGTGTCAAGTTTCATTCATGTGTTAGCGCCTGGTGGACACAATAATACACTTGTATGCAAACTGTTGCAAAATCCCTGCACAAATGTTGCCCAGGTTCACATTATAATGTTGTTACAGAGGTTTTGAGGCTGTGTTGTTTTATTGTAAAAAACATTATGACAGTGCAGTAACTAAAAACATGGCCTGAAAAAATCATCTCAACTTGATCTAAAACCTCTCGATGCTCTTTATTTGAGACACAGATAAATAAGACAGAACTAAAACTTTTTTTTTTTTAATTACGTTTTACTTTTATTATTTTATTGTGTTGAGCTTACTTTATATTTATTGTGCATGGGTTTTGAATGGCTTTGTTTGTTTGTTTTGCTTTGTTTTTATTTTACCCTGCATTTTATGTAAGCTTTTTGTGTCTCATCGCTTTGTGAAGCACTTTGTAACTATTGTTTTGAAAAGTGCTATACAAATAAAGGTATTATTATTATTAGTTATTATAACTAGAAACGTCTGGTAGTGTTTCACGTCTGTTGTATTTGAATATAGTGCATGGTATTGAGTCCAGTCCCTGTAAATAAGATGTTAATATTCTTCGATGTGTAAAAGGGATTAGGTCAATATAAATCTATTATTGTATCATAGACTCATTTATCATATATCAACAGGAAATGTTATATAGTTTGATTTTCCATTATTGTAAAAGCATCACGAGACAGACAAGTCACACCAGTTTGCACAATGCCTTTCATTAAAAAGAAAGATAAGTACAGCTATTAGATCAGGCTCGTACCTTGTTATAACATAGGGTGAAAAGCAGAGGAGGAAGGAGCCGATGAAGATGCAAATCTTTTTAGTGGCTCTCTGCCTCCTCTTCTTCTGTTCCGATAGACACCTCTCCTTCACACTGACAGACAGACACACAGAGACAGAGTGACTAATTCATATCTGACATGATAAATAAACATGACAACTAATATATGAATCATTTAAATAATCAGTGTTATAAAATTCATTTTGAACAGAATCTCAATAAGTCAAGAATTTCATTTAGCTTGAAAAACAGGTCAAACTGCAACCGAAACATCTCAGACTTTTGATACTTAAATAGCTCAAAGGTTCCAAGTTTTATGTGCAGTATACTCTACCTGGGGTGAATATCAACCAGCAGAAGCAGAGTCTGCACTGTGATGACATCTATCCTCTTGCAGTGGGACTTGGCCACCCTCAAAACTTTGAGGTACGCGAAGCACAGGACGAGGAGGCAGAGCGCAAAGCTGCTGCAGTGGAACAGCGCTGTGAAGGTCGCATAGGCGGCCAGCTGCGTCCTCTCCTCCCCGGCCAGGTGCACAGTACATGTGGCATAGGTGTGACTGTAACCTCCCCAGTCCATCAGCAGCTGAGTCAGAGAGAAGGTGAGAGACTGCAGCCAGGAGTACCCCACGATCAGAAAAGCATCCCTGTAGCGCATCTTGCTGGAGTAGTTGAGGGGAAACACCACCGCTATCCACCTGTCCATGCTCAGCGCGGCCATGCTCAGCATGGTGTTAATGGTGAGGAAAGTCTCGGCAAAACTGACGGCTTGACAGAACAAGTCCCCGAAGGGCTTTGTGCGTTTGGTTACCCCGAGAAAAGTGGCGGGCATGTTGATGAGAGAGAGGAGGATGTTGGAGAAGGAGAGGTTTAGGACGAAGATTCCGGGCACATGGGACCTTAAGTCGGCGCTCTGGGTGAAACATAACAGCACTGACAAGTTTGTCAACAACGAGACAACAGCTATCACCACGATGGACACTTCCAGTAGGAACTCCGGGATGCTCATCTCTTGAGGCTCGGCTTTATCAGCAGCTGTAGGAAGGATGCTGTGGCGAGTCCGCCATGGTCTCTGGTCGTGCCTTCCACCAGCTGTGACTGATGGTCGTATTCCCAGCGCACATGCCAGAAGCGCTCTGGTGAGCACGAGACACGCGGAGAGAGCTGTCCAGTGTGCTGAAATGCCTCAACAAGTCTTCCTGAAACTGTCAGTGCCTGTCAGTGGCATGAGCAGCGTTTGAACCCCATTATATGTCACTTAAACTTCCCAGCTATTAAATTAGTGTTGATCCCCCCACCGCCTCCAGTGTATAATCACAGTTGTTTAGTCCAAAGTGAAAAGCTGTGGAAATGGTGACTTCAGGTTATCAACTGCTCTCTCTATGTTTACTCTCGATCATGCGCACTATCCAGCGCCTCCCTTCTCGCTGGCAATGCCGTGCGCCCTGCACGTGCAGTGGTTAGCTGGCTCATGTGACGCTTTAACAATATTCATGCAAGCAGGAGTTGATATCAAAGATGGGGATGTGATGGTGTTTGCACAGAAATTTCAGGGGGTTTTTTTTAAACTAAAAATGACTCTTTGTTTTTGCATAAAACTCCTGAGTGATAGCTGTGAAAATATGACATTGCTTAAGATTTGATAAATATGTTTTTGTCATGTGTCTGTGTGCATGTGCGTGTTTAAAGAGTGACTTTTTGTATCCTTTCTTTGACATACAGTTTAAATTGCCTTTAAAAACCTTCCATTGGTTCAACATGAGCACATAGCCACAGTTAAGCTGTGATCACAGGGACAGATTTAGTCCCCCCTCCAAAAAAAAAATAAAAAAAATAAACAAAACATCAGGTGAAGCACAGAGAGGGAGAATCACTCCATCTCCATAGCAACACTAAATCTCTGGTGGCTTCATCACTCTTTGAACTTCATCTTCTTTTGCACTGATTTCTGTTGATCTCCCTCAAATGCCTGTAGGAAACCAATTTGCCACATATACAATTCTTCAAAATATCAGACAGTTAGAATATAAATATATATACATATCAGTGTTAGATGTAATCTACATTACAAATGAGGGTTGTTAGAGCTGGGGTGGCCAGGGGGAAGAGAAGGGAAAGAGGGAGGGAAGGATGGAACCTGAGGCTGAAAATGTGACAAAGAGTGGAGGGAGCAGAAAGAAAAATGGGTTAAGGGGAAGGAAGGACATGTGCAGGATGATGGTATTAATCTCTTAAGATATCTATCTTTACCACCTTTTTTTAAATGTGGTGGTTAAAATGAGCTTGAAGTAATTTGTGTGTGTGTGTGTGTGTGTGTATGTGTGTGTGTGTGCGTGTTTTCACCTCTGCAAGCATGCAAGCATGAGTGTGCTAGTGTGTGCGAATGTGTGGGCAGCTTTTTTCCTCACTATTTACACATCATATATGTTTGTCTATGAGGCATGAACGTTGGCTGTGTCGCCTTTCTTCCCAGCAGCTCCCAACATGTTGTTTATCCCTGCTGTCCTCATAGGCTCCATTTACATTCAATCATTAACAGGTTCCTAGAAGATCACATTTACAGTAAGACACCCGATGTACTGCCCTACTATTCTTTTTCATGCACTATCCTCAGTGGAACTGCTGTCCCCCAACTGCTGTTAACTTAATGATTCTCTTGCTGTGAAGGAAAAACCCCTTTGTTGCTAAGAAAGAGAAAGAAAGAGAGAAAAAAAAACAAGGAAGAGAGGGAATGAGAAATCACCCCTCAGCCAGAAGGAACCCTTTTAGTGGTCACATGTTTCCTCTGGGTTCCCAGGGCTGGAGAGGCTGTTATGCAAGCAACAGAATGCTGATGGCAGAAGCACTTAAGAAGTCCTGTTAGAGCAGGCAGGGTCCATCCGACTTCCCCTAAGCCACTGCCCCTGGCTGTATGACTCTATGTATATGCTGAGTGTGTGCACCGTTACATAACATCACAATTCCCACGGTCTGCAACACAGTATGGAGCTCTCTCATCACCTTAACTTCGCAGTTAAGCACGAAAATGATTTTACTCTCTGTCCACCAATCCATGCATCCATTTGTCCTTCCATCCCTCCATCCTCACTGCTGCACGCAAGCCCTCCTGAGGCTTGGTCGCCTGTATTTTAGTGAAGAGTTTAACCAGAAATTCACATTTGAATGAATCCTCATTCTGAGCTTTGTTTGACAACACAGTGTACCCCTCTGGGTGCATGCTCTTTAGAAAGACACTTAGTGACTGATTGAAGAGAATCACACCTATTTGGAAGCAGTGACCTTAATCTGCCTGCTTTGTTCAATTCAATTCTATACTCGGAAGACAAGAGCAAGGCATTTTGTGGAGGTGACGGTAGTCTGTCCAGTGATGACGGTGATGGTGATGAGAGAAGAATAAGATGTGATAAAAGATGGGGATGAGAAGATGATATGAGGGAGAGAGAGAGAGCGAAAGAATGGAAACAAATGTCATGGGTGAGTGTTTCTAGAGCGTGGGAGTCTGGGTGTATAAATAGGTCCTAGCCCTGTGAGCTACAAAGCAAACGCTCTGCACAGAAACGCTAACTCACACAGACACTCACATGTCCAGACACACACACATATATACTCACTTTCATCCATGCTGTCTGTCACACTCTCTTTCCCTCCCCGCCTCGCTCTGCCTCTTTATCTCACTCTCAGTCACGTGCAAACAGTATGGGGGCCCGACTGGGGAATGAGCATGTGATGGTGAGAGACACCTTTTGATGATAATATGAATAATACTGGAGTGTAACCACTTTTAGGAGCATTAAAGGAAACATGGGTGATGATGGATGGGTTAGGTCAAATATGTGATCAGTTTTAGCCTGCACATCTCAATATGATGAGGATATAAATACCACAAATCACTAATCATGCAAAAATATTGATATCTATGCATGCTGCTGTCCAGTGGTGGAAAACATTTTGAGAAATATTCAGATCCATGACATAAAAGTAGCAATAACTACAATATAAAAATAGTCCTGCATTCAAAAGCTTACTTTAGTACAAGTAATAAAGTATTCATCAGCTAAATGGACTTAAAGTATCAAAAGTAAAAGTAGTCATTTGGCAGCAGAATGGCCCCTGACAGTATTATACATGTATTACTTATTACATGTGATATTATTGGATTATCATTACTGATGCAGTAAGCAACACTTTAGTTGTTGTAGTTGTTCAATGAAGAGGAAAATTGGCCTGAGATTGAACAGAAGGATTGGTTGAATGGTCGAGAGAGAACCAAGGAAATCTTCAATACAGATCCAAGCTGATCTTCAAGTTCAAGGTACAATAGTTTGAAGTCGCACCATCCGTCACTGTCAGAATGAAAATGGGCTCCATGGTAGAAGACCCAGGAAGACCCCACCTCTAAGATGGAGACACAAAAAAGCCAGTCTGGACTTTGCCAAAATACATGTTGACAAGCCACAGTCCCTCTGGGAGAAGGTGGTTTGGACATTCTTTCAGAGGGAAACAAAATGAAACAAAATTAGAGCTTTTTTGTAAATCATACCAACCCTATGTTTACAGGAGAAAAAAAAATGAAGCCTTCAAAGAGAAGAACACCATGCCGACTGTGACACATGGAGGAGGCTCAGTATTGTTTTGTGGTTGCTTTGCTGCCTCAGGTTCTGGGTGCCTTGAATCTGTGCAGGTCACAATTAAATCAGAAGACGATCAGGCATTTTGGAGCGAAACATACTGCCCAGTGTCAGAAAGCTGTGTCTTAGTCTCAGGTCATGGGTCTTCCAGCAGGATAATGACCTCAAAGAGTGGATGAGAAGAAAATGTTGGACCGTTCTGAAGGGGCCTGCTATGAGTCCTGATCTGAATGCCATTGAACATCTGTGGAAAGAAACTTGCAGTTGAGAGACAACACCCATCAAACCCGAGAGAACTGGAGCAGTTTGCTCAAGAAGAGTGGGCAGGGCTACCAGTGGAGAAGTGGAGAAACCTTATTCAGAGTTACAGAAAGCGCTTGACTGCAGTTATTGCCTCCAATGGCTGTGCTACAAAATATTACGTTAAGGGTACCAATAATTTTGGCCATGTCATTTTCATTTGTTTTATTGTATTAAATAATATGTTAAGATGTAAATCAAAAGCAACGTTTCAGTCATATTCAATGTGAAATAAAGAATGATGGATACCATATACTTCTGTCAGTTTCAACTTAATACAGAGAAAATTTTGTTTTTTCAAAAAGGTGGAAGGGTACCAATATTTTCAGCCACATCTGTATATACTATTAGTTTAATCTATTATAATGTGTCATATTTTATAAGCTGATCATATATTTTGTATGTAAAATCTGCATCTGCAAAGTAACTAATAATTTTGTCTAGTAAATGTAGAGGAATTAACAGAACAATATTTCCCTCTGACATAAAAATCACTCTCATCTTTGTCATTTGAACTTTTTGACAGGTAGGAAATCTGGAACCAGCATAGTCATGATAAATCGTGTTCTTGAGATCATCAATATTCATACCTAATTTTATGGAGATGGCAGAGCAAATATGTGATCAGTGCCTGAAGCCCTACGTCTTTGGCCACCACAAAAACAAGAAGTGCATATATGATTCTTAATGGTATGCTTGTAAGCTTGGTGCTTATTAAGCAGAGTGACCTGAAACAGTGTCTCTTTGTCCTAAAATCTGGAGCCATGGCATGCAGAAAAAAACTGACTTAGCCACCCAAAGGTGAATACTGTTCTCAGCCTGGTCACCCCTCCACCACTGCAATCTGACCTGTAGTTGTAAATATACTTTCCTCTGGACCATACTTTTTACATGAAATCCCCTGATAGGAAACAGACAAAGTGATTGATGCAACAGCCAACAAAATCATCCTTAGATCCCACCATTTGCAGGAAAAAAAAAACATGTCAACATTTCCAATTGCCATCACTTTGAAAGTAGTGTTTTTATTATTGTTTCTGCAAAATCCAAACCTTTAGTCCCATTTTGCAACCAGTGTTTTGAGTTGATAGGCCACTTCCCTAACTGTCTGTTGGGCTCATTTCTGGATTCCTATTGTCTTTGTAATCCAGCATGTGCTTACTGTTTTCAAATATAACAATTCTTGCCCTAGCTCAGACCATTACAGGACATGTGGTTCTCTCCTTTGCAGTTACACAAGATTATAGTTTCTGCTTTTCTTGGCTGGCTTGTTGTTTATTTTCACAAATATGCATTTCAGACGTCTCCACCTCTGCTTTTAAAATGAAAAAAGCAGACTCTCGGATGCTCTATCCTTAAAAAAGTTGCTGGGAAACAAAATTGTTTTGCGACTTACTTCCTGCATACCAGGTATATGACCACCTGGCACCGCATGTCACCAACACCTGTGATGCTTCTTAAGACAGAGGTGGAACTAATGCACAGTCTGTCAGGCTGAACAAATATTCCTAGTCTGTCAGTAAGATATAAAGAACAAAAGCTAAATATTCAAGATTTAAGGAACCTTTTTCTACAGTAAAATGCTGATTTCTATGTGTGTGCCAACTTTACCCACAGAATACTGGGCCTCTAGCTTTGGCACAGCATGCATTATTCTCATTAAGAGACTTAGCCGGCTACAGTACAAGGCAATTACTCTGTTTCTTCAAACATTAAATAGACTGCACATGGAGGAGGGGTGATTAAGACTGGTTACACACATAAATACACCCCCACATACACATACAATCGAACACACCAGCCTGCACTTGCAACAATATTGCCTATGCGAGCGTGTGCGCACACACCCACGCAGAGGTCACACGATGAGGAAATGTTACTGAATTATTCAAAATCCCGAGAAATGCCTGAGTAAGACAGAAGAGGAGTTTAGGAGAAGGCTGCAGACTGGATTTATAGAGAAAGAGACACATAGACACAGAGAAAGAGAGAAAGAGAGAGAGGGAGAGGTAAAAAGCATGAGTCAGTAGTCTGCTAGGAAGAGGGAGTTGAGAGACAGAGGAAGGACTCACAGGATTTAGCTATCACTGGAGCCCTGACAAAAGAATTTCTGGGCTCACTTCACTGTGTGACTGTGTGTGTGTGTGTGTATGTGTGTGTGTGTGTGTGTATCTAAGTGTGTGTGTGATTTCCTCAGCAGGGGGTACATGAGGACATCCGGTCCTGAGGAATTTGTGTAAAACCACAGTGAAGCTTTGGCCTCTCTCTCTGTTTTGAAACTGATTTGCTTAACAGTATTGCCTGGAGCATGACAAAAACACTTTGATCTCAAAGGAATAGTTTCAACATTTTTGGGAAAATATGCTTAGTTGTTTTCCTCCCCATTAGGTATGTGAAGATTGATAACACTTTCGTGCTTGTGTGCTGACTATGGAGCTAGAGCCAGCAGGCGATTAGCTTAGCTTAGCATAGCATGAAGACTGCAAGCAGGGGAACAGCTAGACTGACTCTCTATAACACTAAACAAAAGCAAAAATTTGCTTACTAACAACAGCACAAACACATCTAAATGTGACAAGTTGTGGTTTTATGGACAATTACATGCTGTAACTATTTCTTGATGACTTCCTGGTGTCTTCTGCTACTCGACTCCGGCTGTTGGTTGTCAAGATTCAAAATTCAATACTTTATTGCCATATCAACATGACTGATTGGAATTTGTCTTAGTGAGCTCACATAAACAAAAACAGAAAAAGACAAAAATATTAAAACCACTCACTCATAAAGCAGATAATACATTAAACAAACTACAGAACAGGTAATATCCACCCCATAAAATGATCATAAAAACATAAAACAAATTGGTAAAATAAAATCCAACACAAGAACATGATAAAACACTAGCACCTGTTGGGAAATTAGCAGCAACATCAAACAACCTACTAGATAAGTGCTTCAAGTGCATTAAAAACATCTGCCCTATTGCACAATTATTTGAACCTGCTGAGCAGCCCGCAGTGTTGTTTGGATTGTGAAGGAGGCGGACAGCTACAGGAATGTTCTGGTCTTAACAAGAGACAGCTAGTTCCAGTAATTCCCCGTTAATCTAACAAGATACATTGTTTAATTAGTCAGTTTGTAGGAAGATTCTTTTTTAACATGGGACATAACCAGGCTAGTTGTTTCCCCTTGCTCCCAGTCTTTATGCTAAGCTCAGCTAATCGCCTCCTCCAGCTAAATACTTTACGCACAGACATGTGAGTCATACTGATATTCTCACTGAACTCTCTGCAACAAAGCAAATAAAAGCGTATTTCCCAAAATCTCAACCTTGAAACAGTGAGCCAAAACAGTAAAGTTGTGGGTTGCAAAACCAAAACAATAAGCTGAAAAACACTAAAGCTCTGTAGCGCTGTAGGGAACTGCAGAGTTGGCTGATAATTCTCTGTGGGTTTGTCACTAGGAGCGATACTTTTCACACGCAAATGAGGTCATGGGATCCATTGTTGATATAGAAATTATACCTGCTTATAGTACAGCTAAAATAAAACAAGACTATCATCCAACAGTAGTCTAGCTAGTCTTGTAAAAAACAATACTGCATCCCTTGAATGTCTTTATGTGTGGATTAAATTGGAAAATAACTGTCACAAATTAGATCAGAGTGGATTTGCAAAGTTTACCTGGTGGCTCAGATGTCTAATGTTACAATGCCCTTTCTTGTAACTGTCAGATAATAATTAGGGATACTGAACTGTTATAACATAACAGTTTTCTTACTGGGGGAATTAACGTCAACCATATTCACACCCAGAAATATTAAATGAGAAGTCTTTGTGGAAAAAGGGCACAGTGTCCTCTACACAGTCAACTAGTGCTGATTTTATGCTCCAGCTTTAGGGCCTGAGGACCACAAAGAGACACACTGGAGACTCATTCTTCCGCTGGAAAAAAAAAACAAAGCAGAATGACAGGTGTGAACGAGAAAATGGACAAGGTGAGAAAGATGAGATAGACGGAGAGGGGCTGAAAAGGTGAGAAAAGGAACTCTCAGCACCTGTGTTGGAGCATGTAGTGTATGCATGAAGGGGAAAAAAGTGAAAAAGTTAAACACTTTTTTAATTTTAATGTTCCTACTTTGTCCCTCTTTTTTACTATAATCAGCCCTTCCTCTCTTTTTTGACAGAAACCTGCTGCGGACGGACTGAAAGGACAAAAATCAAGACAGACGCAAAACAAGAGAGAAGACATCCACTGTCTCACTTCAAGTTCAAAACAACTTTGAAATGACTGCGGAGACTTTCCAGAGGAAAAATCAGTAAAAACAGATCGTACTTTCCCGGGAATGCCTGGAATTCCAGCCCTTATTAAAACCTTCAGAAAATGATGTGCCCTGTCGAGAGTGGTCATTTTGAAAGTGAAAATGTACTAAACCGTTGAGAGTTATATCATATGCATTTACATGGGCTACCTTTGCAAGTACAGCTTTGCACTTGAATGTGCCATAAATTATTTTATTACACTTCAGGAGGGGGGCACAGTATAGATTCCAGGCAGAGTACTTAACACAACAACATATGGATCTGCTTAGCTTTAGCTAATTGTCCAGTTGTGGAGCCACATTGTTAGAGAGATGTTGCCTTTGGTTGCATTATACTGTATGCTATGGTTGTGTGTGTGTTTGGGTGCGTGTGTAAAAAGACTGGTTTTCCTTGTTCTCACTTTCTTCTCTTCTCTTCTCTTCTCTTCTCTTCTCTTCTCTTCTCTTCTCCTCGCTCCTCTTCTCTTCTCTTCGCTCCTCTTCTCACATTAAGTAACAGTACTTCTGGTCAGTGAGGCAGTGACTCATAGCCTACAGTAAGAGTTAGATGCCAGACAGATGGAAGTAGTTAGGGCTTGTACTACTGTAATGCCACAGTTTAACAGGGTTTTTCTTTTTTTTTAATTGAGTCCAATCTGTCTATAGCTCTGCTGCCATGCCAGATGCCCGAGCCTGCAGTCTGTTCCTCCAAACTTCCTCCAACTCACAACTTTACTGTGAACGTATCCTCTTTAGCTCCTTTCCATATGAGAACACAAATGTACACACACACATCCGAAACAGTGGTGCTCAGCTTAGTGTCCTCTAATGGCACATGCTTCCCTCCCAGGTTAATTTGAGAGCTGCATATGAAAAATGCATGTGTGTGTGTGTATGTGGGTTTGTTGGCAGGCAACAAAGAGGTGATGTTGATTAGCATCCATTAAGTGCTGTGATGGCAGTCAGAATGTCACCAGGCTCTGGGGTCGCTGATGACTCACTGTTTGACATTATATGGGATTATATGGCATTATCATTGAACCCCTCTATGAATGTCTGTTAGTCTTTATCTCCCTCTATGAATAATTAACAAAGCGTCACAAGCAACATCATTAATTTCCCTTGAACACATGACTGACCTGGTTGTCCATTATTCCCTATAGCTGCCTCTACTGGAGGTCGAAGGTCGCTGGATCCTCCTAGGGGTCAAAAGCGTGGGTAGGCTCTTACAGTATTACAGGGAGGAAAAATAGGAATGAAACTCTAGTTCAGGAAAATTCAGAAGAGAGAAAAAGACATAAGAGGGGAGATGAAAAGTGGATATGAAAAATAAGGTTGGATAAAAACCAGATGGAAAACAAAAATAGATTTGAAGTGAAGACAGACCCTCTCTGTATCACTAAATGTTTATTTCTAAATGTGCAACCATCAAAGTTAAAGTTCTGGGGAAAAAACATCCTTAGTTATTGTTTCTTATGTATTCGGCTTTATAAGAACTGTGGGGGTGTGATTTGATCAGATTTGACTGACGGTGGCCTGGCAACATCAGCAAACAACCCCACAGCTGTCGTCATATCTTGATACAAACATTGCTAAATCCTAATTGGTACATGGAAACACGTGTCATCAACTTTTTCCAGCTGGGGTCCTCTCAACTACAGCACAGATAAAAAACATAAAGACAGAAATCTCTCATGTAAAATGACAAAAACTGTTCTGACCCTTATGAACTGCAGAAAATTTAGTCTTCATGTGGGACTTCATCACTTCCAGTAAGAGGCCGATTTAGAAAATAAGCTTTTAGGGTCTTTAACACACCACATAGCAGAGTGTACATGTTCTTCCTAGTCAAAAAACTGAGCAAACTTCTTACAGGGGGAAAATACAATCCCAAAACAAGCCAATATACAGCATGGTTTTATAATTCAAGGTAATTCTAGTGACAAGTCTCTCCAAGCCTACAAAGTCATACCCTAAATCTCCAGTAATGTCTGGATATTAGTTACCTCTAATCTAGAAATTTGTTTTTTTAAGCTCTTAGTTTGGTGAATAAGGTAAATACTGGTCACTACAGCATTGAATGTGTAATTTCATGGAATTCCTAAAATTGTTTGTTATTCCACAGGATAATCAGCACATCTAACACTAACAGCATAATTATGATCATCTATCCAGTGAGCAACACATACAGTAGGTCCATGCAACACAAAAACAACCTTGTATTACATAGACTCATGTTTGTAGATCACATAAGACGTCTTATAGCTCATGAACTGTTCAGTCTGTTAATAGTGCCAGGAACAGGGTTATCTACAAGATTTTCTGTAGAGATGTGACAGCAACAGTAAAGATTTGTGGAGACACTCCTTATAAATATGTAGCTGTGCCCTCTACTTAAGCTTGAACATTATCCAATCAGAAACCAGAGCTATCTATAGCCTGCTGCAGGAGCTATAACTTCTCATATACAATAGTCCTTTAATCTGAGCATCTGAGCAGTTTGCCACGTCAGGGGGAACTTTTTTATACCTAACACGCCATCTACTGGCCTATTTGGGAATTATAAATAGTCTTTATTGCAAAGACTTGACTCCATTCGGCCTCTAGATGGTGATACATTCATTGATCGAAGGACTGAACAGGAGCTGAACTCTTCAACAATGCAAGCAAGCTGGTCTTATGGAAAATGTTGCTTATATGTTGCACTTCAGATCAATGTATTTAGTTTGGTTACAGAAACCTGCGGTCTTTGTGGTTTAATTTAACAGAGATGCTTTGATTCAGTCTGAGCTCAGGGACGGTTTCAGTGTGGAGATTTGTTTCGGTAAGAACAAACAGCTGTGTCCTCTGCCTGCTTCAGGGAAGTAGCCTGGCGCTCTGCTATGACAATGTGTCTTGGCAAGACTAGAAAACACAACGCACATGCTCAAACAACTGGGTCAGAGACACACTTGCACGAATTGCAGCTGAGGCTCAGAGAACCACAAAACTCCTGCTGGGCGATATGGTAGCAATTTTATCCACTGTGGGAGTTACTTATTCACCCAGTTTTCCCTTTTTCTCTTGATCTAAGTGTCATCAGCTTCTGTTTCCATTTTATTTATCCTCTCTTTATCCCCTTGTCTCTGTCGTCCACACTGTGCCACAGACAATAGTAACATGGCACAGTAACTATTCAAATAAGCAAAGAGGATTGTCTGTCTGGCTCCAGTTTATGAGCTGTGCAAAGACAGATACTTTTCAAGTGGGGTTACAAGGTCACTCTTAAGGTAATGTTAACATCTTTACTGACAAACCAAGACTAACACTGTCCCGGAATAATGCCATGCCAAGCCACGAAGAAGAAGAATTTTGGATGAATTTTGTCATCAGTTGCTGGCTGCATTTGGTTCATCTAAAACACCAACAACCAATCAGGAGACAGTACTCCCGCATGGACTTTCTGTCTTGAAGCCACGGTCCTTAACTTCAGGGTTCAGCTGTTACGTGCATGCATGAGGATTTCCATTACCAAAACAGGAGAGGATAAAAGTGTATTTTCCAGTAACAGGGCTCAGTGTGTGTGTGTGTGTGTGTGTGTGTGTGTGTACTCTGTGTGTCAAGGTGTCAGCTTAGTTTGTTTAAATTAGGAGAATGTCTTTCCAAGGCAGAGAGGAGGGAAGTGGGATAACAAGACATAAACAAAGAAGCCCAACCTGCCGTCTGTGCAGATGGACAACAGCTGCTGGACTCACAGGCAGAGCGGCAGGCAGATGGACGGCTGGGCAGACAAATTCAAATCTATGTACTTCTTTGGAAGCTTTTATTCTGAAACTCTCTGAGCCTCATACAGTATATAGTGCAATGTATTTTCCTCTGCAGTATTTGAAGTATTATAAAAAAAAAACAAAAAAAACTACCATATATATGATACAACACATTTCAAATTTTGCAGATCATTCAGAACAAAAGGTACCAAACAAAATATACATCAGGCTGGTAAAAAAAAGATGACAGGAAATGAGTCCTGCCCAACAGTTGTTTGCAAATGAATAATCCCTTTCTTCAATACTCCGTAAAATGTGGTTGAATGTTGAACAGTAAGTCATCATTTCCTCTGCAAATCTCAAGCAGGAGAGGCTGGTCTCCTCGCAACACCTCGTGGATGTCCTCGGTGGTCTGGACCGGTCGACCGTTCACCTTCACAATAACATCACCGTCCATAATACCTCCACTAAGACAGAGAGGAAGACAATTTATTTGATTCAGGAAGTGCCAGGAGTGCAATAAAGTGGCCAAAGGTGTAATGTAAACATGACTAAAAATCAACCATGTAACAAGAAATCCTTGATCTTAAAATGGAACTACTTGATGTGGAAAAAAAGACAGTGATGATGAGTGCCACTTTGATGAATCATGGTTTCGTTCCTAGCAAAGTTTGTTCCATGCCGCGTGTATGTGTGTGTGTGTGCTTGGATTTTTGCACGTGTATGTGAACGTACTTTTCTGCCGGAGTGTTGGGTATGACCTGTTGCACCAAAACTCCACTGCTGACGTCAGGAAAGTCTGGATTCTGATGTTTCAGCTGTGCTACTAGACTGACACACAGAAAACACAATAATATTAATGTTAATACTAATATTATTGCTAATATTCACACTAATATTAATGCTAACATAAACGACAATACAAATAACATTCAGTTCTTTTCAAATGTTAAAAAATATTATGATTGGAATAAAAATGTCATTATCAATCATTATAATTTAAGTAAATTCTAAATTCTGTCTGTGCTGAAATTGCTCATGATCTAGTCTGTGTGTATGTGTGTGTGTGTGTGTGTGTGTGTGTTAAAAACTCACATTTTGGTGATTGTGAGCATTCGGATGCCTAAGAAGCGTTTCTTCACTCCTGATACCTCTGAAAACAACAACAGTATTGACTTAATCATCAAGAATGAAAGTCTTGAAGTCTCCAGACTCGGAAATTGAATGATGACCAAAGCTTGTATAACAGTGTCTCTCACCTGTATCAGACTGTGGGTTCTCTGTATATCCTCTTTGAAATTTGGTCTTATCTGTCAGAACAAGTGAGACTTAGTGAAAAATAATTACTCCATAAAAAGTATTCCCACAGGTATAAGGATTTATTTACTTTTTTTTTTTTTTACCTTCGTTTTCCTCGGGCTCTGACCCCTGACCTCTGCTATGTTTGGTCTGAGACTCTGTGAGAAAGCGGCTGATTCTGTCTGACGGTATAGCGAAAGCGATCCCTGCTGTCACTTTCAAGGTGTTGATGCCTATCACTTCACCATCCTAAAAGAAACACACACACACATTGCACATTACACATTACATCACACACAGAGCTCAAAGTAAAATAACTGTCCAGATGAAAACGTCTCAAATACTGGCCACCAAGAACTGCTGTGTGTTGATGTACATAAATTCCAGAAAATGTCACATTACCAAAATGTTTGCATAGCTTAACACATTGCACATTGGTATATAAATAGGTACTTGTGTAAAATGATGCTAATGTAACTCTGTTCCTTGTAGCAGTATACACAACTGCAGTGATCAGTATGGGACAGATACATTTTTTCTTGCTCACATTTGACATTTACCATGTTTAATTGTGTGTGACATCATTTGCCATCAACAGTCATACTTTTGTGTAAATTTGCACACGTACGGAGGGTTTGCAGAGACTGGTATATTCGAACTGTTTAATTATATAGGTTTGAAATAGAATTTTGTGACATGTTATTTTAGACACCTCGGTTCAAATACATTAAATAACAGTCATATTTGATATCACAGCACAATACTCACCAGGTTAACAAGAGGTCCTCCAGAATTGCCGTACTTCTCACAGATAAGGTGAAATATAAGAGAGAAACAAATGTTTTGACACGTATGCAAACAACCAAAATCCATTGCAAATGATATAATAAGGCATTGATTAGTTTATATATATATGCATGTATATGACTCTGTGTGTGTGTGTGAGCTCACATTAATGATAGCATCAGTCTGGATGTAGTCCATGTCTGAGTCCACGATGCCCAGCTCCTTGCCGTCTCTCTGGGCGGTGCTGACGATGCCGGTGGTGACAGTGTTCTGCAGAGCAAAGGGGCTGCCAATCGCCACCACAAACTCCCCTGGTCTCAGATCAGCTGAGCAGCCCAGAGACAGCACAGGAAGGTTCTTCTGCTCCGATATGGACACACATACATACAGTCTGAATTATCAACAACACAACAACATGAGGTAACATGGACATGCAGAGAAAAAAAATACAAATGATGAATGAGGAAAGGACTTTTGAAGAGAGGCAGACGGAGAGAAAAGAAAGAAGAGTTTAAAGCTTACAAAACTGTCCAAGTATTTGAGATATGGGTGCGAGAATACACACATCAACGCTGTGTCTGTGAGTCACAGAGCTGGTGTTTATGAAATTATTCCTGCTAGCTTTCTGAATGTCTTGCAAAATTGTGTCAGAACTTGGCACAGAAACGTTTCAAGTTGTGGGCTCTAATGAAGTAAAGTGCTTTTGGAGAGTACGTAAGGGCAAAGGAAGTAGAAAATGTCCAGAAAATTACATTTTTTCAAAGTTATTCAAACTGGAAAAAGAGAAAAGAGTTAAAAAAAAAAAAAGTAGTATGATCTTGACAGGAGTTTGTAAATGAACTTGTGTGAAGTGTGTGAGTGTGTATTTACCTGAGGATTGACCTTGATTGTGGCGATGTCTGCCTTGCTGTCTACCTCTCTGACCACGGCCTCGTACGCGTCGCCATCATGGAGCTGAACACGCAGCTGGGGCCTCCCTGTGACTGTGGCAGCTGTGGTTACCACATGAGCGTTGGTCACAATCATACCTGAGTGGGTCACGATAAAACCAGAGCCGCTGGAGAGACGCACGTTGCGACTGAACATAGGATGTCTGGAGAGAGAGAGAGAGAAGTAGATAAGTGCTGATGAAGGAGAAAAATATTAAAATTGTATCTTTTAAGGCTTCATTCAACAATTTTACACCCATAACAGCACAAGTTTTGACTTGGATACTAACTTCCTAATAGTTGAGGATAAGAGAGGCAGCAGGTGGAGGTTGTATTAGTTGAAGTTGTTTAAAGTTCCCATTTATCATCTCATGTGCACTGAGAAGATTTTCCACATGTAATTACCCAAATAATAACAAAAGAATCATTTAAATCTACAGGGAAGTTACAAGTTAAAGGGAGAAGAGACAAACTTCTCTGATGTACTCTTTGATCTATTCTGCAAAGACTAATTTTTCTTTTAAATAAGTATCTCTCACACTGGAATTTGTCCCATACATACTGTACATACACACACGCCACACCTTACGAACAGCTCAATGTGGACAACAGCAGGGGCTATTTTCTCCACTGCATCAGCGATGAAGTTGAACTTGTAGCGAGGGCTGTTGGGATGGACCAGGGCATGACCTGTACAGACATGAAGAGGCAACTGCATTAACATGATCATGCAAACACACACACACACACACACACACAATACAACAAACATACAATAAACTCTTCTTTTTTTGTACTGCATCCTTAAATCCTTAATATCATCTGATGACTATTCTTTACATCCTTGAACTTCATCAATAAATAATATTTAAGAACTGGGATCAAGAGAATCTCATATTCAAGATGATCCTCTCACTGTTAGATTTGGCTGTTTGTTCTATTTTTAAGTAAAGCAGGCCTACTGCAAAATTCTGATTTAATTCAGCTGCAAGTATGTTAATATAACAATTCCAGATATTGTTCTGAGCACCCATCTTATTGTATGAGGCGGAGAAACAACATTACAATAAGATTTTTACAATCTTCTTAAGAGCGTAAAGTGTTTCTTCTCACCTCTCACTCTTAACTGTCAACCCTTTAATTTAAATTGATTTTAATTCCACATGCATATTGCACAAATCTCAAAACAATAAGTCAAGCAAGGACCATCAGCTGTGACAGTGTTTTTCTGGCAACAATTGCACAAAAGACACACTTTGAGTGCATTTAGAGATATTTGGGGGATTTATATGGTCATAAATTTTACCCAAACATAATCCTTAAACAACAGACAACTTGGGAGCCTAAAAGCTAATATTGAGTAAAAACACATTTCTGTCTCCAGGCTGTGGTCCTCTGACCACCCAGTCAGCCCTACCTGTGTCTGAAGGTGAGCAGGGTCCTCTGTGCGCTTGGCTAACTGCGGGTCTCCCCTTCTGCAGAGCTTTACGGTTGGCTGCTCTCATCTTACATACATTATCATACGTTTTCCCGTCGCTTCCACACACTTCATACTCCATCTTGCACCGGCAGACCCCCTCGGAGCCTCGCCGCCTCCCCGCAGTGAGCAGCTTGCACTCCAAGCCATCCCCGCAGGGCAGGTCGTTTGTGCGGCCGCAGGGGTCTCCATCGCCCGGTGAACACATCAGGCAGCAGTTACACAGGTCCGGGACGTACCCGCCGGGACAGCTGGGGCTCGGACACAAGCTCACGTCGCAGCGGGAGGCGCACCTGTCAGAGCGCACGGCTCCGGTGAAGTCGTGCGCAAAGAGAAACGCCGCTGCAAGTAAAAGTAACTGCATTGTCATAAATATCGACAGTACCAGAAAGCTCGGATGAATGTGATTTACTCCTTATATCGCCATATTAAATGTTTTCTCTCCAAACATCCAAACAGCCAGGCTTTTTCTTTGTGTTAAGACCCTAAATAAACTGAAATGAATACACTCTCCACTGCGCTGCTTTACTCCACTGATCTGCTGCTGGATGAAACGGGATCAGACCCAGACATGAAACTAGCTTTCTAAACTCTGTGTGGAAATAAGAGTCATCATCAGAGTCATCAGTGCCTGCAGACTTTGACAGCCTTGTGACTGACCCAAGAGCCTGAAGCGCACTGCGAGGCGACTCCAGCTGCTGTGATAATGTGCACCATCTAGTGGGGACAAACACACACACACAACCATACTAATATAGTGAGGACTAAGGTCTGCGTTTATTCATGACATGAAGTTACCGAAACCGTCCAGTCCCATTGTACAGGACTATCATTTAAAGGCATATTAAGCAATTATGGCTAAATTATATTGCGTTGAATTGGCGAGTGTCATATTGCAGCATGGACATATAATGAGGTCATAAGAACTTCGGGTTTCAACCATTGTCAGTATTTTGTAGCCTTTCAGCTCTTAGAAAACAGGTATGAATTTAATGAGTCTGTTTTTCCTCATCAGAGGCTCAGTGGAGATAATGAGTTTGCAGCAGGAGTTCACACGAAATGAACATTAATACAAAAATAATCATCATTTGTAAAAGGTGTTTTTTTATTTTTTTATTTACCTTTTTAATGTGGACTTCTTATGGATCCTCTCACACATATGAGCTCAAAAACTCACTCATTCACATCTTGCAGGTTGCAGGTTCCCCACAAGGGAAGCTGTTCGGACATATTCTAATCCTGGCAACATGCACCACCTAAACAAGAAGGTTCCAGCAGTTGACTTGCAGATGTAGACCATTGATAGACTAATATATTGATGTTGCCACCTACAGGCAAAAAAGCTTTATTTTTTCAATTTTAATAGGCTGCCTGCAGGCAGTAAGTGTTGTAGCTGCATTTTTAATAACCAGTGTTTTTGTGTGTATTTTGGGTTGTTTTTTGTTTTGTTTTTTTATTTCATATGTTATCCTTGTATCACCTGCTAGCCTAAAAAAGAAGATAAGAATGTAATATCATTGTGTTTACACCTAAATTTTGTTTGTGACTGTGAAGCACCAAATGTAAAATGAATGATGGTGAGGTAATTATAGGACTGCAAACCTGTGAAACCTGTTTCACCTTTCAGACAAATTCACATTGATAATTGAACAGTTTCTGTGTTTCTAAACCAGACACAATTCAAAATACAGGTCTGTTTTACTCTAGTTTTACTGATGTAAAGAAGCAGTGCGCAGCATCAGTTTCCCTGTATTTACAGATTGTGTATTTAAGTTTGGCCCATGAGCAGCATGAGGCCAGTTTTCCACATGGGGGCAGTGTAAGGCAACGCTACTGCTGACACCTTATACTGATGACACTGCACCGTCTGTTATCATATTCTATATCCTCTCCAGATGTGCTCTGTACCCCACGCAGTCAGTGAGTGCGTGTGTGTGTGTAGGCACAGCCTTTGTCAGTGTGTGTCTATGTGCGTATGTGTGATGACACTTTGCCACTGCTTGTCTCATGGCTAGGGAGGAACACACTGTAGAGGAAGTACGTGGGTGTGTTTTGTGCACGTGTTTCATTTGCAGATGCATGTAGAGATGCTTTAATGAGGGCAACAGTGAATTATGCACGTGTTTGCGTGCACATGACAACCTCTGCTCATCAATGCCTTCATTAAAAACAATGTGAGTCTAACCACCATTATAAACTGGCAGGATATTGATCTTTCCTTTGCTATTTAAATAGACAACAATGATGTCTGTGTGACTCCAAGAGCAGGCAGTAGTGTTAAATTAGTCTAGTGCTTGACTTGTCTAACTTTTAACACCAAGTCATTTGCTGAGCTGTATTTTTTTTTTCCTACCACCAAATAAGAGTAACAAACATTAAAGGTTTAGATTTACATTAGTGTGCAAAAGTTTTAGTTATTTTAGATGTTTAGATTTTTATCCATAATGCAACACCATCAGGGAGGTGTCTTTTGGTCCCACATTTATTCTGCAGCATGACAATGACCCCAAACATACAGCCTGAGTCATGAACAACTATCTTCATCAGCAAAAAGAACAAGGAGTCCTGCAACAGATGGTATGACCCCCACAGAGCCCTGATCTCAACATCATGGAGTCAGTCAGGGGTTACATGAAGAGACAGAAGCAGCTGAGATGTCTAAATCCACAGAGGAACTATGGCAACTTCTCCAAGATGCAGGAACAACTGACCTGCCAAATACCTGAAAAACTGTGTGCAGGTGTACTGAGAATACGTATATCAGTATTTCATGTAGGTTTCTTCTGTTTACTGAACACTATATGAAGTTAATTGATAAATACAAACTACTCATGGCTTTTTGAAAGCGTCCCTGCTTTACTTTTAGTGCCTAAAACTTTTGCACAGTACTGTAGTTACTCATTATTTTCTGTAGTTTAACTTTACTGCAATATATTGCAGTCTGGTTTGTTCTTCCCCTGTAGCAGTAATAAAGGACCTGTATAGGTAAAGGCTGTCTATATTTGTGTCTGAGTGCGGTGTGGGCAACTTGACCTGTCTTCCAGCCTAATTAAGCTATGTCAAATGTCTGTGGTATTTTTATTAAATACAATGTAGAGGTTAAATGTGTTTAATATTTTTTATGTATTTTCATTATGAGTTCTTGACCGCAGTTGTCATATTTTAGTTGTTTTGGTAAGTTTCTTGGTATGATCGAGTGGGAGAAGCCAAATACCAAAGGAGTCATTCTGTGTTGGTGCTGAGCACACTGCTGGTGAGAGCAGGTCACATTTTTAGAGAACAATAAATGCAGTGGATACTGTCTCAGCTTGCTGTCCTTTAAGAGATTGTTTTTCTTTGTTTGTTTTAGCTCTAAGTTGTTTAAAAAGTCTTTTTTCAGTTCATTCTTGGCTGAACTACCCTCAGTCAGGAACAGTGTGACAGACAATTTAAGGTCTATCAGGGTGTTTCATTGATATCACCATGACAACAGTTTATGATCAACCATGTTGACTGGGTAGGCATATCCTCCAAATTGCTGAATTTGTTTGTATAGGAAGTCAAGCAGAAAATGGCAAAACCCCAGGGTACAACAATCTTTCCTAAAATAGATCAGAGAAAACCCATAATGCACTGCAGATACACAGTTGTGTTGCCTGTCTTTACCAAGTATGATCAAGTTGTATAGCTGAGTTATCAGGATCCATTTTAACAGGACTGCAAAGCTCCAGTTTATATTTTTGCTGTTTTGGCACTTTGTTGTTTTCTCATTATGTTCTTATTTCATTATTATAATGTGAAGGTCTCTTATTTTTCAGATGTTATGTATAGAAACATTCAAATTCCATACAAATTATATCAGTACATGATGCAAATAGTCTTTTCCCCACAACACGCGAAGCTCATTCATTCATTCAACAGTTATTAATAGCTGACTTTGGTTTGAGGGATTATGGTGTTCCTGAAATCAGGTAACCATTTGGACTCTAAGTTTAAAGACCCTGTCACAGGTCTATGGAAACTGTATTACCCAAGTCATCTTCGCTCTGCTGGACACACTTTTGTCAATACTGTTGGATGACTATAAATCTACAGAGGCATAATACAATGTGTACTATCAACACTGCTATTTCTGTAAGACTGTAAAAAAAAAACCCCAAAGAATCCAATTTCCAAATTTTATTTTTCATCTGTTACATACAGTATACAACTCTTCTCATACAATCACTGAGTTGGAATAAAAATTTCAAGATGCATACATAAGAAAACACAACGGCATCGAGCAAGTGTGAAATATTGTCGTCATGTTTGATTTTCCTCTTCATATAATATGTCATAAAGGGGAGGGAGGAGGTGCCGTCCCCCATGCCACGAGGTTCGAGAGAAAGCTGCTTGCCAGCAATTAAATACATGTCAAACAACAAATACATTCATTGTTACGAGAAAATTCTATTTTTGACAGCATTCACTCGTATTGAAATGTTTAGGAGCAAGAATCTGTGTAGAAACGGTAAACAGATTACATTCAAGCAATGTGTTTATTCCTAGTCCTCCTCCTCCGATGAAGAGTTTTATATTCAAGTTTCAACGATATTCTTTTCTTGAGGCTTTTCAATATTACTTTCGCAGACAGATTTTGGCAGTAGTGAGAGTTGAAGACACTCACTGGGTTTGTATTTGCTCAACAGATATAGTTTTGAAAACTAACACTGGGTAAAAGAGCAGTTTCACCCAGTAGTGTGGAACTAGTCAAACACTTCCAGCAGTGCAAGTGCACATTTATATTTCAATAAGTAATCCTACAAGGCAAAGCGAATATTTTTCAGACTTTATCCCAAACCAGGAGCAACGTTGCCCTTGAAAAAAAACAAAAACAAACACTTTCTGGAGAGATCTGTGAAACCAGTCCTTTAGAATCCCAAACACCACTGGACCACATATCTGATAGTTTGTGGTTTGCAAGTGCTTGTTCTTTGGCCATTAGCCCCACTAAGAGACCTTGCAAGAGCCTTCAGTAGGTACTTTGGGTGGGTAAAAAAATCCTTTCTGCGTTCTAACAATAAACAAAACCCACCTCTGTGGAAAAGCCGATTATCCAATCAAGTCACCATGGTAACCACAAACAGTCCCACTGTCTCTAGGAGACACTGGTATGCCAGTCTCTCTAGCTCCTGTACATTTCTGCGATCTCTTCAAAAATGAGGCCCAATTTCTTCACCAAACATTCTTCATCTTACTTTCTATCATCTGTTCCTTCCTCTTGACAAATATGAGAAATTTCCAGTGTGACATTCTGTTCTTTCTCCCTCATTTCCCCTCTTCCTCACTTCCTGGCTTCAGGACAAAAAGGAGCCGTTTCTGAAGTCTCTCCTCAGCGCCCTTCGACACTGTTCTCTGACTACCAAGAGGAGAAAAAGGGCCGCTTGCAGTGGAAGGTTTGCGTGAAGGCATTGCCCAGCGTGACCACGCGTCCCTGCCCACCTGAGCGGCTGCGCTCCACCACCACCCGCGGCATCTGTACCAGCTGGATGGGACTCTTCCCGTCCTTGAGTGCCTGGGTCAGGTTCAACACCTGGAGACAAAAAGGATACATGTATGAGACACAGAAACTATGCAGTGGAAAAGAAACGTAAGATAATGATTAAAATTTCAAGTATTGGTGCATTGGTTGTATGTCGCTTTGTGGGAAGAATTGCTTAAGGAAACTTTCAATTCTGGCATTTTTTTTAATTTTAAGAGGAACTTCAGTAGATGTATGAAAATATTGTGTATGACTCTTCCTTAAGAGACTTATATACTGTACACAGACAGAGGAAATGGGATCATTAATTAGATCAGTGTTGTATGCTTTGATGCATTTAGTGTTAATTTACAATCAAAGTGCAAGAAGCATTCATGTGAAAGTAAATGACTAAGGTCATTCATCTGCCCACTAAACCCAACAGAGAGAATTAACAAGGCAGAAGACACTGGCTGAAGAGAAGAGGAGACAGGAAGTAAAAAGAAAGCAGGTGGTTAGAGGTGAGGAGCAGGATAGAAACACAACAGCCAGCAGACAGGGACGGAGGATGAGGAATTAAGTCAAGATAGGTGATGATGAGGTTGCAGAGCAAACAGTGGAGGTGACTGAAAGTGGGGCAGGGCAGAGAGAGAGGAGAGCAAGGCAGGATGTAAAAGGAAAGAGCCAGAAAGAACTAAACAGAAGACACAAAGGAGAAAGACAAAAGGCAGAAAACTGACTGAAACAACAAAGTCAACACAGTCAGTTTAGAGGAAAAATAAGAAAAACTCACTTGTCCTCTCATGACAGACATCTGTCTCTCAAACATGGTTTTGTCAAAGCCTTTATCCGTCTAAAGAGAGAGAAAGTTACTCATGTTAGCAGATGTCCTGTAACAATGTTAACAAAGTACAGAGTACTTTGTTGCCATTATTAGTACAATTTTTATTTTCTATAAATAGAGAAAAGATGAAAGTTATGAGGTTGGCATGTACCTTAAACATCTCATAGAGGTCCTCACAGAGGTCCTGGACAAAGTTCATGTCAGAGAGACGGGACAGCACCAGGTCTCTGGTCTCCTGGGAGAAGGCCACCTTAGCCTGGGGGAGCCATGCCCAGTGGAACGGGTCTGAAGGAAGCAGGCAGCACAATAGTACAGTTTGTCATAAGCTCTCACAACACACTGTATGACAGTAAGTGTAGTGACCTTTGTCTGCCTCTATAGTCCACAGTGTCTAGTTATATAATGTTGTCTTTGCCGTGTCGTGCCATTTTGTTTTTAAAACACACTTTCAAAAAGTGATCTAAAGATCTAATTACTTAATGGACAGAAAATTAAAGGAACAGTTTAACATTTTGGAAAAATATGCTTATGAAGATCAATACCTTACTCACATCTCTGTATGCTAAATATGAAACTACAGCCAGCAGCAGCTTAGCTTAGCATCACATTATGACTGGAAACAAGGGGAAACAGCTAGCCTGGCTTTGTCTACCAGCACCTCTAACGTTATCTTATTAACACGTAATATCTCTTTTGTATAATTTGTACAAAAAAAGGAAAAGAAAAGACATACAGCTACATGTACTACAGGATGAAAATGAATAACCACTGTTAACACCATGATTAGTAAGGACAAGGCGATGACAGAGACCGTCAGCAGCAAAGACAGCAGACAAATGAAAAGACGTGAGGGAGGAGAGAGATCAACATACAGGCTCTCCATTCATCGGGGTGTTTAAAGGGGAAG
Organism: Thunnus thynnus; assembly: GCF_963924715.1. Lineage (NCBI taxonomy): Eukaryota > Metazoa > Chordata > Actinopteri > Scombriformes > Scombridae > Thunnus > Thunnus thynnus. The sequence continues at coordinate 10,133,443 of NC_089519.1, forward strand.
GCCAGGCCGTTGTCGATGGCTGCAATCTTGATGCAGGAGTCTGGACAGTTCTCTGGCCACTCTGCATCCTACAGTGAGGGCAAAGAAGAGGATCAGAGAAGCCATCACCGATAACTGACTGAATGATTAACGACCGATGACCCCACTAGTTATTGATCACTGTCCAAAAGGATGAGTAATTGGGCAGATAGATGACAACCTCAGCTCATTTATCAATACATGGCAAATAATGATTGATGATAGGTAGTCTGAGAGTATTCTAGCAGCAAGCTCACTGGGGCACTGGATTGTTCCAGAAGTACAGTATCCAAGCCATTGTGTGTCTATGTTGGCCCCTGTGTGTCATGTGTTTTGAATGAGAGGGGGGGAGAAATTCAAAATCATTCTCCCTGCAGACCTGAAATAACATGAGCTGTGTTCCGAGATGAAAACGTGTCAGCACTCCAGCAGTTTTATTACATAAGGCAAGGTGAAAATTTGCTCCATGATTAGTATGTGTTGACTTAACCTCACCTTTTGTCCTTCTCCTTCTCCTGGCTTCTCGTACTTGATCAACCAGTTGTCATTCCCCCGATCTGAGGACAAGGACAAAGAGAAAATGGAAATGAAGGAGTCTAAAGTGTTTATACGTAGATATGAAGGTGTGAAGGGAGAGCACGATCAGACAGCAATCAGATTTAATGGCCGTGATGACAAGCGCAAATTCAACTTAACATGCAATCGTACTTGAGATAAGTATTATAAATAGCATTTATATAATTATCAAAATCATATTACAGCCAACCCAGGTAAAACTGACGACATTGAGTTCAGTAAACACTGTTAAATGTCAACACAGACACACCCTCACCTGTGTTTCTGATAACATAGTCTAGCACCACCAGCCGCTCAAACTGTGACTGCAGCTGCTTCCTGATGTTCTCAGGCAGCGGTTCTGCCTCAAAGCGCCGCAGCCAGTGGTCCGCTTCACGGTAACCCTCCACAAACAGCTGAAACGAGCCCACCTGGAGAGAGAGAGAGGCACCATGGGATACATCACATACACACGTACCACCACTGTATTTGCATTACTCAGTGCTCTGAAAATTGTGATCAGTTTGATTATATGATAATGTTGTGGTGTTGTGCAATCGTGCAATATGTGAAATTGTGATTTTGAGAGGCTGAAATGTCAGCAGTGTGTGACAGTTGAAATATGAAACCACTTCCTCAAAACGTTTCCTCAACACATACTGTAAGATCTACAAAACTATAGAACATCATGACGTCTGTTTCAGATGACAGATAGGGAGCAGCACCATAAGCACTAGAGAGGAGTATAGTGCAGTAGGGAAAGATTTAAGAATATCCAGTCACTGTTTGAAAGATCCTGAAATAAAGAACACAATTTAAAGCATGGATGACATTTATGCTCCCTCTATCCTATTTATTTGAATAAAACGGTCTTTTCAGGCAACATAAAAACAGACAGTGTGGAATGATTTGTTTTACTGTCCACTGCCTTTGATGCAGGAGTGATTCTGAGCACTTCTTTCACTAAAACAACCAGTCCCTCATTTCATAATGTTAAGAAAGCACACCATGTACATGGAAAAGACAGCATCGCTAGAGACATACTGTTCAGAATTATCTAAAAAAAAACATGTATTTATGTTATTATCACACCATTTTTATGGCCCTCTGAGTAACAGCCCCTCTAAATCATACAATAACATAAATAAACTTGCCAAAGGGATATAACTGACTGGAATAACACACAATACAAAATAAAGAGTTATGACAGGAAAATGCTATGACAATAAAACAGAACATTCTGTGTCATTTGAAAGCCAATGAAATAAAATGTGTATATAAAACAATGAAAAAAGTGAAAACAATCTGTTACCTTGGGTGGCAGGCCCACTCTGTGGAATCGTCGTCCCACCTTGGGGACCTTTTCTAAGGCGTACTTCTTCCCCCTAGATTTGGCTCTGTCGATGGCGCTGTAGTGGAATGTCTCACTGGCTAAATACACCACCTGATATAGAAGAACACTCAGTTTTACATCCAGTGACCACAGTAAGACAATTTATCATATAGTTAGAAAACTGTAAATACAGATAAACTAAATCATATCTACATCCAGACTCATTTAAGTATTCACAGAATATTCCATTTGACTACATCTATATGAGTTTAGACATTAGTTTCAGGTACAGACTGATTGAAAGTTAGAACTTTACACTGTAATCACATGTATCACCTTGGTTTTCGGCACCACTCCCAGGCCAAGCTTGGTATCAACCAGTGAGGCAGCAGCCTCTGAGAGGTAACCCTGGTTAGGCAACAAGCAGCCTCGGCCGAAACAACACGGGCAGCAGAGCTAATGAGAGACACAAGGACATGGAGAGTTTTGGAGATGCAGGTGTTGAGAGACTTGTTGTACAGTGTTGTCACATATGTGCTTATATTGCTTCAGATTGTTTAGACCAATTAAACATGTGACACAGTGTACCTTGTGAAAGTATTTGGTCCATTTGGGGTTCAGATGACCGTAAGGCTCCTCTGACTTTGGTTTGAAAACACCAATGATTTTCTGTGGATGGGAAAGAGAATGATAAGGGTGTTATATCTAAAATGCATTTTGACGTTCATTTGGCACGTGGCAGGCAATAGAAAAAGCAGACACTGAGACAGAACAGAACTAACACTTTTTTAATTTCACAACAGCTTTAGAGAAGATGATGAAGGAACTGCAGGTAATAAATGTAAAGTTATAGGCAGCAAATGTAAAATGACAGATGCTGCTAACAAGCGAGAGATCAATATGCTTTCCCTGCGGTGTACATTAAACATGTTAATGTGACGCTTATCATGCATGCTGGATATCTGTTATTGATGCAAGCATCGCTAGTTGCATTATTCAGGGAGTGTCTGCTGTAAATTCTTCTCCACTCCTCACTTCCTCTCACACCTTTCAACTGCAGAGCCATTTTATAGGGAACTTAAAGTTCACTAAATGTTAGAACTTTGGCATAGAAAGTTATTGACAAAAACAAACGTTCAAATTTATTTTTAAAAAACAAGTTCAATCCGTGATCTTTCCTTTCCTCCCCTTCCCCTTTTTTCAGTGTCCTTACTCGATCCCCTCCTCACCCCTTTTGGGTCTTTGACAAAGTAGCTCCCACTGGAGCCCTGGGAAATCCTCTCTGGAAAGACGCCGTTCTCGATAGCTTGTTCAGCCCTTTGGATAATATCTGCAAACTCTGGATCGTCAGGGAAATGGTTGAAGTCCCCACTGTTGGTACCTAGAACGAAAATAGGTTAACATTAATATTCATATTTACATTGCAGGCAATCAGAGTGTGCTACTGTGAAATAGCAATAGCTTTTCTTCAAGAGCGGAATAACGATACGGCACCATCATGCCAAAAAATATGCCGTTAAATTAATGTCATGCTGTTAAAATATGTTGGTAATACACTTTCGTGAACCTCAAAGCATTATGAAATTCTTAGATCATCAGTATCGCTGCCAAACAATTATGAAAACAGTCATAACTGAAACACATTGGTAATATTGCTGGTACCTTATCTACATATTGCACACTGACACATCAATGGTAAATGGTAAAAGGATTATGAATGGTAAAAAGCATATTTTAAGCAGGAAAAAGTATCAAAAAGTGAAAGCAGGAGGTATTATTTGAAAATTTATAGCCGGCCCTGTCAGAGATCATTGCTCACTACTGAAAACTTTCACTGCTCAGTTATGAACCCAAAGGAAAAACAGAATATTTAAAATATTTAAAAGTATTCATAGGTCATCTGGGTCAAGTAAAAAGAGGATATTGCTTTATTAAAATGTGTACTAAGATCAAAATATATGTGATGTATGTAGAAAATCAGCTGAAATGATAAAAAAAAATCCAAATATTGTATATTTCTGTGATTTTTAAGTCTATCTAAAGGTCCATCTTTTCCATCAACTGTTTCTCCTCTAATTACCCACTCTACTGTGTCATATCATAGACACAATTTGTATGTGAGAGGCAACTGGAGCAATCCATCCATCCATCCATCCATCCATCCATCCATCCATCCATCCATCCATCCATCCATCCATCCATCCATCCATTCTTTAAACTGCTTATAATGTTTGCTTGTTCAGGATCATGGGAGGCTGGAACTGTTCCCAGCACACACTGGATGACATGTAGGGTACAACCTGGACTCATCTTTCACACACACACACACACAAACACATTTACGCCCACACTATTTCACCAAAATGTCTTTGGACTGTGGGAGGAAAACAGTGAGAACATGCAAACTGTACACAGACAGGCCCCAGCTGGTCAGTGAATTTAAACCAGGTGCCTACTAGCTGTGAGGTGACTGCTAAATGAGTCGCTACACCGCTTGTCAGAAAATTGCATTTTCTATATTGCCTCGCAGATGTAGCCGTTCTCCGGGTGTGCCTGCGCTCTGATGAATTTGGGCTGCTAATTATTTCTTTGATGGAGGCTCAATCATATGACATGACACGTTCTACCTTCTCCTCCTCGCATGAGGCAGAACAGTCAGCTGACAGAAAGGCTCCATATGCTCTGTATCAGTCACACTGAAGTCACAGTGGGATGCAGGGAGAGATGAAGGGACAGACACAGAGAGGAGAGGGTGGGAGGGAGGGAGGGAGGGAGGAGTGGACAAAGGGAGGGGAGGGCAGTTAACATGCCATTTGTCACAGAGAGATGAGGAGAAACAAAGATAGCTTTGAAGCTAATTAGCTTGAAGGGGGTGGAGAGAGAAGCCAATAAAAGGGATGGATAAAAGATATGCAGACATGACATCACTGACTTGGATGATTTAAAATGTAGATACTTGCTCATATGGCACACTTTGACCACATACATGAGAATATCCTAGCATAGAGCATTTAGAGACTAAGTCAAACTGAGCCTTTTATGCAACAGCAGACCCCTGAAGGACTTCCAGCCGCAAAGTTTTAGTTCCCATATTGTGTGATTTGTTCCTCCATTGATGCTTCATTTCTATTCACCCAAAAACCACCAACCTCACAATATTAACACTGACATTTCTCTCTAAAAGCCTCAGTCTGTGCATAAGGTGCACCTCACAGGGGAAACTATAATGATGTTATAAGCTATGCTGCACTTTTGTTTTGTGCTCCATTTGGCGCTCACTAAGCCTAGGTCATCCTAAAACGTGAATTAAACCGTGCCTTTACAGGGAGCCTGAAAAGTAGAGCAACTCTAATCTGGGAGACTCACACCAGTAGGTCAGATCATCTCTTTGTGATACTGCCTCAAGACAAGACAGACAGGTCTCCAGATGTTCTAAAAGCAGTTTCACAGGAACACAGTTTACCTAAAGATTTGAAACTTGTCAAACTTGATTTGGAGCGCATGTAATGTGTGATCCCCTGGCTTTGTGTGTGTGTGCAACGTCCTCTTTGCCCAGTTATCCAGTAAGCACAGTCTAGTATGGACAGCAAGCCATTTACTGAAGATTTGTCATTTCCTGAGTAGGTCACTATGCAGCCCAGATTTTACAGTGCACAGCAACACCCCTGAAGCTAACAGGATTCTAACTGTCTCTATACCACCCTGCCACACAACAAAAGTGTGGCCATGACGGTATATTTGTGTTGGCCTCCAGTGAAAATGACTTATCTAAAAGCAGCTCCATCTTGACTGAAATATGGGAATAAGATGGTGTCAACACAGACCTATAGATAAATTGTGATAAAGTCTTATCTCTTTCTGTGTGTGTTGACACAATATTTTATCTTCATCTTCAACAAAAGAGATAATTCAGAGTGTTTATTCAGCTATCTTGCATGATGAGGGATGCATGCCCCTCTTGGATTGCACTATTGATGAAAGTCTGATAATGTCACTGTGTAGTGTGGCTGCGGGAGGATGGAATCTCTCTCTCTCTCTCTCCGTCTCTTTCTCTTTCTCTCTTTCATTCCATTATTCCCACCCAGCAGGCAGCGAGAGTGAAAGTAAATGCACGTGCATGCTTCCTCTCTCCCAAAATGCCCTCCTCCTCATCATCAGCATGCAGAGTACAGGACTACGGAGTGTTTGTGTGTCTACATGCGTGTTCCCTTGCTCACAGGCCTTATGCATATTTAATGTCTGTCTCTCAGAGCCCTTGGTCAGTTAATGGACCCAGCAGAGCTCTTTGACAACGGGAGCTCAGCTCACCCAGAGCTCCAGAGACCAGATGACCTGCAGTGCATGCAGTGTGTGAGATGTCACAACCTTGCACTCTGAAAACAGTTACTTTTCAAAAAGGCCACACTGAAAAACAACTTTATATTTATGCCATTGTAAGCCCACAGAATTAATTTGATTGTACTTGTCAATATAGGATTCAATGTACATAAATGTATCAGTTGAGGATAAATGCATCTTGCTCACTATGGACTCTGGTGAAAGAAGGCTGTGAGTACAAGTGAACCAAAAGCTGAATGCAGCTTAGTGTGTTGGATGCATGTAAATTTTACCGCTGACCTGTAAAACCTCACATAGTTAGTCTGTGTTCTGTGAGATATGCAAGGTAAAATTCAGGTACCACAATTTACAATGAAGATTTGCATTGCATTTCATACCATACAAAGAGATGCTGTACAGCAGCTATCAAGACGTGACTGCTAGTTCATGATGCACTGACCGGATAAAAAGAGTGTTGTAATTCTACACCTGAACACTATTATCCTGAAAGGCCAGAGGAAATAGGACGCTAACACGTGCGATTTCGGGCTCAGCGCGCCTACCTGTGGCCTTGATTCCTGGCCCTGATAGAACATGGTGGAACAATAGATCTCAGCAGAGAGAGACAGACCAATACAAGTGAATACTGGAGGAAGCAAATGCTTTAAAATGGTGTTGTGGGGAACGAGGTGGGTGGCATGAGGGGGAGTAGTGTTAAAATCCAATTAGCAGCTAAGTCAGAATATGTGCCACTTCCATGGTGACTAGATCACCTTTTCTTTGTTCTCCCTATGCCAACCTTTGTTTCTGTAGTTTAAAGTACATCTAGCACAGTGAATATGTAAGAGTGACAGCAGATAAGCAATGCAGTAGCAGTGTAGAGCTCAGGCTATGGTAGCAGCAGTGTAGAGTCTATATATACACACTGAGGAAAACATGCAAAATTAATCAATTACAAAAGTGTGATGAGTAGGTCTTTACTGTGAGGGTGACATAGTTAACTGTACTCGTGGCTGGACTTTCATGTGACGTTCAGGTCACCATGTGAAAGTGCCAGCTCATATAATCCATATGGATGATACCATGCAGCTATTGCATCAGATCAGCTGACTGGTAAACAGACACGCAGTGAGATCACATCTCAATGCAAACAAGCCAAATGTCTACAATGTAACATAGATGGATGATAGTGTTGATTCCATCAGAGTTGTCAGGTTTTTTTTTTTAATATTTAAGCTGTCAGCGCAACAAGTTATTGCTTTTAACCTGTCATTATCCTTTTCGGTTCCCAAAATATGGCCCAAGAACCTCCAGGGGCCCTTGAGGGTGTCCCAGAGGGAGCCATGGTGAAATAGTTAGTTGAGTAGTATTACTGAGAAGGCTTGCATAATGTCACAATGTTTTGACCACGTTGCACTTTGTTATCTCTAACGTTGCACCTAACCAATCGGTGTTAAACACACATACAACATCTTGTGGAGACTGGCTCCCCAGGACACATCCTCATTGAGTATATCCTGACCTAACGTACTTGCCTATTCATTCGCACGTACTTACTGTAATCACATCTCGAACTGCTTGATCCAAAAACAATTACCTGGGGAGGCCAAGGTGTCTTTATCCGACGACGAGCTGTGTCTGTTCCGCCTGCTCCGCTTCTCTCGTCCAGCCCGCGGAGACGACGAGCTTCCTGCAATGCACGGCAACAACAGCGCCTCTTCGCCGGAGCCGTCTGTCTCCAGCTCGGTCAAGACGCTTTCACAAGAGTCCGAAATACGAACGGCGACTCCGGGGTTCGTCACCAGTCCCAACCCTATCCTGTTCCTGTCAAATAACACCTTTGGAGGGTCCGTAGAGTGAAAGTTAGACTCCGGCGGAGGCACCGCTGTCGCTACGGTGTCCAGCTCAGGCTCGCCGGTCTCTGTCTCTGTTGGGTCGCATTCTGACATCATTGTTGCTCAGGTTCAATACCATACAATTAAATGTACATAAGGTTACTTCTTCTCCTCTTCGAGCTGTCAGTCTTCCATTTTAAATAGACTCCGTGCTTCCCGAGAGCACATTAACCCATATAAATGATTTGAAAGCAGCTGGTTTCGCTCACCGATATGTCCACATAATAATCCGTCAAGCTCGTCTGATTTGCTTCCTATTTAGCTCACTGCGCATGCGCTCCAGAAGAAAAAAAATCACCGTTTACTAAAGTTGCCTTCAGGTGCTTCTTGTGAAGTCCGAACTCCTGGAACTAAAAGACGGGAGCAATTTTTCGTTCGGTAAAAGAAAAAAATCGATGTGTAACACGTTTTTATTGTAGAAATCTTGTGTCACGTACCCATTTGACAAACGCCCACAGTTACAAGTTAGGCTATGGCTAATGTCGGCTGTAAACCAAATATTAGCTTTGCAGTTGAAACCAGTTTGGGCTTTTCTCTTACTCCGCCCTTATCGCCTCTTTTAAAGAAAGTTCACTCTGTAAACAATGTGTGACACCTGATATGACTTTTAAAGCTACAATAACCACAGTCACCAATCAGCTATTAGACTACAGAGTTCAGCTGAGAGCTTCAACATAATTCACCTTCATTCAATCAATCAATAAAATGATCACTAGTAAAATTAGCCTCCTGTGTATGCACATGAATGGACCACTTATTTTTCTTAGGTTTTATTAATAAGAATTGAAGGCAGTAGGCAGACGTTGTAATTGACCTGATGTGGGTTCAATCTAACTGACAGGTGGCGCTCTGTTACACAAACAACACTAATATTTTTGATATTTAATTAATCGCCACACTCACAAATTTCATACACTTTGCAAAGAAATATACTGAGGCCTTCATTATCCATTCATTCATGTGTCAATGAATTGCCTTCCGGAGAAATGTAGCAGTAACTTTTATGACCACTAGATGTCGATATTGATACACAAATAAAGACTGGTGCAAAGTCTTGATTCCCACGCAAAATCATCAGAAATATACTATTTTCACTTTTCTTTTTCTTTCTTAGTTTTTTGCATCGCTGTGAAAACACTGTTGTGTCTTACAGGCCGATGTCAATTTGTCTGCTCCTTGTGTCATCATAGTTTGGTCAGCATTGGAATAACTACCGTCTGAAGTTCAGGAGCACAAATAGGCCTTTTTCTTGTGCTGCCATCACATCTAAGATAATAATACATTTGCTCCAGCAGGTTAAAGGACCTCTACTTTATACCGAGTTTATTACAGTAATTTTCCATTCCTCTAGCCTATTTTACTTTCCCCTCTCACTCCCTGTCTCCCCTATAAATTCATGAGCTCTATCTTTCTTTGAATTCTCACAGTGCCCCTCAATCACCCAGCACTCTCCGAAGCACCTCGCTAACCCCCAACCCCTTTCCACCTATAACTCGGCCCCTCCATCACCACCCGTCTCTCTAATAAGGGAGTATAGCTGAAATACATGCAAATGAGCAATCAGCCAGCTGGTATCACAGCAGTCATGTGATCTATCAAGGTAGGGGGTTAGGGGGTGAAGGAGACATGGAGAGAGGGAGGGAGAGAGTGGTAGGGATAGAGCAGAAGGGTGGATGAAGGAGGGATCTGGGGGGATGAGAGGGAGACGGACAGGTTCAAAGACATGCAGGCATCCCTCTGCTAGCTCTTTGCAAGATGTTAGAATAATCCTGTCAACCCTCTTTGTCCATCACTTGTGCTTTCTTTTTTTTCAACCTTAGCCTCCTTTATTTCTGTATCCTTCTATCCTTCAAGGACAAATACCTGAAATGTCATTTGTAAATGTCATTCGTGTGACACATGACACTTTACAGTGAAGCACATCAGCACATCCTTCTCTTTCTCTATGTCTCTGTGTGTGAAACCTATGTACTTCACCCACCACTGGGTGACAAGCCCCTGCAGCAGTCAAGGCACACTGCAGACACACTGTATGAATGCGTGCGTGTGTGTGTGTGTGTGTGTGTGTGTGTGTGTATGTGTGTGTGTGTGTGTGTGTGTGATCCGTCTTTGCCTCACTGTATGCACCCATTCCAGCAGATTCTGCTGGCATAAGATCTGGTTTATCCTGCCAACAGCAACCACCCTTATCCATCCCTTCTTCCTTCCTTCTCCTTCCCCCTGGCTTCCTGATGAGGGAGAAAGAGGGAACCCTATAGCTCACCTCATTTTTTTATGTGCTTGTGTGTTGTTGGTGATTAAAGCATTTGTTAGTTTGCAAACAAGTGCTGTACACCCAATCTGCTTGCCCAAAAATGAGCTTGTGGGCTGCTGGTTTGTGTTTGCAAAGTCCACCACAGAGACAAAAAAAATCCACCATGCTGTCACATGCTGCATTTATTAATACTGACTGACAATTTGCTACACATGCAAAACACATTTACAATATAAAAGTGAATCATCACATACACATGGCATCATCACATTCATAAATATTCAATTTATAAATACATTGTAGCTGTAAATGATAATCAACTTAAGTGAATGTACTCTATGTTGTGGTGTCCATTATTCTTATTTACTCATTAATCTATTTTATTTTATATAATTTTTGGCCTATTCAGCAGGCCTGTGTGTCTTTTTTACGTCAGCGATTGTCCATTTGGGTTCAGTTTGGTTTCTGCGCTGTGCCATGGCAACACCAGTCACCTGTTACCTGTCAAGAGAGATCCACACAGGAAAAGAGATTGAGAAATTGTATGTGGGTGCCAATGTGTGTGTCCACATGTGTGTATTCATAACGGGAAGGTCAGTACCTCTCGGACCAAACATCTTCAGGTAGCAATGTGAACAGTATGGTTTCTCGTCGTACTGAAACACAATCAACAGGAGATATGTACTGCATCATCCATATTTGTTTTCATTCATTCAATTACTTTTACTATTGTCCCTCATTCATTCTCCTCATATACCTCAGCATGTTGTCCAGGTGTGAGCTGTCTGTTGCACTTTTGACACTTCAGACACAGAGGGTGGTAGTCCCTTCCTAAGGACCTCTTCTTCTCACCTGGGCCAAAGAAAGATGAAGGCAGTGTTAAATGAGAGGCATGGTGGGATGTTTTTATAGATATGTAAGCTTAAAGTCAGAGGGATTTTTGCATTTGCACACATTGTAACACTCAGTATTTTCTTATAACACAGTATCACTGTTTTTGCACCATAAGCAGCTCTATTAAATGATATCTATTCATTGGTTATTCAAGAAATAGCATGATTCCAGACTGTTACTCTCATCAGTGCAAATAGGCCACAGAGTGTGGTGTTGGAAGGAAAAGAGGTAAGTAGGCCAGGGTCACATCAGAGAATTTGAACTTAGCTGCCACATGAATAGGAAAGAAAAACTAGCGGAAAAAAAAGACTTAAAATCATTGGTTTGAGTGCTGTTGTGCATCAAGCTAAAAGAGACAGAAGGTTAGGAGGAAACCCAGAGAGTTTCGTGCAAGCTCGTTTGGCTAGACCCACATCCTGTTGTTATTATGGATACGTGTGCATGCATTTGACTGTGTGCGCTTGAAAGAGAGGGAACAGACAGAGAGGAAGAGTGATAGGCCCTTTTTTGTTGTTTGTTTTTTTTGTCCTCAAGACAGAGAATGGGCTTGAACAGAGAAATGTGTTTAGGATATCTCAGAAAATTAGACCTTCAAAACCTTTGCAAAAGATAGGAAAAGCACAGGTGTAGCTACTATCATTAACAATGGCTCGGTTTGTTGTAGCTGTGTCTGTGAGCCAGTCATATCAGAGTGCTGATAACAGTATACCTAATTGGAATGCAGCCATCATTAATGTTATTAAAATCACCTGTGCTTGGCATGCTAAAATGTTCACTGTAAGAGTCACATACTGATGTTATTAAAACCTTTTTCACATGATTTTTTTTACTTGTCATTTATTCCACAGACTTCTTATTTGCGTCAACTTCTGAGGTAATAAAACTTTTTTTTTCAATACTCTTTTTCTCATTAATATATTTTCCTATTCAGGTGAAACTACATAAAAGAGAGACATTGAAAGGTAGCAACAAAAAAAAGACAGACACGAACAGCAAAAATACCAGACCGACATATAGAGTAAAAATGAAAAAGGTCAGACTCACCAAAGTAGACGGGCTTCCCACAGATTGGACAGTAGCCTACCATGATAGTATATAATTATTTATCGTACAGTGTGTGTGGCTGGCGTAGTGAGAGAAAAAGTTCTGCGAGAACATTCGTGTGCATATACGTGTGAGTGTGTTAACTGAAATTTGACAGGAAAACCGTTAAACTGCAGATATGTCGGCGTCCTCTGAAGTCAAAACCAGGATGTGGTGAGCGAGACGTCACAGGAAGAGTAAAGAATGTGATTTGAGAAATAAATGCTATCATCAGTGGAAAAAAAGACATGTTAAATCACATCTTATATACGTGTGAACAGATATAAACATATAATAGGCCTCAATTATGCAAACAGTTTGTATATATACTTATATAAATGCTTTGGGTACCCAGACGTGACAGTGTAAAAAGAGAAAGAAAAGAGGAGAGAGAAAGAAAGAGGGGTGAGAAGAGAAGGGACAAAAAACAGCTGTCAGCAGCTCAAATTCCCAGCTATCTTCTCTCCTTTCCTGCTCTTTTCACCCTCTTTTCTAGATTAAAAACAAGGAGTTGAGCCTCTGAATTGAAAAGGGAAACCTGACACTTGTGCCTTTCTTTCCTTCTTTCTGTCTATCCTCTCTCTGTCTCTCTCTCTCTCTCTCTCTCTCTCTCTCCTTGTCACATACTCACACACATACATGCCCCCGCTCACTGACTCACACAGACACACACCCAGCTATACTCACACACACACACACACGCACACACACACACCAAAAAGGCAGTACTTCTCCTCAGTGACATCACATAAAGAGGTTGCAGCCAAAGAGCAGAGGGAGAGGCAGGGTGAGGCTGGGCTGGGACACACGGGGGAGGTGTGTGTGTGTGTGAGTGTGTGTGTGTGAGTGTGGAGGCGGTTATCCCCCCCGGGATAGGTGATGGAACTAGACCTGGGGAGGGACAGGGGTGAGGAGAGATGAGCGAGACAAGGATGGAGACAGTAGCCAGCCTCAGCTCAGCGGGGACAAAGACGATGAACTCTGATGAACTTCGCAGAGCAGAATGGGGGCTGCTGAAGTCACTGTGGAAAACAGGCAAAGGACTGTGCGGTTCGATCCCTATCACTGTCAATGGGACTCGTTTCTTGCTTATGAGTGACTGAAACAGACGCAGACGTATACACATATACATACATGTATCTTGCAAGTATATATTTCCTTGCAAATCACAGTCTGCATATCATTCTGTTGGTGATGAACTTCTGAAGGCCACGAAATATATGAAGTATTTCATCATTTGCATAATTTCCAGCATCCCTCTCTTGTGTGTCATGGTTCGGAGAGGGTCGGAATACCAAGTAGCTATTTCATCTGACCGGCCCCCCCTACAGGATAACCTATCATGTCTTTCCATCAGCATTCATTGTGTGCGGACAGCTCTGGGAGAGTTTCATTCAGAATTGGAGGCCTATATGAATGCGCAGCGTACAATGTTTTTTGATGCAAATGATGATGTCAGGATTTTAATATGAGAGCAGATAGTGAATATACGCTACAAAAAGCAGATACTGGTGTATTAGAGCTAGAAGGAATGGCTAGGACGGGGAAGCAGAGAGGGTTTCCACAGGTTGAATTAGAGGAGAATGGAAAGGAATTGCAAAGAAAAAGGAGAAATTAAGAAGAAAAGAAGGAGCGGAGCATGGAGAAACAGAGGCAATGCAATTGTGAAACAGAGAGAGAAAGGAAACAAGAGGAGAGAAGAGAGGGGGCGTTAAAACCACATTTCCCAGTGGATCTTTTGGTAAGGCTGTATTGAGAAAACTGCCAAAACTCTTAACGAACACATTCCCGCACTGGCACGCACATATGCATGGTTCACTTCTGCCAAGTCATATGAGATACACCAACACACTGGATGGAGAGATGTGGGAATATTTGTGCACGTGTGTATGTGTATGTGTGTGAACAGGATTTATAGTAACATTCAGTGAGCAGTGGAAACAGAGCTTGGAGAGAGAGAGAGGGAGAGAGAGAGAGAGAGAGAGAAACACTGGCTCCTCTCCTTAGTCTCCTCTGGTGGGTTGGATCTTGCCGAGGCCAAACCCTCCGACGCCGGCTTTGAGAGTTGTATGCGGGGGGGAACACAGGAAGTGGCTCAGGAAAGAAAACGGCTGGAAGGATTCCTTCTTCCCACACATAAATGCACTCTTGATCACACGTGCGTACACCATGAACGTACACTCACACTCACACACACACACACAGAAAAAAGGAGGACTTGGAAGGGTTCCTTTTCCCCCCACTCAGTCTCACACACCCACTCGTCATCACGTTTCAGTTCTTGGCATCCTCCTTTCTCCTCCAAGCCCAGAATATGACATGGCTTTGGGGTTGCATCTCAGCTGCATACACACAACCAGCCTCGCAGTACAAGACATATGGCAAACAAAATGAAGCAGCATTTCCAAACATTTGACAGATGAAAATAACCAAAGGACCACATGCTGATTTACTTTGCGGTACCTGTTTGAGGAGCAGAGAACAACTCTTTTTTTTAACTTTCTTCTGATACTTTCATTTGTTGATGTAAAAATATTAGTTTCCAGAATGACTTCTCCTTGCTTTCTTTGAATCATCTGCTTCTCAGACAGGAAAACAGCGTAAGCTTTTCTAACCATGCCCCAAAAAACCAACCCTCTCCCATTCTTTACTGTTACAAAGCCATACTGGTACTCATTTGGAACAGTCAGATGGATATTTTGGTGTGGTGTGGCAAGTCACTCCTGGGGTGTGTTTTCCACAAATATCCCCCTCTGTGACGGCCTTTTTGGACTCAGACCATCTAAAGGCTATAATCCTCTACTTAGGGTATCAGCGGATGGAAAAGTCAGGAAAATAAGTCCTTGTTTTTCACTATTAATCTGGCAAAGCCTATAAGTCCCTTCATGACTCTATGTAGTGATATGATTATGGCATGGCGACTATTACCACATGATTAGTAGTCGTGAGTGGCTGGGTCAGTCAGATTGCATTATGGGATATTCTGTTTTGACAAACAGAATATCCCATCTGTTTTGTATGGTGTTTGGAGAAACCAAAGGAGGGATGTTCTTTGTTCGTGTGTGCGCGTGTGTGTGTGTGTGTGTGTGTGTGTGTGTATTAAATATACAGGTGTTGAAGGCCCCTCTGGCTTTCAATCCTCTTTAGTGCTGATATGCAATGCCAATCCACCAAACATCTAACATGGCTCTTGAAATGCACACTATATTCCAACAAACGAGAGCCATTGTGTACACAGCAAAGTCAAGTATCAACATAATAAACCTTTGGATATCACCTATAGTGTGATCAATGATCTAAGGATTTGATTTCACTTCTTTTTGTAACACTTACTACATTTTCAGTTTAATAACAACCATCAGCCTAGTGGGGCAGTCAGCCACACTAGCCCCATTAGTGCCTCTTATGTGTTAGCATTAGTTTTCTGTTTGTTTGCTGCACAGTTTGCTGCACAGTAAAAAAAGATATTAACCTGTTTACCAAATTGCAACTGTTTCCAATCCAGGTAGCCATTGGCTGCCATTTTTGTTTGGATTAGTCAGCACGTCTGCATGTTAACATGCTCATAATGACAATGGTAACATGTTGATTTTTAACCGGTATGTTTCCTATGTCTATGTTCACCATTTTAGTTTAGTGTGTCAGCGTGCTAACCATTTGCTAATTAACACTAAACATAAAGTACAGCTGAAGCTGTTGGGAAAGTCATTAGTTTTACAGGTATTTGGTCATTAACCAAAGTATTGGATCACTCAATTTTGTACCTGATGATGGTCCTATATAAGATAAGAAGTTAAGGGAAATGTTTTTTCAATTCATCCTCAATGGAGCATGGATATCTATACCACATTTCATGACAATGCAATGGATGCTGAGACATTTCACTCAAAAGTTTTTGAGATATTTCAGTCTGGACCAAAGTGGTGGACCAACCAACAGACCATCATTGCCGTCCCTAGAGCCACACCACTGTTAGTGTAGCTGAAAACCCATCCTGTTCAGCCTAACATTGTTTAAACCCACATAATTTATTTTGAATTCCACTTAAGATTGCACAGTTTCCAAAGACACCAAATTTGTAAGACTGGATTTTTTGGTTAATGTACAAAATGATATACAAGACATCCAGAATATTTCCATTTGGTGTGATGGTGCAAACTTTGAGTCTTGGCTTTGACATTTTATAGCATAGCTGCTACAAGCTATGAGAGGATAGATGATACTATACTACACAATGTTCAGCAAGATTGTTCTTAAAGCCACTTAAGAGGAAACAAAAGTGGAAAATTGTGTATGCATTGATATGCTGTTTCAGAGTTGACTTCAGTCACTCGGCAGGGTTCTGAGTGTATAGCACTCAGTTGGTCCCACCTATTGTTTAGATCTGCTTGGGGAAACAGAAAGGCAGGCAGAAGGAACGAACCTAATGTGTTGCTTCTTGCCTGTGCATTCTTGGCATAGCTCTTTGCCCTTTTCATTTTTTGACTGTGATTTTTTTTTTCTCCTTGCTTTAATAGTGAAGCCAAGAGTCCACAGCCAGCCAAGTCCCACCGCTCCAGTCTGGCTAAGCCACAGAAAGCTTGGCTTCCTCCACTCTCTCTCTCTCATTCTCCATGTATGACTACAGTGCGCGTCCCTCTGTCTCTACATCTCTTTAATTTGTCTCTTTCTTTCCTGTTTTATTTTCAATCTGTCTCTTTGTCTCAATTTCTCCTCTCTTTTTTTCTCTTGTTCTCTTCTATAACAAACACACACCACCACCCTCTCTCTATTTCCCTGCCTGTCAGTCTGTCACAGCCAGCGGACTGGTTTAGCAGGCGGGGTTCAGCTGGGCTCCACAAACACATGGCTTTCAATCTGCCTTCTTGTGTGTGCTGGAATGGTATTTCGTTTTCAATGCAGTTCATGCTGAATCTTCTTTTTTTTCCTGGTCATGCAAAGACACTCAAATATTTTTACATTTATTCAAATGGACTCGGTAGACATCATACCGTATATGGCCATACGTGTGCCTTTTTGTCGTGAACTTTGCATCTACATTAACAAATTTCAGATGATTTGAAATCTTTTATTATCACATATAACCTTCAGAAACATCTTGCATAACCATTGGGTAACACTTGAGTTATTAAAGCAATGGCGTGTCATCAAAAAATTCAGTTGCTCCTCAGAAGACACTAGATATCTCATTCTCTCTCTTTTTTTTTTTTTTTTTACACAATACAAGTAAATGTGAGTTTGAATGTACCCAAAAGATACAGTGTTGGTAATTTGCTCCTCGCTGTCTCTCAAGTGAAATTGAATTATAGATCAAGAACCCCCTTGTGTGCACTAAAACAGAATCCTCGAACTCAAACAAAGCCTGCTTCCTCTTCTACTACGCCCATTTCTATCTGATCAGCACCATTCATTCCACCACTTAGACAGGGATCTAATTAGACCAGAATATCAACATTAAAACACATATCTGCCCCCCCCCCACCCCCTTCCTCCCTCCTCTCTCTCTCTCTCTCTCTCTTTGTTTCTCTGCTCTTCCCTACAGCTGGTGAGAGTATGGTTTGTGGCTGCCCCTCCCCCAGCTTTTGAACAAGCCAATAAGAGAGCACGTCAGCAAAATAACCCCCCCTCCACACACACACACACACACACCACACACACACCATCCCTCGTTTTCCCTTACCACCCCATCCATTCCCAACCCCATCCCCCAGAGCCCTCTCTACACCCCATCCCCCTTTCCTACCACCCCTAACCCACTTACTCATCCTGCCTCCACCCTCCCACACACCCACGAGACTTCCCCACCCTCTCCACTTTCTCACCCGCATACACACACACACACACACACACACACACACACACACACACACACACACACAACGGCTCCCTATGCTCTTCTTCCTCTTTCCTCTCTCTCTCTCTGCTTCCCTCTCACCCTTTTTCCTGGACACCCTTTCTTCTGACTCCCTCCCCTTCATTACACCCACTCGCCATTTTCCTTATCCCCATCTCTGCTGCTCCCCTTCCTTCCCCCACCTTTTTCTCTCTCTCTTTCTCTCTCTCCTCACTCTTCTGTGGCCTTATCTTATGAATATCGGTAGCACACTGGGTGAAAAATTGATCCTCCCCGCCTGTCTGTGGACGCTGCCTCAGCGCATTAGCCTAGTGTGTGTGATGTGTATGTGTGTGTGTGGAGGCTTGCTGCTTGTGGGAGGGAGGGAGGAGTGAGGGAAGGAGGGTTATTTGCATATCATCAAAGTAGGGAAAGGGAGTGTAATGAGGAGAGAATGTGTGTGTGTGTGTGTGTGTGTATTAGAAGTGGTGTTGATGGGTTGGGGTTGAGTGTGTGTGAAATGAGAGAGCAAGACCAAGGGAATTGGGTGTGGGAGGTGAGATGGACTTTAGGTGTGTGTGTGTGTGAGAAAGAAAGAGGACAGCCAGACACACACACACACACACACACACACACACACACACACACACACACACACAGACACACAGACATTCACACACAGACGGGATGAATATAATGGAAACAGAAACAGAAAATATTATTTTGACTAGTAAGTCTCAGAGATGTTTCATATACAGGGTATGACCTTACAAAGAGAGCTTATGTTATTACCATAGAAAATTGTTAAGGTCTCTATAGCTTCAATAATTGCTTGAAAAATATGAAAAATGATCATATTCCACATTTGTAATAACATAAAGAGCTCAACTGGTTTCTAAAGGGACACACACACACAAACCTGTTCTGTCAGTCAGATATGTGTCTTAGAACTTAGATCCTACTAGCAGACTCGCTTCCTTTTGGCCTCGATGGTCTAGTACACCTTATTATTGTGTGTCACTTTTTATTTTACTTTCCGTCTCTCTGCCTTATTTTCTAGCCACAGTAAAATAGTGTATAACTTTTTGCAAACATGACAAATACTTATTTTTAAAGCGAACTTTCAGCTCCAGAGGAAACAGCTGCAATGGGGTAGGCTAGGCTTGGTAAATAAATAATTTAAAGCCCCCTTCTAGACTGCCTCTTTGCTATCCACAGCTTCTGATTTAACAGGCAATACTAATCGATTACCGATCCCCCAAACGATTCATATTGCCCACAAATTCATGATTTTTTAAAATATAATTTGACAAAATCAACCCTTAACTAAAAAGTTACAATATTTGTATCGGTGAATAAATGGGGGGTGTTAAAAAACAAATACAACCGCTTTTTAACATCTCGATTGAGCAGGGTTTGATTGGGCAGGCCTGGTGAAATCCGACTTTGAGCGTTGACGGTCTGTCACATTTCACGCTGACACTAGGCGAGCACACACACGCATTCACACACACTCACAATATTATCGACAGATCCGAGTCAGGAGTACAGTCGAGGAGAGCACATTGAAGGTAAGTTGTTGTGAAAAAGCCACTTAAGGCAGGGGTATTAGACCGGTTTTTAGCAGTAGACTCAGAGGCGGGGTCATTCCTTAAGATCGCGTTAATTTTAGCCGTGGTTCTTTCTTTGTAATTTTAAGGTTGACCACTTTTTATCTTTGTGCGCTTTGCTGTTTGGCTCCCTTACCCAGCGGGGAAACATGACCGGTGACTCTAACTCAGTTCAATGAAATCACACCGAACAAGTTTTTACTTAAAGCCTTTTTTTATTTTGTTACTATTAACCAAGCGATTTAAAGGGATTCGAGGCGTGGGTGGCTAGCAACGGGATTTTTCTGTGTGTTGGTCGGTGGTGGAGGAGGAGGAGGGGGAGGGGTTGGTATGGGCTTGCCAAGCTAGCGAACGACATTACGCAGACTGGCTAAACAAGTTTAAATTATTGTTAAAGTAGACAAAGTTGCTTTAAACTCAGTTCGGAGATAAATCCGGTTTTGAGAAAGCGACCGGGTATGCTAATACTACTGTTGTACAATTGGAGTGAGCGTAAATAGCGTATTTGCCACAGTAACGCAGTAACGTTAGCCTCATGTGAGCTAGCGAGCCATGGCCGGACTCGCTGTTCGGTTGTTGTGAACTTAACGCCGGTGAGACATTTTAACGGTTTAACGTCACTGTTATATATGGGAACAGTTTTATAATATTTGTGCTGAAATTGCCCCGAGCCCTGCCTACCCTTGTGTTTAGTCAACAACACGAGATACCAGGATATTTTTGATAGGCAACGTTGTGAAGTTGCTGAACCAGTTCGGGTGAATATCACTGTGTTTAGTAGCTTAATGTTACAGTTACAACATACACATGCTCGTCCAAATAAACAGTGTAAGTGTTTGTGTGTTAACAGTTCAGTTCTCACAGCTCAGTTTAACTGTTAGACACTCTCCAACTTTGTGTTTCTTAACAGTGTCTAAAAAGCTTCTTCTGTGAGAGGAAACGAGAGGAAAAACAGAAAAAAGGAAACAGAGGAAATCCCCCGAAAGGAAATGCCAATCGCAGCCGCTGGACAGCCAACGACTCGGGAGCCCAGAGTTTGCCCCCGGCTGCCCTCCACCCCGGAGCCTGTCCCTAAAGGGGCTGATTTATTCGACGAGGCGGGGGCGGCGGAGTCGGCGGAGCGGACAGAGTACGGGGGCGCAGAGGGGGGCAGAGGACTCGGGGGCTATAGTTACAGCCAGAGCGGCGCTAGGGGCTTTGTACAGCCCGGATCCACCAACAGCTCTCCGCCGCAGTCCCCAGCCGCGTCCTCCTCTTTTCTCTTCCACCCCCTTCACGCCCACCAAATGGCCATGGAGCCCCCAAGGACTCGATCGCGTTCTCGGTCTGGATATTACCAGCAGTACGGTGGTGGGAATGCCAATGGGATTACAGGTAGTGGAGTCATGGGATCTAACCATCACCATCACCACCACCACCATCAGCAGCAGCAGCAGCAACTGCATCCACAGCAGCAACACGGTGTCGGCTGCGCTCCGCTTGGAGCTCACAGCAACCACCCGGACAACCAGCAACGAGCCCCGGGAAGTAACACCTCGCCCGGCATTCAGAGGCTGTCTTCGGTTCCAGGAGCGCAGCGCATCCCGACGGCAGGTAAATGTCCCCACTTGTCATTGTTATCCAATTGTGTTTATGTACCTTCGACCAACAGAGGTAGATGAATCACACATTGCATGAGACTTTATTTTCATAAGCACCAAGCAGAAGTCATAGAAGTAGAGGTGTTTAATACCCTGGGGGAGGATTTTAGTGGCAAATTGAGATCGAGAAGGGGCTGTCCAGGGGATGGCATGGCAAGTGTTTGTGCATGTGTGAACATATTCGTTGTATTCAAATTAGGGGGGTGTTTTTATGTATTTGCCACAAAGCTGCAGTGTGGATGTGGTTCACAGTTAGCACATGCAGTAGGCAAATGAACAGCAGCAGTCTGTGGTGTGGACGGGGGTAGCCTGAAGCTTATTGAACTGCTGTGCATAGTTAGTTACCCAGACTGTGTTTCTTAAGGCACTGTGGCATGTCTACTTTTAGTCAACTACACAAATATTGATGTAGCTAGGTAACAAGCCTTACAGTGTGAAACTGATCGTTGTTTAAACTGGGCATGGTCTATTCTTTTTCAAAAACTCACGTGTACGTTTAGTGAAAGGCCTGAAATGGATCACCAAGGGTTTCAGCCAGTTTGAAGTTGTGAATAGACATAGAAAAGAAAACAGGCACTCATGATATATTCCTCCAATGAAAAGTTAGGCTAGATAGCACTAACTGCCAAAGATGAAGGGACTGTTACCACAGGGCAGGGTGAAACATACTAAAATCATGTTACAGTAAATGCACACTAGGTGTAGTGCTTTTGACAAGAGAATCAGTTAAATGACAAAATGGGATGTTATATGAAAGAGGTTGGCCGTGGCCTCTATAATAACAGACATACTTTCTCTTCAAGTTCTGCATGTGCTTATTCTGTCAGAAAGAGGGCTCCTTTACTAGTAACTAGGGGAAACCATGCTTTGATATTTGTGCTCCACTGCAAAGAAAAACTTGTGTGTGGACTGGTGCTGGGTGTAGAATACATGCGAGGGCACTCTCACACAGCAAATGCAGTGCAGCGAACCACGCAACATAGAAACAGCACAGTAAGAGTTTCACATTCAGGGACACCATTTTTTTTTCACCGAAGCTACCAGCACACCTAACAAGGTTCTCAGGTTAGGAAAATGCTTGGTTTGGCTTGAGTTTTCTCTCGTGGTGCTTTGGGGAGTATTTTTTTCAGGTGATCATTTCTTAATGAAACAAATTTTTAAAAAGTAGACGGAAGAATTCATTTTGTTTTTGTTCTGTAAACAGATTGGAATTAGTCAGATTTTTTCTTTCGTTACATGAAAATGTCCAAAACCTTGGTTGCCCAAAGCTAAATGACTGACAACTCATACTGATTCCTCATATAGGGAAAAATGATCATGTACTCAAAAGACTAACAACCGAGTCATCTCTTATTGAGCAACTCATGTTGGACTGAAGACATAGTGAAGACAGAAACAGCACTAAGCGTTTGCTTAGTCACAATGGGAATATTTCTCTCTCTGGCCCACAATTCAGCGTCACAGTGAAATGAAGCAGTCCAGCATCCATAATTGAGTATAGCCCCAGTTCCATGGTTTCTGTTTTTGTGTTGACAAAAACCAAAATCATTCTTAACTCACACAGAACAAGCCATGGATAAGGCCAGTTTTTTTTACTGATGGCTATATGCAAGGCCTTTATCTTGTGTGTCAAACACATGAATGAAATGCTGGTGTGTGTGTGTGTGTGTGTGTGTGTGTGTGTGTGCAAGAGTGACTGAGCAACTGCGTATGGAGACTGGAATTACCTGTCTGGGAGAGTGAGAGTAAGAAAAAAGAAAACAGCTGAACACACATAAACAAAGGCCCCTTCTGGACTCCAAGCCCGTAGGTTGTCTAGCGATGTGTGTGTTATACTTCTAGCTTTGTATAGGCTTGTTGGTTACAGGGAAATCCAGCTCTGTGTGTGTGTGCATTAGTAAGACAGAAAAGGAATAACGTAGTCGTGAAAATAAGTAGACAAGAGGGTTTGTGAAAGGATTAATAAATGAATACTCTGCCTCAGCAAAGAAGTTGAACTAAGCATCGTCAAGAGTTTATTGGTCTGCTGTGACCTCCAACCTGTACTCTGTCATAGTAGCTTGGCTATGACATGAAGGGTTGCACAGATCAATGGATAGAATGACTGTATTGTATTTCCATCCAAATGGATTTCGATCTCGAGGGGGAGACGTCGGCTAGAAATTCTGTAGACAATCACTCATTATCTGGACTAATTTCAATAAGACCAGAAACGCACGGCACACAAAAGAACAGCAATTCGAAAGGAACACCGGTGTGTGTTTGTAAGTTTAGATTAGACATAAGAAAATCTGGATATAGCAAAAACACTATTTACATTGTCAACATAGCCAGAGGAAGCCTTGGGCCTAATTTATAGTTGAATATTCTCTTACAAGAGTGAAGCAGCTGCTAGCTGAACCTTCCCCAACACTACACACCTTTTATTAGACCCTCTTTCCATTCCCAGAGCGGATCCTGCTTGTTGGGAAGAGTGAGAGATACTTAGTCCATTCTTCCTGCGCTAGTCACCTGCGTTGGGCATGAAAGCTAATGATATCCTGTACTCTTCAATCCCTCCCTCTCTTTCCTCTCCTTGTGGTGGACACTTTTGGCCACAATTTCTCTTTTTGCCTTGTTCTTTCATGCATGTTTCATACCGTTTGTGACGCACAAATGTTTCCTTGCTTCCCTTTGACATTCTGTCTCTTTAACAATTCACATGAATTTGCCTGACGGTGTCGGGGAATTAACATGTTTTACGAGGTAAAAAGACTTCTGAAAGCTCATGTTGAGAGTGAAGGTGCAACAGAGAGGCACAGAAAAGTGCTGCCAAAGTGGTCAGAGTGGATAAAACCGTCATTTGTAGCGGTTGGTATCCGATCCTGATTCTGACCTACCTCTGTCACAGTGTGTCCTCTCTCAGTCACATTCATTTCTTCCTCCCCTTTCAGATCAGTCAACCCTCTCTGTACCCCTCCGGTCCATTTTCTCTGGCCTCCTCCCTCACATTTGTCTAATGGAAGGATCGTTTTAATGGATTGCCCAAAGCAGCAGAGGGGCAGACACTCCTGCCACTCTACCTTTACCCCTCCACTCCACTTCTATCCTCTCCATCCTTTTGTCTGCAACAGAAGTGGAAAGATGCACTCTGTTTTTTTACTTTCCTTTGTCTTGTCACCCAGGCAACCCCCTCCGGTTTGGAAAGAAACTCTTTCACTTGGATTGACCAAGTAGCAGGGGTTCCCCGCTACTCCGTCACTCCAAATAAACAACAAAGCAGTCACTTTGGTCAGCAAGAGAAGATCCTGGGGATACATGCGAGTGACCTCAAATTAGCCCCAGGTCCGAGGGATAGGCTCTGATCTGGTTTAGGGGGGGAAAAAAAGCACTTCTAAGAGAGGAGAGAGAATGCCAAAGGTCGCTAAGAAAGCCTTAAGCAATGTCAATATAGGAAGAGGGGAAGGGGGATGCCAGTGAGGGTGAAAAAACTGCTCTGGAAGAGGGGAGTCAGTTTTTTTAAAAGAAGTTGTGGGCTGGATCAGGCAGTTATGGGAGTCGATGTAGGGAGGAAATGCAGTGCATGAGCTTTAGGAAGGTCAGGCACAGAGAGGATGAGGAAGGGAAAGGGAGGGAGAGAGGTGATTAGACCGAAACACAGGCGAGATGGCTGAAGGAGGATGTGGACAAGTTTTAATGGAAAGGGTCATGTCTGTGGAGGAGACATACTGTAGGACATCATGTATTATTGTAAGCAAAGCACAGAGAGGAAGCATGCCGCACAGAGAGCAGTTTGAGTGTGCAGCCTTGAAGGGGCGGGGGATACTGTGACTGGAAAGAGAGAGATGGAAATGATTGGCTGGGAGCAGATGGAGGCACAGAGAGGTAACGCTACAGATGACTGAAGCCGAGACCAGAGGCAGTAAGTTTCAAGTGTAGGTGAAGGTATGCGTGAGGAAGGCATAGTTAAATGTTGTTGACGCAGCTCGGTTGTGGCACTGCTGCAAAGCCGGTAGCTGAGGAACAGTATGTCTTCAGGCAGCCTGATTTGTTTGGTTTTGTTCATTTTTCCTCTTCTTGGTTTTTGAGCTCTTGTGTTTTCAACCGGACTGGAAACTTTAAATTAAAAGCTCTGTTTTGTTGTGATAGGAAGGAGGTTATTAGCAGAAATAAAAGTTAATTTCATATAGGTGTACATACTTTTTTCATACCTTTTACTATGAACAAGATAAATATTTTAGCTATTTGTACATTGTCTCAACGTATTATTAGCATCTTCAGCCTTTGCTTGTCATTTCAACTTGACCCCTATCTGTGTCCTTCTCTATTTCCATCTCTTGTCCTCTTCCTGCCTCTGTTGTAGCTGTAATGCAAAGCGAGTCGCACGTACACACGGACTGAGTAGCCCCACAGTCTTTGCGGATGTTGGAGGTAGTAACTAAGTTGTGTTGTGGGTTTGTTGTAGATGTGCAATGGTAACGAAATGTCCCTTGAAATTGTTCAAACATCTCTTGCGACACAATCCACTTCTCTGCTGTCTATCCATATGCTGAGTGTGTTCCAAACAGCCCGTAATTTCGCTAACATATGGCTTAATACATATGCCGTTTCTTTTTAAGATCCAGGGCTTCGAATAACAGTGTCACAGTGGAAGCAGTGTTTTCAGCTTTATTCTGGCAAAACAAGGCCTGTTTAGAACATACTGAGTGTACAAATGGGCCTTGGAGAGCCAGCTGCTGAAGAAGTTTATATGATATTTCTGTGGATGAAAAGTTTCTATTTGTGCTTTGACACTTTTTTTTTCTGCAGTGAAACGTTTTCATTTTCAGCCACCTGTCAAGCTTGTAGGGGGGTAGCTGTTTGATACTCAAGATACATGTATCAGACGAGATTCATTTCAGAGTTTGTTGCGTGCTTGTCTTGAATGTAAAATAATGTAAAGAGTTATTCTTCATTAGTCTTTCATCTGTTTTTAAATGTATTGATTTGGACAAACCTTATGGTATCTGTTGTACCAGTCACAATACTTATGTCGCTGATACAATGTATATATGTGTGTGTGTGTGCCTTCGCTGTGGTATTTCCTTCATCTAAATGAAGTCACACCTACCTTTTTAATTATTAGCACTGTACAGCCATACGGTTCAATATCTGCAATTACTGAGACAATACGAAGAAGAAATAAGTAATTAGTCGGCCACATTTTACACGTTGATATCAGGACTTTAAATTATGCATCGGTTGCCACAGTGAAACAGCAGAAGTATTTCCAATTAGCTTCATTGAATGTAGTTTAAGTGATCTGAGTTTGGTGTTTAGATTCATGATGGAAGGAGGGAATTAACACTGTCGTCCTCTCTGTCATTCTGTCCATTACCTTCACTCCCCTAACATTTCTCTGCTGGTTTCTGTCTTTCATTGGGGGGGGGGGTAAAGGAAGAGAGCAAGAGTGTTAAGGCAGACGTTGAAGTGAGAAAGACAAAGGAGTGTAAATGAGTGGTTAAGCTGTGTGTAGCGTGTGTATCTTCACGTACCTCTACTGATTGGGCGTGTATGTGTGCACACTTTGTTTACTTGCTGCCTGGGTGGGCTGGGAGCAGGAGCGCGACCGTCAGAAAACATATGCATACATGTAGAATGACGTCTGTGCCCCAAACATTTCTTCTGTCAGCGCACTGAGAAGACAGTTGACAGAAGGGAAAGCAAGAGAACAAAGACGGACGGCATATAAAACTAATGCTTTTGGTAAGAGCCTCTCGCTGGAGCATCAACCAGCGGGAATCTAATCAACGAATAGATTATCGATGGTGGTGGGACTGAATGGGACACGAGACGCAGTAAGACAGGTATTATCCTTGGGCTGCTAGTGTGCGTTGTGCACTCGTTGGCCTCGGCAGCATATTTTGAAAGTGTGTGTTATCCCTATAGTGTTAGCTTGTTAGAATTAACAATTCACTCTTTCTACACAGCTTCTCAGTTCTGTGACCAAAAATATAACAAGATAACAAGATGTAAGTTGTCAGAGACAGCACTGATAGTGTCACTGAGTCTTAAAAAGACACTTTTCCATCCTACACATATAGGGGTAGAGTGATATACATCTGTCCATTCAATGCATGTGTGCACTCAAGTTTCCACATCACACTTCTGTAAGTTTCATACTAGACCACGATTGGCTTCCGCATTAGTCGTGATGTCACACTGTCATGCTTGTAGGTGCATGTCTTAAACTCAGATTTCTGGTGCGCCCAGAGAAACTTTCTCCCTTCAGCAGATGAATGTGAAAACAGCCTTCTGGTGTCAAGTGAACATACAGCATCCTGTAACAATAAGAAAAACACATTTTTGAGCGGAGGGGGACTTGAGCCTAATGACATTAAGTGGATGATCAGTATTAAAAGGCTGTTAATAACATCATGATAAAAGATGCTCTGACACAACAGGTGTGTAGAAGCAAAAACACGCTTGGGTAAAGATAATATGGAATGTATTATGTTATCACCATGTTGTATAGGGATGCACAGAAGGGCTTTCTGGGTAGCTGTAGCTCACATGGGCTTGTGAATTAGATGACACGCACATCTTCAAAATCTCAACTGCACATCCTGTGTATTTGCAGTGCTGTGTGTCAAGCCTGTAATTGGTGGGTCAAGGAAGTGTATGCAATAGCTGCGGGAATTGAGGGGGGGGGGACCCAATAAAATCACGAAAGGACACTTAAACTTGAACATGAATCCATTTATTTTCTTCTTAAAAAAAAAAAAAATCTTTTTAGGTTTCAAAACAGGTTCTAGTTTTTTGTTTTCAAGTTTCCAGTGCATTCACTTTCGGTGAAAGCAATAAGTACTGTCGCCTATACACACACACACACACGATAACTTCACATATAAGCAGGTTTCAGACTTGAGAGGAAGTGCAGGATGGAAGAGCAACCCCAAGGACTGCAGCAGTAACAGAACAGAAAAGAAGATAATGAGAAAGATAATGAGGAGGGAGAGAACAATAAGTAAATGGAGGACAATGAAGTGGGAGAGAGGTAGAAGGTGTGAATCATTGTTAGGCAGGTAATAGCCGGGCAGGTGTTACATGCCCGCCTATTTTAAGCCTGTATGCCAGCTTGTTACTCGACTCTTGTTTTGCCGCTGGGGTGTGAAGTGTGCTGTGACATGTGTTCAGGAGGCGGGGTGATGTGAGAGGTGCGCGCGTGTGTTCACGTTACACATATGCATGGGCTGAAATCGTCTTTACTTTACTGTAAAACGTGACATGTAAACGCCGCAGTCAGCTAACCATTTTGCTATTTGTAACCGTTGAGCAGGCGATTTGTTAAGTAAGCCTGTCACTTATCTATCATCTTATCTATCCAACCACGCTTTTCCAATCGCCCAATATCTCCTGTGTTGTTCTGATTTGACACGAAAGAGGAAGGAGGTAGTTTGATAGAGAAAGACTGTGAGAGAGAGGGAGAGGAGGGGGGGGGGTGCTGGAGATCATGGACAGAGATGGTGCGATAGGGAAAGCAAGAAAATGTGGATGTGGTGAGATAAAGCGACAGGAATATATGGGAGAGAGACAGGCCGGCAGATAGGGAAATGGATTGGTGGCAGGGAGGGATGGTGATGAAGTGATGGAGAGTGTGAGGAGGAGGAGGATGTGTGAGGAGAGGAGGGTGTCTGAGCGCAGTGAAGAGGAGGAGGGTGGGATGGGTGGGGGGGTGGGAGAGAGGGATGAGAAAGGGAGGAGAGGTGGAGGAAATGGATAGAAATAGCTGATGCACTCTGAGGCTTACAGAAAATCAATAGCAGTCAAGAGGGGAAGGCACAACCCCCACCCTGCTCCCTCTCTCTCTCTCTCCCTCTCTGACTGTTCTCTCACCCTCCAGTGCTCCCTCTCCCTCCAATCCTCTTCCTTATGTTTTTTTTTTTTTTTTTTCCTCTGCACTCTTTATCTTTTCACATCTTTCTTTCCTCCTCGGTCCTCACTCTTTCATGTACGTTTTCAACCTCTTCTCCTGCGCCTCCACTTTGCCCTCTTCTCGTCCCCCGTACATTTTCCATTCCCCGGTCGTTTCCGCATCCCTTCACACCCCTCCTTCACCCACTCCTCCTATCACCGTTCTTGTCTTTCACCCTCTTTCCAAGACTTCCACAGGCTGCTGCATGCCTAAGATGGAACAACAGGGACTTCTATGTCCATTTATTTTTTTTTACCTTCCAAAACAAGCAACTGAAGTCAATGGTAATTTTCTACCACTAGAGAGAAGGTGTGGTTAGGTGTGAAAATGGGAATGGTTACATTTGGACTACAACTTTGCTCCATTCATTCTTCACACTGTTACTTAAGCCAGTGTTGACTGCTTGAGCTTCTCATTTTCACCTTTTTTATTTTTTACTTTTGTATCATGTCGCTCCTTTTTTAAAAATTTGTCACGGCAAGACATGCTGAATGTCACGGACTAAATTCTGCATTTCTGTGCGTTCTTGCACACGTTTATTCGGTCAAATTGTGTGCTTAATTATGCCACCTGTCACTTAAATACTTCAGTACAGTATTTAATCTTCCAATGTGTCTTTGTCAGTCATAATATTGTCTGGTTAATACAGCAGAGAAAGAAATGATTTAATGATTGTCCTTCATTATTCCAGCAGTGATCATGGCATGGAGTAAAGACTT
Organism: Thunnus thynnus; assembly: GCF_963924715.1. Lineage (NCBI taxonomy): Eukaryota > Metazoa > Chordata > Actinopteri > Scombriformes > Scombridae > Thunnus > Thunnus thynnus. The sequence goes on from NC_089519.1 coordinate 10,163,527, forward strand.
CATACAAAAGGCGAAAGAATCTTCTCCTCTTATTTTCTCAGTATAAATAATAACCCAATAAATTGGTGCAAAATACAGAACCTGCACTCTCAGGTTAAAGAACTTCACATAGAGAGTAAAAAGGGACGTGTTTGTAATGGGTGATAAATGTCCATTTTAAATGTTCTTTTGTTTTAGCGTAAATGTGAAAGTTTTCTCTTTTGTCATTCATTTCATTAGTTTTTTATTAAATTTAAGCCCTGAATTCTGTCCTTCACTCATTGTCTTTTCTTTGATCCTTCTAACAGTTTTCCACCAACATTTACAATAACTGTGTGTTGCGTTGACGGCGTGTTTGCTCCGAGTCTGGTTCTTGTCTTCGAGTCCATGTCTATTCTGCCTCTTGAGCTGTGCTGATATCTCAAGGTCTAGCTCTCACTTTTCTTCTGTTTACTCAAGGAATTGACTAAGACTTCACAAACAATAATAATACTTATAAATCTCAACGTTGACCCCGTCTCAGCAGGGGAAAGGTGATTCACACACCTATCACAAACAAGGAGACTTTGTGCTGTCGTACATGAGAAAATATTGTCATATTGTTCATTAAATGATTATTTATGAAATTGTCCTTACTAGCATTTTATAAAATGTTCTAGATGGAGATACTTGTCCGTACACATTGCAATTCATACTGCAATACCCACTATTCAACTTTCCTCAAGGCCCTTAGCGTCGGAGCTTAAATAGTGCATACTGTGGTGTGCGCGGTCTGTCCAACAGAGGACATGATGTCATCGAAACATTTTAAACCTGTTCTGTAGCTTCTGTGTTGTGCTCTATAGAGTGACTGCGACTGAATGACTCGTCTCTGACTCAATTTACCGGACTCCGACAATGTGCAAGTGAGACCATATTCAGGGAGGGAGCTGGATTTTTGCCTATTGTGATCAGTGAATGAGTGTTGTACAGAAGAGCGCTATGCAGCCGGTGAGTCCCATGAATGCTTCACCAGTGCTCTGTCCCAAATCATCTTGGTGAAAATAGCCTTTTTAGCTGATTTTCACTGTGCTAATGTAAGCTTTACTTACCTCAACCTTTTCAATCCATTTTGCCTGCTCTAGGGATTGGAGTATGAGAGGAAAGGCTTTTTTTTTTTAAGGATTGAGGAATTCAGTAGTGAAAACCTCACTCTGTCTGTCTCTTCTTTCTCTTTCTCTCCCCCTTCTCTTCTTTGTTGTCAATCATAGCTTCTCTTCAAAGAGTGAGGGTTTAAACAGGAAAAATCCCACAAACAAACAGCCGTGAGGTGAAAAATACTCTTTTTCTTTAAAAAAAAGACCTTTTTGCATCTATTCCCCTTTTTAGTTTAGGTTTCTTCATCTCTATCGCAAAGGTAGCCTTGTCTGGAGTGCCCTTGGGAGCGCTTACCCTTGGTGTGTATACCACTGCCACCATCTGTGGTGAGGACGTCCCGGCTAAAGACATGCCCATGACAAAGGGGAAAAACAAAAGCCCGAATAAATAGAAAAGACAATAAAAAGATGAAAGGATTGTGGAAAAACAAAAGCGTAAAAGTCTTAGCTGTGATGCAAGCGGCGGTATCATCAGAAAGCGTCTCTAATCCAGGATTACTGTGTTTATTCTGTGTGTGTGTGTGTGTGTGTGTGTGTGCGCTGCGTCTGATCTGAGAAGACTATACCATATGTGTTTCAGTCACTTTTGTGTCGTACACACGGTCAGTTCACAAACATGTTGTTCATGTTTTTTTTGCTGTATTAGATCCAAGTAGCATGAGAACAATAACAAAAGGATTAAATGTCCCACCATATACTGGGTAGAATGGTGCTATCAATTTCAGCAAAAAGGGTAGTACCAACATGTTTTTGTGTATTGTATGGTAAACTGTTAGGTAGAACACAGTAGCAGGTCAATTCATTAGCACATGCTAGTCAGACGCCGTCAAACTCATGCAGACTTTGTTGATTGTAAGGATCCGTATAAGTGCCGGCGCTCATTTCAGTGTACGGCAAAGTGAAGAAAAACGACTTGATTTGACAGTATACTTCCATCAAAATGTGATTTTTGATGGCTTTTTACTGTGGAATATAGCCCTGTGATCAAATGCTCACGGGTCCTGCTTAGCATCTAGGATCCCTGAGCAAGTATGAAATTTCATATGAATGTGTGAAGTGCATGTCGTGTCACTGTGTAACCCTGTGTTATATTCTGCTCTTTCCATCTCTGTGTAGGGGCCTCCGGCGGGTCCTACCACTGCCACCCAGACCATGCATATGGAGAGGAGAGTGATAAGGTAAGCCACACACCTTTTAAAACATATTTATCTTCACACCAATGTAATACATTTCAAGCTTTGAGAAACTGTTCATGTTATTCTCCATGTTGTGCTCTTAGGTTTGTCGTTTTGACACTTTTAACAGTTGTGCCTCTGTGAGACACTCTAACACAGCACAGTTTGCAAATAGCAACTCTGCTTTGTGTTTCACAAATGCTGAAGTATGTTAGATGGTAGACGTTGTACAAGTTTAGAGAGCATGTAGCAGCATAAGCTGCAGCATGTTTTTATTTCTCTTCATTTGTTGGAGATGGAGCTGACTGGAGTTGTTTTTTAATAACCAGCTGATGGCTGAAACTTTTAGTTTTATCAGCTGATTACTAGCTAATAAATTCCTTCAACGTATTTTTATGTTCATTTTGAAGTATCGCATTAGAAAAGGTTGATGGCAACGGCAAAATTTGAAAAAACTTTGTAAAGTTTGTATGCTTGCTTGAGATGGTTTTTGCCTTTGTGCTAAATGGGAAACACCTTCGCCAAATAAGTTCTGACATAGCGAACATTTAACTCACGTGATTGATGTTTTACATGTATGGTATGAGCATGATTCTGATGTTTTCTTTTCATACTATGTTTGTTGACAGTTTGAAATAAACTGAAGAGATTAAAAATAACGGCAGATGAAAACAGTAGATCAGTGTGGAGCGAAGAGCAGATTAACACTTAAATTACTACTTGAAACAAACAGAAATATCATATTTCCATCATGTTTTCTACGTCATTATTCATCGTTTGAGGTTTGACTGTGCTTGTTTATATTGTTGCGCCCCCTTCCTTCCTCTCCGCAGTGCCATAATTGGAACCTGACTGCAGGATTAGCGCCACCTAGTGCTTATCTCGATGGAGCAACTCCTAATATACTCATAACAGTAGCGGATGGAAACGCACTTAAATTCGCATTTTCTTTGGCTGATTTTCTGAAAATTTGGTCTGATACATTTGGATGGAAACTCAGCTATTTATACAATGTCTACACTAAACATAATGTGTTTTTCCATTCAGGTTGCTTCATAAGGGAAAAAGTCAACTTATTCTATATTTTTGACATAGTATTACTGATAATTCTAGCATTACTTTTAAAACATACTCAATACTAGATCATATAAGCATAATTTAAAACGCAGTCGTTTATACACTAATGTTCTTCAGTAAATGATAGTCACCGTCACAAGCGAAAGCCCGTGTTGAAAGCAAGCAGATCAAGTGAGAAACGGCGGAGAAGGAGAAGAGGGGAGGCAGGATGCTGAGGAAGGTGTTGCAGAAAGCTTGGAGGAAGAGAGGGAAGGGAAGGGAGGGAGGCGAGGCCAAAAACAGGGAGGGGGTATTGCTAATGATTTCACCTCCAGCTGTGGGACTTGGTTGGAGTGAGAGAAGGGAAAGGAGGGAGGGCGGGAGGGAAGGAGGGGAAGGAAGGGAGGAACAGTGGCAGAGGAAACAAAATGAGCTTTGAAATCTTGTTGATGGAAAGAAAATAAGTGGGGGAGGGAGATGTGTTTGAGTGTTGGTGGAAGCATGTCTGCAAATATTAATGAATCTGTAAAAGCAAATGACCGTATTTGCTCAGCGTGTAGCGTCCACGTCCGCGCACAACTTCTAGGGCGAAGAGAAACCTGGGCTCGGCTATATATTTCTTAAGTGTACGTGTGTGTCTGCGTGCACTCCGCATTCTAGAGAACTCTTTATTTTGGTTCTCAGCAATGACAGCGAAAGCCACAACAGCTGCTGGCCACAGTTACCGTGTGTGCGTGTGCAAGTGGATGCATGCATATCCCAAATGTGGACATAGTGAAATAGAACGTGGTAGGGTGTGTCTGTTCTCATGCTTCAGGATATCTGTCCAGCCTGGTGTGTGCTCTCACTGAATGTGGACAGAGTGAAAAGGAATGGGAGGGTGGGTATGTGTGTGTATGTGTGTGTGTGTGTGTGTGTGTGTGGTCCCTACTCTGTGAGCACTGCAGAATGTGCTGTAATATCAGCCGTGGAACAGTTCACAATGTTTCTAGGCAATGTGTGTCGAGCCTCTGAAAGTCAGCATGTTTTTCTTTTTTCTTCGTATATCCTGGCTTTAGTGGGAACATGTTTGGACCAGACGTGTGTGTATGTGTGTGTGTGTGTGTGTATGTTCACAACAAGCACTCTATTTGGCCATGTTAAGCCATATTGCTTGAGGACACACACACACACACACACTCCTTTGTCTGACACTGCTCCCCTCCCACTAACACGGGCAGACAGGCCCATCAAACTTTCATACTAATGGGCAATAGTCTGCATGTGTTAAGACAGACTGTGTGTGTTTGTGTGTGTGTGTGTGTGTGTGTGTGTCCTATCTAAGAACTTCTTGTTTTGTCCCCTCAGATTTTAGGCCGAGGTCTCGGACAGGACAAGCAGACAGAGGAAAAAGGGGGGGGGGGGGTAGCAAGAGGAAGAGGGGACTGTAGAGGGGTTCAGCTTATCTGATGGAAGGAAAGGGGGGGATGGGAGGAGGTTGTCGAGGAGGGTGTGTGTTTGTGGCAGAGGGAAGGAGGGAACATGTCAGGCCTGGGATGGAAGACGCTGGCTTAGATATGAAAATGGGCACAGTAGATGTCCCAAGGGTTTTGGGGTTGGGGCTAGGCTGGTATGAGAGGTTGTGGGGTGTCGGGATGGAGGATAGGGGGTTGTTGTTGTTCAGAGGAACAGATTTGGGGGGTGGGGGTGGATCGCTGGGGCCCTCCATCCTGTGTAGAAATGGGCACAGATAGCATGTCCCCTCCATATCTGTTTCGATCAAATAAGCTGTAGCTGTTTTAATAAAGTAATACTTTGGCTCATTAAATGTGGTGTATAATAGTATGATTTGATGATAAAACTTCACCGCATGACTTTTTTTGTTTCATTTGACAAAAGGAATATGAAGACTGTTTTAAATGTGTGTTAATATGCACATGTCTTTTGAAAAGTTGGATCAGACAAAGTACATCTGTCTCTTTGTGTCTAAGAAAATTCTAAGCAAGGGAGGACACATTGTACACTTCAAGGCTTTCTTTTACTTGGTGAAAGAGGCAATGTCTTTTGTGTTTGGTAGCCAGGGTCAGTTTATTCTAATTCACATGTATAGTATGTCTACTTTTTTTTTCCCCCTCAAGATGGGTTTTAAGTACTCTTGATTAATTTGCACTGTTCACGTAGGAAAAGTGGGTAAAGACTTGTAGGAATGAGCTGGAAACAACAGATGTCGCTTAGTGTGTTGAAGCATATTCAAAAGGAATAAATAACATAACCGGCATAAAACCTGGCATCGTCTCACTGCACCATGTTTGTTATTTGAAAACGTGTCGGTCATTCCAACGCATTGGCCACCGCACAATTATGGTGTCACACAATTGCACAAAATGGTGGCGGATACACCAGTTGTGTCGGACCCAAATGTTCAGGCATGGTAATTTACATGGCTTGTAAAAAAAAAAAGGCAGACACAGACAGACACGCTCAAAACTGTGGTGTGTAACCCCTCGCCACGACCCAAATTTGTTCTGTCATTTAGTGTCTGGTGCGCCCTGAGGCTGCTCCAAGCTTCACCCCTCCGTCGTCTCTGCCTGTCTTACACACTCTCACATCTCTTTTTTTTCCTCTCCTATCACATTTCGTTGTCCACTCAGGTCAAGACTAAATGAAGTCATTGTTATTGTTTGTCTTTCCCATAAGCTGTTCAGGCTCAGGTCACATCCAGTGCTGTGAGTGAGTGATAGAGCCATTAGAGTACAGTGTGTTTGGCCCTACAGTCAAAATACATTTTGTTCAGGTTTGTTAGAACAGCAGAGTCTGCCTCTAAAGAGCTGTAGAAGGTATTGTTCTTTATAGGCTGTAGAACTCAAACAGTGGCAGCTGCCCATGTGTGAATGTGAATTTGCGCATGTCTGCAGGCATTTCCATAACTGTGTGTGTGTGTGTGTGTGTGTGTGTGTGTGTGCATGCACCCTGCTCTCCAGCTGTTTCCTGTTAGCTATCACACTGCTCTCAAGGTTGCTGAGCTGTGTATGTGTGCCTTTTTGTATGTGTGTGTGTGTGTGTTAAAAGTCACAGCCGCTGAGTCATTTTTATCACACTTTAACAACGTGTCTCTCCCACGAAGAGGGGAGGTGGAAGCAGGCATCAAGTAAGTAGTGGGAAAAAAAGTGTTGAGATGGTAACTATGAGGAAACACGTGTGTGTGTGTGTGTGTGTCTGTGTGCGTTGTCGCTTTAGTAACCTGTGTGTTCTTCAGAGCACAGCTAAGGTCCGTGTAAGGGAGAATGACTAAGATCTGACACATGAGCGTGTGTGTCTGTACGCGCTCTTGCCTCACCAAGTGCCAAGTGTGAGAGTCACTGCTTGACAGTAAGTGAAGTGACTCACAGATGAGTTGATAGGATTGAAAGAGTGTATGAGAACTCATCAGTCAGCTTAAACTTGGATGACTACATGATGTGTATGTGAGTGTATCACTGACTTTTTTGACTCCTTGAGAGAAAGTATTTGTCAAACCATCCAGCCAAGGGTGTGTACGTATGACTCGCATATGGGCCTGTGTGTGCTTGTCTTGCGTTTGCATTTCCTCACTCCAAGAGGAAGTAAGTTTGAACCCTCAGGGCCTCAGAGCACTGGTGGTGTAATATGCTCTCTTTCACAGAAACATGCAGTACATACAAACACACACACACACACACGCACATGCAGGAAATGCCATGAGTCACAAAGGAACCTAGTGTCTATGCAGTGGTATAGATTGTAGGCCAGAGGAGCACGGTGAAATTGATTTATTTGATACGAGTGCTATGGGTCACTAACCACAATACCCATCCCCTCTTTCACCCCCCCTTTTCTTTCCTCTATCGCCACCCCCACTTTTCCACCCCTCCCTCTTCAGAGCGAGGAAAGCCCCAGTCCAAAGCGCCAGAGGCTGTCCAGTCAGTCTGTCTTGGAACAGCTAACCTCATCCGCCCCCCCACCATCCACTCCTTCTCCCCCCATCCGGCCCTGGGAGTCAGGACCCCCAAGTCGGAGACAACCTCACCCCCACACACACTACCACCAGGAGAGATGCCTCACTCCTGCTCGGCACAGACGCAGGTAAGGCATTCTCTTGATTTCTACAACTGTATGTACATATTTTGGTTGAGGACCCCGAAAGTAAAACTTTTGTATCTTTCCCCTCCTCTAGCCCGCCAGCGAGGCGTCAACGTGGCCGTCTCTCCAGACCCACTCGTCACTTGCCTCCCCATCACCACCCATCCACCCAAGGCCCCGCACCTCGCCTCTCACCATCGGAGCTCCAGGATGAAAACTACCACCACAACCACCAACCCTCCACACACCAGACGTACCCAACACATACCCCCAGCGCCTACGGTCAGCCCCCCACAGCTGGAGGGGGGGTGGCAGGTACGGAGGAGCCCCGAGCTTTCCACCCCCCCACCTTGTCCCCACGGTTACTGCACCCGGCCGCTCACCACCACCACCATCACCATCATCATCAGCAACAACATCATGCAACGCAACAGCAACAAGGAGCCATGGTCATGGACTTGCATGAACAGGTGCGACTGCAAATAATTTTTATGTGTGAGGAAGCTTGGAGACATTGACTGCGTGTGTGTGTGTGTGTGTGTGTGGCTGCATATTAACTGTGGTGTGATTTCTCTCCAGCTCCAGCAGGGCAGTGTACCAGTCTCCTACACAGTGACCCCAGTCCCTCCTCACGGCCTCGCAGCGCCTTTGTGCAGCGGTCAGCATCTCCCCCCTACCTGTTCTTCACAACAACAGGTCCCCGCCTGCAGTGTTGTCTTCAGCACTGGACAACACTACCACCCGGTGAGAAGAACACAGCAGTGTGCTGTTTGTAGGAGTGTGTGGGTTGTTTTGTTAATAAAAAGTACACTTTGTGCTGTACAGTCTTTCCTTTGACTCCTCAGGAAAAGGAAAGTGCTCAAGAGGAAAGTGGATAAAAGTAGCAAAGACCTGCAGCATATTTTCCTGTTTGAAGTGGCTTGTTAGTCTTCACAGTCTTGGCTGCCACCTTGTGGCAAGACTTAGTACTTATAATCACCACAGTGTCAAAACATGTAATTAAACACTTTTCTTTCTTGCCTCTCTTCCCATCCACCTTTTTCCAGATGCTACAAGCATGTTCAATGCAACATTTGCCGGTGCCCTATGCCTTTCCCTCGCTGCTGTCCAGTGACCCTCAGTTCCTGCTTCCCCCTCCACCCCACCTCTCTCATCACCCGCCCCACCTCCCCACACCCGGACAGTTCCTGCCTTTCCAGACGCAACAGCCACGATCGGTACGTGAACAATTTATGTCTTTATAGTTTACCTGGCATCCATCTATATTAAATTCCATCTTTCTGTGTTTAAAATAGTGCCAGCACAAAGACTGTGGTATTTGCAGCTGTTTTTGGAGTAGTTTTTATAGATAACACCTGTTACGCATTTGTCATGATCAATAACGTCCCTTGTTTCCTCTCAGCCTTTACAGAGGATCGAAAATGAGGTTGAGCTTCTAGGAGAGCAGCTTTCGGTGGGTGGAGGCTTCGGCTACGCCCACCATCACCACCACCACCATCACCACCAGCCTCCCTCCACACTCCCGCCCTCCACACCACTCCAGTTCCTCTCGCACCATGACCCCTTGTCACAGGAGCTCTTTACAGTGGTGAGTACTTCATTAAATGACATATTTCTTTTGGATTATAGTATATGATTATGGTAGAATGATGGTTTTCTTGGTTGAATAATTTGTTTTTGTTCTCTCTTTCTCATCTTTTACAGCCCTATCCCCACTTTATGCCTCGCCGATTCGCAGGCCGGCGTTACCGCTCTCAGCAGGCTGTACCCCCACCATATCACCCCAGCTTCCTGCCTTACTTCTTGTAAGTGTTTTCTACTTCCTCAGGTTTATGTTGGAACTATACAGGTGAATTTGCACTAGATTTGAGAATGCCTCAGCACGGTAACAAACGGATACTAAGCATTGTATTCCTTGTCTTGAACCAGGTCGATGCTTCCCGTCCCCCCAAATGTGGCCCCCACTATCAGTCTAGAGCTGGATGTGGATGACGGAGAGGTGGAGAACTATGAGGTAGGAGAAACCACTGTCACAACATTCAGCCAAAAATAATGCTAACACATGATACACAGTATGTTCTTTGAAAGAGAGGCTTTTGAAATGAACACAATAGAGTCCGTTTGTCAACACTTGCACCATGAAATCCAGCCACTTTCTGTCAGTTTTCACACAACTTAAACAGTTCATTAATAGAGCCGATTTTTCTAGTTTTTTCAGTTTTCTAACTGCTTTTAATAAGGTGACAGTTTTTCCAAAACAATGTCCATTGTAAACTTTGACTTCTAAACTTTGCCTTTCTGTTTGAAACCTTCAGGCCCTGTTGAACCTCGCCGAGCGTCTCGGAGAGGCAAAGCCCCGTGGTCTAACTAAGGCAGATATAGAGCAGCTCCCGTCATACAGGTTCAACCCCAACAACCACCAATCTGAGCAAACACTGTGAGTACCTTTCCTTAGAAAATGTATGTGTGGTGAGGAATTTTTTTTGTGCATGGTTGTAGGTTTTGGGTGGTACGATTTAAAATGTCTGTACAAGACTCTGTGTAAAATGGTACCAACCTTGCCTTGTCTTACAGGTGTGTGGTGTGTATGTGTGACTTTGAGTCTCGCCAGCTCCTAAGGGTCTTGCCCTGTAATCACGAGTTCCACGCCAAGTGTGTAGACAAGTGGCTTAAGGTGAGTGAAGACATTAAATTATTTGGATATCTCTAAGTGTATCAACTGTTTTCCACGGGTCGCTTAAGGCCTGGTCACACCAGAAAGTGGCTGTCAAATACATATGTGTGTGTCTGAGAAATATGTGGTTCTGGAAGCTTATTGACTGCTCACAAAGCTAGTAGGTGAACTACAGTAGGTGGTGAAGCAACTGCTAATATGTTGGCCAGTTGGGGACATGCTAGTGCTAGTCAATCGAGCTTCTCTATATTTTCTCCTTGCTAGGCCGTTTACTCCCTTCTGGCATTTTCTTTTCAGAATTGTATATATGAAATATGTGTGAAATGTCATTTCATTCAATTATTGAAAGGGGAAAAGTTCTCCCAGCTTGCGTAACAAACTTGTTAGCTCAGCCGTAAATGGGGCAATAAACTCCCACAGTTCATGTAAAAGACATATTTATCACAGTGACTCCTGTTTCATAACTCTGTACAAACCATTAGTTTTGCAGGGCAGTTTATACTTTGACAGAGGAGGGTAAATAAATGTGGATGGAGCCACACAGTTAATAAGCTATTGTTAGTTCCTCTGTTCCACCCTTCCTATCTTCTCTCAAAGGTCAGCACTGTCACGATGACTTACTGTTGGTCAACGACGCATATTTGTGTGTCACTGGTTCCCAAAGTTGATCTACTGACTTCTAAGTAGCTTCAGTTAACAGTTTGAACACTTTTTAAATATTTATTTATTGACATTTAACCCTCATCTCCTAATTTTTTTGTTCCTTCCAGGCTAACCGGACCTGTCCTATCTGTCGAGCCGATGCCTCTGAGGTCCAGCGGGATTCTGAGTGACCTCTTCCTCATACGAACACCCACAATCCCTGACTCCCTTTTGGATGCACCAACGATACAGTGAACTTCTCTCCTTTTATCATATGCCTCCACTCACACATTCTGCCACATAACTGGGACCAGTGCTCCTTAACCCTTCACTCTTTATCCTCCAAGACACAGTAATTCTCACCTGGGATCTGCATTTAGGGGTGTGGAGACTTTCTACTGATTGTGCTCACTATATTGCTGGACTTCCTAGGCCTTCTAACATGGACTATTTACGCCCCCGACTACTCTGCCTTCTGCTCATGGTTCCTCCTTACAATGAATGGCCTTTGAAATACATACACACATTGGACATACTGTATGTACATGTATTTTTTTTTAATTTCAAGCCCTTTCAAACTGATGTGACCCTGATGAACATAAAAACTACTTTGAAAAGCTTCTGTATTGTTGTACTAGCTAACCCTGAGGGATAATTGGCAGTCCAACGATTGTGATAATTTCATTGTTTTTATTGTCTTTGCTTGCAGAGACTATCCTTTTCTCTAGACTCATTATAATTGAAAGAATCGGTCCATTTTAATTTCTGTATGTGTATTCTAGCATTCCTCATCATGAGAGCAGTGTGTATGGGGTGAAACAAAGATTTTGTACACTAGGTGTTAAAGAGTGAGCAAGAGTGAGTGAAAAATACACTTTATTTTCTCTATACGTGTGTCTGTGTGCAAGTGTGTTATGCGCCTGTGTGTGTGTGTGTGTGTGTGTGTGTGTGAGAGATACTCCTCCTGTGGTATTTATACAGTTAATTTGTTACATTGCATTGACCTCCTCAATCCTCAATTTAGCTATTTCTCTACTTCAGATTGATTTACACTCACTAGAGGTTGAGGGCATCTTCAGACGGGGTTACATACCATAGCTGAGATCGTTCTTGTATCAAAATGAAAAATCTAAGTTTTGGACCAGGTTCACCTCTAAGGAAGTTGGCAGTGCTCTTGTGTCATTATTCTTTTTTTTCTAAGTCACACCTCCATAACTTGTACAACTTTGACTCCATCAGTCCATGTCTGTGCATCTACATTGTTCTTGTCTCAACGTGTAAAGGCTGGAAGCTTTTGAAAGACATCCACATCCCCCTTTTTTATGTGATACAGTATTTCCTAACCTAAAGAAAACAGATCAGGACTGTTTATCTCTGCCTAGACATATCCACTAAGCTCTCCCCCAAGGCACATTATGTGAATACAGTTGGATCTTTCATAGACGGTTAGGTGGATCCAAAACATTTATTAAAAAAAAATTACCAAAACTTTCAGTCTTGCACAGTGTACTAGCTTTCTTATGGGACTACGTCCTTTGAAAACATGTTTCTATATCTGTCTCTGTACCTAAGCTGCTTTTTCAGATCTGTGTTGGCAGATATAGAGGCAATGTTTTCTCCATCATTGACAGGGAACAAGTTTGAAGAGACTTGTAAGGTCACTCCTAAATCTGTGTTTCACCAGACACTTTGATATGTCAGTGCTTTAATATTTAGATTTAAGACCTACATGCTCTCTTGTCATTCTGAACAAACCACTGATCGGTTTTCCAGAGTCATGTGTGTATGAGAACAAATATTTGAATGCATCACATGAACGTATATGTTCTCCACATCAACTTTAAGTACCTACAGTATCCAATATGTCCCTTTATATTTTCACTGCACACCTGTTTATTTCCAGAGGTTTTGGGACTCTGTTACTTAATAATAGTTCATCTCTGTAAGGCCTATGTCAACATGTCAGAAGTTCAAAGATGTTCACCTCAAGCACAGGGCAGGCTTTCTAATGTAATTTATCACTATTTATCACATTTGGTATTATGTGTGAAGATGGCAACCTGACATAGGCCTTATAGAGACTGCATAAACAAAAGTGTGTTGTGGAAAGTTCATCCAGGCACCTGCAGTGTCTTATGTGAGATGCCTTTTTATAAAAGTTCATTTTCTCCAGGTACAACTTGTATCTACTCAGTGTCACCACACCAGACTAATACCGTTCATTAGTGTCCAGAAAGAACATCATTTTATAAAACTCATCTTCAGTGTTGTTGGTGTATAAAGTCATGTAATATCTATGGTAACGGAGGGAAATTGTTTTCTGTCATCTTTTTTCTTTGGGGTCAAAGGTCATAATTGTGACTGTATGCATCCATTTTGTGTCTTAGGATTGTTTTGTGTTGGACAGTTTTCTGTTGCTTGGTACACTAGCAATTACCTCAGTCCCACTATTTATGTCTTTTCAGAAAATGGCGCAATTAGTGCTTATCAATTCATTTTGCTAATCTTTTCCATGCAAGTTGTTGGGTTGTTTAAATATTTTTCCTTTTAAACTCTATGAAACTCTATCATTAAAATGGTGTCATAGTAGTTTCATTATGTATTATATCTGTAACCAAAATCATTTGAAGGCCTGTTATGATGATAATGAAATTTTTAACAAACATTTGTACATTTTGTATGAGAGTTATTACTAGTAATACTTTATTAAGTAGTGCAATGATTTTTTTAATCCCTTACCCTGTCTTTTGGATTTCAAAAGCTGGCTCAATAATAAATGTATAACATTCTCTTCTAAAACGTTGTGCTTTCGAGTCATTTCTCTCAACTTCTCCTCTCCCGTCTGTCAGCTTTTAAAAATTTAATTCTTGACTTTTCTTCTCCACTGAAATGAAGAAGATGGATAAGTGTAGTGTTTTCAGGACTGTCCTCTTGGTGGCAGTGTAGTTATGTTATCCAGGAGGACCTGGTTCATACTACTGGAGCTAAACTGGTGCATGTCCTCTGACCTCAGTGACATTTATTTACATTGTGCTAAAATCCTTAATTTGTTTCTTCATTTGTAAGGTTTTGACAACTTGTTTCAAGCTGGCAGAGCAGCACTTTTTATATATATTTTGTTTGATTGTAAGAAAACATATCAGTGATTCAAACACTTAATTTGGAGGAGGGAACTGCTCGTTCTCATCCACCAAGCTTTACTACACCACAACTAGAATTCGAGTGCACAGAAACCATCAAATTGTGAAATTTGAAAAATGCACTTCTGAGGCCATGTTATGTACAGAAGTTAAATGAAAATGCCACATCCTGATGACAACCATGCAGTTTGGCAGCCAGGTGTTCTACTGTATTTGGTGACCCATCGGATTCTGTGACCTGTGGTGTTGGAAGCATAGTACTCAGATCCTTCACTTAAGCAAAATTATCTGATATATTAAATGAATATAGGAAAGTAAGTCATTAATATTACAACATTAATACTGATGAGTCAATGCATAAGCAGCATTTTAATATATGAGTCACAGCCTGATTTTCTGCAAAATTACTACTTTTACTTTAAGTAAATTTAGCTGCTAATACTTCTATACTTTTACTTAAGTAGGATTTTAAATGCAGGATTTTTACTTGCAATAAAGTATTTTTACATTGTGGTATTGATAGACTACTTTTACTTAAGTAAAGTATCTGAGTACTTCCTCCAACACTGCAGGTTACAGAATCTGATGGGTCACCAAAAACGATGTAACACTTGTACCTAACGTTACAAACTGTATGTAACAGCACCATCTAGTGGAAAGTTTAAATCATTGCACTTGCTCTGATGGGGAGACAACATTAAATGACCCAAAACAAAATGTAAACTTAAACCCTTACATACCGTTCGGGTCAAATTTCACCCATTTTCACATTTTACAGCAATAAAAACACCCCAAATTACATTCTTTAAGACTGAACTTTTATGACTTTTCCTAAATTGGCTCAGAATATACAGAAATGGAAATAATTCAAAAGTATTTATTTTTGTGCTGCTGGCATACATTTTTACACATAGAGGGTGTTCTGGGTCAGTGTTTATTGATGTTTTTAAAGGGTTATAATGGGACATACTTGTTGCATCCTTCTTTTTCAATAAATTAATAGAAATAAATATGGCTGTTATCTTGTTTTCAATAACATGAGATCATAATATAGCGTGATTGCAAATGTATTGTGTGATAATGGCTGAGCCGCAGGTGTATTTCTCACTCTCTTAACTCTCACATTAGGTTGTGCATGTTATACACATAGCATCTGAAAGAACCATGCTGGTTGTTTAGCAAGTATCTGAATAATAATAAATTAATAATAATACATAAATAATACATTTACATAGATGACAACAATTTCACAATTACATATGTTTGAAAATAATCCTCAATGAGGTTTTGAAGACACTAAGCTCATTTGTCATTCTTTAGATGTACAGTAACTGTGTTGACGTAGTTATTACACTACACTCCTTTACATTACAATCATTTAACACTCATACAGAAATATATTGATCCTCTTATCTTTAGTCTGCAGACCTCAGCATGTGTTGATATTTTAACAGGGGTTTCTAGTCTGAGTCTTGGTACCTCCAGAAAAATGACTATACATGCAGTCGTATACTTCTGTCTGTGACTACAGGTGAGAAATACTGTGCAACAAAACATAAAAACAACCTAATGTGCTAATATGGAGCTTGAAATACAAAACTACACACTGAAAACAAAAGCATTTTTTTGTCAGTTAAAGAATTGTTACGAGCCTAATGTATTTGGAATTTTTGCAAATTAACAACGATGTATGAATCCAAATATAATGAGTCAATAATTTATCAATTAAACAACTTATCACTCTTGTCTTCTTTCATACGATTTGTACCACTTTGCACGGCCCTCTCTGTAAAATATCCTAAAAATGAACCGCTAAATACCTGCAAATTAGCCAGAAAATTTCCATGGAATTAGTATAAAATTAAAGGACCTGTAAAATTAAATGTTACCACTTTCACTTTTTTCATGCACATTCTTCATACACCAACTAATTAGTGAACAGATATGACCTGAAGCATGTTTAATGCTTTAAATCAGATTCAAAAACAAACATTTTCTCACTTGCCCCTAGTGGTATACTGTATATCCATGAAGATGAAGGTGAAATGTCTTTCTTTTCTTCTTCTTTTCTCTCTCTCTCTTTTTTTTTGGGAAATATTTTCAGGTTTATGCAGTGGGGCCTCAAAATATTTCAACAACTTTCTGGTCAAAATTCAAACTCTATAACTATGCACCATTTTTATTAGTTTTTTTCTTTTCACAGTTTGTATACCATGCAAAGCACTTTAACTTTTATGAAGTGCTAGTGAAACAGCTGTATGAACTGATGAACTGATATCATTAATTGTAGTAATGTTACTCCCTGGTCAGTCTAGCTTGACACTTTTAGTGTTTTTATCAGAAGAAAGTTAAATACATTAAGAGCAATTCCACAAAGAAAAATGTTTCCCCTATACTCTCCCATTTCTTTTTCCCTTTGGAGGAACCCCTACCCACCCAGAACACTTTCAAACAAAATATAAAACGGGCACATAATCGACCTTAACCCATCATTGTAGAATCCCGGTCCTGATCTAAATATCAAGATCCGAAACATGAATGACACTCTGTAGTACAACCCAGAACTCCTGTCCTGAGATAAAGACTCAAAAACTTCAAGCTCAGAGAACTGCAACGTACACTTCCTATTACTTCTGAACCATATTTTTCTATTCCCTTTAGAGCACATGACTAATTGATCAACAGAGAGAGCAATCAGCAATGAAAACTTGTTATATTATTACAGCCCTACTAATTACATAACTACAACCCCACTTTTAACAATAACAGATGGAGTGTGACAGATGATACAACTCAGTCTGAGCCCTCAGGTATATGTTCTTATCTTGTCCACAACTGAAGAAATATTGGGACGATTTTTAAAAACTTTGTCTGACATTCTTTGGACTTTTCTAAAGCCTTGTCCACTTATTACAAGTTTTGTTTTCAGTTTCACTGAAAACAAAGAGGCATGCAATAATAGCTTTTACATCACTTACAGCGTGACATTTTAATCTAGCTATTGTATAGCATTGAGCTCAGCCAGTATGAAACAGCTATTGACACATACTTCTAATGTTCAATCCTGGATTATGTGTTGTAGGATTAATATTGGTGCTGTTGATCAAGCCTGGGGTTGGCCATACTCCTGTTAAAGTTGAGACAGATGATGATGATGAAACCCTCTCCACAGTCAACGCCTTGTTGGATCTCATAAGGTGAGAATGAAGTGTATATTCTTTCTGCTGATAAATGCACTTTAAACCAATGAGTGAAGTGCTGATTAATGCAGTACTGATCACATTAGCATCTTACTGTTTTAGACCTTGCTGTTGTTCTCTGCATCAACACTATAATCTCATTATGTCCCCATTCTCAAGGCACAGGTGAAGGAAAAGAGCAGCACTGATGAGTAGAGTCAGCCTTTATAGCTTTGTCCTCTGAGAAGATAAAGTGTCCCTTAGTTTTAAGTAGCAGAATGCCTCACTCCTTTGAATTTGAAGGCTGGCAAGTATCATATCATAGGCATCGAGGGAGTGTTCCTTTATATTGGTGTGAGTGTTTGTGTGAAATGTGCTTTTGAAATTTGGTCACAGTTATAGTAAAAGGAATATTTCACTATTAATTATGTGGACTTTGCCTGACTTCCACCAGGCTGGAATATAAACTAGGTAAAGCAGGTAATCGCCCCATGCAGAGCTAATGAATGGCCCATTTATGTGACCCATCACTTGATAACATGCTGTTTAAAAATGGAGGATGTAAACTGGGAAGATTTTAAATTACATTTCACAAATTAACACAACATACAAAACAAACAAAATGCACCAATAAGGCTTTGCTAAATGACAAACTAACAACATGGGTCTTTCATTATTACCTAATCTTCAGGCCTTGTGTCAAAATCTAGTTTTTGGACTTTTATTATTTCAGTTGATACTCTGCTTATATTGAACATATACTGTATATACGCACACAATACATCATTTTACCACACAGAAAACCTGGGGCCATATAATATATCAGAAACACTGTACACAACACACAGAGAGGGGGAGGAATAGTGGGTTAATAGAGCCAAGGTGCTTAGATTAATCCTGCCATTGACTTCCACATATAAAACACAAAACTCCCAAGTCACAAGGAATTACCGCTCACAGGAAGTAAAAGTGTTGATCCTTTGTTTGTCACTTCAGCACCATGATCTGATTTTAGACTGTAGGGCTTCAACCCAATCAGGACCCACAGTTTCAGTTTCAGTCATTAGGTCTTCATTGCCATCTAGTGGTTTACATGACACAGTATATGCAACGGCCACATAATATCCATCCATCAATTTCTATAGCATCTTATCTTTTTCAGGTTCAAGTTGACTGGAAAAGAGATGTAATATTAGGGAACTGATATTTCAAGCATACAACTGGTAATGGAAGAGGAAATAAACATGCAAGCACAAGTTCATGTTCTGGACATATTCTGGATTTTTATTGTCACTCAGACAAAAGGGAAATTGTGTGTTTGCACATGTATGCGTGTCAGCCTTTACACTATTCATTACATACAGAGCTGTAGTGATTATAGTTAAACTGAGTCACTAGCTGATGTTTGACTGAAATGATTTTGAGAAATGCTTGATTGACTGTTGAAACAGATCCAGGCTCCTGGCTTCATGATGTATCAGTAGGTGTTGTTTACAGCGAGACTCAGCTAATAATCCACCCAAACTGAGTGGAACACTTCCAGAACACCGGGAAATGCAATCAGCTACACTGAGTAAATCGTGCCAGTAAAGAAAATACATTTATGGAATGAATGACTATAAATCTTATCTGAAGCAGATTGGGGGGTTACGTTTTGTGTGATCACTAAGTCAAAATAAAAGCAAAGTGCATTTCCAGAAAGAAATTCTTCTTTTACCCGAGGATACAAAAATATTTGAGTTTTCAGTTGCACATTTCTCTCTGTTTTAGGAGAACAGCAATAATGCCTTCACACTTCTTTTGCAAAATAAGCGTGAACTTTTGCAAAAATTTATACTCCCATCCTCCCATAAGAGGTCACAGACAGGCACAAACTGGCACATGTGTTGCATAAAAAGCCACATTTGGATGCACATGCAGTCACAAAAAAACACTATGTTAGTGTGATGATATAAGCACAGGAGGAGGATTAGCTTCACGGCAAAAGCTCGAGGGCTTTCATGACTGTGACATATTACACCTGTTACCCTCTGTGTGTGTATGTGTGTGTGTGTGTGTGTGTGTGTGTGTGTGTGTGTGTTCTTGCATGCTTGTCTATGTCAGTGCTTTTTTTGCCTGAATTTATGTTTTTACAATATTCATAGTCAATCATGACCTGATTCTACAAAATATATTCTAATTTCTCTAATATTTGCATTAAAGTCCAAGTATTTGTCATATAGTGTGATTTATTTTTCCATGCCATGTTGGAGTTCAGTAAATTGATGCCCCTGGGTCTGATGTTTTGTGCTCGACCTGCGTCACTAGATATCTGGAAGAGAGCACTGGATTCTGTCCTAGACTTAATCTGCTTTTCACTTCATACACTGGTTTATTTCACAACATCCCACACCTCCCACCAAATCTACTTCTCTCTCCCAACCTCAAGTCCTCAGGAAAAGGTATATATATCTTGTTGGATGTAAGCCAATTACCTCCGATTCACTCTCAAGAAGATGGAGTGACTGTTTTCCCTGGAACAGTCTGCCCTGTCCACAACCTTTACATTACCACTGACACATTCAACACCCAGCTGATGCCTCTGGTTTGTGCTCAAAACATCTGTTATTCAGCCCAAGAACTTGATCAAAGACTACTGCAATCACATCTTCAACAGAACATATAACTCCTCCTTTACTCTTTCTACTTGCTCATTAAACTTTGATGCATACCCTCAGCTGTCCCCTGCCTCCTTGAGATCTTAACCTAACACAGGTTCCCCGCCATGATTGGCCCATACATCAGATCCACCTTCAGCCTCTCCGATTGGGCTGCACATTTATCTGCTGCCTATAACATCTTTTTTGAAGCTCATCCTTTCTGCGAGAAGTCAGCTCTCCATTTCTGGTACTGACTTAAAGGGACACTCCACCAATTTTAAATATCTAGATCAGTTTACTCGTACTCAGAGTACTATTCACCCTGTGAAAACTGTTGTATAATGGTGTCTGTGGCTCTGAACGAGCTTTGTCGAGTTTGAAATAACATCATCAGGGTCATTTGAAAGATGCTTTTGAGTTGCATTATGGGAAGTGTAGGATCCAAGGTCTTTTTGTCTTTTTTTGACAAACCTATACTAATAAGTCAGGATTTTTGGCCTTTGTTGCTTTGATTTTTGAACATTGTTTTAAATCTTTTGTTAGTCTCCCAACTTTGTGGAATTGTAACACTAAGTCTCTCTTTAAGTTCCCCTTAAAGAGCAAGACTCACATTGCTTTTGAATAAACTGACTTATGATCTTATGATTTAGACACAAGAAGGCTGTTTTCACATTTATCTGCTGAAAGTGGAAAGTTTCATCTTGAATCTCAGTTTAAGGTGTGCACTTAGGAGCATGATTTGTGACATCACAGTTTGGAGCCAGTTGTGGTCCAGTATGAAACTAAATGAGGTGCGATGTGGAAACCTGAAATCTGCAGTGCATATATACAGAGTATTTACTTTTCAGTGTAGTAGGAGCCATCTTGCTTTCAAGAGTTAAACTTTTAAAACTAAATATATTAGCATATTTATAGATTCAGGATTTGGGAGAGGAAGTAGATGTGTTTTTAAGCTTTTTTTAACAAGGCAATTGAATGTATTTGTGGAAAAAACAAATCAGACACAATTAGACATAATTTGGTACATTTTCTCCTCATGTTTATAATCACCGTTATTTTCACTCCTTTCACTATTGTGAGTACTCATGCCCTCTGCCTTCCTTCAGGCATATAGATTGCTTGTATCAGATTTAAAATCCTTGTGCTGGGTATCCTCCAGGTCATGGTAACTCCGTACACACCAGACATGTTTGTTATAGCCTGAAAACTCATCTGTTTTTTCATACACTGCAGCACTGACTTTGATGTGAAATACAATCATACCCATGTTATCTTCAGTGTCTCAGTTCAACCTCAACCTCCAGTTTTGGGTCACCAACAACCTTGAGTGTTTTGTTTTATGAGGATTAAACCTGCAAGTCCCCAGAAAAACTGATCATTTATCACACTGGTCCCAGAAAAATGCTGGACTTTGCAGAGCCTTTGTTGTTTGTCCTCTGCTGATCAGTGAGGACATTTTAAATGATTTTGTGGGCATTTTTGCCTTTATAAGAGCTAGTAGAGAGTGGCGGTAAATGTGGGGAGAGAGGCAGTGTGAACTGCAACAAAGGTCCTTCAGGGACAAAGGAACATGTTGGCCAGTGCAGCAGTGTGACTCATTGATGTGTTGTAAGCATTTTCCTAAGAAAGTGACAATTGTAAACATTACATCTGCTAAATATCAGTATGTTAACATCCTCATGTTTGCATTTTGATTAAAAAAATATATAATATTAAATTATATTTTGTTGTGAAATTATCATGAAAATTAAAATGAGTTAAATTAAATTGAAATTAAATTAAGTGCACAGAGCAGAGATGTTAAGAGAGCCACGAGACACTATGAGCCAGTGTCCAAATGTTGAGCACACAGAGCAGTATTTTTTTTATTTTTTATGATGGTTTCATTACAAAATATAATTTATGTCCTTGCATAAATATCTTTTTCTGTGCTCATAATATCCCACAGCGCACTCAGAAATGAGGCACAAAATAACTCCATGTATGTCTGTAGTACATGTAGAGGATTTATGTTTACAGTATATGGAGATATCTCTTCTCTCATTTAAAGGCAAAAGCAAATAAAACAATGCATTTAAACAAATGAGTAGTTGTAAAGAATGATGACATCCAGTCGATGACAAGTAGCAGCTAGAGAATATTCAAATGCTCTGGGTTGGACAGCTGATCCAGTCTTTCCATTTCTCTGAGAGAATGACAAACCTCCACTGGAGCTATTCATTGACTAACATTAGAACTCTCACCCAGGTGTATGTGTGTGTGTGTGTGTATGAATGTGTGTGTGCTTATGAATGGGAAGGGAAGACGTGTCCTGCAGGCTCAGCAATCTTTCCAAAATGCACACTCAGCAGACCTTATCTGGATAAATAAAGATTTAAACCCAACAAGTATAGCATAGAGCTCTAACAGTGTAACTCCTCCTCTGTGTAATATGTTGATGTATTGGTCCCAGCAAACACAGTGTGTCCTGACTATAAATACATAAATATGGCAGGTATGATCTTGGCACTTTCATTTAGTAGCCTATACCTGCCTGTATGAGAGAGAGAGAGGGAGAGGCGGTGATGGAGCAGTAGAGTTGAGAGGGAGGGTGTTATGAATTGCCGCAAGCTGTGTGCGCCCTCGTGCTAGTTAACTTGACTGAAGCAGACACACACTTCCATTATGGCAGATTGAAATCTCCAGTGGTCCGTGTAAAGGAGTAATGTGTTAGTTATATGGCCTGGACTGTGAGGGATTTATGCACGTGCGAAGCCCATCAACAATGGCACAGGTATAAACCTCACATCAGTTTTTGTTTTGACCACATTTATTCTGTTTTAGGAGATTATCTTGTGTGTCTGTGCACTAATTTGCATGTTTTTGCATCTAAACTAACTGAAAATAACTGAAAAGTCACATAACCAGTCCAAATCCTTTAGATGTTGACTTGTCGTGGTTGGTTTTTTTAATTTTACTAATTGATCACAATGTTCAAGAGAACATTTTTGTAATTTGACAGTGATGGCTTCTTATAGCCAGACTCAATTATTTAAATCAAGTAATATTTGAATGGTTTCTTTTCTGTTTCCACAAGGCTCCTTTTTATGCTTCCATGCCAGAGACAACCGTGGCTGGAGGCGTCATGTTTTCGGGTTGTCTGTCTGTCCGTCCATCCATTTCTTCATATTTGGCACAAACGTCCACTTGGACTCAAGGAAACTAATTAGATTGTGGTGCTCAAAGGTCAAAGGTCAAGGTCACTGTGACCTCACGTCCGTTCCATTCTTGTGAACACGATATCTCAAGAGCACCTAAAGGGAATTTCATTAAATCTGGCACAAACATCCACTTGGTCTCCAGGATTAACTGATTAGATTTTGGTGGTCAAATGTCAGAGGTCAAGGTTGTCACAAAACACATTTTTGGCCATAACTCAAGAATTCATACGCTAATTATGACAAAGTTTCACATGAATGTCTTATAGGATAAAATGATGAAATAATCACAGTTTATATCCAAAAGGTTGAAGGTCAACTTCACTGTGACATCATAATGTTCTCCAAAACACTTTTCTGGCCATTATTCAACACCGTAACTCAGGAAGAGAAGGAGAGATTGTGACCATATTTCACATTTGGTCAGATACTGAATTGGTGACGCTAATCTTGGTGCCCACCTTGAAACTGTGGTGATTGTACAGATCTTCTGTGCTGCCAGGTTGAAGATGTGTGTGAAGCATCCACATTTTAGAATTTGTAGATTCTTTGCAGCAATATCCATATTTGAAGCTTCGTCTACTGTCATGACTACAACTTTGTGTTTTATCAGAATCAGCTTTATGGGCCAAACATGTGAACACATACAAGAAAAATACACATAATACCTTTTATTAAATTCCTTCACTACAAATATCATGAGTCTGGACAGACATGGATGTAAACTGCAACTTGACTGGTTGGCGGAGGTATACAACGGTGAGGCAGTATTTCTAGTTTGAAATTATATATTGTTTGTACATTGTATGTTTTATCATAAGTCAAACAAAAAAAAAGAAAAGAAAAGTGGAATCTCACCCCCCCCAGCCAAGATGAATCCATTCTTAAGGCTGTTAGCCACTGAATCTGCAATGGATTATTCATGAGCAACAAGCAGGAATGTCTAAAATATCTGCGGTCTGTTCATGTCTCCTTTATATTGCTTTCACACCCAGATTTTCTGTCTTCTCTCTTTGACTTCTGCAGAAGAGTGGCCTTGTGACATGACTCCCCTCTTACTGTGATGGCAAATCATAGTCATGCGCACCCAGTTTGACTGCTAAATATACTCTTGGCATGGGCTCACACACAAGTATGTGAGCCCACTCACACACACACACAGGTGCAACAGAAGAGCATTCTGTATAATGTATTGTGGTGTGGGATAATAAAATGAGCTGCAGAAATAGCCTAAAAGAACACATACAGCAAGTCAAAAAAGAATGAGTAGTGTGTTTTTGGAGGATAGAAGAAGACATATAAGGTTTTCTTATGGTGAATAAATGAAGAAATCAGAGGTTAATGGAATTTCCAGCATTCACATTTTTTTGTGATTTTGAATTTGAAGATTCTCATTTTCACAGATATAATCCACACAGTGGTCAAAGTGAGTGAGTGTAGCGCGAGTGAGACACTTTGGCAGTGCATGATGCTGTTATGGGGAATTCAGCCATATTTCTCACTAACATTAAGGGAGATTTCACATGGCTGAACTGAAAAAAGCAGCCCAAGTGTACATGGTGCACCTGATTTGCTGCAACATCAGGTTTTCATTCCATGTAGTCTTTTGCTCTCCCCTCCCCTCTGCTCCCTTGCTTCTCTCATTGTGACAACCCCTGCTCACAGCTGGCAATCTGCTGTTTCAAAATCATATTCCAGTGATGATAACTTCAAACTAACCCATAATCACTTTGAAAAATCTTGCTTGTGTCTAAGTAATCAGCAGAAAAGAAGGATGCTTAAAAAAAGCCTCTTATGTATGTAAATATGCAAGTAAAAATAGCTTCTTCTTTTATCACCAGGTCTTAATGAAGACGGAAGCAAAGACGATCCTCTCTTTGAGGCATTTGATTTTCTCTCTTCAGGTCAGAGGTGAAGGGTTTCCAGGGCAAAGTGCAATAGATTTCAATTTCCCTTTGTCCCTGGTGTAATACACATGCTTAACTTGCACAAAAGGTAATTGTTAACTTGCACTTATGCACTTTTTGCTCACACTTAGCTCCATAGCAGTTTATCTTATCCAATCCTATACAAAATCCATCTTTTTACAAATGTTATTGTTGTACTGTTATGTGGGTATTGTCATTGTTTATCTGTGCTCTGACTCCTAGAGTCTATGGTTACAGTCATATACTTTGGTTTCTTCTGCGTTTTCTTCTCTGAATTTTTAAAGTTTGGGCTCACTGACTGCAAGAAATCACTGGCAGAACAGAGGCCACCTATAGAGCAGACTAACAGCTGAACATCAGTCCAAGTCGTGACGTGAATCGTCTCCACTCCTGTCCGAAGCTCAGGGGACCACACGCACACAGACATACACAATGACACACCTCCCTTCCCCGACCCCCCTCCTCTCTCTTCTCCTGCGGGCAACACAGAGTTTCATGGAAAATTGTCCGTGGCCTCTTTATGGACTCTAAACTGCAAGTAGTTACCCTGAGGAAACAACAAGCGTCCTGGCTGTGCGCACTGCGCCCTACACTTTTTGGAAACTGCGCCAATTGCCTAACGCACGAAGTTGTCCGCGCTTCATCAGAAGAAAGCAAGATCGAAGTGAATTCAGGTGAGCGCTGCTGGTTTCATTGATAGAATAAGAAGACTACAACAACATTGCGCTCATCTGGACTGTTGGTTTTGGATCGAGAGCGGTTTAAATGTCACCGCGGCTGGTTTGTGGATGAGGCGGCGGCGCACAATGGACAGTTCAGTCCCTGTAGTAAGCTACAGAATAAAGGAGAAAAATGTTGTCTGTCGCCAATAAACATTGCCTACAAATAACCTATTTCTTATGTTAGACAAAGTTTCATCGTATATTTTTGCCGCTACTCAGTATTCCGGCAACAAACGTATAACCGGAGCAGGTGTATGGCAACCCGCGCAGAAAAGAGGAGGGAGTTGTAAGAAAGAAGGCTTTTTCCACGACGGAATATATTGTGTTTTGCTGTATATTTCCACTCTTCACACACAAGGAACTTCTTTTCCGGAGGACACTCCGAGAAAGTCTGAGAAGTTTGTCCGGGAGGGCAGAAAGGAAGGAGATGAGTCCCAACACTGTTCTAATGCTCTTCATTCTCTCTCTCACACGTGAGTTGGTTTATATTCTTTAAATATGTGTATTTAGGTGGAGTGATGCAAAAACTATTGCAAGGATTAGTCAATAATAGTCGATTGATCGACAGAAAAATAATCACTAATAATTTTGATAATTGATTAAATGCTTTGAGTCAAGAAAAAATGTCTATATTACCTAATTCCAGCTTCTCAAATGTGAATATTTTATTTAGTCCTCTATGACAGTAAAGTAAATATCTTTGGGTTATAGACTTTTGGTCAAGACATTTGAGGACGTCACCTTGGGCTCTAAGAAACAGTCATCATCATTTCCCCCCGTTTTCAGCAACTTTATAGACTAAACAACTAATCTGTTAATTGAGAAAATAATCAACGGATTAATAGATACTTAAAATAATCGTTAGTTGCAGCCCTAAACTGAAGTGTTCTCTCAAGGCTTAATAGCATTTTCTGAGAGTTTTAGCCAGCCTGTTTTAGATCAAGACGCTGTCCATGGTGCTGAAACATTTTCCTTCATCATGTAAATATCTTTTGAAAAATAATGGTGATCTCTCTCTCTCTCTCTCTCTCTCTCTCTCTCTCTCTCTCTCTCTCTCTCTCTCTCTCTCTCTCTCTCTCACACACACATAGACACACACACACGTGCGCACACAAACACGTGCGCATACAGACACACATATGCACAAAGAGAAAATTCACCTCAGGGAGTTAGTAGTGGCCTGCTGAAGTCAGTATATCCAGCACATACACGCACACACACACACACACACACACACACACACACACACACACACACACACACACACACACACACACACACACACACAGTTGAGTTATTTAGTCTCAGTGAACTACAGGAGAATTTGTTCTCATAACTAACCTAAAGATGCATGAATGAAATATCCAGTTTTGACCAATAATAACATACAATAACTCTGAAGAACTTATCCAACTAAATGCTAACATCATATCTCTGTACCTTACTTTAACTTTACTAAAGAGACATGTTGTCTTTTCATTGTCTCTCAGTGTAGCCAGGATCTTAGTGTGGAAATAAGTCCCAGTGAAACTAAAATTTGTCAGAGA
The DNA here is from genome assembly GCF_963924715.1 of Thunnus thynnus. NCBI lineage: Eukaryota > Metazoa > Chordata > Actinopteri > Scombriformes > Scombridae > Thunnus > Thunnus thynnus. The sequence continues at coordinate 10,190,618 of NC_089519.1, forward strand.
TGTTTGACTAGTCACCAATTTTTGAAATTTACATTTAAGTATTTGAGTTGTTTTTTTTTTTTTGAACAATTTCTATCTTCCTTTCTTATATGTTGGTTTGAATGCTATTTCAAAAACTTCTCCACATACCAGGAATAGAATTCTCGCAACAAATCCCTTTCTTTTATTGAAATTACATTTTATGTACTTTTTCCTTTTTTGCCAGAAACATATTGTCCAAACTTATACGAGAATACGTCTTAAATAACCCAACCCATCATGGGTAATCTGTGTGTATTTGTATAATTTAAACCCCCCCTCAGATCACCAGAAAATTTACTGACAGAATATTGAGGCCATGACCTCTGTGTCCTTTGTCAGTAGTGCCCTGAGTGTAGCTAAGTTGTAGTTTGTGCTTATAGTTTTTCGTCATATTTTTCTCTGTGAATAGCATAACAACAAAATCAGCTTTCAGTGTGTTTTGTTCAAACATTGTGGCAATCATCTTACATGAAGCATCTAATCAATGTTTGTAATCTGTGACAGCTGATTCACGTTGTTAGTGTAAGGTGTGATGATGCATGTGAGTCCATTATAACTAAAGAAAACATGGTATGTTTTGGTGGAGTCAAAGGCAGCCACAATGACACTCCATACAACAGCTTTGGCCTTAGAGACAGACAGGTTCTTATGGACTACGTGTATGGTATCCATACTCTTAAAATACATCTAAGTAAAAGGAGATGGACTCTTTCAATAATTTACTGTGGGCTATTTTATACCTACTGCCAAGAAAGCACTTGGATAGCATGTCCCACCTCTGTCTAAAAGAAGAGCTACCTTTTATTAACCTCACCTTTTGTTCTGTGGAGTTTTCATTCTTTACCCATGACATCGCTTCAGCTTGTAGGCTATTAAAATGATCAGATGAAGACTTATCTTTGAATAAAAAAAACATCAACTAACAGGACAAAGAGAGACATCATTGTTCATATCTGCTCTACAAAAACAACTGGACTCTTTAACACAGATCAGGTATGACAGAAAATATAGTCAAGCCTTTTTCTACAACATCCATCAAGGCAAAGATACCCTGAAATCGAGGTCTAAATTATTTAAGTGATGTAATCCACCAAGAAGGCACGTAGCACTTCTCTATGTCTTTTACCGTGTTGTTGTGAGTGTTTCCCTGGAGGCCTGAAGATTTGACCGGGCGCTGTACTCTGCAATGATGTTTGGCAGCAATCCTCAGCGTTTAACTGAAACTGATGTAAAACATAGAGATAAAAAAAAAACACACTACATCCATTCAATAATCTTAATCTAAGTTGATATCAAGAATACAGCCTGAAAATCACAGTGTTAATAGTTTTTACATACAGTGTACTAACGGTAAACTACACTGTTCTTATAATGTAAAAAGAAGGTGGACAAGGGACATCTTTATTTTACAACCCACATATCCCAGACATAAACTATAATAAGGAAGCTTTCAATTTTCAGTCCTTTGTTCTGTAGTGTACTGTCACTCAATAGGAATGGCTCTTTCCTCAGCTACAATTATTGATACTTTTCAAAATGAGATGGCAATGTTATGTATAAGTGAACTGATGACTAGCTTGCTACACTTTTCCTTATTCTGTATGTTTTCCCAAAAAAACTCAATAAAGTTTGTTTGTGAGTGAAAATACAATATATGTAACCATGAAACTTACTACTTTAAAATACTTTAAAATGTATACCACAAGTCATTTCATTGCAATGGCAACACTGTTACCCTGTTTCCCCCATTTTCCTGCCTCATTACCGAGCAACAATATTACTGTGCTACTAAAAAGGTACTAAGGAAAATAATAACAATAACAATAACAATAACAATAACAATAACAATAACAATAACAATAACAATAATAATAATAACAATAATAACAATAATAATAATACTTATTTACCCTGTAATTTGGAGGCTGTCATCTGAAGTTATCACACTAAATACTGCGGCACTGAGGCCACTTCAGATAAAATCTAAATGTGATAAAGGCTTCTAGCTATCAGGTTAACCTTCAGTTCAACTAACATATTTCCATTACACAAGCAGATTCCTCAAGTTTCCACTTCATGGCAAATAATTCTCTGAAGTTAAAATAAACTAAAACACAGTCCCATTGCCTTTCCTCATTGTCAAACAGCTGGAAATATTGACATTCATTGTGACATGAAAACTTGAAACAGCAGGGTGCTGCTGAGAAAACATCCATGCTCATTCAGCCTTCCCTGTATGTAATCTTACAAAAACAGACAATTCATGTGGCACAGAGGGGGTGAAGCAGTCTAGATATTAAACGCTCCCTGCTCTGTTGTCAGTTTGTTTGACAATGTAGACATAATGGCTGCGGAAGCCAAGAGAGTGGGTCAAAAGCATTTTGCTTCTGACTTATTCATACGATCACTTTTACATAACCAATAATTTAGGGCTGACGAAACACAAAGCTTCAGGGGTCCTCTCATGGGGAAGGATGCATGACTGGATTTTTGTTAGTTCTTTTGGTCTAAAACCCTGCAGTAAAGTGTGAGACTAAAGGACACACACCCATACAACCACCCCCATACACACCCACCCACACTAACACACCCACACACATACACACACACACACACATACACACACACACACACACACACACACACACACACACACACACACACACACACACACACACACACACACACAAAGACATTTTAAAGAGGACATGTGATTCAGCCTCAGTGCTCTTTGGTAAATTTACTTCATTACAGCCAACTTGTTTATTGTTCATCATTCATGACGACACTGTGCTGAAAACATACCGTGATAGACAGAAAATCACACATTGAGCTGCAACACACACACACACACACACACACACACACACACACACACACACACACACACACACACACACACACACACATAAACACATACACAAACTGTGGTGACATTTTTGTATTCAATGTTGCAGCGAAAAGGAGACACACTACCCCAGAGTTTGTGGTTTGCTAAAAGACAAACATATGGCATTTATTCGTTTATGACATTTATTTATGGCTGACTGCCTGTGCTCTTTTCAAACAGAGCAGTAAATGAGATTGTATCTGTATGCCTCCTATGGTTTATAGAGGTTTCAAAATGTACACTTTCAAAATGTAATATTTCCAACTCTCTGACTTGCATACAGGCAGCAGGGCAGAGAATGCAGAGGAGCGGCTGGTGAACTACCTGTTGGGTCCGGAGCGCTACAACAAACTGATCAGACCAGCTGTCAATAAGAGCCAGCAGGTCACCATCTCCATACAGGTGTCTCTGTCTCAGCTCATCAGTGTAGTGAGTACACACACACACACACACACACACACACACACACACACACACACACACACACACACACACACACACACACGCCTATCCAGTTTTAATATCTCTCCAGGTTCACAATGCATACATTACACCTCTGCAAAACCCCCAGCGATCCTAGCAATTCTTGTGCAGTCTACTTTTCAAAAGTCTTTTAGGATACTGGGCCATTATTTACATGTAGGCTGCCTATTTCACACTCTTCATCACGGCTCTGATTTATGACAAATTCATTGTCCAGTAGACCAGATTTTATACTTTGAAATTTGAAATCATGGTCATTGTTAAGTCTACAGTATGGAGAGACAGTTTCACTCATATCTCATATACAGTACCGGTCATAGATAGGATGATGATATCTGTTAACATAAAAGCATGAAACACTCCCGGATAATGTTACAGTCAGAGTGGTTAATGTTATGGCCACCAGTTTTAGGTTTTCTTTGTTCACGTTTTTTTCCATCAGTTTGGCATATCAGAGGTCAGAGGGCTCTACTACTACAATACCCATGAGCATGCTATGGAGAAAACGCTTTGCTGTTGCAAAACACAGCACCATAGTTGCTGAATTCATCCAAAATTGAACTGATTGAAGCTACAAATTGTATCATCAGTTTTTTAAACAGGGTAATCTTTAGCTTCCAGCCATCCTTAGCTGCAATTTTAAGCTCTGTCATTGGATGTTTCTGGACAAAATGCACATTGGGTTTTGGTAACCATCTCTATAATAATAATAATAATAATAATAATGATAATGATTGTTATTATCATTATATTTTCTAACACAGTTGTTCATCTTTCGCACTGATGATTCAACTGTAAGAGTTTATGTTCATCCGAACCGTAGAAATGCCCAAATGTTGAGTCACCTAACATTGTCTTTGAGAAAAATGAATGAGACCTCTGGAAAAGCCCTTCTCACTTCGCATTTCTGTTTTTATTCTGGTGACATCATGTAAAACAAAGTATAGCTCCACTCAGTGGACTTTTTCACAGCAGACATTTTGACTAATAGGAAAAGCACCGGTGGTGCTAATAAAATGGCTCCGTTCTGTTCAAGTGTCTAAGTTAGAAAAGACATGTGACAGTGAGCCAGCATGCACAATACCAGGACCCTGAAACTGAAGCAGCTAAATGAAATTCAGCCATCATTAATTCTATTATTTACACCTGTGCTTTTCCTACATGTCAAAATGTCTTCCATGTAAAAGCCCTGTTGCAAACTGACTATCAGTCTATAGGGACTATAGGCCAGAGTAATTGAGAACACCTTTGTGGGTGTACAGGGCCTTTTATCTGTGCATTCTTCTGTAGTCTACCACCATTATGAGTTATTAAAATAATACAGCAACATAAATATCGTAATAGCTATAAATAAATATCACATCATTAGAATAATGCATCATAGCTTTTTATTTTATTTTATTTTATTTTATTTTATTTTATTTTATTTGCACACACATAAGACTCCATAAAATCCAGATAATGATAATAAAAAAGATGTGACAGTTATCCAGCCACAGTCCAAAGACACACAGGTGTGGTAAACTGGCAAATGTGCCTGTAGGTGTAAGTGACTCAGAATTTATTTGTCCGTCTCTTTGAGTTAGCTCTGTGATAGACAGGTGACCTGTCCAGGGTGCAGACCAGCTCTCACCCAAGGCATGCTGGGATAGGCTGCAGCCTCCCTCAACCCTGCACAGGATAAACAATTTAGAAAATGGATGGATAGATAGTTTTTGGACATTTGCTTAAAAATAGTAATCCATCTCTGGATTATGTTATTTTTATACTGAATGAAGCTTGGTTTCCATTGTGTGCTGTAAACACACTCTAATTCACCACAGCTATTATTTACAAAGGCTGTGCTGTGGCATGCTGATGTGCCCACAAGCAAGATGAAGTATCAGTCGAATTTGAAAACACCCATTACATTAAAGTCACTAAGTATTGACCATGAATAGATGGTCAAAAGTGCCTTTCATAATTCCAGTTCTGCCACATCCACACGTCACGTCTTCTGTATTTAATGCATATAGAAATGGAGACATTGTGGTTTAACTGTCAGGCTTTGGTTCAAAATTTACTGACCATAAACAGCTAGCATAGCCCTGATGACAGTAAGATTCACACTTCCTCTAACTGTGAAAAAAATCCAGCTGATTACTGAAGGTAGATTTACCAGTGGCTACCGTTAGCAAGGCAGCCTGTTTTTCCACTCGATGCGTTGAGATGAAATTTATAGCAACAATCCCATCCAATTCCTTGTAAGACTGCAAACAAAGCAGATAACCTAAATGCCAAAGTGAATTAGAGTTACTTGGATTAAAGATGTAATGTCATTGCTGAATTTATAATTGTAATTCCTTACACTACCTGTCACTGAGAAAGGTGTCACATTGCAGTAGTAATGCATTACAGAAGGATGCTGCTGCAGACGGGGCTTAATTGAAATTTTCCTCACTCTCCTCTTAACACAAGACCACTTACAATATATTCATATCAAAATACTTTATCCTCCTGTCACAACCAGATCCCAGCAAGTCTGATATATATGACATCTGAAATAAAGCTTATGATGTATTATATACTTTATAACTTTTGACCACACATACCGTGTCTACTCAGGTTGGACACAAAACTTCCTGCACATTACAAAGCAATTCAACTCTGTATTAAGTTCTATCTTGGTGACATTTATGAAGATCTTAGAGGGTATTAGATTAGATTGATAGATTTTTCCTTCCAAATGGTTCTGTATTATCCCACTCCTTATAAATGTGCTTTGACATTTGAGTTTGACCGTTTCTGTATCTTATTAACACCACTGCCATCATAAAAAAGTAAAATATTGTGGAGATGATACTCGATGTGTGACGAGTTGACTGCTGTTTTCTTGCAGAATGAGAGAGAACAGATCATGACGACCAACTTGTGGCTGTTTCAGGTAGAGCACAATCTTCACCACTGCTCAGAACCCATACAGTGTTCAGTATACAGTTTGTTAAAGTACTATGTGGCTGTGTTTGTCAGTAATGAACTTTATGAACCCTTTCTCTGCAGGAGTGGAATGACTACAGGCTGAGGTGGGACCCAGATAAGTATGAAGGCATCAAGAAACTACGAATACCCTCCAAACATATCTGGCTTCCTGATATAGTGCTCTACAACAAGTAAGTACATGCATGTGTGCTATACAAAAACATGATTCTGTTGTGCTATATTATAGTAAGTGTAAAGGAAAAAAGCCAACCCACATAAAATGTAAATGTGTGTGTGTTTGTGGTGGTCCCTATATTAATGGATTAAACCTGATTTACAGTGTATAATTCCATTAAGAGGTTTTCCAACATTGCCATCACAGCATTATGAGCATAAAACCTGCTGCCAAAATTAGTATGTCTCTCTATGGGGATTTTGTTATTAAAATTTTCTGTATCCTCTTTTAATTTTTACAAACCTGTTTTGCTGAGGTGAAGGGGTTACTGAATGCTTCATCAGTCTTAAATGATCTGGCTTTATTGTCACTTCAGACAATGATGAGGGAGAGTTTGGGACTGTCTGATTATCATCATTGCAATGAAGGGAAAAAATTGTTTCTTGCTGCGTCCTTGGTTAACTGACTTCAGAAATATCTTATTTAACTGTTGATTGCAATCGAAGGGAGAGTGGCATGGTGGATATGTGTTTGAATTTAGTTTGTATGCCTTCTTCTACCTCTGGATCCATACACTTTCTAATCTTATATTTCTCCCAACAACCTGTCACAGTGCTGACGGCGTCTACGAAGTTTCCTTCTATTGCAACGCTGTGGTCTCCAACACAGGGGACATCTTTTGGCTCCCCCCAGCCATCTACAAGTCAGCCTGTGCCATCGAGGTGCAGAACTTCCCCTTTGACCAGCAGAACTGCACTCTCAAGTTCCGCTCCTGGACTTACGACCACACAGAAGTGGACCTGATCCTCACGAGTGACTTTGCCAGCCGTGATGACTTCACGCCTAGTGGAGAGTGGGACATCGTCTCGCTCCCAGCACGTAAAAATGAGGACCCCAACGACATCACTTACCTCGACATCACCTATGATTTTGTGATACAGAGGAAGCCGCTGTTTTATACCATTAATCTGATCATCCCTTGTGTGCTGATCACGTCGCTGGCTATCCTGGTGTTCTACCTGCCATCAGACTGCGGGGAGAAGATGACGCTGTGCATCTCAGTGCTGCTGGCGCTCACTGTGTTCCTGCTGCTTATTTCAAAGATAGTGCCACCCACCTCTCTAGCAGTACCACTCATAGGTCAGTTTTATTATAGTTTGTGTAGACTTGATAAAACTGGGAATGCGAAGCCTTTGAAATTAGCTACAAATGACTACTAGGAATTAAACCAGTGAAAAAACACAAACCCAATTTGATAAAGAGAGAGCTATTGAAAGTGTATATAAATCATTATTGAGATTAGCAACAAACAAAAACTTAATTGATTAGACTTCATCTTCAATCACAATGATATTTAAAGACCAGCTTCCAGGGAATGATTAGCTCGAGGAACATGGGTGGAAAGAAAGATCATTGTTCAGATATGTTGATGTCAGAATTGTGAAAGTAGGGACTTTGACAGCGTAGGAAAGTGGAAGTGACAAAGAAGGTTAGAAGAGGAGGAAATTACAGAAATTCACCCATACTGTAGAGGAATAAAAATACAATGTGAGAGAAAAGATCTTTCTTTTCAGCTAAGTCCTGATGAAATTTTAAATGAACAAATAACACACAAAGAAGTTTTTGATGTCTTTTTTGTATATACAGAACCAGAGTCCAGTTTTGCTCAAAAGGAAGCTTGTGAATTCCAAAGGTTTTTTTTTTCAAACTGCCTCCATGTTTGTATGTAAAAACATTTTTACGTCCTTGGTGTTAAGTTAATTATCAGTTGCAAGAAAACATAGAAAATGCACGTCATACGTATACAGCCATATCAGACTCATAGATATTACATTTGAGAATTATTTGTAATAGATTGCAAAAAAAAAAAAAAAAGAAGCCCATTGGCAATATTTATTTTTTCATGTTGCAACTTTCCTCCTTCTCTCTTAGGTAAATACTTGATGTTCACTATGGTGCTGGTCACTTTCTCCACTGTGAGCACTGTGTGTGTCCTAAACGTGCACCATCGCTCCCCATCCACCCACCATATGCCCGACTGGGTCAATCGCCTCTTCTTAGTCCGTCTTCCCACATTCCTCCTCATGAGGCGTCCAGGCTCTTCCAATGTCCGTGATAAGCTCCGCCGGAAGTACGCCAACCGGAATACCACCAGAAAGAACAATTCCCAGAGTGGCAGAGAGAGGAAGCACTGTTCCAACATAAAACTCGGTGGGATCCGAACAGACACTGACTCCTTCTACGTGAATGAAGACTTGGCCCACAGGTTTTGTTGGAAAGTGGGAGACATCCCAGATGGGGGTGGTGGGTTTTCAGACTTCCGGAGGCCTTTGGGCACTCAATGGGATGCAGATCTGGAGGAGGCAGTGGATGGAGTGAAATACATCTCTGAACACATGAAGACTGAAGACGACGATGAAGGGGTGAGGAGATAATGATTTGGTTAAAAAAGATGTGATGATGAGCAGGAAGAGATAGTATCAAAGGAAGGGAAGAAAAAATATAATATTGAATGGAATGAAGAAAGACAAGGCCCATGAAGGCAGATTATAGAGATGGATGATGACAACAGTGAAGGAGGAGGAGATTTATATGAGGAAGGAGGATGTTATCAAGATGAGAAATTTGCTTTTGTCCTTTTGTGATGTTATTCTAACCTGCTAATCATCTCCCTTTTGCTGAAAATATCAGATATCCTTAAATAACACTAAGACTCTACAGCAAATGCTAATGTCAGCATGCTAATATGCTCACAATGACAGTGCCAACATGCTGATGTTAAGCAGGTATAATGTTACTGTTTGCCATCACAGCATGCTAACATTGCTAATTAACATTAAACACAAAGTACCTCTGAGTCTGATGGGAATTTTGCAGGTATTTGGTCATAAAGTATTAAACATGCATGGAAAAGTCAGTGGATCACAAAAGTTATTACAAGACATCCTGAGGGGGCCATGAACATGTGTAAAAAATTTCCCCAAACCAATCAACAGAACAACATTGCCATTCCTAGAGGCATGCTGCTTGTATAGTTAAAAACAAAAACCTTGCTCAAACACTCATACAAACACAAACTGATGAAGACAGCACTAACCCCAACACCATATTTGTGGCCTTGGGCTTCCAAACTTCCACAAACCTCCCACACTTAATAAATATTACAAACAAGTTGTGCAGCTGTAATTGCTCATGGCATATTTTACATCAGGCTGCTTCTCCTCTCTGTATCACCGACTGCAATGCAGATAAAAATATAACATCATGCGTTTGATGTCCTAGAACCATTATAGCCACAGCAGCAGTTAATGAAACACTACTTTTTACACACTTAGGTTTAGAGACCTGGCCACACACTTTATTGTATATCATTGATGTGTCTTAGCACCCTGTAATAGTGCAACTTCTTGGTTTGGTTTCAGATAATAGAAGACTGGAAGTACGTAGCCATGGTGATAGACCGTCTGTTCCTGTGGATCTTCATCCTGGTGTGTGTCGTGGGAACACTTGGGCTCTTCATGCAGCCGCTGTTCCAAAGCTATAACACGCCCACTGCTGATGACACTGAGTGAGTCATGAACACACTCTGAAACACATATTAAAATACATGCATACATACACCTCTTAGTTTGGCAAAGAAGGTAATATTAATATCTAAAATATAAAAGAAACACCCTGTTTCCTTTTACCTGATAAATCAATTGACCCCATATATTGTTGTATTCAGAGAGGCTCAGCATTTGTATTTGCTTTTGATTAAAACTGAAAGTTTGTGTTCTGTTTCTGCTGTATCCCAGGTTTGGACTGGACAGCTAATGGTCTTTGTTACTGTTATGAGAACAGTTTCAAACTTGTAATACAGGGATTCATTGAGAACTGTGATTTCAAACTCTGCTTATCCAACGATTTGACCTATTACAAAGCTTACAACAAACCTACAACAAAGCTGATGAAAATGGTGAGAGTGAACCAAAACGCTAAAGTTGCAGATAATAAAACCAAAACAATGAGCTGAAAGATGCTAAAACGCTCCATAGAGCTGTAGGGCATTGCAGTGTCAGAGGATAATTCTCTGTGGGTTCATCACTGCAAGTGACCCCTTTTACATACCAGTAGTTATGTGATCCATTTATGATGTTAAAATGTTGATTATATGTGTGGTTTTCCATAAACACATAGATGTAGGTGATTTGTTAATGGTTTGATATGAGCCCAAACTGCAGCAAGTGCCTGTTGCCTACACCTCCATCTACTCAGCCTACTCTACATGTTGGCTGCTTCTTTTACCATATCTTCTTGCAATATTTAAAAATGATCTTCCGACAAAAAAAGCACAGAATGTCCATATCATGAAGAACTATTCTTATACACCACAGAGTTAGCAGTCAATGACATCTATGCCTAAGGCTACATGAAGCTATAGCTGTTTCATACATTTTCAGCCTTACATTGGCTGTCAATGTAAGCTTTAATAGTGAAGCATGACGAAAGAAGTGATATATTTATTATAAAAGGAGCTAATCTGCATCAGAGTTCATTAAAGCTCCAAGCAGAGAAGAAGAGAAAATGTTGGCTGACTGCTGACTGAGATTAGTGGATACTCTATGATAGAGTATGGTAGAATCACAAAGTATCTAATTTATGATACATGACTGAAAATGGCAGCCTAAGTATGATGTGGTTTTTGCTTTGAACATGTGCACAAATATTATGCAAAGAAACTGTAGACACTGATAACGACTGGTATCAATTAGCAGAATCACAATTGATAAAATTAAATATACCCAACCCTGTAGTGATCACTGCTCGTGCCAACTACTTTTTCTTCAATTTGAACAAACTAGCTACCAGGTGTTTAGTTCAACAAAGTGTAAGAGCTCTCATGAACTGGGTATTATCAGTAACAAAGTTACAATAGCAAAGCAGATGTATTTATGTGAAAATATCACAGTATACTCTGCATGTCTTCATTAATAATCTTATTCACTATATTGTGTTTTTTTCCACAGGTATGGAGATTTCTAGGATTTTTGTGCCACAAGAAGGAAACAGTCAAGAAAATGTCTCTTTTAGGAAACTATACTGTATAAGTGAGAAGCTACACCAGGTCTGGGTCTGATCAGTCTCTGTTGGTTGGATCTGATACATACCCGGCCTAATCGATGCAGCCAGCTACACAGTTGACCTCAAACGAAGAAAGAATCGTGCTGGAACACTTTCTTATTGCATGGCTTCTATTTTTGCCAGCCTCTATTCAAGCTCCTCCATCATCATAGGCATGACAATCCTTCTGACAATCTTTTTAAAACTACTAGTTTGTGCAACCTCTTTCAAGTGGACGTTATAATGGAGCAAAGATGGTGACCATGCACTATTTTTGACACAATGCACACTACAGTTGCAGACTATTTTCCCCAGTGATTAACTTTGGCAGTGTAAAGAACAACCACAATACACAAAAACTGGTGAAAAATACTGGTAATTTGTTGTATTTGTCTGATTCTGAAGTGGCTCTGGTACTGATAGAACTGTTGGAGCTCCACATAGACTAACAAAAAGCTTCTTTGCAGCCTCTATTATGAAGTCTGTTCCTCTCTACAGCGTTGTTGATGTGAAAAATCAGACTTTACGGGACATTATACCAGTTTTTCATGTTGGCACATTACAATGGACCCTCATTTCTCCTTTCTCTACCTTTCTCAAACAATCTTTATTGTAACAAAGCGAGGGCACTTTGTCCCATCCACTTTTTCTCTTCATAAAAATATTAATGCACACACACTCTCTCTCTGTCTGTCTTTTTCTTGTTCTGCTTAAGAGCTTTGTGCCTCATCTTCACCATCCACCTCCAAAGCAGTGTTGTAATTGTTAATGCCTTCTTATATATTTTTCTCTTGCTTTCTCTTACTGCCTTTCTCTTACTTGTTTGGTTGTTATTCTCTTATATTTTCTCTCCTTTCTGTGCCATATTACATCACGAGGCCTGTCAGAAAAACCTAAGAGTTCTTCAAGATAACCTTTACTACAATGAAAAATAAGAAACAGGACAAAAAGAAGCTTGCAAAGATGGATGAAATTTAATGCAACTGTGACAGACGGATTCCTTAGAAGTCCTATATGCACACATACATACACACACAGACACACACAAACGTACACACATACACATTTTTACTGTGCATAGATATTTGTTGTTGAATACGCTGACAGAAGATGAATTAGGACAGAAATAAAATGTAGCAACACCAGGTTACATATTAACAATAAATATGACACTAACTGTATTCTACTCTAATATGTTGAATAAAAAAATAATCATTTTTTTGTGTTTGGCCAGTGCTGTTCCCTCAATCATTTGTTCACCAGTTCTGTCTGGCATATGCCTTTTTCACACACACATTTATAAAATTTCACAGGTGTAAATCATCAAATTTATGACATCTAAATTCCATTTAGCTTCTTCAGTTTCAGAGTCCTGGTATAGACCCTTTTCACAGCAGACATTTTGACTTGTCAAAGCAGGAAAAGCACAGTTGCAAATAATAACATTAACAATGGCTCCATTTCATTAAGAGTCCCAGTAAGCCATGTCGGTGAGTGAGCATGCACAATCCCAGAGCCCTGCAACTGGAATGCAGCCATCATTAATGTAATTAATGTCACCTGTGCTGCTCCTGCTTTGACAAGTCAAAATGTCTGCTGTGAAAGGGGGTCTATTGTGCATGCTGGCTCGCTGTCACACTGTCATGGCTTACTAGAACGCTTGACTGGAACAGAGCCATCGTTAATGTTATTAGTAACGCCTGTGGTTTTCCTTCAATAAGTCAAAACAGCTATAAAAAGGTATATTCCTTTATTCCAGAGTTTAAGTTGAGTTAAGGCTGTAACCTATTAGTAGCTCAACTATAATGTTGGTAAACCACTTCATAAAGCAATGAACAACATATACAAGCTACTGTATGATAGAAAATGCATCACTTAATTGAGGCCTGACAATATTTGTATTACTACTGAAAAAAAAAATGGAAATGAAAATTGAAAGTTTAGAACTAAGCAACTGAAAAAAAATCTTAGATATTGCTCTATAACATTAAATATTCATGACTAAATAAGCAACTATCATTTTATTTAAAATGTGGTTTGATCAGATTTACCTGACACTGACATGGCAAAATAAGAAAACAAGCCGATCACCTATTATTAGATTTTGATTTGAATGCTGCTAAACCCTGATTGGTGCACAGAAGCATGTGACATCATCTTTTTTCCAATTTAGTTTTGCCCACTTCAAGCAAGTGAGTAAAGAAAGGATAAAAACGCATACAGAAAGCTGTGTTCAAACTTTGACTTACACTTGAGCCGAACACTGACAGCAGGAGTGCTGCACTTGAGGGTTAATATAATTGAACTACTCTCACAGTGTGAGAGAGAGAAGGGGAGAAGATATTAATGGATGAGAGCATTTTATTGCTTTTGTGGATGGAATAACTGACATCCTGCAAACACTGACGCTCAGTCCTGACAGTGTGGGATAAAAGGAGGTGTTCAGCACATAGAGGGGGACAGACAGGGTGACTGGGATGAGAAAAAACTATTTTTATACTTTTCAAAAATTAGTGCAATGACAGTAATGTGTCATTTGTGATGCGTTTTATCTGGTTGACCTCAAATACATTTTGAACTTTTCCCAAACTTGTTTCCTTCATGTGTTGATCAAACAGCATCAGAAGACAGTATTCAAGCAGCTGTGTGTGTGTGAGGTCTTTTGAATGCATGTGCATGTGCAAGTGTTGCTCTGCTTTAGAGATGCATTCAAACTATATGCGTTTGTCTCGTTTAAATTAGATTTGTGTCATTGGTGAGATAAAATGAAAATGAACCACAGAGAGAATTTATGAAGACAGTTTCTTTTTGTGTGAGTGCACAATAAGTCAATCAGACTCCTTCTCTCTTCCTTATTTTACCCTCTCCCCTCAGTGCATCACACACAACAACCATACACACACACACTGCACGTCTTGATGTATGCATTCTCATCCACATGCAAAAATCTTCATCTTAAGCTGTCACAAAGATACTGAGACTATGAGATCTGACTCATTGAGACTGTAGTGTTTCTCTCTAGCCATACTCTCTAAAATCATGCATGCGTGCACACACACACACACACACACGTACTTGAATTAAAACCCTTTTCAAGCCTCAGCTCTGGTCAGTGGATCTATCTTAAATGGAAGAAGGTTGAGTCCACACGCAGGTTCACATCCTGTTAATGGACATTCTGGTTGTTGTGCGTCTCCTTCCTCAGTCTGATAAAAGAGGAAATGTGTTCCACAGAACTAATGCGCTCTTGTTCCATTGGAGGCGAATGTGTGTGTGTGTGTGTGTGTGTTTGAGAGTGCATGCGCCCAAATGTGTCCATCTGCCAACGAAAAGGTAACATCGGGTGAAAATAACATCACCTTCCAACTGTCAGCAGCCTCTGAAGACAGAGCACACTGTTCCTTTTTTATGTATTACTGCATGAATGAACACACGCACACATAATAGACTATGATAAGATTTAACTGGCCCAAATCCTTTATCTCAGCAAAAGTGAAGCGCTGATTCCTGAAGTCAGCACATCAGCAAAAATACGGCCTCTGCTGTGGTGGACAGCTATCGACAAAACGCATATTTACTGTGGCCCTCTCTGGTTTGTGTGTGTGTGTGTGTGTATGTGCAACACGTGTGTGATATTTACCACGTCTCCCACCCTATCAATATGAGGTTGACTGGAGCATAAAGGTGACAGATGTGATGTTGGTGTGTCTGGGGGAAAGGTAGAAGAGGACAGAGCGGGCCAGCTGTCATACTGTAGCATTAGATTGTGTAATGTGATGTTGCTCTGCGCAACTTAGTTTATTTATGTGAAATGCATTAACATGGGACTGTAACTGCAAACATGTAGTGCTCTTGAATTTGAATATAGTATTTTAACCATGAATAAAACAAAAAATGAACAAAATATGTATTGTATTGCACTTAAAATATGTAGAATAGGCAACATATTTAACAAATTATGAGTAAAGGAATCTCAAACTGCATATCTTACAAGAAAAGTATATCAAAATTTATATTTTTTAATTTAGAAATGCCTTTGAAACAAAAAGGTGATACATTTGTAAAAACAATAATAGATGTCCTAAGACACTACAAATAGTGTGTATCCTGACATGTATGAACATTTGGTGAGGATATAATGATGTACTATAGCAAAAGTATTTATTAATGATTCATTTATATCTAATTCTAACTATTACTAATCATGCAGCACCCTGTTACAGTATTTCTGTAACTCGTTATGATTCATTGTTGGCAAACTTCACCAACAATAATGAGACAAAGTTAAGTCACTGCTTTCACTCCTCAATTTACTGCAAATGTAGGAGTGCCACCGTTTTTCACAGAACAGCACTTTTCCAGGACAGAGCTTTTTAACGGCTCTCTCTCGCCACCGTGGCACCAGAACTGGCCTCAGCTGACCCGCAGCAGCGTTCATTTAAGTGAACCCAACTTTTCAGATCAGCAGTTCCTGTCCGATTCGTGCACACGTGTACACACTGATCCTTTGGTCCATTAGTTAAGGCACAGTAACTGCGGTGACTGAGGTTTTTTAATAGCCATAGCTCCAAGTGAATACTGTCACGAAATGTGTTCTCTGAAAATGCAAATAATTAGTTTTGTGAAAAAAAAAGCGACTGGTACAAGTCAAATATGACCTGGGGGAGTCATGACAACACGTAGTTAAATATAGAAAACAGCTTCGTGGAAAATCCAGGTGGTGGACAGATATAGACTCAAACTTGTGCAAAAAAATATTTCATATAACAATTAAAAAGTAATTTTTCGGAGGACCTTGACCACATTGTTAATTGCCTTAAGGCCCCTTTACGCTGTGCAATTTTGGACTATCTGAGATGAAAGTTGACAACTGTGAGAGAATCTTTGGTCGTCAGTCCAAAACGGTGGTCCTAGATCGCACCATGAGACTTGTCCACAGATGGCTGGATTGAAGCTTTGGCAGCCAAAGTCTTCTGCTACAATCCACATCTACATAAGTGCAGTTTTTTGTATAGAAAAAAACTGTTCTCATTCTCCTTAATACATTCATGGCACACAAAAACCAAAACAATGGAGTTGAAATAAAAAAGAAGTTTGTGTGACTTTGCTGCATTTTCAAAACATCAGAGTGGGGCAGATGGATGACTCAGGCTGATGACCTGTCTCTGCTTTCATGTACTATTTCTACTTACATCATGGATTCACCATACATTCAGTACTCAATCTGACATGCCTCATACAGTCATACAGTCTGACACAGACTGCAACCAAGGTTTCATCATAGGCATCTTGCACAATGTGACATGCAATAAACTTACACGATTGATGTTGTCACACAGTCTAAAGGCGCCTTAAAAGAATAGTTTAAGAGATAAGCTTATTAACTTTCTTGCCAAGAATTAGATGAGAGGATCTATACCACTCTATGATCTGTCTGTTAAATATGAAGCTACAGCCAGCAGCCAGTTAGCTTAGGTTAGCATAAAGACTGGAAACAGGGGTAAAGAGCAAGCCTGGTGCTGTCCAATGGTACACCTTATAGCCTAATCACAACTTGACGGTTTTTGTATGGATTAAACAAACAAAATACAAGGTGTTAATTAGAGTGCTTTAGAGGTGCTGGTAGATACAGTCTGTTACCTTAGGTTTGCTGTTTCCTTCTGTTTGCAGTTATCTTTATGCTAAGCTAATCACCTACTGGCTCCTAGTGATGGCAAAGCAGTTATTTTCAGTGTACTGAATCATTAGAATCAGTTCATTAAAAAGATATGTTCAAAAGATTTGTTCACCGAATCATTCAGTGCTTGACCGGAGCTCTGACTGTGTAGTCCCACTCACTGAACTGAAACACAGCCGAACATTCAGCTCAGTTCGCTAACTAGTGAACTGAGGTCAGTCGTTTATGAAGGATAAGCCAGCGAACTGAGAATTTAGTTGGGCGCAGATCCTATTTGCAAATTGAAAGCTGATATAATGAAGTCTTACTCTATTATGTACAGCATGTATGTTTTTGCGACGCCTAATTATTGAATAAAATATTTGGTACTACTTCCTACTTTGAGACTTTGAGATAACTTTTCATTACACACTGTATATTTATCTCTGAAATGTGCTGACCGACTTATGCTATTGTCAAATAATACTTACATTGTTGCTGTTGAATTTGTATTTGTCTATTATTTTTTTCATCCAGAACTCCACTAAATCAGGACTTTTACTGTGAACAGCTTCTTCATTCTCTTTCAAACACAGCCGACGTGATGCCTCAAACACACACAACCGGCAGATATACATATTAATGCCCTGCGTTGTTTGTCTGTGTGCTAACAGAGGTCTGCATCATGGTGGAAAATCTGGCTTCCTGCATTGCTAAAATTTCCTGAGGTTGCATTCCTAAATAAGCATGGTTTGTCAGGCTTCCCCTGCAGTCATCCAAAGGGCTTGTTCTGCTCCCTCTACCCGCACTTGTGCCTGAAGGTGGAAACACTATTGCTCCTTCACACACACCCCACCAAACCTGGACACGTGCCATGGAGCTGGAGTATCTGGCCTGTTCCTTCTTTCTCTTTCCTCCTGTCTCTTCCTCTTCCCTTTATTAACCTCCATTCCTCTCCTTCCCCTCCTCCTCTCTCTATTTCTGCTCTTCCACTCCCTCCGCCTTTCTTCAGTCTTTTGTAAATTGCATGTGGAGAAATGGGAACTAAAAATACGCCGGTGATAAACCCAATTATCTGTCCTTTTTCACGCTACACGCCCAAATAGCTTAGAACATGGGACAGGCTGTGTGCCAGATACCAGCCCTCAGTGTGGATTCATGTGTTTGTTTGCCTCCACCTGTGTATGTGTGTGTGTGTGTGTGTGTTTTTGTTACCTCATTGGAACATTTTCCGGTATAAACACCGACCTTGTTAGGACCAGTAGTCCTCATGGGGACCAAAGCCCGGTCATAATGAGGCAAAATGTCATTTCTGAGGTCTTGGTTAAGGTTAGGGTTAGGGTTTGGGTTAGGCTGTCCACAATAAATGGAAGTCAATGCAATGTCCAAACAAGAATGCACAAACATGTGTGTGTGTATGTGTGTGCTATTCAGTGCACTAATTTAACAGTTTCCACTGTTACCAGTGTGGAGCTACAAATTGACTGACCATAGCAGTAGACACAGTCATATGCAATCATTTTGGACTAGAGAACTGCAGTATATTCTTCAAGTCAGAGTGAAATCTGAGTTGAGAGAGTCTCTGTTGTGTCTTTGTGGCTCCTCTAGATATCGCCTGCTAAGCATGATGGCTTAAGTCAGCTTGTCCCACTGAATAACCCACTTTCAGCAGCACACAATATTTGACCGCTCTGTGCGTCAGCTTGTAGTCTGTGTGTGTATGTGTGTGTGTGTGTGTGTGTGTGTCTGGCCTGCTGGCTGGGGATGACCAAAAGGGACACCAGCGCTAAGAAATAAATTCAAGATGAAAACTGAATGCTCAACTCTTGTGTCCCGTGAACAAATGTCAGAGCAAACTTTAAATATTTAAAAGACTTATCCGTTCAGATATTTCACAGCCTGCGCAGCACGGATGCACTTTACTTGGCAGCTATGTTTTAATTCTTGCTTTTCACATCATTTCAGTTATCCAACCCATGTAAAAACATCCCCGGTGTTGACAGTAGCTCTAATTATATTGCCCTTCCCTTCTGCCGCCACAGCGATGAATAAAAGATTTCCAGCTCTGCAGACAGTAATGAGTGCGATGCTCTTAGACAGCACTTATGATGTACTAACAGAGGTTTTGAGCTTGTTTAAGTATTCCTCTTGCCTGTGGCTCGAGTATGTATGAGTGTCAAATACTTTTCCCCCCACTATCACAAGCTGTAACAGTCAAAGTGTTGCCAGACTGGTGAGCTGCCACGTTTATTTCCCATTTATACCCATCAGTTTACAATCCCTGACTTGCTATCCCCTCACACAGTGACCTGTGGAGCGCAGGGATTTGCATGAGCGTGTGTGTGTGCATATGAGGACAATAATGAGCCAGATTCTCTGACTTCAAACTGGTGAGCTATGGAGTTTTATATATAATTTGGATTAAAAATGGGTGGCCCCAGTTAGATTCATTGCAATTACAGGTAGCATGAGCTAACCCATATTTTGGGCTACATGCACTGAGCAGTATGACATTTACTGTCCCATAGGGGATAAGTTTTGCAAAACCAGCATGTGTGTGTTTCTGTGTGTATACTCACCTTCTGTCCTCTTGTAAAATATGGGACCTGCTGCTAACGGTAAATCATCCTTATGTAGGTCTGCAGCAGGCTCAGGTGTATACACTCACACTGTGGAGCTAATAGGTGTAAGTGAGCAGAGTCAATCAAATTATTGCTGCCCTTAGACAAATGAACAGACGTGTGTGTGTCTGTGTGTGTGTTTGTGTGTGTGTGTGTGTGTGTGTGTGTGTGTGAGTGTGTGTGCTCTTCAACCTGCATTTATCTGTATGAATGTGTCTATTAAGCTGATAATTCAACTCACACACACACCACACCTCATGTTATTTTATGAAGATACAACCCGTTGTGTTTATATATTTATGAAGTTCTTTACTAAGTTTTCTTCTCTTCGGACTATATGAATATAAACATAAGTGTTCATTTATTGTTTTTTTTAATGTTTCAGACAAAACAGAACACAAAAGTGTTTCTTCAAGTGTCAGTGCATTCTAAAGTTCACCTGAAGCAATCTGAGTTGGACAAATCTAATGGGTATTTTCTTCAAGGAGTCTTTTTGTGCTTGTGTTAATTTCAGTTCAGTACAGTTTGTGTTGCCATCAGTCTACAACGACTCAACTTTGGAAGACACACAATGGGCCTCATTCACCAATATCTTCCTCAGTTTTTTCTTAAATTTGTTCTTAAGAAAGGTCCTAAGAAAAGTCTACATCAGATTCATGATGTGTTCTTAAACTGCAGAATTGTTCATGTGTTCTTATAACGATGAATCCCATTGTCCTTGTAAGTTGAAAGTGCGTGCCAGGTGATCCTAATTAGCATAGGTAAATGCCCCACCAATCCCCATAAAAGGGCATGACACCGCAGGATCGCATGTACACACAGAAATTGAAAAGAAAAGTTGAAAGAAGTCAAGAATGCCCAAACGAAAGTCTAAGGAAGTAAAAATAAATAGTTTGATCTCAAATCTGAGGCCAAAAAAAAATTGCCAAACACAGAAGAGAGATGCTGGCCACTGGACAGTTATTTGAGCTGGACCAGCTCATAGGGGCCATTACTGGAGAGACAGCTGTGCCATCAGCTGAGCATCTGGACACAGACCTGGGCTCTGTGTGAGTGGTTTCATCTCCTGACCATCTCTTATCTCAGATAAGCAGGTAAGCTGTTTTTTTTCAGAATTAATACAATTTGACGGTACATTTTATCTTAAAGCTGTAGCTGTAAACCATGGAACATGTGACACATTTAACATGTAAACACCAGTGTATAAAACCTAAAAGCAGGTGATTATTTTTGTGAATAACTCTTCTTCACCATGTGTTTAAAAAGTGTTGCCTAAGTGCTTAGTTTGTATTTAAAATTTAAATTTGCATTTGCAGTATACACAAAAATTGCATAATTGAAACCAAAATAAAAGGTGACTACAATGATTTGATTTTTATCATTTATTTACAGATGATCTCCCTCTGAGGCAGAACCTGGCACTTTGCAACCAGTACCTTGTACAAATATTATAAATTATAAAAATATTATTGTAATTTAAATCCCATAATATAATACAACTGTAGAACTGAATAAAAAGCAATAACCAATTATTGTGCACAAACATGTCAGCACTCAAATGTGTCTAACTGTTCTTGAGTATGTGTACATTCTGTTCTTACCTAAGAACAAATCCCAAATAAGAAAACATTGGTAAATGTCAGAATCTTCATGAAAACTGAGAATGGTTAATGAGGCCCAATGTTTTCAACTAACTCAGACTGCTGAAGCCTCATATAAAGGTTGGAATTTTTGCACTGAATAAGGACATTGGATTTTGTCTTCCATCTTTTACACAGGACTGGCATCAGAAAGGGATCACTTCAAAGTCAGTATGGACAAAAGGAAGAATTACACCAACCAAAAACTATTCAAATGTACATATACTGTGAGTATGTGAGTGCTGTTTTAAGATTAACTGGAAAAACATGAATTTATATTTTACTGTAAGATGAGATTGAAGCAATAAATAGCAATTCACTTCATTTATTTTTTCACCATACACAAACACTGGGAGCAATTTGGGATTCAGTGTCTTGCTCAAAAACAACAGGTGAACAGGAAGAGCCACCAACCCTACCACTGATGACTGACTGACATTTCAATTAGCTGTAATTTCAAGTATACTTTATACTTGCAGTAAAACACGGTGAAAAATCTTGGTAAAAGTGACTAATTTTGAATCAATATCCTGAGGCAAGTATCTTTGGCAGTTGTTCACCATTACTCTACAGAGCAGTTCTGCTTTATTTCACAGTTGTTCACCTAAAACAACTACAGCCTTCTGCTTCTCATTCCAGTAACACAGGTAGTAAAACAGTAATACAGATAATCTGAATTAAGAAGTCTCAAACTAACTTGTTAGAATCTTTCTCTTAAATATAGAAGTTGTCTTTTGTGAAAAACAAACTTACACATTCAAAAAGAGGGAGAGGACAAGGTAAAAACATATATTAGGTACATCTAGTTTCATCCAATACAAACTGAAGCCTTGCAATAAATCCAATAAATGTTTATGAAGGTGATCATACTCAGTTTGTCTTAAAACTAAACCCATTGCTTTTGCTCTGAGTAATTTTGATATCTGACATACAGTATAAACATTATGTTATGTTATGCTTATTATCCTGACCCACTTTTCTAGAAACAACAAAAATTTTTTTGGAAAGGAAGCTTTTAGATTCATTGGGTAGGATTGTTTGGACACTCAGAATTGTTTGTACTGAAATATTAGATCATTTTCTTTTCTGTTTTATTCAATCATTAACTACATGTCATTTATATAATGACCACGATATATTTCACTTGGTATGAACTGCATCACAGTTCAGCCCTTTGCAGCGAGCACTGTGTATCAAGAGCATTGTTTGCAGAGTCTGATTGATGTGTTTCCTGGTTGCTGCATCACTGAACCACTCCAAAACTCACGCATTCTTCTCCTTCCATATTTCAACCCCGACCTCTTTCCTCTATCAGACTATACTGTTATTTCATTCTTGCCACAGAAGAAAGACATGATATCCACCTCCCTGCCTTCTGGAAGCTTCCAGAAGCCTCTGATCACTTCCGCTCCATTAAACCCACCTCAGTGAGACGAATATGCCAGGGAGAAGAAAAAAAAAGAGGCTATCCAGATTTCATTACTTGGGGTTGAAAATAAAAGCACTTCTCACGGGGTCAGGGATGCAGTGCAGATATGCGGACGTGAATAATTCAGGATGGTCTAAAAGTTGTAGCGAGGGAGACGGATATTTTTATGAGTTGTGTTTCACTTGAGGCAGAGAGATGGCACCAGTGTACGTCATATGAATGAGAGCAGGTGCAGGGGGAGAGAGCATGTTTGGGATGTGTGAGGTGAAAGTTGAAGGGTGACATGAAGCATGGAGGGGAATAAATGTACAGAGCGATGAAGGAAAATCAAGCACGACAAGAGGACTGATGGGAAAGCAGAAGTAAGAAAGTGATTGGTAAATAAAGTTGGTGTGTGACTAAAAGGAGAGGAAGTGAAAATGGCGAGATGATGCTGAGGAGAGAGAAGAGGATGACACTAATGGCTTCTGGAGTCAGCACATCCAGCTTTTACGAAAAACATGAATTAAACATTGCTGCGGGCAGAGCAGCTGGACAGGCTATGGTGCATCGAGCTAAACAGTCCTGGCAGAAACATTGATTCTCACCTAGTTCCTCATCTAAACTGCTTCACTAATAAGACTGGCGAAGACAAGCGTGTCATGGCGCCACGCTGTGAGCTCAGCACTTGTCAGATGGCAACACCAGCAACAGCAAAAACACATTATCCCCCTTGTGCTTATTCTGTATTTCTTCTTTTTATGCAGCGCATGTCTGCAGGGATTAGACTGGGCAAACCTCCTTCCAATAGCTAAAAAAGGAAGAGAAGGAGAAAGGCGCCATGTTTTGATGGTTTAACTTGTGTTGAAATGAGGGGATACTGATTGTTGTGACAACACTTGGTCGGGAAATAAGTTGTTTTGAAGGTTGATTGTGTTTATCCTGGTGATATGGCCTGAAGGGAAAAAGGGAGGCCTTAACATAAAGTGCGTGTATATGTAATGGTAGAAGCACTAGTGTACACACACCTATAGTGCATACATTCAGTGGATATTTATATCTCACATGCCACATCTGGTTGAGTTTCAACCCGAGGCAAAATACCACCACTTCAGCTGTTTCACTTAAATATTGTAACATTTTATACACAGGTCATCACTAGGTCATCAGCGTTTCCTCCAGTGTCATCTTGCAGTGTTTTCATTATGTTGTTGATTAAATTAATTTAAATGACATGTACTGGATAAGTGGCACCATGGTTCAGTAGTTTGTTGGTGTTGGTGGGTTGTTGATGTACCGTATTCCCTGATGTTGTATATCAAAAACCCACCAATAGAACAAATTTAGAAGTAACGATTAAACTTTTACTTATAGTTAAAGGTACTTAAATATTTCAGCTGAATGTACTTAAAGTAGCAAAAGTAAAGTATTCATAAAAATGGAAACTGTGAGTGTTATACTTTTATATTATATTATTTTATTGGGTTATTATCAGTGATGTATTATTACTGATGACTTCATGTGTAAGTTGAATTTTACAGTTGTAGATGATGGATGTAGAGTGAATTTTTAAGTATATATTCAAATGCTTTCTATTATAGAAGCTTATCATATGTTTTGTCCTTCCTTCATTTCCTTCTGAAAATTAGTAGTAGTAGTAGTGTGACATGGAAATACTCAAGCAGAGTACAAGTATAACAGATTTGGACTTAAGTAAAGTAGGGTACTTGAGTAAATGTACTTATTTTCCACCACTGCAGGCAGGCGCACACACACGCACGCACGCACGCACACACACACACACACACACACACACACACACACACACACACAGTCCCGTTTTTCCCGTTTTAGACGCACCTTCAATCCACATCCCCCGGTTGTGTCTCGTTCACTTATTTTCACCAATCACTGAAAGCTTGTGTGTCGGCTCGACTCGGTTCAGCTCAGCTCGGCTATGCCTTAATTACTTTGTTTGATGACGTCAAGCCAAGCGTGGAAAATCACAGGCTAAAATTAAACTTAATCAGCGCGATCCGGAGGGTAGTAAACATGCACCTGGGGAGCTTACAGTATAATACGAGCGGCGCTTTGCAGTGAGGCAGAAACGATATTTCGGAGCACTTAAACTTTCCTCCTCGGCACAGCGCAGTGCTGCAGTTTAGTGGCTGGGAAAGAGAGAGCATCTCTAGTCTATCTCTAACCTTTATTTTGTTGATTTAGCACCGCAAACAGTCTGAAGTAATGCAACAATTGCACTTGAACGCATCACGCACTGACATATGTTTCAGAAAGATATATTGCTACATTTTATTGTTTTATGCGACAAAACATGGTGTGAAAAGCTATTAATACGTAAAATATCTCTCTAAATAAAGCAAGTATACGTACTATAAGTAGGCAGCTCACCTCAGCACCACGGACAGCTCACTGAAACCCACTAGCGCTGTCCGTGGTGCTGAAATGAGCTGTGCAGCTTCATCCATCATCACTTATAGCATGGTAACTTTCTAACACGTTTATATCAGCTTGAGTCTGGGTATGACAGCGGAGCAGCTGCCCACTGCTGCCGAGATATAGCCACGTTAATCATAAATCATTATAATTTCATTGTTGTGATTACTGGGTTACTGATCTTGCTCAACCACAAATAACGTAAGGGACAATTGAATATTCCCCCAGTGTGAGTTTTGTTTATTTTACACGATATTTGCTCTCTTTAAACCTACAAAACTACAACACTCGTGAGGGTGTGGTGGGGGCGCGACTTGGCTTTAGTTACCAGACATTGGTGGCGAACATTCTTCCTGAATTTTGTGGCAAAGTCGTATTAATTAATCATCTTTTTCTTCCCTGTCAGCTACGGAATCAAATCACGCCTATTAGAAAGTGTTTGGGTGGTTTTCCCTCCCTGTGTGTGCACTCCATATGGATGCGCCAGAGGGGAGCTTTGCGCTCAGACGGGAGGGACGAACCAAGACAAGTTTGGATCAGATCAGGAAGGAGCGCACCCACAGAGCGAGACAGGCGGCACCAGGGGAGAGACGCACGCTTTCATGCCATCTCACACTGTTTCTTTCTCTCGTCGATTAAACAGACAGAGTTGCTTCAGAGAAAGTGAAGATGATCCCCAAACGACACAGGGGAGAGATGCAGCCGGCGGCGAGATGGACTTTGCTGATTCTTCTCCTGTGTTTGATGATGCAAGGTAAGAATGATTTATTCCAGGTAGGCTTATATATCTGATTTGATACTTTCAGAGACGTGAGGAATTTTAGATCCTTTGGTTTACTCGAGGATGCGGTGTGAGATTTGCGCGTCAGTGCCTGGACAGTTACCTTGGAGATTTGTGACGGTTAGGCTGAAGAATAGTGTGTTGCCTGAACCGCTTTTCAGTAAGTTTGTCTCATTCCTTCAGCCGTGAGAAGTCAGCAACAAGGTAGTGCGGTTTCTGTCCAGCGCTCAAAAGCCAAAGAAGTCTCACAACTTTTTTCTGTTTTCTAATTTTAAAAATGACCGAATAACCAGCACAACAGACAAATGATTTGATGCCAAACTCTAGATGTTTGCCTTATGAATTAAAACTTATTCAAAATGTTTCTCTCTCTCTCTCTCTCTCTCTCTCTCTCTCTCTCTCAAGGATCGTGACATACGTCTCATCCACGAAACGGCTTTTGTGTTAACTAGGCCAACAAAAATGAAATGCAGAAGAATCCGGAAAAAGCAAATGAATTTTGATGAATGCAAATTTTGTTTTTGCGGCGTTAGTCCTGATTTCAGGAAACCAAAACAGATTAGAATTTGTTTACAGGATCTGTTTCCCTGTTTACAGCTGGTGAGAGTTTGTAGGTTAGAGGCCTGTGCTAACATTGTTTTATTCAGAGGGCAGATAGGAGGTTTACACTCAGGGGAGCTTGGCCGTCTGCAGGCATTTGATAAAAAAAAAAACTTCTCATAGCAATGTGTGTCTTTGAATAAGTCTGATAACCTTATTTATGGTATGAATAAAAAGTTGTATGAACTGCTGTCATTAGTGGGATTGTTCCTGTTCTTCTTTATGAAAAGACAAAAGTATATTTTTTAAGTTTTAGAGTGAAGATATTTTTGTGAATTGGGGTCATTTTGAGGTCATTTTGATGGATCCTCACCTCTTCAAAAGGACTGTTTTAGGGTTGAAAAGTTGTTTTTAGGGTTAAGTTTAGTATTAGGAGTATGTTAAAGTCAGGTAGGGGTCAACATTATGAATGTGTGGTTGAGATTAGGGTTAGGGAATACATATATATACTTAAAAAAAAACAAGAAAGAGAGCAATACAGACAACTGTTGTGACTGAAGACATTCAAATAGATTGGATAAGGAAGGAGGGAAGGAAGGAAGGGAAGGAGAGAGGGAGGGAATGAGGGATTTGTGATTATTGAAATACACCCACTGACTTAATCACTGACCGCAGCTGAAGCAGAGAGCCTGGATCTGACCTGGAGCCACTCTGTGGAATAGATGCAGAAACAGTAATGATGCAGCGGCATTTCAAAGCATTAACATAAACATTTTGCTCCAAGGGCATAAATAGCAGCTATCTGATTTATGCAAGGTGGCAGATAGGCTCTTTTATGGTTTATCAGCCTCTACACACATTCCTTATTCCATGTATGACCCTCTTGGCTGGGAGGTGTCTCTGTGTTTATTTTCTCTCACTCTTCTTCTCTTGTCTTCAGTATTTCGCTCTATAAATATTTTCACATGAGGCGAGTTTGTAGCTAAATCAAAGCTATGAACTGGAATCTAAATCTGTAAATGTGTACTCACATTTGACCAAACATCTCTGAACATCTGGCAAGTAAGGCTGAGCTGAAGTCACTAGTACTTACTGGAGGGCGAGCTAGCAAATGTTAGCCAGCTAGCAGACTATCTTGCTAAACTATGGTGGATATATTTTAAAATTTACTCTGATGCTGAGGATCTCAGTGCACATTTACGGATCCTTTTACAAAATAACAAATCAGAGAAACATTACAACACAATATTTACAAAGACAAGTAATCTCCACATATTCACAAATCTGAGACCAACTACAAATTTTAGTACAGTTACAAATCTTAGTGTGAATTTACAGATTTTCACATGATCACAAATCTAAGTACTGTACACATTTACAAATTATTTCACACAATTCACAAATTCACAAGATAATCAACCTTGTCTCCTATATCCTGCCTTCATATACAACAAATTTGCACCAGAAAATAAGAAAGGTATTGCTGTTTGGATTGCATTTTCAAAATAACATTAACACTGTATTATAACACTCTACTGAACTTTGCATATTTCATTTATTTTTCCTACAATGTCTGCTAGTGGCAACTAGAGTATAACCTATGTTTTTAGGTCATGTTTACACAACTCAGAGCAAGTGTTTAAGGTTAGGAACAGGCTGCAGGTCATGGTTCAATATTAAGAATGTCAACACTGACTTGAAGCACATGTATTTAAGAACCCAACCTTACAACACAACAATGCTGGTGTCACAGTTCTGTGCTCTGTCCACCTCGTACATCTCGATCTCTCTCTTTGGAAATATTAGTCATCATAATCAGGAAAGCAGTTCAGTTTCTCCCATACCGTATGGCAAAGCCAGTTAGAAGTATATAAACCCATTTTTAGGGGTCAGTTGAATTAATACACTTACAAATCTTATTTGTAATTTAGAGATTGAGATACAACTCTTCAAATGTGTACTGTACAGTCACATTACACTTCTGCCACACAAATATTCTCACCGTCTCGCTCTCACTCCTATCGGAGCCTGCACAATGGACAAATCTCTGTTTCGTGAATTTCTTTAACTTTAACCATCTGTATGTGCCAAGCAGCAATTTTTTTTTGAAAAGTCATTATTCTAGGGGTGTATCATAACCATGTTTAGTAGCACAATACACTACCAACTAGCATTGCTCTTACAGACTGTTCACAATTTGTGATCACTCTGATCAAAACTGTGACATTGTGTCCTTTGTATGAACATTTTGCTGAATGGAAGGCTAATGTGTACTTTTAGCTTCAATTTTAGCCTCATACGCGTGCCGCATAATATGCACATAAAGGTCCCCTGTTCCTTCAAAACAGATTAACACACACACAGAGTGTAAACAGTATGTACACATGTATAACGAATATATTTTGCTTTTGGTGGTTTCCAAATGTGCTACTACTAATGTGTTACTTCAGCCGGTAGGTATATTCATGACACTGTCCCTTGTATTCATATAGTGGCTGCTCTCTTAATGCATTTGAATGCATGACTGATCAGTGAACTGTGCAACACAGTGATGAGGTGTGTGTTTATGAGTGTGTGTGTGTGTGTGTAGCTGTGTGTTAACCAGGGCTTATATCACAGTAACATTTATAGAGCAGAACACAGAGCAGAGGGGGCGTGGCTAAACACAAACTGAGTCACAGATAAATGTGTTGAGAACACCTCACGCTTCACAACGCTGTAATCATCCCCCTCTTTCATGAACACTCAACCTGTTCATTAGATTTCACTATTATACCAGAGCGTATAAAGTGTGGGAGCATTCCTTTATTTCCATATTTTATATCAGTTATCAAAAAAGAGTACTTTTATTATTTTTTCCACATATTCCAAAACAGGTTTCACTTTTTAACACTTTCCCTAATAGCATAAACACGTGTGTTAACCCAAAGAAGACACATCGCCTCATTTTTAAGTGTTGCTCTGGCTGGATGAAGGTTAAACTGACATTTCCTGAATCCCAGAGAGAAGAATATGGCCACTGCAAGGTCTCATTTACACCTTATCAGGACAAAGTGTGTTTTTACAGTTAATAGGAAAACCACTGAAGAGATATTGGACTACAACGGTTGAATGACTTTCTCACATTAAAAATGTTCAAATTCATGTAACCCACTTTTTGGGGAGTGTGCCTTTAGGGTAAGATGTGCAATTTTCTATTTGATCTGCTCATTTTGAAGGTGTAAGAAGTTCATTTGCGTTCTGCATGAGAACGTGTGAGATACGCGTGCAGTCTTCTGTGAATGTCACGAGGCTTTTAATAGAGACACATTGGACGTATATTAGTAACATGATGTCTTTTGAAAACAGAACGAATGGAAAAAAGAATGAAAGATGTCTGCAGGTTTTGACACAATGTAGTTGTGGCACATTCTGCTGTCAAAAGCATCAAACACATCCCTTTCTATTCCATTTGCTGGGCACATGCACACACAAACACACACAGACTGTCCTATCTTCTCTGGCTCTTTGCACCTGTCTCTCACTTCCCTCTGCCTTCACCACACTTTCTCACTCATAAATCTCTCCAGTTCTGTCGCTGTCATCAGCTCTCTGCTTCATCTTACTCAGTTTTATCTCCGCCTTTTCTTCTGTCTCTCGTTCTCTCTGCTTTCCTTCTACCATTTAATCTCTGTCAGTTTACTTCATCTCATTTCAGCTAAGCTTTATTGGTGTATAAAAAGAAAACAAACTCCTGGCAGAGCATTTCGGTTCATGGTAAAGCAGTTACTCCTTTGCATAATATTTACCATACAAGCATTGTACATGATACACACTTTCTCTTTCATCCACATCTCTCTCTCTTTTAAAAGCATTAGCATGCTCAGGGGAGAGTGAAGGCTAAATGGCTCTCTTACAGTATCCTCTCAGACAGCCCATAAAATGGTTTCCTCTTCTCCATCACTCATTATCTGCCCTTCACTCTGCTCCTACAGCCTCTCCCTGTTTCCTCCCTCTTTGTTTTCCATCATCATCATGAATGACACCCATCTCCGGACTTTTAAGAAAAAAAAAAAATATCAGGGGAGGTTGACCTCCAACCTTTATATCTTGGGTTCATTAAATATCTCATGGGATCGGTATTTGAAGTAACTTGCTTTCTAAGTGAGTTTTGACAGATTCTGCACATTGAGTTAAATAATTGATACTGATACGTTTCAGTACTTTAAATGCACATGCCACTGACTTTACTGTAATTGCAAAGTCTTTTCCTCTCTCCTCGGGTTTCCCTCTTCATAAATTGTGGCTGGCTTTTTGTAATTTTGTTCTATAACAGAAGTCATATCAAAATTTAATCTCAACCAATAATGACAAACTACATAACTAAAGTGTAATGTAAAAATGTTAAAAAAAATCACTCACTGATGTCACTTAACCTAATCAGATATTTCCTACTAATGCTAAACTCAGAAACTCTGTAAATATGAATAGAACAAAGTAATAACCACATTTACAAGGAATTGTCAGTTTAATATACGATATAATTTGAGGAAAAAACTTTCCTAATAATTGCATGTGAATTCACAAAAGTTTTCCACCAGCACCTCAACACAACGTGTATTCTTGAACTGGAGTTTGAAAAGTTTTTGCAAGCCGATTCAACAACCTGTAAATAAACTGTTCACTGAGCCCTGCACCCCTTAGTTACTGCTGCTTTGCCTGTTAAGCTTTGCCTGCTCTCATGGCACATATGCAGTTTATAATGATGACTTGGCAAATTTACCATTCTTAAGTTTTTGTAATTTTTGAAACAGCTGGTTTCTGTATTTCTGTAATTCCCCAAACTAATGTACCTTGTTAATGATAAGCTTCTTGGTTTTGGAAGTAATAGGCTACTTGGTACATCCATATGTAGTAAGCTAGTTAGTTAGTTAAAGTCGAGATGAAATGAAAAACGCCTTTTAAACCATTTTAGATCACATCCTGGTCATATTGTGCAGCTATTTAACAATATATGTCCACAAAATTACAAAAATCCATTTCTCTGTATTTTTATATCAAAATCCAATCATCTTTTCTTCCTGTAAAACAAAATATGTGCTTACGTAGGCTTCAACCAACCAGTTTCAACCAATAATATCAGGACATCCACCCATCAATCAATCTTGAGCTTTTTGCGGCACAGAACTAAGATTCATCATGACACACCCACTTTTAAACGTTCCAATCAAATTCCTCCCAACATTATGTCCCGCCTGTCTATCCCGTTTCACTTGGAAATATGTCACGATACGGAGGTTAGATACTCTCGAAATGCCGTTTCATCTGGACATTAACACGCAGTTTTATCTATTCCTTATATTTGCGCTCTTTTGTTTTTGGTTTTAAGGCTGAAAAAAAAAAAACACTCTCCAAACTCCTTAAACGAGGAGTATCTCTCTTACTATAGCCACATAGCCTACACATCGCTTCAACCTGTGGAGAAATCCAAAGCTTGACTGACCTGCCCTGCCTAGTAACAGTTGCTAAGCTAAGATTGGACCAATTGCTCTTCTGGGGGAGAGGTTTATCAAAATGTCCATTTTCAAATTGTTTATTGTTGGTGTGTAAGTAGTGGATAACAAGATTCATTTGTGATCATGATTCATTTATAAATACATCATATTGAGACTTATTTTTCTCCATATACTCTCTTCTATGTCAATCATTTGTCACCCTTTTACCTTTTTGCCATGTGATATGTTAATCCTTCCGCGATGAAAGCGGCCGATGAAAATTGGTGAGTTAGATTGGTAGACTAATAATTGGAAACATTGAGAGAAAGAGAGAGAGGGGATGGAAATGTGATAAATTCAGATGAAAGTGGGTAAAACCTGTGGCTCATTTTCTGTCATAATTGGCTCTTTTATGATTCTCAATGTGAAATGCATCTGACCATGTCAAATGTGTGTATGTGAGTGTGCACGTGTGTGTGAGCGTGTGAGTGTAGGATCCGGTTTTGATCAAAGAGCTGGTTTAGCGAGTGGACGTGTAGCAGAGAGCAGCTCTGCCTTTGTAATTGTACTTTCAAGTAGATGAAGCACCATGACAGTCCATTTTGGACCATCTAATTTCTCTTTTCTTTTATCTTTTAATTAAAATTACCTTCCGTCTTTCTTTCCTTCCTTCTATTCCGCTTGTTCGAAAATACTGCTGTAAACATCACGTATTGGAATGTGTCATTTTTTGTTAAACATTGGATCATGTCTCACGTCACTATGCTCCCTTTAAACCCTGTTTAGCATAGCATTAGCACATGCTAGGCAGCTACCAAACAGAAAGCTATGAAGTCTGGATTCACATAATCTGCGGAGTGACATCTTAAGAAGGCTTTACCTCCAGTCTGACTCTGTCCCCTCTCCTCTCTTCTCCTCTCCTCTCCTCTCCTCTCCTCTCCTCTCCTCTCCTCTCCTCTCCTCTCCCTTGTCTTGATATTTTGTTTTTTTATTCCTCTTGTTGTTCTCTCCAGAGAGCTCTCACCAGGAGTTCAGCACCAGTTGATTTTCTGGTGTCATTGTTGTCTGCATGAAGAGGGTTAGGCTATCTCTTGCCTTTGAGGGAGAGATCTCGATGTAATAGGGTCAGCACTGTTTCATCATTAGGATTTCAAGGCCTTCTCCGAAGAAATCATTTTAATTAATGGATTTTCTCTCATCTATCCCAAACTAAATCTGGTTTTAGTCAAATGAGGAGAGGCACCACAGTGTCTAGGGGAAAACAATGGAAGTACTTCAAGGCGAAATTTGCTGGTGTCTTGGAGGTGACACAAATGCTTCTGAATGGTAGACTTCTGCTTCCTGTACTTCCAAGTTCCTTTGTTTCTTCATTGTCTTGTTTGTTTTTTCTGTCTTTCTTTCTTTGTCCCTTTTTGCACATTCCCTCTCCAATCCAACTCTCTCTTGCATATGCTCTTCTCCATCCAACAGCCGTGAGAGCTGCCCTGCAGAGAACATGGTATTGAGCTAGATATTAATAGAGAATGATGGGGAGTGAGTGGGGTTTCTGCGTGACAACTAAGGGCACAGGGGGAGGGGGGGGGGGGGGGTCTTGAAGGAGGAAGAGTGGGTGATCATCTTTACAAACACTGGTAGTGATAACCATCGTGACTCAGTTGGCTTCAAGGTAGCAAACCATGTGGAGATCTTTCCACTCATCTCTTTGATATGGTTCACTTTGAAACTTTCTGAGCTTACACAACCAACAAAACCTCGGTACAGTGTGGTTTTACTCTTAGTCAATATAAAAAGTCCTGCTGGATTTGGCGACACCCATGATTACTGGTGGTGACAGCAAGTGCAGTATAACACTCCTTCAGCAGCGTCTTTGTCAGAAATACAACAATAAACAGCCAAACAAAACTCATGTTCAGTCAATATTTTGCCTTTTTCCTTCATGTCATTAGCAACCGTGATCTGACTTCATGCTGCACATGTCATCTGCAACTCCTCAACTAACAGCTTACTGTGGCTGCTCCATCTTGTCCCATAATTCCATTCAATCTCTAATAATGTTCTGCTGTCAAAAAATGCAGAAAACAACCAGGTTTTGTTTTCTCAATGCATTTTTGCAGTCACTGTCAACGTTAACCTCAGGATGATATTGTTGAGTTAAAATTAAAAACAGTAACAATGGTTTATATACAGTTCATGCATTGTTTCCTTTGAAACCCCAGTATGTTGGAAGATAATTTTAATCCTGGTGGGAACGGTGGACTCCGCCACAAACTACTATATATAGAGGAATTTACACAATGTAAATACATTGAATGACTAATGCAGAAAAATTCCAACCATGAATAGTAGGCCTATCAAGATTTCATGAAAATGTCAAAGATTTTAACTGTAATGTGGATTTTGTAAACTGACTAATGAGATGCATGATCACTGAATCAAAATTCAATAATTAGCATCCAAGATATCATGCATGATTCATCAACATATGAGATCATTCACCTACTGTACCAGAGTCCTTCCTCTAGTTTCATTGTGCCTAACAACAAACTAAAACCTCAGATCAAGTGAGGGCTTCCTATGCTAAAAAAACCCTCATTTCCTGTCCTCAGGCTACAGCACTGCACTATGTTAAAATAGCCTGCCGTTCATTTTTCACTTGGTAGACATATTGTGCCACAGGCCTTATACTGTAGGTTCCTCCCTGGATAATTAGTAAATATGGACCTTCATAATTTGCTCATGTATACAACACTTAAGCAGCAGTCTAGTCAAGCACATACCTATATTTAGGTAAATTATAATAAATCATGTACTCACACAGGATGAACCACCACAGTTGCCAACACTTACTTACAATTAGTCAGAAGAAGAGAAGAGGACATGCTTGTCACAGTGATTTATCTCCAGTTTTATTGAGCTTAAATGAAATTCTATTCTAGGATATCTTGAATATGGGATTATACCGCATGCTCATACCTCTGCCTAAATAAGCAGAAAGTAATTACTCACTGGGCTACGAAGAACTTGATTAATTCAGGTCAGTTCCAATGGTTTTCAATGGTGAAAACTTTTCACAAGGGAACAGATAAGTATCAAAATGTTCATAAAAACAAACTATGTTCCCCTAAAATACGGCTAAATCCACTGCTTCCATGTTGTACTGGAGCTCTCCTCAAAGTTCAGCACCTCCACTGTGCATTTAGCCATGACTTTGAGACGTAACAGAGCTAACAGAGGAAAATACAGACATATTGTCATTGTAAAGTACAACAAACAAATCAAGCCATGCCAATAATGCACACTGGATTCCAATATGGCTCTGTTGGCAATGTGATAACATGCTGTGAACAGCAGGGTTGAAGAGCTGCACTGAGCTCAAGAAGGAAATGGTCACCCTGGCTACTGTGGTTTCAGTGCTATTGGAATTTGTCATAGAGGCTGGTGTTGGATCAATAAGGTTAAGGCTTGGTTTCTTTAATAGTGAAACATGTAGTTGTAATAGCCGAGAGAACAATGTGGTGGTGAATGGTGAGGGAAATCCTTAAAGTGGGTGTCGGTCTGTAAAGACAGAAGGTCTATAAGCCAGGTGATGAGTTTGGAATCAGGAGGTAATGAAAAATGTCTCATGGGTAACTGAACTAAATTGATATATATTGAGGCAGAGAGAACGAAAACTGGCGTGTCAGTCAGGCCAAGGTGAAAGGTCAGTGTGGGGCATCCGTGTCCTGAATAAAGTAATGAGCTTTTTCCTCCCTTTTTCATATTCGCTATCACAGCAGTAACAGAATTTTAATGTATGAGGACCAATGTTCCTGCAGAGAAAAAGAAAACAGAATATATGCCATAATCCTAAACTGTTCAGACTAAACATGGCTGCTCTGCTTCTTTACTTCAGTGTTTAATGCTATTCTGCCACACAGAAAACTCATACCAAAGATTTGTTGAAAGCAGACTTTTAAGTCCGATCATCTGAGCAGAGAAGCTACGCTCTAAAGAGACTTTTTAATAGATGATTCATCAAATATCATAAAACATTGATTCCACAAACTCAAAGATGCAGCATCAAAATTGGATGATGATGGAAGATGATGTCTCCCAGTTTTTCTCTCGCTTCGTTATTCGTAGCATGACTTGATTTGTTTAAAATTGACTTGAAGGACTGTGGGTGTGATTGATTAGCACCGCCAGTGTTAGCCTTTCAGAATCTCAGACACAGTTAGATTTCAGCTGAATTTGTTGCACTTTTTTCTAAAGCCGCTTTTCATCTCTTCCTCTCTTTCCATTCACATTCACTTATCCAGTCACTGATCAATCTTTCTGCTCCTCTTTGTGCCTTCAGACTGCTTCTCATCCAAGGCAGAGGACCGGCTGTTCAGAAAGCTGTTCAGAAGATATAACCAGTTCATCAGACCAGTGGAGAACGTCTCCGACCCTGTCACAGTGGAGTTTGAGGTCTCCATCTCACAGCTGGTCAAAGTTGTAAGCTTTACACATGCACAAGAATTGAAGACATTTAAGCACCTTTGCACCTTCTTTTCATACAGTTCTGTGTGCCTTGATTCATGTGTGTGTTGACAATGCATCCAAAATGCAGTTTCATTTAAGGCATCCTCTCAACAGTATGTTTGAGTCTGTGTGAACTGTAAGATGTCTTCCAATGAGCATGTTGATCATATTCCCAACCTTTGAAACAGAAAAGGCGAAAGATAAGCAGCGGAACGAGAAAAGTGAAAGCAAAAAGTCTTTATTTAGTCTGTTCAATTTCACGGGTTCCGAAAATGTCACACAGTGTTGTTATACACTGCACAAGTTTGACGCGGGTGGGGGGATGATGGGGACGGGGTGCCGCACATCCCCTGGTGAAAGAGGTTTTCAAATCAGAATGGAAATCCTCAGATTAAGAGAAAATTGCCTGCAGGAGCCTTTTTCAGACTCAACTGATACGTAGCTATATCTGCTTGCTCGGCAAGGTGAGATTACTCTAAAGGTGAGTGTGCGGATGTGCACATGTGGGCGTACGTGCTCTGACTGAATGCGTCACCATGTGTGTGACTGTGCACATACAGTATTTTCTCATGTGTCTGCTTGTATACATGTGGCTGATGCATCTATGTATGTGGTTCATTTGGAATTCTGGGAATCACAGGACTGCAAATGAAATCTGAATCAGGGTCACAGAGAGAGGTTAAGAGGGAGAGACATCTGTAACCTTTCCATCTATTATTAACTCACTCACAGTCGATCTTTTCTGTCAATCATCCAGCTCTATAGAGGACAAAGATTTCAGGGATTAATTTCTTTCAAAAATGTTGTGGATTTTTATTCGTGGCTTAGTTTTTTCTATCTTCTTTTAACACTACATATAGAATATTCTCTCTCTCACCCATACACACACACACACACACATACACACACACACACACACATACACAAACACACACACACACACACACACACACACACACACACACACACACACACACACACACACCATGCAAACACGCACATAATGACATATTTCTGCTGCCTAATAAGATGTCTTTCTTCTCTGCCTCTCTGCAGGATGAGGTGAATCAGATAATGGAAACAAATTTATGGCTAAGACATGTAAGTACACACACACACACATACACACGCATACACTTTTACTGACCTAACCCCACATAGACAGAGGTAAATGAGAATGAGGAGGGGTCATGTATAGGCCTATAAGCACATATTGTATCTATACATACTAAGCAGACATCAATATCATTTGCCACAATCTATGTTTCATGCTCCCTGTGTGTGTGTGTGTGTGTGTGTGTGTGTGTGTGTGTGTGTGTGTGTGTGTGTGTCATACATCACTGAAATGTTAAACACAACAAGATGAAAAGAGGGGCAACAAAGTGAACAAGAAAACAAGGAGATCCCACAAAGACACTTGAATGCAATCAGTTGGTGATCAATGTTAGCATTATGGTTAGTCACACTCTGCCTCTCAGCAGATCTATAGCCAAGACCCTGAACTCCTGACCTCACGCAGCCAGATATCCCCCCAAACACATTTTGTCTCTGTCTTCGGAAGTGCTACCTTTCTGATACCTTATTTCCCCTTCAGTTTCCCTGTTCTCAATTTGTATTTCCATTCAAAAACTTGCTATAAACATTATAAACATTGTCATTATTTAAATCAGTGTCTAATTGTTGCCAAACAGCTGTTGGATGCTGATGTGATTCAATGGTGGATAAGATGATGCTGTGATTTCTGAGCTCTCCAATTAAAATACATTGACAGGTCTGTATGGTCCGACCTTATTTGTTATTTGTAAAAGCTGGGCTGTTTATTTATAACAGGGCGTCACTAATGAGAAGCTGTGTCAACACCACAGTCACTGATAAACACTCTGAATTGCAGCCAGTGGATTTACAGTGGAAGCCATTTTAGAAAGCCTCCTCCCCCCACTCCCCTTGATGAATTTTTGCATCTGTTCTGCAGCAACTCTGCAGAGGATTCCTTCTGTAACTGTATTCCAAATTTGTTCACTTTATACTTCAAAAAAAACAAAAAAACACAAAAAACAAGCAACTGACTACTTTTATGTGAGGGATAAGAGAACTTAAACTGTAAATTTATAGACTAAAAAGTGCTCGCAACAGAGGCAGAATTCAAGAATCATTTCCCTGTCTCCTTGCTTTAACCTCTGAAGAATATGTTCTTTTTTTCCATCTCTTTCTATCTCCACTCTTTATCCTGTATCCTCTTTTGTCCATTTCAGTGTGACTCCCTCCTTTTTCATTTATTTCTCATTTTATTGCTTCTTTTATCCATCATAAGCCAGTCACTACAGATTAGGTACACTAAGGGACTGTACAAAAATTATTGGAGTGGGGAGGGGAGCTGAACCTTATGTTGTACTAAACGATAAGACCATCCCCACTGTTATTAATATTTTCTTTGAGCCTTCACCTTGACTTAAGAAAATTTCTCCCCAATATAAAAGCAAGCATAAAAAGGCAAAAAAGGTATATAGAATTTAAGATGGCGTATCCATAGATGTTTACATCACATACATAGATGTATGTGATCCAAACATTAATATCTGTTTAATGGAACAATGCAAATGGAAGAATACACTAATTAGAAGAAGTAACATTATTATTATTATTATTATTATTATTATTATTATTATTATTATTATTATATAGCTATTTCCACATTTAAGGCTAATATAACACAAGCCTGCATCCTGCTATTCTGGGCATTCTCTATTTTTGAATGAGGAGTTATTAAATGAAAGGTTGTTAGGCAACCACTGTCACAATTAATTAAAGTATGAGCTACTAGTTGATTATGAGGGGTGGAGGGTGGGGGTGTTGATTGCCTAGCTAGCTGTTCAGCATTCTGTCCACAATTGTTATACTGCATAAAACAAAAACAAATCAAATATTCCTGCATATTTTTAAGAACTGTGTGATTTTCTCATTCCTGGAATGTCATTGAATTAAATAGAAGATAGAGGGTAAATGTAGAATCACTGGTATTTTGTAAACAATAAGCTAAGCTCTTCCTATCAGGAATTATATCTCCAGCCAATCATATTGTAAACTCCCTGGGTAGATAAATGGAAAAGCCAGTGTAGCATGAAGTGGTTAATTAAACTGCTCCCAGGTCGTGTGGGTATTAATCCACCTTGCTAATGAATGAATTCATCTTGAATGACATGCAAATATAGCCAAGACTAATGGATCTATGGCTCATGAAATGTTACCCGCAGGTATGTTGATAGAATAGCAAGTGAACACATTCATCCTTTCTGTCAGTGAGCTATTTACTCATATACTACCCTTCTCACTGAGCTGCTCTGTATACAGATGTGACTATTGTAGTAAATGTTATTATTCGCTTACTGAACTGCTGCATTGGGGCTCTATTACCAGGAGGATGTGCATCAAAATATATTTTTGCTCATTTTTCAATTAAAAAACAATGAAAGTACTCCACAAAT
This sequence comes from Thunnus thynnus, assembly GCF_963924715.1. Lineage (NCBI taxonomy): Eukaryota > Metazoa > Chordata > Actinopteri > Scombriformes > Scombridae > Thunnus > Thunnus thynnus. Next base: position 10,230,807 of record NC_089519.1, read on the forward strand.
GTTTCACAATGCTCAGTGAAACTTGAGTTTCAGTCCATCAACATTAGATTTTTTCCTATAATATCTTTATTTGGCTCTATAACATCAAAGGAAGGTTTGCCTGCAGTATAAATATGTAATTCAAAATATTCCCATGAAGGGGGGTGTCTCCAGTGACTAATACTCTCTGCAGTGCACAATGCAAAACACAAAACAGATGGTTGACTCCCAGTCTATTCACAGCGGTTGTCTCCTCTTATCTTTCAGATTTGGAATGACTACAAGCTGCGATGGATGCCGGCTGAGTTTGATGGAATTGAGTTCATTCGAGTTCCATCAAACAAGATCTGGAGACCTGACATTGTGCTCTACAACAAGTGAGCCTGTCACCATCATTACCGTTATCAGTATAATTAGCTTAATCACCATTACAACAAACATTATTAGAGACTGTTCACCAGAAAAACGACAGCATTGTTTGTTTGTTCAACTTGCCAAGATAGTGTTAAAGTGGTGAACATTTAGTGCAAAATTTAATGGCTAATGAGCCTGATATTTCTCTTAAGAGTTGGGGGAGACCAAAACTGAGATAAAAGGAGAATAACTATTGAACTTCACCAGGAGCTCGACTTCAAATGATGAAAATGTGTAAATAGGCAAGTGTTTGCTAACATGTTTGACATATCAACCTTATTAGGTGAATACATCAATATTGTGTTTACTGTTTGTTCACTGCCCCTAACTGGCCAAAAATTAAAACTTGTCATGTCAACGTCTCAGCTGTCACACTGTGCAACAGATGAAATATACTGAAATAACACAGAAATATGCTGATGGATTGTCTATTGTTCCGTAGACAATGGGCTTGTGCTGTGCTCTATTCACTCAATTTCAGTTCACATAATTGTGGACGCATTTTTTCTTTCTACTTACAATAGTGTCTCATAATGTTAATCAAAAGCAATTATATACTTCATAATAAGACATAATGCAGCCTTCATTGTCCTCTGTCCTTTAATCCTAATGCTCTTTCCCTTCATAACCTCACCTTTTTATCTTCTCCCCTCTCTTGTGTTTCTCACTTTCATTTTCTCCTCGCCTTTGTCCCTCACTGTTTAACGTCTCTGCCTTCTTCAAACCTTTGTGTCTTATTCAAAACCCACATATGTTTGTATCATATCGCCTCATTGTCATGGGAATACTTCTGCTTGATTATTCACACACACGCCTCATACACAGTGCTGTAGGTGATTTCCTGGTGGAGGATAAGACCAAGGCTCTGCTTAAGTTTGATGGTACCATCACCTGGGTTCCTCCAGCCATTTTCAAATCCTCCTGCCCCATGGACATCACCTACTTCCCCTTCGACTATCAGAACTGCTCCATGAAGTTCGGCTCTTGGACTTATGACAAAGCCAAGATTGACCTGGTACTTATTGGGTCTAAGGTCAGTTTTTGTGACTGTGTTTAAGTCTGGTGTAACTATCAGCTACATTATCTCATTCATTTTTTATTTTATTTTATTGTTTACACTCATCCAGCTGATACTACATGTATTTAGGGATAATTATTTTTGTTTTTGTTTTTTTTTTATAATAGGGGCACGCCATCGATTTTACACATAAAGGTCATTTTACTTGTTATGGTGAGCACCACTCAGACTGAGAGCACAGTTGGATTATGTAGCTCTGTAGGGAGCTTTCAAGGCCTGAAATAACCCTGATGATGACATGGTGGTGTCATAAGGGTTACTTTAAAATAAATAACTGAGACATCAACTATTTGACAAAAAACCTGTGTCATAAACTGGGGGCAAAACGAGGACATTTAGGACACTATTGAGTTGCAGTATGGGAATTGTAGGACCTAGCCTTTTTGAAGCTTGACAAATATGTACAGTTAAATGTCAGGATATTAGAGTTTGCTGCTTCAATTTTAATCATTAATCTGTGCAATACTACATCACTGGAGTACCTGTTTAAATATACATTTAAAATATATATAGTATGAGATATGAATCCAAATGAAAGTAAAATTAGAACACAAAACACAACCAGCCAGTTTTTTTAGTGGCATAATCAGTGGCTGAATTTGCATTTTCTCCCCATTTTCCATTTATTTCCCATTACTGTAAAACATCATTCTTACTCACTCTATTTACTGTAAAATAAAGCGATCAGTGTCTTGCAGCAACATGATTTGTGCACATGTGGGCATGAAATCCAGGTTTTAATTTGATTTGCACCTTCATACATTATTCATATTTATCAGAGAAAAAACCTGTAAAAAACTGAAACCATGACCCTTATATGTATCGTATTGATTGACAGGACCCTATGAAGAAAGATAAGTTGTGTCAAATCATTACATGACTTTGACTTAAGATTTATATCCATCATGTAGGTGAACCTGAAAGACTTCTGGGAGAGTGGCGAGTGGGAAATCATTGACGCTCCGGGCTACAAGCATGATATCAAATACAACTGCTGTGAGGAGATATACCCAGATATCACCTACTCCTTCTATATCCGGCGCCTGCCGCTCTTCTACACCATCAACCTCATCATCCCCTGCCTCCTCATCTCTTTCCTCACAGTGCTGGTTTTCTATCTCCCGTCCGACTGTGGAGAGAAGGTCACGCTCTGTATCTCCGTCCTGCTCTCCCTCACTGTGTTCCTGCTCGTTATCACCGAGACCATCCCCTCGACATCGCTGGTCATCCCGCTGATTGGAGAGTACCTGCTCTTCACCATGATCTTTGTCACACTCAGCATTGTCATCACCGTGTTCGTGCTGAATGTACACTACCGCACGCCAATGACCCACACAATGCCGGGTTGGGTGCGCTCTGTGTTTCTCAAAGTGCTGCCAAGAATTATGTTGATGCGGAGACCGATTGATGAAGACAGCAAGGCTGGGGGGTTGGACAGCAGTGGGGAGGCAGGAGGAGCTGGAGGGGGAGGAGGAGGCGGAGGAGGGAAAGGAGGGAAGAAGAGGAAGAATAGTTTAATGCAGGTAAGGGTTCCCCATCCCACAACATCTAGTCCTCTTGTTGACCACTTGAGCAAGGTTCTGTCGCTTATGTCACCTCTGGACCTGTTCAATCAACCACAGAAATCTTGGCGGATGACTTATTTATTTAAATTATGTAGAATGTCCCGTTGAAAAAAAGAAGGGTACAGTCCTAGCAGAGGTTGGATAAAGTCATTATTTTGCAAGTCACAAGTACGTCTTGGGCATTAAGTCCTGAGTCAAGCCCTAGGTCTAGACCAAATTATCCCAAGTCAAGTTTAACTCCTACACCTTGTCCTAAAGTCCTAAACAAATGTTTACTGTACTTCAAAAGCTTGTCAGTTCTGGTGTGCCTCAATTAATGATAGCAAAGAGGCAGGCTTTGACTAGTATAGTATCATTTTTACTTAATTCCCTCTTAAAAAAAAAGCAAGATGTTCTTCTTCGTGGTTGGGTGATTCCTGCTGTGTCTCAATGTTACGGTGAGTTCTAAAAGACAAGTCAATATACCATCTAAAAGCTAATCAATCAAGTGTGTTTCAGCTATCAGACAGAGAACCACCATCTCTTTTATCTCTTAGATGTATAGCATGGAAGAACAGTTGAGGGAAGAATCTGAATTGTTACCTAATATTCAAAACATATTAAAGCATATAAAATGTATTCCCCTTTCTGAGAAGTGTTCTTTGAATTGAATCCACCAAAAAACTGAGTGTTTCTAACCATTTGATAGCTGGCTTGTCAGATCATATACAGTCTCTTCCATCTTCATCTACTCTTCTATGCTATAAGCCCTTGCTGTGCTTCTGTCTTCCTGCAAGTATTGACAGGTTAATCCACCAAAAACTTTTCTCTACTATTGATTTCAACAATGTTTTCACACACAATATATGCACAGTATATATGGTATGATTCAAGTCCTTTATGATCAACACCAAGAGCTCCGAGGAAGCACTGCTTGAATGTTTTACTCTCCAAAACACTGGAAAGAAAGTTTTGCACTGCCAGGATCCCAGAGATGTATCCCAGAGACCCAAATATTTTACTTTAAAATGAATCAGAAACTGAATCCAATCTCTTGTTGTGATCTCCAGCAGGTCGGAGGAGGTTCCCTCAACTGTCTGGAGTTTGGGGACAGTAAACTATCACCCATGGAGGGCTGCACCGGGAAGAAATGCCCTTGCCCCTGCCAGCATAGTAATGAAACCCCAGAAACAACAGATACGGGGAAGGTGACACGTCAGCTAAGTCCACAGAGCATCAATACAGTGGTGGCCTTTTCTGTGGTGTCACCAGAGATCAAACAGGCCATTGAAAGCGTCAAGTACATAGCTGAAAACATGAGGAGCCGCAACAAGGCCAAAGAGGTGAGTCATTCTTATATTTATTTCCTATCATTTTCATATCATTTACCTTATATTTGAACTTAAATCAAAAATACCAAGTTGTCAATTTTAATCATGGAGAACAGAAGTATGAAGATTGCTAGCAGACACTTGGCTCGGTGATTGATTGAAAAAAAAAATCGCTAGAAGGTGGTGTCTGGAGGAAGGACACCCTCTGACACTGCTAGACTTTGTTTTCTAGCTTTAGGCAAGCTCCACCAAGCCACAGACTTCCAGCAACATCTTAAAGGATCATTATCTTATTACAGCTTGGGTCTTATTTTCATAATTTTGGGCAGTCATTCCTATCAGTAATAATAACACTATAATCACCAAGGAAATTGTTGAGATATAAGAATGCGGTGACTTCACTAAAAAGAAGTCGGATGGGGCAAGAAACACAAGCAGTCAGATAATAGGTCTTTTTCACAGCAGACATTTTTACTTGTCATTGCAGGGAAAGCACAGCTGTTACTAATAACGTTACAATGGCTCCATTCATCTCAGTAAGCCATGACAGTGAGGCAGCATGCACAATAGCAGAACATTGAAACTGAAGCAGCTAGATTCAGTTCAGACATTAGTTTTAAAATGTACACATTTGGTTTTTCTACTGTAACATATCAAATGTTTTCATGAAAAAGGCCTATATGAGGGACCTGCAACTTGTAAACCCAAATGGAGTGCTTCAACCTCAGAATCAAGTCACACAGGAAAAACAATATTCCAGTGTTTTGAAACTCCATATAAACTGGCAGCTTCTTATGGAAAGCAAAAACACACCAAGCATTATCTATGCATAATGCATTTATGCAAAAACATATGCAGTGTTGGCCTTGGAGAGCTATGCTGCGATTCTGGGCAGCATTGCTGTAGATCCTAACTGCCTCCAGAAGTTGACAATAGTGTAAGTTAGAACCAAATAATTTTAGATTTGTGTAGAGAGCTCTCCCTTCCTTCTCTGTCAGTTATAAATACAGTGGGTGAAATCTCCCAAAGGTGAGAAGAAGCCTTTGATATGCAAAACTCGTGGCTCAATCAGATTTGTCAAAACGTCTGTCGCTTCTTGTGATGCTGTGGTTTGAATGTGATTATCATTGTAATTTTCTCCTGTGTAAATTATATATCAATTTTTGTTGGCTTACAAGATATGTTCAACTTTTTTCTCTCCTCTTCTTTTTTCATGTCTTTCCTTCTTTCCATCCTTGCTATGTAATCCTCACCTCACCCCACTGACTCCCACAACCTCCCACCCTCTGAGATCCTTATACTCACCTGTTTTCCTCTCACTGTACACCTCTCCTCACCTCCACTTTTCATCTTCATTTGTCACCACTGACACTTTCTACTGTTTGCCCCTCCCCCGCTCACAGGTGGAGGATGACTGGAAGTACGTTGCCATGGTGATTGATAGAATCTTCCTTTGGGTATTTGTGACCGTGTGCGTCCTGGGAACCTTGGGCCTCTTCCTCCAGCCGCTTTGTGGCTTCGTCTCATAACCGCTAATCAATCAGGGTTCACTGCTACCCTGTGTTGACCATTTTCAACAAGTGACTAACTCACAGTTCTCAGTTGGCCCATTAGAAGACAGACTTTTGAGTCCTGAAGAACTATTTGGTGTGCTGGTTTTGTCTTTTGCAGAGTGCAGTAACAAAAACAGTGAAGTTGAGAGAAAAAAAGTGTTTGAACTGCAAAACAGATACAAAGGTTGTAATGCCTTAATTTTATGTCTTTTAAAGCTGTATATTTTACCCCAAAAATCATAACCATAGAACCTACAGTATACCTAAAAATGCATCTACAAAGTTTGTACTTTCAGATTTACTGTCCATTTTAATTAGTTTAAGAAAATAAACTTTACTTCTATTGTTTACAGTTCATACAGTAGTTCACAGGAATTAAATGTATATCTCTGTTTTGCTTGGTGTCTGCCTGTCTACTTTTAATATTCTATTTACATTGAAATCAATATAAAAAAAATAATTCAATACAGTGATTTAACGGTACCTTAACCACATCTAACTGCATGAATTCCATTAGAGCTGGTGGTTACTGCTACTCTGCTAAGATAGTTACGTTAGCTTTAGCAGGATTTTAGCTGGGCCTTTATTTTTTATTGTGATTAAATTCAGTTACTGCCTCATTTAGTTATGTGGAATAATTCACTGAATTACCAAGATTTCAGTCCATTAAAATGTACAGTTTTCAGTTACAGGTAACAGCTAGGGAGAATCAATAACTAGATTTAGTTTTAGCTTTAGATAATGCTAGCCATGGCTATCTCACCAGTTAGCTTTGACTTGGTGTAGCTATCTTGCTTTAGCTGTGTAAGCTAGTTGACTGTCTCTCTGTGGCAGAGAATGGAGTAAGTGCAACAGTGTATTGTAGAGTCCAGGGTTTACCTAAGCAGTTACTGCAGCCTGGGCAGTGATAAAGCCAGAATGCAATAACTACACAGCCAAAGTGCAGTTACTGTGGTTTGGTTTCTTACCCCGTTTTGCAGTTACTGCAAATTTTACATTTGTGTTTTCATGGTGATTATATAATCGCCATATCCATCCATATAATTTTTATATGACAAAAAATAAAACAAAATGACCACAAAATGAAAACATATGTCAAAAAGTTAGAATTAGGTCTCAACTGAGTTTTGATGAAATATGTAGTTACTTTGTTTTCGGCTTTGCAGGGCAAAGTTGATTCCTGCATAGTTTGAAAGAGGTATATCAAAACTTGGCTGGGATCATGTAGAGACTACCAAAACAGTGGAGTTACAGCAGCCTGGTTATTGAACTGGGAATTTCCCAGGTCCAGTAGACAAACTGTCCACCACACTGAACTCATCCCTGCAGTAGCCATGTAACTCAACCACCCCCCCTCCCCCTTGAGCTGACTAATGACTGTCATACCCAATCCCCAGTCTGATTCATCCAGCTGCTCGCTCTCAGAGCCAATTGCCATCGCTGCTTTTTTGTGTCATTTCTAATTAGAGTTCAGATTTCTGGTGCACTTGACAGTGCTTTTAACAAATAAGGGCAGGCTGTTCCTCTTTTGTAATTAGAATCCATGTGTTTATAAATGTTCTTTCTGATTAATGTTCCACTAGGTAATTGGTTGGCCCGGTAAATATTGGATTAAACGGTACTTGATTAGTTGCTCCTGAAATAGCATTACATTTATTAATTCATGAGCGGATTCTATCATCCAATTCCATGGCTATTAATTTCACCTTTTTGTTTTCTTGTCACTTTTGATTAAGTTTAGTATTGAGAGCAAACATGCAATGCAAGAAACAAGCATGACAGAAATTTTGATTGCTTTGATGACAAATATATTGTCCTCAGATTACAGCACTGACTACAAATACTGTTCACTTTCTTTAATTTCATCCACCCCTTTCATTTTTGCTTATATCTATTATGTTTTGATGTATCAGAAACACACAGCTCATGCTGAAAGGAGCAAAAATGTTTGTAAAAAATTATCTTTGCCTTTCTTTTGTCTGACTGTTTTGAACTTAAAATAAATGCAATATTTCTTCAAATAAAGGGAATAATATTTGCTGTGTTTAGCTTTTCAAGTCAATGACAAAAAAATCAATAACTTTCTTGTGAAGGACAGCATACACAAGCATTTTATATGCACACACACACACATGCACACTTACACAGGAGGATTGCTTTGATATTTTTGTTGCTCTTGTGCACAAAATATCAGCCACAAGCGGTATAATTAAGCCTCTGGTTGCAGCATCTAATTAAAATTCAGACATTTTAGTGCTGTTCAGAAGTAATTTTAGTGTTCAGATAAAATGCATCATTGTACATGACATTGCCACATAATCACATTTATCTGTCAGTGGGTCGATCCTGCAGCTGTAGCATATGTGTGTAAAATACAGTGTTTGAAATATGAAATCCCTTGAATATATATGGAAAGAGCTGACTGTGTGAATGTGGTCATGACTCATCATTAAGGCAGCCGGTCATTAGCAGAGTGAAACATTGCTTTGATAAGTTGCAGTGACAGCATCAGCTGTTGGTAATGAGTTCGTAATTCTTAAATAGGCACATTGAATAACAGAAAACTGTATTTATTTAAGGTTACACTAATTGCTTTTGTCTTAGAATATTCATTGTTTGGGCTGTGATATAGTATTTCCATGCCCTTTCTTTTTTATGTTCTGTTCTTCTTTCCTTGTCTACAAACTAAAATCATATATTATATTATATATTATATATATATTATAATATTTTGCAGTAGAAAAATAGGAAATACACATATTTTCATGTACTTTTGATCTGGGGCTGTTTTAATTTGGGCTAGGACCTGTATTTTATTAATTAAGGGAAATCTTAATGCTACAGCATACAATGATATTTTAAACAATAGTGTGCTTTCAACAATTGTGGCAGCAGTTTGGGACTCTTTCCACATACTTTTGGCCGTACTTAAGCCACCTGGATTCTATTTTTTTTAATTGTACTGTATTCCTTTAAAGGACCAGTGTGTAGGATTTAGTGGCATCTAGTGGTGAGGTTGCAGATTGCAACTCATTGTCCTCACCCCTCCCATTCAAGCATGTAGGAGAACCTACGAAACTTGCGAAAAAATGCGAAAGGCCCTCTCTAGAGTCAGTGTTTGGTTTGTCCGTTCTGGGCTACTGTAGAAACATGGCGTTGCAACATGGAAGAGGACTCGCTCCCTATGTAGATATAAAGGGCTCATTCTAGGGTAACAAAAACACAATGATTCTTATTTTCAGGTGATTATACGCTAATTAAAACATACTCATGAATTTTATTTTCCATTTCTGCCCAGTCTGTTCTGCTAGATGCCACTAAATTCTACATACTGCACCTTTAATATCTGCAAAGATTATGTTAATGGTTAAAACATAAAAATATCAACACTGTCTAGAAAACACACACATATACGCCCAACCACTAAAATGACAGTCACGCATTCTCTTAACATCTATGTCACTGAATTCCTGCATTGGCTGAATGCTGAACATAAACCAGAATAGTTGCATGAACATAATTTGTGGGAGACTTGGTTGCTAACAAAAACACACACACACACACACACACACACACACACACACACACACACACACACACTTGGAAGAGATCAGAGAGCAGTTTGACTCACTGGCTAATCTCTTATATGGTAAGTTATGGTGCCATCAGAGCATGAAACACATGACTATAGCCCAGAGGCTGGAGAGGCCTCAGTGATGCAGTAACAGTGCCAGAGAGCAGGGACAGAGCTAACAGGGACATGAAGGCTGGTCTACAGAGTACAGAGAGAACATACTGTACATGCTGAGCTGGACAGATTGCTACATTTCACAACTAATTGTTGCCCAGTGGATATAGACCTAATAATAGGCAGAAGATTAACTAGTTTCTCTTCTTGGTATTTTATATTGGCACTCTTACATTAGAGATATAATTAGTTATTACCTGGAGAAGCCTGCAAACTATTACTATTGTCTCAATAAGATAACTGAGTGGGACAAGGCTGTTCAAGCTAAAGCAGTGTTTTCAGGAGCCAGTGTGGTCTGGCTGGCATTATTTTTAAGTGAGTGGGTTAATTCGTTTCCCTGTGTGTGTAGTTTACAGCATGAATATAGATGATGGATTAAGAAGTGACAAGAATTCTTTACAAAGCAATACAAATTCCAAATCACACAATTTAAGGCTTGGCGTTTGTTCAATAAGCCAACCACCCAAAAAAGTTGTAGATAGAAACAACAATTGTGCTCTTAAATTAAATTAATTGTTCATCACAATAGTCTCCATAAAACAACAGCAGCCCTCCAACTCAATATATAGAGTTCCACAGGAGATAAATGGCTTAGTCGTTTGTCACGGTCCCAGTCGTGCCTCCAGCTATTTCCCTTGTGTTTCCTTGTGTTTCCCTTTTCCCATGTGTCTCCTGTCACCCTGTCTGTGTGTGTGTGTGTGTGTGTGTGTGTGTGTGTATGTGTGTGTGTGTGTGTGTGTGTGTGTGTGTGTGTGTGTGTTTGGTGTGGGCGTGGCTTCCCTTCTTGATACTCTCCATCCTCATTCACCTCACCTGCCCAGCCTGCACATCTGCCTTCCATCAACCCATCAACTCTACAGTACAGTATATGTCTACTCTGGTTCACCATCCACTCATCAGTGGTGTTGTTTCAACTACAGTCTCTTAATCTCGGCCGCTCTGCAACAGTATATTCAGAGTTATTCCTCATGTTGTTTGCATTACCTGTTCTTAGGCTGTTGTTTCCTTGTGCTTCCATGATCACTACCCCCCCAGTCCCCACTGCCTGCCTGCCTTGCCTGCTTGCTTACTAAGCCACCAAGCTTATCCTCAGCCAGCGATGCTCACTCCCTCGTCTACCTATCCTGCTCAGCTCAACTTTGCTAAACACCATCCTGCTCAGCTCAGCTCTGCCATCCGCCATCGTGTGAGGATGACAGGCAAGGCAGAAGGAATTCTGTCTTGCCTGTCATCCTCATATCCTCTTATTCCTACCATAAACCCCTTTTTATATTAGCTAACTCTGTTGTCCGTGTCTGCGTTTGGGTCCACCTTAACTTATCATGACAGTTTAGGGTGAAAATACAATATCCTGAAGTGCCCTCTGTGGTATGCAGTCATGCAAATTGCATCTAAATAATAAAATAATAATAATCTAAAAAATGTATGGGTGTGTTTGTGAGGAAGAGAGAAAAGACTGTTTTACCAAAAAATGTATATGATAAACTTGTTTTTTGTGTATTTTATGCCTTTATTGTATAGCTTACAGTAGAAAGATGACAAGAATTGAGGGGACAGAGACATAGTCCAAAGCTGGATGCGACTTTGGAACACTGCAGCTCATGGTTGACACCTTAAAGGGGAACTCCACCAATTTTACACATTACAGTCTGTTTACAGGTGATGGTGAGTACCATTACATATGTGAAAAACCTTTTGTGGCTCCAAAGGGAGTTGTGTGAATGCAAGGTTAAATCATCCTATTTTTCTAACATTATATCTTGGTTTCAGAAACCCATGTAGCCCTTTTTCTGATGTAGCTGGGTTACTCTATCTAATGTGAACGATAACTCACCCATGCTCTCTGTACAGGTACTTATTCAACTCAGGTCATGTTTCTGTCAGTCTGAAAAACAACTATAATGATAGTCTATATGTTGAAGTGAAAGTGAAAGCTTGGCACAGAAAATGTCAATTGCTCTCATCTTCCATTACTTCAAATTAATTCAGCACAAACCACGGTGTTTTCATCTGTAACTGCTGAGAGAACTCTGTGTGCAGATGTTGAAAGTGGATGACATTTTTGCAAAGACAGCAGACACGTTATTGGGTAATGTTACAGTTGTATATACTGTTATATGAATAAGTAATTTACTCTGTTTACTGTTTAAACATCCTACCCTGAGTGTAAAACAAGAAACACAAGATATGAGTGTGTACTGTATGTAGTGTATGTAAAGGTGCAATGTGTTTTCATGCCCACACACACACAATTATTTTTTTTCACTTAGGAGGACTTAAAATACATTAACTCCTTCCAGACTTACTGTAACTTTAACCTTAAAGGGATAGCTCTGATTTTTTAAAGTGGGGGTTGTATTTCACCCTGACATTTTCACTAGCGAAAAACAAGCTTAAAACCATTAAAACAAAATGTACTTACCAGAAAAACTGAACAGCTGACAGCTGACTCCTCAGAGGGTCTTTTAATACAACCAAATGCTGAACAAGACATTTTTAGGTGATGAAAATGTTACAATTAATTTTCATGAACTGAAAGCACACTGTGAAATAACGGCAACTACGCCTCTACACTGTGAATCTGGGGTTATGCCATAGTCACATTACATAATCAACGTTGTCGCTGTGGTAGCAACTTGTTAGTCACAAGGTAGCCACGCCCTAAAGCATACCCTGCTTTATTATCTATTTTACTCTGGTGGGAACATAATTTACATAACGAATATCATGCTGTGTTGAAGATGACTTGAAACTAGCGAGTGAGGCCATAAACTCATGAGGAAACTGTTCACTGGGGTAATAAACCAAATGAGAAGTAGACTTCCACACAGTCGGACTTCTTTTTGGAGCCATTGGAGTCACCCCTGCTGGCCATTAGAAAGAATGTAGATTTAAGGCACTTCCACACCGGCTTCACTTTTGATACCGGGAGCTACCTGTCTGTTTGCTGCTGGCCCTGTCCACAGCAGTACATTGCTTAGCTTCTGTGACGGTACTCCTGTCTGCTTCTTCAAAGTGGGAGCATGCTGACCCTAGTCTACAACAGGTAATACACTGACTATGAATAACTACCTCATACAACCCCACCCAAAAAATCCAAACTATCCCTTTTACATGCTTAACCCCAACCCCTAATCCGACCCTATTGCCAAAAACTAAGTCTTTGCCTAACTTGTGTGAAGTCAATCCCCATAATGTGACTTTGTGAACAGATTTATGTCTCCACTGCGTTAATAGGGACACACATAAACACAAAAATTAATTTGACCTTGGGAGACTCAATTGACCTTCTAGAAAGGAGTCCCTTTTAGGTTGAAATTTGATCTTTGAATGCTCATTAATTGATTTTCTTGTAAGGAGTGATGTGTAGGTTTGAGTTCAGCAAAACTGGGCCCCTTTTGGACTCTGTGTCTTAAACAATGAGTCATCTGTCCAGAAAGTATCAATAATCCATGCGTTCCATGCTTTGACAGGGGTTTGATTTCAGTGTCTTGATTTCCCAATTTGTATACAAGTGGGCAGTTTGATTTAGATTCAATTCAAACCATTCAAAACAGTTTTGGATCCTTGCTTAAAGGCAGAAGAGATGCAGAGGAATGAAAAACATTAATTGAGCTCAGTAACACGTTGCTATGAAGTGGCATGTACAAAAGGAGGCTCTTAGTAATGGAGGTCAAATGAAATTGGGATGTCAAGCAGAATTGGATTGAATTGTATGGGGTGATTCATGTTCTATTTCCATGGGATTTGCAAAAAGGAACTGAGCTCAATCCTAATAGGAAACATTATCATATGTGATACAAATTTACATCTGAGTCCCTCTAGAAAATTGCCTTTCTGTGCTGTACGTGCATATTAAATCACGACATATGACTTTATGAAAAGCCAGATTGTGAAAATGGATGAAGTAAAGCAACCTTATGCTCGGTTCAGTGTAGCTAGTGTAATATTTATATACATAATTAGTTTTTTATGCTGCCAAGGATTTATGATGCGTGTTAAGAATTATATTTGAGGAAGGCTTTGCAGAGGGTGAATAAGAGCACATTTGATAAAAAATGAACGAGTGGAATGATGACAATGTTGAAAATTGTGTTAAATGTCCTCATATTAACATCGTAATAAAGCATGTATACAAATGCTTGGCCCCAAAATGTGTTATCTGAAGCTCTGTGTCTCTCAGAGAGATTGCTCATATTGATAGAGTGGCTGACAGAGAGTGTAAAACAGCTGAGCGTCAGTTTTAAATTAATTTTGAATGGCTGGTCTCATTTTGTAAACAGCGGAGTAAAGTGGTATTAAGAGTTATGATGGGGCCAAGAATACAGTCAGCTTATTTCAGGCACATATCAACTCAAGGGAACACACAATCTTAAACTAGTTCTTTAATATAAACTCAAACCCATTCACCCAGACAAGTTAAAAATAAACAACAAGTCTTATCTTTTTTTTCTTTTATTAACTCTGTCTTGTGTTGGAGGACACATGTATTAAACATGTGCTCTGACTTTATTGATAAAAGGTGTTTCTATGTGTGGAAATCCTTACCTAATTTTTATTTCAGCTGTACTTATGAGGGCGTTGCTGACTTTTCCTTTATGAGAAATCTGTTTGCTTGTGGGATACTGGAGGAGGAACAGGTACTGTAGGAAAAGAAGAAAGAGAGAGAGATGCGGTCCACAGCAGCAGAGAGGTGTTTCTTTGATGGCAGGCGGAGGCAGGAAATCACAAGATTTAATGTGCACTGTTAAACTGAGTAACTCTCCCAGGCACACTTCAGACAGAACAGTGGGAGGGAGATGTACAACAACACTGCATGCTGGTGTTGGTATTGTGATTTCACTGCAAAAATATATCATACTAAATGCTACATTGTAATATTCTCATGAGAAGCATTTTATAATGCAAAGCAATGTTACAGTTTTAAGGATACAATTATTTCCATGACACAAACACAGATATCTTGAACTTTGGAATTAAAAGTGTAATTCAGGCTTGTTTAAAACTCCACTAATCAATATTTTATATAATACATTGGTGATCAAAGCATAATGTGAAAGGGAGTTGCTCATATGGGCAAATCCACAGAGAATTGTCACCACACTGCAGTTCCAGGCCCACTTCCAGGTTTAGTGTCTTTGAGCTCTTTGTTTTGGTTTTCTGGCTCAAAAACTCTCATTTCCAGCATACAGATGTTTTCAGCTCTGATAAACTCACTGTACACTACCTGACCAGCACTAAACAGCAGACAGAAAATCTCAGCCACTGCTTTTGAATATAGTGGAGCATTTATCAGCTAAAGAACAAGATATTTATCATTCTCGGCTCAACTGAATCAACAATGAATCTGACTTTTTCTTTCTTATGCCCTCATTACAGCAGAAAAAAAGAAAAAGAAAAATCAGATTAAAAAAATACACTATCACTAATTTCAGTCTAATATTTCTGTTAATTTCAGTCGTGTTGCACAAATATAATATGGGTTTAAGTTGAGTATTTTGTGTTTCACAGTGTTATATTTTGTTGAAGGGCTTCAGTCCTGTTCTTTTTGAGAGTTGTGATGGTTGGGCAGATCATCTGCTTAATCAGTGGTAGTGGCAACAGGTGTGCATCATTAGCTGCACTCTGTGAGTCACTAGGCTCTCTCAAGTTGAGGTAGGAAGGATAAAACTGTTCTGTAGTAAATGACAGTATAATTTGGTGCATTCATAGCTGTGTGTGTGTGTAACCATAGGAAATTGTTACTGTCAACGTTCTTTATGTTTTGAAAGTCTGAGATGATATGTTCCAGTTATTTGAGGCTGAGAAGGTAAAAGGCCAGTCACTGGTCTATTGAAGGGAGTAGGGAAGAGAGTAGGTGGCAGCTTGCTCTGAGGCTGCAGATTTTATTTGTTTGTTGCTATGGCTTAAGTTATTTTTGTTGAATTTCCCGATTCATTTTTGCTTCTGTTTCTTTAATATTTTTGTTAATAAATATCACTTTTTGTGCACATACTCAGACCTGCTTTTTTGCAACATCCCTCCAAAGGTTTCTAGTGCTCAAATACCATCTTCTGCCCTTTTAGATGAGGTTGCAGCACTACATTTTTCCTTATTTTATTTTATTTCATTTAGTAATTTCTTTACTGTGTACTGATTGAATGTCAAGCGGATACCTATTTAACACATCCTTGGAGTTTAAAATTGTTAAACTGAGCAATAACTGATTTATTGTAATCTACATGAACCAAAATGCTCAATAAAAATATCTTTGATAAAGAGCCAGACATTTCCCTCAGGAGATGATGGTCACTAAATCCAAGTTTGAAAGAGTAAATATTGGGCTTAAATTCACTAAGTGGCCGGAAACATGACCCCAAATGAATGCTAATGTTGCTCTGTACATTCAACTAAAGCTGTCAGGGTGTACAATGTTTTTAAATGGAACTATTCCAACATCAAGAAAACTACACACCTCCATTGTTTCCTTCAGTGGTGGAAAAAAGTCGATATGTCATCCAGCTTGTAAGTGCAGAAAAAACCCACTGTAAATGGCACCAAGGCCATGTATAATTCAGACATCTGAGCTGTCCACAAAGCTCCTCATTCCCCTTTTCCTGCAAGAAACTACTAATTTTAACCAATTACAAAGTTATTTTTTCTTCTTTTCTGAACAAAGTGGGACAAATTGCCACTGAACTGTAATTTTCCTGATACAGGTACATCTGTCTGCCTTATTCTGTTTTGTTAGTGACACTTCATTCTATTAAAAAAAATCTCGAATAAAACTACTAGGATTTTTTTCCTTGTTACATTGGTTATATAGAATTATAAGAGTTTTTAAGATCTGTTTGTTGTGTCACATATGTATATATACTTTAGATGAGTGCTTTTCTAAAGTAGCTTTGTCGAACTGCGTGTCTGGCTGTATCTACTGCTGTATTCATGGTTTTAGAATGTTTTCTTGGGTCATCAAATATTCAGAACCCCTGAATTGAAACCTACTGGCATGTGAAGTCTTCTCTTGGGACTCAAAGACAGGTTTTTGTCCATGTCCCAGGTTCTCAGAGGTACAGCTACACATCATCCCTACATCTCAGACTGCTTGTTTTCTCGATCTAGCTCTGTCTTTTGCCATCTCTTTCTATGAATCCAACAACATCGAGGTTTGGCTGGAACTAATCACTTGTAAGAGTCACAGTCCAATAGCTGACCCATAAGGCTCTTCTTGGGTCAGCAGGTAAATGTTGATTCTTCAAGAACGTGTTCCTGCAGTTCATGGTACTGTAGCAGGATGTTTGTATCATGTGTGCATTTGTATGTGAACAACCCCATATGTGTAGTACATGTGCATGTGCACTGTTCAGTATTATTGCCATAAAGCCAGACAAGTCACCTAGAACTAACAAGGAAGAGGCTGCATGTCTCTCAATAATTCATGAATGAGACCCGTCGTTGCCAAACAGAAGCTCTACTCTCACAATTCAACCTGTTACTGGTTGGATCAAAACAGTAGAGTCAATACATTTTATGTAAATCAACTTAAATTCTGAGATCTATAAACATAGCAAAACTGCTCAAGTCTGACAAGGACAGAGATGCAAGCAATCAGACAGTCAAGCTGATTTAAACAAACCCTGAGGTTAGTCAAACTTATTTGGAAAGGAAAACAGTTGTGCACAGACACACCTCCAGGTTCAACTTTCCTTACTTATCATAGCTGTGCAAGGAAAGATTCCCCATCTGACTCAGTTGTAGCAACGTTCTCAGATCTCCAAAATTGGTGTGAACAATGTTATCATATCTAGTCATATCTGTAAAAGAAATGGTGGCTAAAACTAAAAAAAAAAAAAAGATCCAGCATGTAGTAAATTGAATACTTTGAAGGGATAGTCTGACATTTTGGGAAACTGCCTCCTGGCTCCAGTTCTATATTTAAAGTCACAGTGAAATGGAAGTTAGTCTCTTTATCTTTTGTAATGTGATTTCAAGTGAAACTGATTATGACTGTGGTGGCAGGGTTTTGTTAAGGGGGATTTAAATCAAATCATTTGATCGGATCATGGAAAAGTGGGCGTGACTTACATACACACGCAAATACAAATACAAATATAGAGCCCTAGAGAGATACACAGAGATCTAGAGGACTGTTCAGGGGGAGGATGAGAGAGAACTGAGCTTATAAATCAAACCTCAACCACGATCTTTTGGAAATGTGCCAGCTGAGATCCAAACCTCCTATATTGCTCTCCTACAACAACCCGCTTTTATATGATGGGATGGGCTGGTATACATTCCCAAATTCAAGATGAGTTATCAATATACACTATATATGGCATATAACAAGAGATAAGTGAACAATTAAAACATGTAAAAAGAATTTGATTTTTTTTCAGTGAATCTTTCAAACAGAAACATAAAACTTGCCAACAAAGCAAATGAGTGTATTTCCCAAAATGTGGCAGTATTCCATTAATATGAGAAAAGAAGAAAGAAAAACAGAAGGGGAGCAAGTTTAAAAATGCATATCGAAAACACCAAGATTGTGTTCCATTGCTTAAAAAAATGTTAGTTAAAAGAACAGGCCATACTATCATATATAGACATGAAAGGTCATAGAAAACAGGCAACCAGGAAACTTTTCTGAAACCAAATTGAAACAATGACTGTGTGTAGGAAAATCAGAACAGTTTAACATCACTATTTTTAGTCACCGATGCTACTCATTTATTAAAGTGCTCACTCGGATGATATCATTGCTATCAAAAGGTTATTTCAGGGAAGTCATGCAATCAACGGTAGGATCTGATACTCACTAAGTCAACTTGAATGGCATATTCATCCTGCCTATTGTCCTTGATGATGACTCAGTGTGGTGGCACAAACTGTCCTGAGAGCGCTGTGACATCATAATGGATCATTAATGACCCACTCATTAGAAATCTCGTTAAAGGCCCTTTGCTAAGAGCTCTTGAGAGAACAAAAGTGGGCAGCAAGAGAAACATTTTGTAATAACGTACTGATCACTCCTTGAGTTTGAGTTTTGCACTCACAGTCTGCTGGTAAAGCTATGAAATGAAAAGTAGCACCTTTGCCGCACAGCTTTGCTTCAATCATCTCCTCCCCTTAGATTTGTCAGGCACACTTAAACCCAGCAACTTCTGATTTCCTAAAAGCATTTATCTGAACTGGTCTGTTAGCTTAACAAAGATTGTTAATACTAGATATCTAATGTGAATTCCTAGCGTGGGAGACAGTAGAATAGTTTATATGATGGAAAACAGTTTGTAACTAACAGTGAACAGGCATTTCCAAATCCAGTGACAGAAATTTATGATAAGCCATATGCAGGACTTTTAAGAATATTTACAAATCAGAGCACTAGTTTCTATTTTCAGTTTGCATACAGTAATACCACAAGTACAGTGTGTGTGTGTGTGTGTGTGTGTGTGTGTGTGTGTGTGTAAGCATATTAGATAAAAAAAATATTCCACATTAAGGCAGGCTGAGTGAATCATTATTCTTTGATAGCTGCCACAGCTATACCCCCAGGATACTGCACAGGCTTCAAATACTGGTCTGTTCCAGGGTGGTATTATACAGTAGATTACAGGGTGCGTGTGTGTGTGTGTGTGTGTGTGTGTGTGTGTGTGTGTGTGTGTGTTTGTGATAGAGAGAGTGAGACAGTGATAGAGAGGATGCATACATTCTCATCTCAGGACATGCAGTGTGTGTGTATGCTTGTTGTGTGTGATGCAGTGAGGGGAGAGTAAAAATAAGGTAAGGTAAAATAAAGAAGAGACAAGGAGTCTGATTGAGTCATACCTTTAACTCGCAGTCCAGAACATTTTTGTGACACACTCAACACACTTGATTCTCAAAAGAGGATGCACGGAGTGTGTGTGTCTGTCTGTGTGTGTGTGTGAGAGAGAGAGAGTGTGTGTGTGTGTGTGTGCGTATCAAGGTATGCAAGATCTGCAAGTGTAGACAATGAGTCTCACTGAGTCAGATCACTGTCTCTCTATCAGAATATTTTTGTGACAGCTTCAGTAGAAAAGAGGCAGAGAGGGAAAGTGGAAATGACAGACTTGGTTTTATGTATGCCAACTCCTGTCCCTCTGGTTTGTGTACGTGTGTGTGCATGTAGGTCCTGTGTGTTTGCTTTTGTGTTCTTGTGATGCATTTGTTTTGGTCCTTTTAGCTATCTATAGACAACAAACAAAATGTTTGACAAGCAAAATGTCATTTCAGCTCTAAATGTGTTCCTGCACACAACAGAGCTGATGTTACATGACTGACAGATACAACAAATAGATTAAGACCAAGAAGCGACTACCGCCGCTTGAGGCTGAAGCCAATATGGAAGTACCTTAAAAGGCAATGCCACTGAAAAAATTCCTGGCTCCAAATGACTCCCATTCACAAAAGCGTCCACTTCTCTCTAGAAATACTAAGTCAATCTTTTTTTTTTCAACAAATCATTGCGGTCTCAATCACTAAATTCAGGCCCTCTAATAAGTGTGCTGGTAGTCATAAGACTATTATAGTAGCTTTGATTTCTACCATGTGGGTGTTGACTGACAGCTGTGATTGACAGTTTGCTCACCTGCTTCTCTCCCTGTTGCAAGTTGGAGTATTGTCGCAATATTTCGACAAGTTTAATCTTACTTGATAATAATACCTGCCCTGTTAGCACAATTTAGCTAAGATAGCTAATGTTAGCCCAAGTGGACACTGGTTGGTGTTCCCAGTAAGCTATTATTCAATTTGGTTCGAGGTAGTGGAGCGTAACTCTGGGCTTCAGACTGGCTCCAGTGCAAACCAGTGGGTGACGTCACACCTCGCTACGTCCATCTTTATATACAGTCTGTGGTTATGACTTGTTTTTAGGGTTAGGGTTACGGATAGGTGAAGGATAGGGCTGGGTTATGCTAGCCGTGCTGGGACTGCTTCCCTTTGAAAAGCTTAGGTAGGCTTTACTAGTCACTTATACAACCAATGTTATATAGTTTTTAACCCTGACATGACCAACTCTGTAATCATGCCACCATCTTGACTTGTTGGTTGGCATCCATGTCATAGGCTAACGAAGTGATGCGGCATTACACACGTGGTTAATTTTAGTCTAAGTCTCCAGGGAAGTTTTTTTAACATATAGTGCAATACAAGTGACCGACATGAAGACACATATGACACAGCACAAGACAAGAGGAAGAACTAGACTCAAACAGACTGAAAAAAGACAAAAAAAGCAAAAGAGCAGCAATAATAACAACAACAATAACAACAATATAACAAAAAAGCATAATGTCTGGCTTAGATTTTCTTATTGTAGTTTGCATGCATGTAGGTGTGTGTGTGTTTGTGTGGGTGGGTGGGTTTTCTGTGTGAAAGATATAGAGGGGAGAGAGAGCAAAAGGGGGAGACCGTATTAACCAAAGGAAGAAAGAAAGAGAAAAAAATAACCTAACTACAATGCTCTTGGAGGGCATCTCTGGGTCTCAAGAGAATTAATGTAAGTCAATATGATTACGCCCTTAGGGATAAAATTAAGTTTGTGTATGTGCATGTGTGATTGTCCCCCTTTTCTATCAGTCCCTCGTGCCTTTAAGCATGAACTGGTGTACTAACTAAGCTGACAACATGTCCCCTCTCTCCCTCTCTCACCATTCTTCTCAGTCTATGCCCCCCACCCCTCGTGTTGCCCCAGCATGTGCTGGGCAGCGGGCCCGGCAGGATCTTCCTTGCTTTTCCGTATCATTGATAATCGACCGGCTCTGGGAATGGAGGAGTGGAATGGCTGAGCGAATGCTACCCTGCCACTGCAGCTGCTCCTGGCTGCCACGGCAACTGGGGCAGAAAATCAGACTTATCGCTATGTCATAATCAGCAACGGATCGCGGTTTCCGATCTCCTTGTCGTTCTGTGTCTCTCTACTTGCTTTCTTTTTTGTCTGCCGCTTTCTCTGTGCTCTGATTTTTATTTGATGATTTAATCTTTCTCAGGTATTATTTTGCGCTTCAGTTTCCTGTGTTTTTCTTTCTCTCTCTTTACGCTCTTCTTAAGAGCCATGCTGTTTGTATGTATGCATGTGTTGTTGTGCATGAGCAAACACAACTGATGCAGGGAGCTCCTCACCCAGAACCTGTCATCACCACTACACAACAGAAGTCCAGCATGCATGGATAGAGAACTAGACTAAAATGAAGTAGAACCAAGTGATATTTTGGATGCCCTTTGAAATCCACAATCTCTAATTCGGCCTTGGTTGTCTTTCCATCCAATGTCCATCTCCCACCCCATTTCTCTGTCTTTGTCTCTGTCTAAGATGGCCAGACTGAGAGGAAGATTTAGCTTTATTCTCCTGGGAGCTCCTCCTTGCTAGAGATGCTGGTCACTCAGCCATACTGGATCACTGCTGGTGGGTGAGGCTTTGCACCAGCCTTCCATTGTCACCCTCTGCTCAAGTGAATGCTTGGATGCCTGTTGTCTGTGTGTGTGTGTTTATGGGGAGACACTAAGGGGGAGAGCATAGTCCACAGGACTGTAGAACAAATATGCTTGTGCAACCGCAGGAATATATATTTTTCTCTATGACATTTTTCCTGGAATTAAATGACACTCAGTAAATGTCTGGAGGCAAATGATGTTGTGAAAACACTGGTCTCATAAGACATAGATAGAGATGGGATGTTAAAGGGACATAAATTGCTGAAGGTAGTGGAGCAGACATATTAAAGCAAGAGTTGAAGATAAATCACTGTTCTATATAGTACAAATATAGAGGGATTGGTATGAAAGGAATGTGACATAATATCAGTATGACAATTGACAGTAGCCCATGGAGCTCAAGTCCTGGGTATTAGCGCTTGCAGCGGGATTCATAGTCAGAATCCTGTCATCTTCCTCTAAATCTTCTTGCGTGGAATTTAGCTGTTTATATGCTAATACTGCAATGCATTGGTTCAGTCTCACAGCTATCAGGCTAATGCGTCATAACACACAAGTCTTACCAGTCTATACTGTCTGTGTTTTTGGAAGGTAAACACACACACACACACACACATACACACACACACACACACACACACACACACACACACACACACACACACACACACAGACACACTTCAAATGACTACATTAATTCTCCGCTAACCTTGACCTTAAAGGGATACTCCAGCGATTTTGTCTTGTATGTCCCTTCAATTGATTTAGGAGAGACACATTAAACAAAGAATAATCAGAATCTAAGAAGCAAAGACAGACACCATGTCCACACAAAGTCGTAAACACATCTTTTTCTCTCCATCTTTGTCCTCCGTCAGGGATGGACTTAACCATTAGGCAACTGCATGGGGCCCCCAACTAAAAGGGCCCAAAACAGCTATAGATTTATTACGATGCTTAGATATGAAAAATATTGAATTTGTACTATTCTAACTTATTGTATCCCGAGATGACTTACAAAAGGCCCCAAGCACTTAAAAAAATGTGCAACTGTACACTACTTACTTACTATGTACTTCTACTTCAGAGGAAAACATTGTACCTTGTAAAAAACATTGTATTTACCTGACAGATAAATGTTACTGGTTATGTTGCAGATTCAGATTTTACTCATAAAATGTAACAATTAAAATATGATGCATTATTATTCATGAAACTATCCAGCACTATATAAAATAGTTGGAATCAAAAGCTCCACCTTGAACAGATGTTAAGTAAATTTAAGCACATTTTACTTTTACTGTGTGGTATTAATAGTTTTACTATTAATAGTTAATAGTTTTACTTCAGAAAAAGGTTTTGAGTACTTCTGTTACCACTGCCAATACCAACATTCCCAGTTAGAGAAAGGGTGAAAAGTAAAGCTAAATGGTGTTAGCCTGGGGCCCCCAAATCACTAAATCCGCCCCTGCCCTCTGTCCAGACTAAAATGGCGCTTTTCTGCCCCTAAAATGGAGCTTCTCCACAATGGCCTCTAGAGTGTGCAAATTTGAAAGAGCTGGCTTGGTGTTTCATAGTAGTGTGTATGGGTGAAAATGGGGAGTTTTATAGAAATGCTGTCATATCAGTGACTAAACAGATGGTGGCAATAGTGCAACATTTCATTGTTTTTCCTTGGCATTTCATTGGAAGAGAAAGAAGAAGAAACAATAACAACAATGGCATACAATACAACATCCTCATTGTATAGGAGAATTACCCATTTTAGCGCTTTAATGTGAACAGAGGTATTTGCACAAAAAGCTGAAACGCCTGGTCTGGACACGTTTTTTGTACAAAAACAGCATTTCAGAATTTAGTCAACTTAATGTAGATGTAGTCTGAAAATTCCTGAATTTTATTCCCAAGTATGTGTCAAGCTCCAGAAACCCATGATCCTACATTTCCCATAACTGTATTGCATTTTTCATTAGACTCCATACGTCTGATTTGTAATGCAGGCTCTGTTAAAAATGTATTATTTATATATAAAATATATTATATATTAAAAATTACGCTAATGACATCACCAAGGTTGTTTTTTCAGACTTGAAGAACCAATCTTCCACCCAGAGCCCCAAATGACATTATACAACCTTTTTCAAAGGCTGAGTAGTGCTCTTCATCATAATAAACTGATCTTGAATCAGTTCCCCTTTAACTTGATCCTATAAGTCAAAATGGACTCAATTTTAGGGGTTTAAACTCTTCTAAACATAGATATACAGGAACACACACGTGTGCACACAGCCACAGGCAAATGCTAATATTTTGATCTTGGTTTACCTTTCTCTCAGTGTTTGTATTGAAAAGGTCACTGAACACCCACTGGAGCATGACTGTTAAATGGTAGCGGGAACAACCACAGTTAAATAAAAAGCACACATTTGTTGTTAGTTTGTTTGCCTGTGTGTGTGGACGGCCAGATGGACGTGTCTTTATGTTTTTGCATTATGCTTTGGTCTGTTAAGGTTAGCTGAAAGGGCAGCTGCAATTCTACAGAGACTGAGTCCTCTAATGCCATAAAACCTTGCATTACAACGCTTTGACATTCTTTTAGACAGAAATTTGGCACTTATTCGATGCATTGCAATCAGGAGCAGTTACAGTAATTTTGGAAAATCGCACAGATGTGAAAAGTGGATCCTTTTCCTCCTCAAAGGGAAAGAAAGAACTGCAAACTCCTTCCGCTCTTCCAAAACACTCAAGTATTTTGACAGTTTTGTCAAAAAGAAGCAGCTTCTCTCATTTATTTTATAATTAAAGCACAGATTGCTCTCACCAACCTCCCCTCATACTGATGACCTTAATATGAACTAATTTTCTTAATTAACTTTGAATGGAAGTGGAATAAGACTATTTACCGAAGAAGTCTGCTATTTAAAGACCATCCAGAATCTACATTTACCTCGAGCCTAACAAGGCTCTTAAAGCACTAGCTGTCAGTATGTGCACTGACACAGAAGTGGCAGAGTTTGTTTGGGTGTTAGATAAGCAGGAAGGTTGTACCTACTTGATAGAAGTATGTGTGTGTGTGTGTGTGTGTGTGTGTGTATGCCAGATAGGCTGGGTTCCCCCTCTGGGCAAGTCTTGGCAACAGCAGAGTAGCGATCAGGTGCCTGAGTAAGACAGCATTTAATGAGATACACAAAGCCAACAAAAGCAGCCAAGTGGCAGATCTTTTCCAAGTGGCACTGAAAGTGTGTGCGTGTGAGTGTATGTTTTCATGTTGATTATGAATGAACCGTCAAATCCCATGCATTTGTGTGTGTGTGTGTGTTTGTGCGTGGGTGCAGAATGATTCACCTTGCAGTTCTTCTTCCAGCTGCTGTTAGCTCA
This sequence comes from Thunnus thynnus, assembly GCF_963924715.1. Taxonomy (NCBI): domain Eukaryota; kingdom Metazoa; phylum Chordata; class Actinopteri; order Scombriformes; family Scombridae; genus Thunnus; species Thunnus thynnus. The sequence continues at coordinate 10,256,261 of NC_089519.1, forward strand.
AACTTAATTAGGAGAGAGAGAGAACAAGGGTCTATCTCCTTGTCTAGCTCGACATGAGTTGTTTACGAGTCGACCAACTGCTTATTTGATTGCCTGAATAAATGACACAAAGCAAATGAATCTGAGCTCTCTGCTCTCTGTCAGATGGTCTGGCTGTCGGCCCTTTGCACCTCCATAAATCACTCCCAGTCTTCACACTATCTGCTCTCTGCTAGCTTTCTTTAACAAAATACATTTTACATTACATGCATGGATCATGAATCTGCTAAACCTATCACTGTAGGTCTTATTTCTCTCTGTTATGTCACTATTATCTAGTAACAGGAGTAAACTGAACCACAGGAGATGCATTTTTCTCAATTTCTCAACACTGTGTGGAAACTCTCCGAGAGATCGATAGCTACATCACCTCTTCCACTCAGTTTGTACAGCAGGTAATTAGATAGACGGTGCTACAGTAAGTGCTCATCCTCGCTGCTTTACCTTTTATCAGCGAAAGGTGATAGCTTTGGAATTACAACTTACATACAATAATTGCACAACTGCCTCATGTGGGTTTTTGTAGAGGTACTGGAATCAGGCTGTAATCAGGGGCCATGATGCCCAGATACATTATGCGCTCTAATCAGATTTGGTCTCGGGATGTGATGTGGCAGAGTGTATTCTTCCAGTCATCTGGGATCTTTTTTTTTCACTCCAGTGTCCTTATATCATTAGCATGGATTCAATTTGGCTTGAAACACTATTTGTGCTCGCGGCCACACCCTCACTTTCCTCTGACAATAAAGAGACTATAACACGGCATGTATAGTATTGCGTGACATGGCAAGGCATGGCATGTATAATTGTGTGTCTGTGTGTAGCCGAATAAATGAAGCATCAAATTGCCCTCTCTGATGATTTACGATAATGTTGCAGACTCACTGCCTATAAAACAATGTGATGCGCTTCTGAGAGGAAACTTACAGGTCAGTGCTTCCTGAAAGAGGATCTTGAGAAATTTATCATAAACTAAAGTGCTTCATGACATCTATGAGTGTTACTAATAAAGCATAAAGTATTAAAATAGTAAGCTCTGCACAGTACAGTAGTTCAGCACAATTTTTTGCCCCTCCAGTGAACTGTTGGCCAGTAACTTGAGCTGAAGCCCAACAAAGTCCCGATCATGACTGATGGTGATATGAAGGCGAGAGTTTTGAGCACCAATCTTTCTTCTCTGGCTTAGGTCAAAGGTTTCAATTCACCATTAAGAATTAAATGAGGGGCTCACAATTTTTCAAGTCTGTCTTAAAACAACAGTCTTTTTTTGCTGTAATCATTCCTCCTGTTCATACTGACCATTAGCAGATTCCTTCAAAATGCACTTACAATGTAAGTGATCCACAGTCCTCCTGTGCAAAAATGTTTTTTAAAGTTTATCTGAAGCCAATATGAAGCCTCAGTCGTCCAAATGAGTCAAATCAAGTAGATATCTTTCACTGTTACAGTCTTTTTAGTGCTAAAGTTCCTCTTTTTGTTACTATACTTCCACCGCAGCTCAACAGGGAAACAATGTCCGAAGAAACACAAAGAAAGAATTTGATGCTAAGAAGACTGTAAATGTGTCAGATATCCACTTGATATGACAAACTCAGACTGCTGAAGCCTCATATAAGCTTCACATCAACTTTTAAATGCATTTCTGCTCAAAATGACTTTGTGGACACACTCTGGATTTTGGCCTCCATCACTTACACTGACAGCACATTCTTTTAATTGCCAGTATGAACAGGAAGAATAATTACAGTGAGGAAAACCTCTTTCAGTGTTCATATGGACACTTGACTGCATATGTGAAATCCAAAGCCTGCTCTTCCCCACTCAGAAAATGTAAAAAAAAGAGCAACTAACTAGCAGCTGGAAGTCTTGTTTTTGCTGACCTCCAGTGGTTTAACTTCACACCATGCTGCGGTTATGTGTCCTCTGGGGTGTGGTAAGTATGCTGTGACATCACTGTTGGGTGTGGTTACAAGTTTTACACACATCTGAGCAACAAACTTGAAACGTTCAACTGCAGAGAATCCCAAGATGCTTTAAGTTGATTCAGAATTGAGTTTTTTGTGTGTAGCAAGCCCTAAAACAATATTTAAATAAGGCCTTGCATATAACATTATTTGCTACCACAACTGAAATTTACCAAATGAATGGACCTATATATTAACAAATTAATAGTGTGAATGATTAAAAGTGACTTACTGATGAATGACTAAATCGTTATTATCATGCCAATATGACATTATGAGATGTAGCCTAAGAAAACAAAACAATAACACAATTATTCAATTTCGTTTAGATCGAGGTAACAATCATGCAAAAAGGGAACGTTAATGTCAAATAAATTCACTTAAAATCTTTGCTGTAGGCTAAGTTTGTATTTTGGATGAGTATGGTGTGCAGCAGGCCTAGTACCCATTCCTTTATTTATTCATTTTAATTTATTTATTCACTTATTTATTTCCCTCTGGATGGGGACCAGATCTGTCCTCCTTCCATCCTCTGACGGGCCATCCCTCCCCCGGCCCGCCCTCAGCCGGCTCAGGGCTCGGCAGCATCCATCTCTGCACCGGGACACACGCAACGGAAAGAGGCTGCGAGGAAACTGAACAGGCGGCAGACCAGCGAGGGAGAAAAAAAAATCTCACAAGCTGCTGCTCCACGGTGTGAAGGCGGTCCGTGTTATACAAAGCCACCAACAACCGGCTGTCCTTCATTATTTAAACTGGACAACACAGCGGTGATACTCCGGAGCTTCCACTTGCCTGTTGAAGTGATGCATCCCGCAGGACTGCGCTCTCGCTGTGTGAACATGATTTGATCTTCGCTGTGGAGAAATCCGTTCGGTCCCATTTACAATAAGAGGGAGCATGAAGTTTGCGGTTGCGGTGTTGTGGTTCTCCCTGGCTCTCGGCAGGATGCAAGGTAAGGACCTGGAAGACAGGTTCGTCTTTAAACTGTTGAAGCTGTGCAACTGCCAGGTAGCATCTGTTTGACCAAATAAAGGATCAATTATCTCAGAATGCAGAAACATCTTAAACCTGATGAGGATTTGAGATTGTGGTGCGCGATCACAACACATCATCTCTGAACAGTCTCATTCATCCAACAAACTATTTGGGCAAGCGGTGTCCTGTCCTGGCCAGTGCTCCTAACAGTAATTACAGGCAAAGAGTTCATTTTGAATCGGGCATGTTTTATAATTCAAATATGATTGCGCTTCTAATCGTGTACTAGGCAGCAGGACAAAATGATGGGGTCAGGTGAGTGGAGCACAATCATCATTTATTAAAGAACGGGAGCGCAGCGCCCTCCTGGGGATGTATGGCTGAGGATAGGCTGTATAAGAGTCTACAATATGGGGCAATATAGAACTGAATACATGGGACAGAGGAAGAATTCCCTTACATAATAAAGCTGCGACTCGGATATGTCTCATATGGTTTTGTTATCAAAAGTAAATGAAATATTGTGATTGTGCAATATAGAAACAGACTTGGTGCAACAGCTTCTCTCCCTTTCTCTCTCTCTCTCTCTCTATCTGTCTCTGTTTCTCTCTCTCTCCCTATCTGTCTGTTTCTCTCTGTTTCTCTCTCTCTCTCTCTCTCTCTCTCTCTCACTCTGTGTGTGTTTGCGTGTGTCAGTGCATGTTTATATCAGCTTACTGTAAAGTATTTACACCCCTCTAATCAGAAGTGGAGTGGCTCTTGGCAACACATACTGTAAATCCTCCTTGCTGTATATATGCATACTGTGTGTCTGTGTGTGTGTGTGTGTGTGTGTGTGTCTGTGTGTCTGTGTGCGCGCGCGCAAGAGGAGAGAGAACTAGAGAGAAAATGATAAATCCCTCCTCAGTTACCAAGTAGCTGTCCCAGTGTCAGCATGCACTTAACTTCATGAGGAATCACATTTTCAACAGACACTGAATTACCTGAAAAGGAGCTCTGATTAATGACACTATTGGAAACAGTTTGGCATGGGATGATACGCCTAGATTTTAAAGGGTCAGTTCACCCAAAGTACGAAAAAACAAACAAACAGACAAAAAACATTGTTTATTGTTTTGCAGATATCTTGAGTGTTATGATTTTACAATTTCCTCTACTAGTATAATATAGATTAATGGAATTTCCTTTGAAAAATGACAGTAATAAATTAACAGCAGTGATCGTAGTTTTCATACAGGCTGTTTCCCTGGTAGAAAGTAGTTCCAACAGAAACTGAGGTGACCACATGTATGAAATACTGTGTTCACCTCTGGTCATGTGATGGTCACTGTCTTTGACATCATATGACCATGTGTGAACAACATGTGTGGGCTTGTATGTTCACATATTCCTCAGGGGCATCGTGACTGATGGGGTTAACAATTGTGAAAAATCTTGGCTCCCCCAGATGCACCTGTCTTGTTGCATTGTGGGCAAACGAAAGCAGGGCAGCAGCTTAGATTGTATTTCTTCCTCCCATCTCATTCTTTATTTTTCTCTCAATTGGCAGATTTAAAGAGCAGAAACGGCACACAGTGAAAAAGCTAAGTTAAAGTTAAACTGTCTTTCGTTTGCACTAGTGTGTAAAGAAAAACAATAGGTTTCCCTCTGTTTTCCCTCTCATCCCATTACCCCTCTCAGTGGTACATCCCACTGTGGTTCCATGGCGAGCAGATGGTGACAGTGTCTAGGTGATTGTACCACTGTGTCGCCCATGGGGTGTTTCAGATTGCGTTTGTCAATCATCAGCAAAGGTGCACAGGACACATACAATCTATGCGCATACTGTACATTGTCCTCTGTATATGCAAACAAATACACGGGCACATACACACTCTTACACACACACACTAATGCATTATAATTTCCCCACAAAGAATCAACCCCATCCCCCATCAGCTATCATGCTATATGGTCTAATCAATACTCTCCCCTTTACCTCTACTCAATCAACCAATCTCTCTCTCTCTCTCTCACACACACACACACACACACACACACACACACACACACACATACAGAGGCAATCAGCCTCTACCTAAGGGAGGGAGCAGGCTCTTATAGAGGGAGCCATCCCTGCAGTGTTTTACCAGTTTGGCTCCTGTGTTTTTGTTGATGAGGATCTTGAGACAGCTGCTTCCTGTAGAGATGATGATAGAGATTCAGCTGACTGAGTGTACTGGTGCCCCATTTCAAGCCTTTACAAACTGAGTGCTTTACAGGGGATCTGATGCAACAGGAGGTAATCTGTCTGACTCTGAACATGGCATGTACTTTAAGTTCAGATTCCAACACACCGCCAAGGAAACAGAGGGAGACAGATGCAAAACAAGGTTGCATTTGTGCCCGTGGACACACACACACACCCTAAAGCACTGTCTCTCTTTTCCACACATGCGCACAAGCATCGAACAGCACACATGCATATATGTGTGACTATGTATCACCTAGTCATTACCAAATTTACTTAGCTTGAACTTAAAAATACCGTATAAGCATGGTGATATTCTATATTTTTGTAATTGTCGACAAATCCCATGAAAAGACAAAAATGACTAAAAACACATAAATGAGCCACACCCTTGCACCTGGTGACATGTTTTTTCATTACAATGAATATGGGCACTGTAGTTTAAGTCTCTCTCCACTCAAATAATTTTTTTTCTTCTTGTTCCTACAGTTGGATGTTTGAGCTGAATGATGTATGACACTGGAAGGCTGTTTTCACATTCATCTGCTGAAAGCAGAAAGTTTCTCTGTGTTTATTGAAAATCTGATTCTAAGGGGTTGGCCTACGAGCATGGTGATGATCACAAATAGTTTGGAAGCCAATATTGGTCCAATACTCAACTTACACTAGTTTGATGTGGAAACTTGAAGCCTCCAGTGCACATAGACTGAGAATGGACTTTATAGTGAAGCAGGAGACATCTTGTGTTACATATTTCTAGATTCTGGAATTGTTATTGAGGGTGAGGAGTTGATTTCATATTAAGGATTTTAACAGTATAATTTAACTTTCTGTATGGAAAAAACATATTAGACACAAATTATTATTCAAAGTAGAATATTTTATATACATCTTTAAGGACCAGTGTATAGGATTTAGTGGCATCTAGTGGTGAGGTTGCAGATTGCAACCAACTGAAAACCCCTCTCCTGCCCCTCCCCTTCCAAGCATGCGGGAGAACCTACGGTTCTTGCAAAAAACGTGAAAAACGCGAAAGGCCCTTCCTAGAGCCAGTGTTTGATTTGTCTGTTCTGGGCTACTGTAGAGACATGGTGGTGCAACATGGCGGGCTCCGTGGCAGAAGACCCACATCCTATGCTATGATATAATTCTAAGGTAACAAAAACAACACAACAATTTTTATTTTCAGGTGATTATACACTAATGAAAACATACTTATGAATATTATATTCCATATCTGCTAAGTCCGTTCTGCTAGATGCCACTAAATTCTATGCACTGCACCTTTAAAACATGTCTGGAGGGGATCTTTAAAGTCATTCCCACAACACTGTCCTGCTGCTGTAGATAGTAATCTGTTTAAATTAGTCCCCAACAAATACACTATCTACTCCTGTTTAAGTAACAGATCTAAAAACTACAGTGCCCAGCCGTTTTAAGAAATTACATTACCTTTTTCTTTAAAATATTTGTGACACGTTTTTTAAAGATTTATGTCTGCAGTTGAAAGAAATGGGCTTGTTGGAAAGTATTGAGAAATGGTTTTGATGTTTTCATGGATTTGTTGACAATAATACTTGCCAAAATAGTAATTTCAAATCTCCAACAACTACCAAGACACCAAACAGGTGTCATGTTGCAGGTGTAGTTACCAGTAATAAAATGTAATAGTAATTAGAGCTTCAACAATTAGTCCATTAATCAATTAGTCAATTGACAGAAAATTAATCAGCAACTATTTTGAAAGTCAAATTATCATTTCAGTAATTTCATAAAAGCAAAAATGACAAAAATTTTATTGTTTTTAACTTCTCAAATGTAATGATTTAATGCTTTTCTTCATCATACGTGATAGTGAATTGGATATCTTTGGCTTTTGTACTGTCGGTTGGACTCTGGGAAACTGTAATGGTAATGGTCATTTTTCACCATTTTCTGACATTTTAACAGACCAAATGATTAATCGAGAAAACAATTAGCAGATTAATCAATAATGAAAATATTTGGACCATCACTTTATGTATGGTATAATATAGACTTTTGTGCTCTTCATATCCTTCTGACAGTATGTTGACCCTGACCATATTTTTTGTATAATACAAATTCTACCTTCAAACCTAAACAGCCCCCTGAACAAGTGATGAATTAAACAAGAAATTTAAACACAGAGAAAGATGATACTGCTTCTTCTTTTACTGTCCATGACAGAGAAAGTTTTAAACAACCACACAGTCCTTCCTGTCTCTCTCTCCTGTAAACTATAGCAGCAGACTATGTAGTGTAGTGTATGTAGCATGTACTGTGGGATGAGACTTATCTGTCTTAAGACTCAAGTTGAAATGGGAATTTGTTTTCTCCCTGCTATCTGTTTTGCTGTCTGTTCTCATTCCCCTTGCCCCAGTTAACTTCTCCTTCTGTACCAACCTCTATCCTGCCCCCTCATTCTGTCTCTCTCAGACACTAGAGGGAATTGCTCTGGGTCACTCTGCCTCTCTCTTTCCTTATCAGCTCTCTCCACTCCTCTGCTCCATTCCCCTTGTTTGAGAGGCTGTTGAATCAAACTTCTCTTTTCTGTCTATTGGCCTCTGCCTGTGTTGCCACACTAACATACTTTAGGCAGTGCCAAATATCGCCCTCTTATGTGGATGAATGCTCAGAGCTCTGTGCTGATAGAGCCGCTGAGTTACAGCTCCAGTACAAATACCAAATAATGCTCTGAGCATCCAGCGAATGTTGCTGTCATCTGCATCTTAGTTATGTACAGTGAGTAACAGTGAAGAGGTTCAGTGTCTTGCTTAAGGACATCTGGACATTTAGTTCTTGATGAGCATGTGCACTTGAACTTACTTAATAGTCTCTGAGCAGTCTGACTACTAGACTAAACCATTTAGTTTTTATTGAAAACAACATGTTTCACACCGACGCTTTGACATAGATAGTATATTTTAACTGCAGAGTCAAGTCGCTCTCTGTAAAAGTGGAAAACATCACAGTGTGTTTTCTTTAATTGTCTACCTAAGAGACCTGATATCTCGCAGCTGTCTGCTCTCTTAACAGTGGCTGGTGAAGTGAAAGCACTGTTCCTTCGTTGTACTGTCTCCAGCTCAGTGTGAGCGTCACTCTTTAACTGACTATTATGTCTTGTGCCTGACTGCACAAAGCGCTCTGAGCTCAGCTCGTCTCCCCTGGCAATTGTTCTGTCTGAGGTGATCATGTCAGCATGATCATTTTGTCAGCCTTGGGAGCTTAGATGCATTTGCTCGGCCATGACCAGCTGTCAGTCCGGGGTTGACAGTGTGTGTGTGTGTGTGTGTGTGTGTGTGTGTGTGTGTCTGACTCTAAGGCACTGACTTAATTTTTGCTTCCACTTGCTTTTTAGACTCTTGAGAGAGTTCACTTTGTTCAGGCACAACTTGTGCACATCTGTCTGTGTACATGAATATTACATGCATATGAGCTAACTATCCGTATAATTAGGGCTTCAACTAACTTTTTTTTTTATCAATTAATTTCTTCTGATTCATTTTTATTATAATCATGATTACTTCATACAATGTCTGAAAATTTAGGAAAAATGCCCATCATTTCAATTTCCAATCCATCATTTTTCAATTGGTTATCATAAACCTATTTCATGTAATAGTAATGAGAGCTATTAATATTCACAGTACCCAGAAGATGAATTTGGTGATCCCCTGACTTTTTATTTGGCACCATCAGCAGCTCAAAATTTTCATTTATCTGATGAAATATCTCTACATCTACTAAATTAATTGGCACAAAATGTTGTGCAGACATTCCCAAACAATGCATCTGAATGACTTAAGTGATCCCGTGACTTCCCCTCTAGTGCTAATGTGGCTGTAGACTCTTGGTCTTTTTTCTTTTCTTTCTTTTTTTATTAAAAGATGAATCCAAAGAAGATTAATTAAGTGTTAATCAATTGCTCTACTAATTTCACCACTTATAATCATATCCATAACTATAACCTTGTGCACACTATACAGTTTTCTCTCCCAAACTTACTTCTTCTTGATTTTGTCCTCGATACTACTTTCTTCTCTGGCTCCTTCCAGCTCAGGAGGACTTTGTGTCGCTGGCGGAGATGGAGGATTCCTTGTTGAGGAACCTTTTCAGGGGTTACCAGAAGTGGGTGCGGCCTGTCCAGCATGCCAACGACACCATCACTGTACGCTTTGGACTGAAGATCTCACAGCTGGTTGATGTGGTGAGGACAACACACACAGAACACACAGGGAAGGGTTGAATTAGGCTTACTTGAAAAATTCATAATTTATTCATGCAGTCAACTTTTCAACTGTATGTTGTGTAAATTTTGTTTCCCAACATGAAGGTCTAAATTGTGTTTCAAATCCCACACTGCCAGGACGAGAATTCAGTGGGAGAAGCTGAGAATGCTAAAGCCTTAAATTATGCATTATTTTGTTGGCCTAAAAGTAGGCAAATTCAAAAATATTAAACTCTCTTAGTTAAAACTGAAGTCTTTTAATTAGAGAATGTAAACTCCCTCCTGGTTACTAAAAAATTAAATAACTGCCATGACCTCATTGTCCTCAGTGGTGTAGTGATGGCCCTGCTATATATTATGTATTAGATTAATATTAGATAGATGAGGGTATTTTAAACTGTCTCTGCAGTGTTGTAATGCTTCGAGGAGATGCAACCCAGCACACAGATTTAAAGCTGTATGCACCTGTTAAGGAAGCTCTCTGCAGAAATTAAAACTGCCTTGTGTAACACGGTTGATAAAATCCTGTTAAAGTCCTCTGACGATCAGGGGATATTTTTCAGAATGAGAGAGGAAAGGAAGGAAAGAAGACATGAGGAAGGAAGCAAACCTCATCATTACTGAGATGGAAAAGAGAATATAGAGCAGCCACAAGGACTGGTGATTATTTAGAAGAAAGAGGCAAAGGAGGGAACTGACAGAACAATATAGAAGATATTGTTCATTATTTGGAGGGAGGCAAGACATAAAGAGGTGGCTGGAAGGTTAATAACTTGGGCAGGAGAAGACAAATACAAAGACAGAGAAAGGTAGGAATGGTGATTAAAGGCTGTAGAGAGTGGCTGTTAAAGGAGGTCAGTAGAGGAACTACAGTACAGAGGATACACTGAGGACCAGAAGTGTGAGGAAATAAGTGGAGGAGGATGAGGAGCTGAGGGATTTAAAGGGGCAAAGAGTGGAATAGAGAGTGTAAAGAAGAGAGAGGAAGAGAGGTTAAAAGAGAGGTCCAAAGTGGTCTTTCATAGCAGCAGAGGAAGTAATGAGGCCATCAGGCTGAGAGGAACCAGATCGCATTTATTATTTACACAAGGACACACACAAAGCCGCTCCCCTAACTCCACAGAGGGCCACATTTTGACTACATCAGCATCTGATCTTCATACCCTTGCCGTCTCAGAAATAACATTTAGTAGAGTGCCCTCTTGTGGTGTCTAACTAAAATACTGATACTTTGTTTTAAGGTTTACCTCAGTGCCTCTCGGGGGCCAAAAAACTACCATTTTTTTACCTTTTTCCTGCACATAAACTTCACTTTCAGCTTACAGTGAACACCAATCCTCTTATTCCTCTCAGCCACCCTCTCTCCATGCCTCTCTGATTTGTTTTTGTACAGTACAGTATATGTCAACATTTCATGTTGAGCAAATGAGACAGCAGTGATACTGGTCACTGCAGAGTCCCTTGTGCTTCTCTCTCTCTCTCTCATTAAATGCTCTACGTAGACATACCCTGAAGCCAGGCACTTAACCCCCGAGCTGTTCCTGTGTGCTTTCTTACTGGCAAGCAAGAGAAGCAATTAACCCACTTTGGAAAAAAAAATCCTGTCTAACTGGGCTTAAGTACTTTCTTTCATCCTCCTCAACTTTCAACTTTTTGTCTCCAGCTTCTGGTTTGCTTCTCATCCCCTCATTAGCCCCTCTAATCGCTCCTAGTAACTGCCACTAAGATTTATAAACTGTGAACAAAATTTCTTCCCTTTTATTCCTGCAGGATGAAAAAAACCAACTGATGACTACAAATGTCTGGCTCTGGCAGGTAAAAATGAACACTTCCCAAACTCTTCACAGATACTAGATCTCTACATTTTGAATGGCTGTGGTTTGGTATCAACCATCAGTTTACCCTATAGTATATAAAACGATGCAATGTAGTGTGAAGCCACTCAGTATGGTGTAGTATGATTTTACTGAAGGACTATTTAAAGAAACCTAGCAAATCAAGTGTTATTTTCAGAATTTAGATATGCAAGGGTACAATATGAAGAGACATAAAATCTGGTCTATGCAATGTAAAAGTTATATTAAAAAGTATCAAGTAATGTCAATAATTACATCAAATTTCCAATGGGTATAAGAGATATTTAAGGGCTTTAACTTATCAGGGGCAAAACAAGACTAAAGAGTCTAAAACAAGACTAAAGAGTCTACTAAGGGTAATTACGTACAGTGATGGTGGCTTGCTAACAGTTTCCAATAAGCACTAAACACAAAGTAGCCTAGTACAGCTGAGGCTGATGGGAATATCGAATGCATCCCCAATTAGTTTTGCAGGTGTTAGTTCATAAACAAATATATTTGACAAATAGAAATTTTGGAATGATATCGCTACATCTAGAATGTAGCTAGAACTTAACGCATCAGCAAGTGATTCTAATTCATCCTGAGGAGGACATGAACATGTGTACCACATTGTACCACATCAATCCATCCAATAGTTGTGGAGATGTCACTAAAAATCAAAATGTCAACCTCATTGTTGAGGAAAACTCAAAAGACATTTACTCAATTTGATTTTGAATCAATTATACGCAAATGTGGTAATGATCATGGACACATTAACAAACTGGGGAAAAGGGACAATGAAACTATATTATACAGTACAATGACTACACACACGTGGTTTTTGCTCTGAATTTAACTGCTGTCCATCGTGCTGAAATGGAAGAATATGCACTTAACCATGTCATTATCTGATCATTCTACATCAACAATGAACCAATCATGCATTGTATGGATTCATGTTTTTTTAAAAGGAGTGGGTTGACGTGAAGCTGAAGTGGAACCCAGATGACTATGCAGGCATTACCTCCATCAGAGTGCCTTCAGAGACTATATGGCTGCCTGACATCGTCCTGTATGAAAAGTGAGTTATGCAGCACTCTGTGCTCATCAGCAACACATTCTCAGGTTGTGCTTGATAACTCTGATACATATTTGTAACCTAAATCAATTTGCCTTTCCTTATTGCTGTCTCTCACACTTGGTTCTCTGCCTCTGTGTTTCTCTTACACATTACCTTACCCAGTGATCGTGGCTTTTTCTTAACTTTCTCCTCTCCCTCTCTTTCCCATCTACTACCAGCGCGGATGGTCGCTTTGAGGGTTCCCTGATGACAAAAGCCATTGTGCGCTGGGATGGTACCATAACATGGACCCCACCTGCCAGCTACAAGTCTTCCTGCACCATGGACGTAACCTTCTTCCCCTTCGACCGACAGAACTGCTCCATGAAGTTTGGCTCCTGGACTTATGATGGAAATATGGTGGATCTGGTCCTGGTGGATCACTATGTGGACCGCAAAGACTTCTTTGATAATGGCGAGTGGGAAATCCTCAATGCTACAGGAGTCAAAGGAAGCAGGAGGGATGGGGTTTACTGGTACCCGTTTGTAACCTACTCCTTCATCCTCAAGAGGCTGCCCTTGTTCTACACCCTGTTCCTCATCATCCCCTGCCTCGGCCTGTCCTTTCTTACTGTACTAGTGTTCTATTTGCCATCAGACGAGGGAGAGAAACTGTCACTTTCCACATCTGTGCTGGTGTCACTGACTGTGTTCCTCCTGGTCATAGAAGAAATTATTCCATCATCCTCAAAGGTGGGCAACCTTGAAAGTTTACATTGAAGTCGATGTGACTTCAAAAGGTCCTACTCGACTGTATTTTTTTCTTTCCACACTTCATGTGTTCAGTTATCCTAATTGTAATCTTATTTGCAGTATGACCTAATTAACACAGACCACAGCCACAGTCCTCTCAATTACCTGCAGCTTATTGCATGTCAACTCAATTAACAAGCTACTGGCTTCAGACACTTCTCAGCCCAATGTAGAACACAACTGAAAAGCAGAGCTTAAAATGACATCATTCAAAATCATATACTTTTTACTCTACAGTATAGTCCATTATAAGTATTAGTATTAGTCTGTTAAAATGCTTTTATAATGTTGGCCAAATTGTCCATTGAGGGTTATTTATGTGGTATACAGAACTCAAAAGTGATGGAAGAAGTATTCAAATTCTTTACTTAAGTTAAAAGTAGTAACACCACAATGTAAAAATAAATAAGTAAATGCACTTAAACCATCCAAAGTAAGTGTTCAGTATGCATAATGGCCCATTTCAGATCATTATATATTTTTAATCTTAAGGCCACAGAATAATAATTTGTGTGCAAAAGCTTTTATCTTGTACAAAATGATTTTAAAAAAAAAACAAAACTTTTTGGGACTTCAGTGGCATCATCATTCTTATTAGTACCTGGTAACCTCACATCAATCCCAGCATAGGCAGCTTTGCATAACTCCAACCAGAGTAGGTCTGATCAGCCACATCACTGAAAATACCCGTGTGGGTATGCAGGGCCTTTAATGAGTAACAATGCATCATACTTTGTAATTCTCAAGTGAAGTACAAGTATGTGAGTACAGTACTTTAGTAAATGTACTTAAATACTAAGTATTAAATAAACTATGGTCACTAAACAGGCTCCATCTATGAAATATATTCTTTATTTCCTGAGGAAACAAATATATACTTTAGAGTCTTGTCTGATTCCTTAACCATTTTATTTATTTTTTGTCCCAGGTGATCCCACTAATCGGAGAGTACCTGCTGTTCATCATGATCTTTGTCACCTTCTCCATCATCGTCACCGTCTTTGTCATTAATGTCCATCATCGCTCCTCTGCAACCTACCACCCCATGGCCCCCTGGGTAAAGAGCCTTTTCCTTCAGAGACTGCCCAGACTGCTGTGTATGAGGGGGCACACTGACAGGTAAAATAGGATCACCTGTATTGAATATCTACCCATGTATATGACAGGATACATTTGTGAAATCAATTGTTTCCACTATTCTTAGATACCACTTCCCAGATATTGAGATGCGCAGCCCTGAGCTGAAGCCCCGCAGAGGTGCAGGGAGGAGGGGGGTTCCTGGCCACAGTGCCGGCCAGCAGAGAGGACCCCTCGGAGGGAAGGAGGACGAGAACCAAGCCTGGCTTGCCATGCTGGAGAAAGCTACAAATTCAGTTCGCTACATCAGCCGTCACATCAAAAAGGAGCACTTCATACGAGAGGTGTGTGAGTGGGTGGACATGAGGGAAGGCGTGGGATGAAATGTTTCTGCATTCATGTTGTGCGACGTTCTCTTTGAATTTTTTATACTATTACAGCTTCCTGCTCGTTAAAATTTTGCTCCTAACTGATTTCTTCTTTGCTCTATAAGTGTTATAAAGGGACACAGAATCATTCTTGTGTCCTGAATAACAGATGTTGTTGCTTAAGTTTCACATCAACACCTGTGGACTCTTTTTGTTTCTGCCTCTCTTAATCTGTCTATACATCCCTCTCTCTCTGTGTCTCTCATTCAGGTAGTACAAGACTGGAAGTTTGTGGCTCAGGTGTTGGACAGGATTTTCCTCTGGGCCTTCCTAACAGTGTCAATATTAGGAACAGTCCTAATCTTCACCCCTGCGCTGCAGATGTACCTCAGCTCACCTTAATGAACACAAACACACACTCATAAATACTCTTCAACAGCTCATTCTTGTTTTCCAGTTGGTCTTTGACTATGATTTATTGATAAGCTCAATAAAACAACTGTATTGTATATTTTTTTTGTAGAAATAAGCTCAAACTACAAACTTTTACCTCCCTACAGTATTGTTTGCAGCCTGTAATGACTACTGGATACTGTAATATTCTAGATGCAGCTTGTCATTCAGTGTAAAGTGCATGCACAGGAGTGCAAACGACTGACAGCAATAAGCAGGTTATAGTAGCGTGTATGATTTTCAATATCCATGTTTGTATAACTGTGGCATTGTAATAATACATGCAACCACTTTCACAGTATCACTCCATCAATAATGAGTTGTTTTGTGTGTCACATGCACTACAGTATGTTGCCAAGCTGTACTTAATGTGCTGTAATAATGATGATAATAAAAAGAAATCTGATGTACAAAATCAATGTTTATTGATTTTTTCAGGACAAACATGATTATGTTATGCAAGTGTCATGAAATACTAGAGGATGGACTACAGTAGACGTCATGCAGTGGAACACTTAGGTTGGGTTTTGGGTTGTAATGACACATTATCACCACTAAATGGCAGCAAACATCTTTTTCTTTTGCAAGAGAAACAGCTGCTCTTACTTGAAAACAGACACTTAAAAAATAATGATGTGATGAAATAATTTTCAAATATAGTATACAGTCAGTCAGTTAAGAAGTTAACAAGATGAACTCATGTTACCTATAAAAATGTCATGGCACAAATAAACATTTAAGCAAAGTAACCTTTTTGTGACCATGTTTCCAATACCTTATGTTGCATCCTCATTCACAGCATCAACCTCGATGAATAGCTATAAGGTTACAGCCATTAACATCTAACAGGGCAGTGCACACACACAGGAAAGGCTCAATTAAATCAGAACCTGTGTACTATTTCCAGATACAACTATAGATACTATCTCTGTGAAGCTTATAATGTCATATTTTTTGTTGAGATTTTAGTTATTTTTGAGCATGTATTTTATTGTGCTAAGGTATGACATATTACGTTATACTGTCAGCCCCCCACTGACTAGCTCTACTCAAGCTTTCCATGTCGTCTGTTTTGCTAAAGGGCACATCATCTGTAGAAATTACAATTGGAGAAAGCAGCTCATTCATTTCCGCTAAACTCATTTTCCCAGCTGGCTGAGTTTGACTATCTGAACCACCAACCTACCAGTTATTAGCTACTGTAACTTATATATCTAGCCTTCAGGCCTTTGTCACCCATCACATAATATGGTGGGTGGCAAGTGGCGTGTCCAGGTGATATCATAGCATTTTGTGCTTTGGCCTAGATTTTTTGGTGAAATGGGTTCGGTCTCTGATTTATTAAGAATGGCTGGCATGCTCAAGTGAAAGCCCTCCCCCTGTTTCCCCTGTACTTGAACAGTCTGACCTCAGCCCACTCTTCTATTATTCACAGCTACAGATCTGACTCAGGCAGACAGGTGTGTGCGTGCCACTGTGTGTTTGTCAGTGCGTAGGTATGTCTGTGTGAGTGTGAGACTGACTGAGAGTGCATGAGAAAGGCACAGTGCATGTGTGTGTGAGACAGACAGACTGTGACAGAGGAGGGTGTGAGCCCCTCAGGATTCCATATAAACAAGCTTTCAGGTCTGTGGATTGAGAAAAAAATCTGCTACCGTATGTAAGACACCCAAAATATTTTGGATTGGACCGTCTCTTTCGAGCAAAAGCATATTTCATGTACTCAGCGTTTTCTAGAGCTGCTGGGAAATTCATAATTTAATATTACTAAATCGTGTGGAAAAAGAATATATTTGTTTCAAAAAAGCAAAAGGCTGTGGACCATACTGCTTTTTCTAGATTAAACTATTACCGAAATCTCACCATAACCTTAAAAATCATAGTACATGGCTTTGATTTTTTTTTTTTTTTAAATGCAGTTACAATAGTGTTACAGAATACAGCTGGTGATTTTCTATATTTTTCTGATTGTCAATTAATCTCATGCACAGAGCCAAACCAACAATGAACTCATCCTACTTACAAGTACTGCATGACTATCCAAAGCCTGATATATTGTATTCCTCTGTGCTGTAGAGGTCCGTTGTTGTCCAAAAATGATTAAAAACACATCAGTGAGTCACACCATTACACTGGGTGACATTTTGCTTTGCCACAGAGAATTTTGAGCACAATAGTTTGTTTGGAAACACCTATGACTAATAACAGCGATCACATTTTCAGTCTCTAGAGAGTAGTTTTCAAAGAACATCAGTACAAAGTCAAGAGGTTGTGATATGTAGCACAACCATGAACATCTGTACAAACATTTGTGGCACTACATTCAATAGAGTTAAGAAATTACAGTCTGTTTTCAGTTGTTTATAGAATACAAACTTAAGGGCACAAGCCAGTAGTATTTTGTGTGGAGTCTTTATTCAGTATTTTTATATTTACAGAGATTTCCACTCAATTGTTTGTCTGATGCCATAGGGCAGTTTTATCCATCTGAGTGAACATTCACTGCTAAACCAGATACCGTACTGTAGTCTGCACCCACCCTGACCTGCGTGTGTGTGTCAGGTATTCCAATTTATAGTCTTGGCACTACTTGACAGAGATACAGGCTTTAAATTCACACTAAAAGCTCATGATGAGCAACATTCAGAGAGTGTACAGGTGCCTTTGTTAAGTATTGACTTGGGATGTGCATACTTTATTTTCTGTGACATACAGCTCCAGTAGCAATGAACGCGAAAAGACTGAAAAGGTGATCATGGCAGCACTCTGGGGAATTTCTCTGCATAGAGAAAGACTCAATTTTCTGCTTCACATCTGTTATCACTGCAGTGGATTGAAGCTCATTTGAATGGAAAGGATGAAACACACATTCTTCACAATGTCAGTGTCACATACATTCTTAATGATGCAACTCCACTTTGTACATCATGGGGAAATTTTAGGGTAGGGTCCTGGCTCTGTGGTTGCAAGCTTGGGGAGAAAAGCTGATAATGCATCCACTTACTAATTGATCAGCTGGGGACCAGAACAGTAAGATAACTGTATCCTCACCTGTGTGGTTTATCCTTTAAATCCCATGTACAAACTCTGTGTGTGTGTGTGTGTGTGTGTGTGTGTGTGTGTAAGCCTTGTCACTTTCAGACTACATGACTCAGACTGCCAGGAGCACTATAGCACTGTGGAAAGGTCATTGTAGGCGCTCTAAAACATGCTCTGTAACTCACCACAGCTTCCATGTCTAAAGGTGTGATCCCGCCTTTGAGAGATAACACAGCCCGATTTAAACATGACCTTTAGCTTCTGTCATGAGAATAGACCGTCTAAGTGAAAAGTGTTGGTTAATGTTTCTTTTTTTTGATCATTTAGACAAGACAAATGAAAATAAAGTAACAGATAGAGAAGCCAAAGAGGCAAAGGAAGTAGTCACTGGAGACGGATTAGCTCTTGTGCTACTGACTGACTGTTAATGGTTTGGATTTTAACATAAGGCTACAGTGCATATACTCCTGTGTAAATAAATGTATCTATAGTAGATACGATAAAGGTCATATTGAAATTTAGCATTCATTGAAAGAGTAGGATGGATTTTAAAGCTTGATTTCTTAATTTAAAGGTGCACTAAGCAATAGTTTTATATCAACAATGGAGAAAATGAGCACATGTAATGTGAAACACTTGTAGTGTCGAACCCACAGAGAACTACCACCCTCACATGACTCTGGAGTTCCCCTTGGAGTGCTTTAATGTCTTTCAGCTTATTCAACAATAAAGTTAACTTTAACGTAAGCAAACTTTGCTCTTTTTGTTCACTGTTACCGTTCTTATTAACTCAGCTTCTTCCAGCTGCATCTGCATTCAGTGAAGAGGCTCAACGTAACGGTCACATGGCAAAGAGGCGGAACCTGATTGGTCCTGCTGTCTACATTCCGAGCACTGACTGGTGCTTTGCAGATGGAACCTTATGCTACCAAGTTTGCGATTGATTTTTGAGGAAGAACTTTTTTCTATCTCTTGACTTTTCTCAATTTCAGAGCCAATAATACTTTTGCCAAATATGTCAGACAGAACCTTATAATTCTAAGAGGGTGATTTTTTTTTAGAAGAATTGTTCTTTGACAGTGACCTTCCTCCTACCATACATGTATAGTACATTTTGATTTAACATGGTGAAATATGCTGCAGGATAAGCCTCAGTATAAATCACATGTCCAGCCTTATGTTTGATGATGATGCTGTTTATATGTTTGTTATTTATGGCACAGGCTTGAGGCTACTATGCTGTATGTTAATGTGATGTGTGTTTTTAAGGGAGGGGAGGTTCTTTCAGTTGGACCGACAACACGCATATACAGGACTGCGCTGTAAATAAACAGGTGCACAGTGCACGCACAGAAAGAAAAAAAAAAAACTCAAAAAGACACAAGCCCCCACTCTGACAAGTACACACACAGTAACTACCAAATCCTATCCCCGCAGGCTCAGCCATAAGGACATTTATTTAATGTGAGCTGATGGCAGTCTGCATACATGTAAGACACTGTGTCCAGACTGAAGCCAGAGGGAGACAGAAAGAGAGGAAGGGGGGAGAGAGGGGCGGTGGGAGGTTTGCACACTGAGGCTGAATGGTAGAGGGAGAGTGATAGATAGTGAGAGCTATAGAAGCACTGTAGGCTCTCTCGTAATGGTCTGAGGACATCGCTGCATCTGATGCTCACAGGCAGTGCTGCATAAGTACAAAACAGAGATGTGGAAGAAAGAGGGATTAGAGAGATGGAGGGGCGAGGAGGAGGAGAGGACAGAAAGGGAATGAAACAAGGAATGCAGAGAAGACAGGGTTGGTATAGAGCAAACAGATCAGAAAACAGATCATCAACGCATCACAACAATCAGGTCTCCATACAGGCTAATGCGGATGCACACAAGCTCCTACGCACACCTGCACACACACAATAATACTCCATCTTGTGTCATGGCGTGTGTAAGATCTGCCCTGAAGATGTTCCCCCCCTCCCGCGGACAGAACCACACTAAAGCTCAGGCTGTCTCGTTAGAGGTAATTATGTGATGCAATATGTTTGAACAACTGGCCACATGCACCAAAATTTACTCTACTAGACGGCTGCCATGCTGATTAAAGATGAATTCAGTGGTGCACGCTAACATCAAATTGTGAATGTATCATCTGCATCACTGCTGTAGAGAAATGCTCATTACTCAAAATAGCAACATATACTGTATGGATAATGTCTTTGGTATGAAATGCGCCATATACCAGCTGATGTTTGCATTACTAAAGTGAGGTTTGAGCATTTCAAAATCCAGTGTGCAGAATTCAAAGTGTTTGAGGCAAAATTTTTGGAGGCAAAATTTGCATGTACAGAATGCACAGAGGATGAATATAATTACAGACCAATGGCAATATTAAGTAGCAATTTCTTTGCAACAGGCTGAGATTTCTGGCTCTCAAAATCCAAACTGTAGTATATTTATATGCATGCTCGGCCAGAGAGAAGCACTAATGCACATGAGTCATGGATACCACATTAGAAAGTTAAACATTGCGTGTGCTGATTGGTAAGAAGCTTTTATTAGAATAAATGAGTTTGGGTACCTCAATCATTGTTTAATACATCCATCATCCACCCACAAAGACTAAATGTGTACTCCAGGTCTATATGAAGAAGAAGACCTGCCTTACCATCAATTTTCTCCCCTTTCAAATTGTCCTTACTGTTCATCCATATATTAAAAAGTCCCTTTCATATCCTAAAATGTCTTTTTGTGCAACTACGCAATTTCGATATCAATTCTGAATTGTGTGATCTGAAGATGCCAAAAATGATGTCCAGTGGTGAAAATGTGGAGATTGTGGAGACTGAAGAAGAGGAATAATTTTGGGGAAGAGGCAAGAAGATGAAGAGAAGAGAGGGATGAGGAAAAACAAAAATCTGCTTTGTCATTGGCTGACCACTTGCAAAACAGGACAAGGTTGCTAGAAAAGAAGAAGTGGGACGGAAAGAGGAAGAGATGATGGAGGAGAATATTTGAAGGGTGACAAGATTGAGAGCAGTTCGGAAAAGGAAGAGAAGGAAAGGACTACCACTGCAGCCCTGAATTGGATCTGTGCACTACTTGTTCCAAATATTATAAAAATGTCTAAATTGTTTTGTATAAATGTTTTTCCCTTTATTTTAGGCTGAGGGGAGATAATCCTCCTTACTCCAATAAACTCTGATTGACGTCAAAAGCCTACTAATCAAGTCCACTATTGAGCACGCACTGTATTAATAAACCTTAATCAATTCCACTGATCAAAGAATTATATCAGCAAAAACTAAAAAACTTTTCCAAAGTCGCGGGGGGCGGGGCCCTGTCGCCGCCTGATGGGAGATGTGCGTATCTCTCTCTTAGTTATCATCCATAAAGAGGATGATGGGGACAAAATGACTTTAGGGGACAAACCTTGACGAAGTTGACGGCATTGCGCAGCAGCAGCCAGCGGACAGGTGGCTGTCATCACCGCGCACGGTTACGACAGGAACACGCAGAGGACAAGCTCTGGATGTTAAAAATACAGCTGAGCGCAGAGGGAGAGCAAAGAGAGCTGAATCCAGAGTGACTTGTGCGGTGACAGTCGACTCAAACACAAGGGGACAGACATCGGCTGTGTGTGTAGGAGCGCGCGCGTGCGTCTCTCCTCCAACATCCACAGAGAGAGGGAGAGAGAGAGAGAGAGAGAGAGAGAGAGAGAGAGAGAGAGAGAGAGAGAGAGAGAGAGAGAGAGAGCACCAGCAGTCTGACAGAGCTGCACTCCCTGGAAGTTTGACATCTCCAGCGGGTTACAGAGGGAGTTCTGTTATCGCCGCTGCGATGGATCCTCGGAAGTGTACTGGATCCGTATTGATTGGAGTTTACCTGTGGGCGACTTTCTGCTGTCAAGGTGGGTCACTGTGCACGTCTGTCAATCTTAAGAGCAGAACAAAAGATGCAGCTAGACATTTTTCTTTTCTTTTCTTTTCTTTTCTTTTCTTGTCTTTTTTCTTTTCTTTTCTTCTCTTTTTTTCTTGTTATTTGAGCATCATTTGCATGCACATTTCTCAGAAAGATGAGAGCTGCAGTTCAGACATACTTCGGAGTAGTTCCGCTGTTCATTGTACATCTGGAAGTGGCTGTCAGGAGCATCTGTGTATATCCACTGAGCCAATAATAAGACCACATATACTGTAGTTTATAGTTGTGCTAAGATATTTGTAAAGGCTACTGTGTTGTGTCTGAAGTCCATAACATGACCACAGCCTCAAACATATTGCAGTATTACGTGCGTGTGGCCGAGACAGCGTGGCTCTGTGTGTGTGTGTGTGTGTGTGTGTGTGTTCGTGCTCGTGCGTGAATGAGCCTTCTTTAACAGACCGACAACATCTGGCCCAGAATAAGGAGGGCGTCCCGAAGCCCACTGGGGTTGTTCATCCCTGCAGTGTAATCTGCAGCCAAAGGATTGTTAAATGCGTGACTAGCGGAACAGAGAAGACCCTCAGAGGAGGTTAAATCTCTGTAATGTGTTTGAATCCCTGGTTTACATTTTATATCTCTAGATGGATGTGTTTTTATATATACATACATGTTGTTGCTTATGCAACCATGATTTAATGATGGAACATACTTTGTTGACTGACTGATGTGGGGGGGGAATAAGGTGAGGGAATAAGATGTGTAACCAGAGTACAGTTCTTGGAAGTTTTTTTTTTTTTTTTTTCTCAAATGGATCAGGGTTGTTATCATTTATTTCCTTATCAAATGTACATAGGTGAGGTTAAATTAAAGTGTCCTCACAGATTCTCACAATAGGTTGTACAGTGTTGTAGGATAACACATACCAAATCAAAGAGGCCTTCACCTGTGAGCAACTACAAAGCAGGCAAAGAGGTGCTCCACATGATAATTAGTCAACTAATGATTATTTTTATTATCAATTAATCTGGTGATTATTTTCTCAATTAATCAGTTAGTAATTTGGTACATAAAACATCAGAAAATTGTAAAATTTGTCCAACACTGTTTTCCAAAGTCCAAAGTGATGTCCTCAGATGTCTCCTGTTGTCCTGTCCAACAGTCCACAACCCAAAGATATTCAATTTACTATCAAAGAGGACTAAATAATCAATTATCAAAATAGTTGGCCATTAATTTTCTGTCGATCGACTTATCAATTAATGGATTAAGTGACTAATTGCAGCTTCATGGTATAATACGAGTGTAGTTGTACCCATGTGTTATGATAGTGATGGCCCATTGCTGAACAAAGTGCAGTTACATAGACACCAGAATGAAGTTGGATGTTCTTCATGAGATACCTAATCACCAGATGTAAACCTTTGAGTTTTTGAGCCTTTATGGAAATGTCTGGAGTGCAGAATGAATCCCTCAATGAGGTGAAGGATTTCCTTCACGAGGAGTGCTACAGTACCCCACAAAGCTTGGAATATTTATGTACTGTTTGTTACCCGATGTTCACACAATTAGCTGTTTGAATTATTGTGTCCACCCTCTGTTCCAGACACACTCCCTCCAATTAGTTTCTCTGGGTTAAGTGTGTCAAATGTAGCCTGGATCCAGTCTTGCCGTTGCTCACTGAACACGATTACCTAAATTTGCAGTTGGCTTGTCACAGATGTTTTCAACAGCGGTTGCTCGTGAGAGGTCATCCTCTACACTATAAAAGTGGAAGAAAGATGCTTTTAAAATGTTGACTCTTGTTACTGCTACAATGTCTATAAAATCTGTAAAAAGCTATTTTTCAGTGTCCAAGGTTCAAACATGTAGACACATGCAGGAGTTATGTCCAGCTGAGCCATCATCAGAAATAATTGCCACTGCAGATGATTAGGAATGACCCTCAATGAAAACATCAGCTTAAAAGACAAAATTATTGAATATAAATGTATATAAATCTGGAATGATTCATGGGGCTGCATCAAGGTGACTCAGACAAATGTCATTTTTAATTGTTATTACATACTATTCAACAGCTTTAGTCACCCTGATGGCAATTTGGCTGAGTGATTTAAGACTCTTTTGATGTGCTTTTTGACCTTTAATGTCCGTAATCATGCTTCCATACAGTTGCCGGTGTTATATAATCACATTTTCTGGGATGTAGTAAGAGGGTGAAGATTTGAGTGTTGAGTTTTTGCATAATAGAGTCAACATTTGTTTAAAGCTGCACTAATCAATATTTTTGTATTAACAATGGAAAAAATGACAATGTATAATATGAAAGTTGTTGCTTATAGTGACGAACCAACAAATTATAATCAGCCAGCTCAGCAGTTCCCTTCATTTCTACTGAATGTTTTAGTGAGACTAGGGATGTCAGTTCGGTTAATATTGCTTTTGATAGATCGACACCCATTAACCGGTAACTAACCAGTTAATTTTTAAGAAAAGTTGTCATGGATTCATTCATTTGTGAGAGCTGTCCAATGGTCGGTGGTCAGAGCTAGCTTGTCTGCTCTGGCTACCTGACTTTTAGCTCATCCTTCTTCTCTTCAAAGTGTTTTTCAGTGTGTTTAGTCACAGTAACTCTCGATGGCATAACGTCCTCAGGCTCGAGGTACCAATCTATCTCTTTCAATACTTCGCCCTCTACCACACTGATTAGCAGCTCATTGGTCTCAATCATTTGGCACACCAACTGGGTGATGGCCTTAGACCAGCATGTATCACACTTTCTTCCCCCGGCTGTCTTTGGCTGCGACTGCGAGCCATCCTGGGACATGGCAGCCAGGTTTCTTTTTCTTAATGTGGTACAGCATAATGCTTGTACTACTTCTAAAGTGAAGAGTAGTATCACACAGTTTACGTACATTTGACTTTGTTGCCTTTCTGGAGGAAATGGTCACACACCAAGCTTTTTTAGTGTTCATTTTTTAGCTCAGACTGCTAGCTAGCAGCAAAGACATTAGTGGAGTGTGTATCCAAGCAAACCTGTAGACCGACATGCGTAACTGCTCAAAAATATTCTCCGTGGTTAACCAATTAACAGTTAACCATTGACACCCCTCCCAAGAAAAACAGCGAGACACTCCTCTCAAGAAAAACAACAGAATCAGTTGTTTCAAGTGCCCCAAAATGACTTACTGTATGTACATTCAAGTGACTCTTCCCCTAGTGGCCGTAGTAATTATGATGGGAACAAAGGAGGAAATCATATGACATTATAAGAGAGCGACAAATACCATGTTTTTTTGTCATTTTTAAACCATGATTGTTCTCTAATCTTAACCATGTGTTTTTTACTGTAACCATGATGAACAGTTTTGAAAGGTGCAGCCAAATGATGTCATCCTGCCGATAGGATATGTTTTCAGATCAGAAAACATATATGTAGCTCTGGAGAGCATGGACCAACAATATGTTTCATCATTTAATTTGGAGCTTTTGGTTTCAGCATATTTTAGCTCATGGTTTTGGTTTTACAGTTCATGACAGTACTGTTTTGCCACAGTGTCACCGCTCCCATCAACCTTTCCGGCATCAGGCAGCTATATTCCACTGATAATTCCACTGTAGGATAAACGTCTAGCACCAAAGCCAGACCAAGTTAACAACTAGCTGGTGAACATAGCTGCTGTAGAGTGAGATATGTTTTTCAGAAGTTGGTGGAGACCTAAAAGATGAGTGAATATTTGACTTAAAATTTTCAAGTCCACACAAACACAACTCTAAATGAATGTTAATGTTGCTCCACATCTGTTGAATATGCACATAGCCAACGGTCTGCTCACATCATCACCATAAAAACTATAAATGATAGGGTGCCAGTGTTGTGTGGGTATAGCTTGTCAAATAATCCTGATTGACAGCATAAATGGATCTTACTTATGTGAAGCAAAAAAGTAACCTGCAACACTTGCATGATGCACAAGACTACTTGTTTTCTGCATGGTAGTGCATGGTAAGAGGAAAGGCTCTTTGCAACATATTTAAACATTAAGCTACAGTGACATTTAATGATCTACCTAAGGTACATTATACATGCATTGACCCAATCAGATTCAGCTCTACTCTTCTTCTTCGCTTCTGACTCTAGAAATGTATTGATCTTATACACATATTTGTGAACCAGCCACTTAAATGTGATTCGATTTTAAACTTGGCCAAGTCTCCTAGATGTTTGGAGTGCTTGTGGGTGATCAATATTTAATCTGTCTCTGTGGTGGGATAGTTCTTGTGAGTGTTGTCATGCTTGCTGTTCCTGAGTTGAATGGTATGTAGATTCTGATAAATTCCTTCATCAGCTTGTAGCTAAGACCATAACAGGTGCTTATATCTATTCTATATCTTAAAGGGAAAAGCATTGAGACAAACACTGTAGTAATACATGTAATGTGATAATAGAAAGAATACATTTTTTTGCTCAAGCAACATTGATGTGAAAAATGAAAGGAACATCCATCAAGAAAAAGTTAATCATGTGTAAGCCAACACATAGATATGCAGCAGCTATGACAACAATATGTAAAGCCTTTACAAGAGTACTGCAAACTCCACAGTACATCCAGTACAAAATGAAGACTGTCCCAGGGGTGTTGTCTTCTACGACGACCATTCTTTATAGAGGGAGCACTAATAGGTATATGAGGTGCTTCATTCAACTATTGGCTTTTTTAAAACAAGCTGTAATTTTGTCTGTCACTCGCTGTAAATGCTGACAGCGAGCTGTTCACTCATTTTCATTGTGTACTTTTAGATGGTTGCAGTGACAAAGGTCCATTGTGTATTTAATGTATTTCGTTTACTATGTATTTTATGTTGTGCTATTCATTTTGACTACTGTCTGTAAACTAAACTGCCTCTCGGGGACATTAAAGATTGACTCGGCTCTACTCCAGTCAGTCTGTGCTCTACTGTCCTCAAACGTTCCTCTTACTGTGAGGTTAATATTGCTGCGAGCAACAAGCTGTTAGAGGTTTCCTTTTGGCCCTTCAAAGCTCCAATATGGTGTAAACAAAGATGGGAAAAGCCTAAATTAGAACAAGAGCAAACAAGGGGTGCACAGTTTATATAGTTTTCTACACCTCATCTGTACTTTACTCAAACAATTTCTTAAACATGTCCTACTGAGAAGCTAGGGATATGCCCTGTAACATTTTATGAGTTTAGATTTTGCATGGTGTGTGTATGCAGTAGTCATCCAAAAACTAGTTCATATGTACTCTAATTTAATGTTGGTTGCATGTCAAATGGAGTGTAACAAGATGACAATTCTGTCTGGTATCTGGCAACTGTGATGCTAGAATATACAGTACATATAAAATCCTGCATCACCTTAAAATCACATTGTCATTTTGTCCACAAATTCAAGGTGTGTCAGTGAAGCAAATGATGATAAAACTAAAATTAATATTATTTTCAAAGATTGTAGAAAGAAGGCATAAATTTGTCTGTCATTCTCTTTTTTAAGTGACAATATCTATGAGGTTAAAAAAGCAGAATCAATAGCTGTTTTTACACTGTCCATGCTGTTGCATAATAGAGGTTTATATAGCATATGAATGAGACAAATGGTGGTACAGACAGCTGGAGAGATACGTAAATGATTCTTTACAGAGAATAATGGAGGAAAAGCTCAGCCTCAAAGCCTCTGCTCTCATGAAGGAGTGCTAGAAAAGTGCTGTTACAAGATTGTTGTAAGGGATAAGAACAGATACTGTAGAAACGACAGCTCATCTCTTGTTCAGCATCCTCACTTTACTGCCCTGGTGTACTTGGCTGACAGTGTGACCTGTCACACTAAAGGAGGTCACAAAGGTTTTAAGGAAGACAAGATTAGTGTCTTATTATATTGTATAGCCCTGAGGGCATCACTGCAGTGTGGAAAATGTAAACAGGAAAAAAAGGCACTCTGCCTGCAGTCCTTTTCTCCACTTCTCACACCTTCTCTCCCTCGAGTCTCTACATTGTCCAGTTGCAAGTCTGTGTGCATTTCTGACTTTAGCAGCAGTTGATGGATGGACCAATAAACAAACTACACAGTTGTATTCATTCAGCAATACAACTCAATTCTTTGCCAGGCAAAGCTGCTCACCAAGTAATTTCTTTTATCTTAAATGACGATGATGCTTTCTGATGATGCTGCTTTGACTAATGGTGTGCACAAGCCACTGCTTGCGCATCCGTCCACTTTCAAAAAGCACGTAATATCATATGACTTCACTTAACAAAATATTATCCTCACTATTGTTCGTACAGATAATCACATTCTCTTAATATTCATCTTTCCCTCGGGGCCTGCCTACCTCCCATACAATATTCCTGCCCCAGTTTTCCATGACCAAATCATACTTTTACTTGCAATCCCAGATCGACACTCTCAACTTCAATCTCGTCATATTAAGAAAAACTGTTGTTTTTCAATTTTCAGCAACACTACACTCGCTGATTGCTATATGATCCACAACCTGAATAGATACACCGAATACGGACAGAGCAATAACGTAGCCTGAAGGCATCTATCAGTTTCAAACAGCTACCATATATCTCTCTCATTGCATTAGTAACCTCTCATATTTCCATTTCAGAGCCCACCAGGGGCCTCCTTCGATCCAAAATCGTTAAAGCTCAGTTGTATTGTTCAGACATAAAACAAGGTTTATTTTATTGCTGGGATGCTAGACACACAGGCAATTCAGTTTATGAGTCGTTCACCCTTGAAAGTAAAGTAGAACCAGTGATCTCCGTAGAATGGGCGGATTCAAAGGTGTGGACCCAGGCAATCATCACAGATTAATTAAACTAATTTGGATGTAAGAGCCTGAACAGATCACTCCTGACTATGTTAAGTCTCCCCTGATTTTTGGAGAATCAACTGATTCCTGGATTTGACTATTTATGGCATCAATGATAATACAGCAGGTCTATTGAATTCTATTCTATCTATTTAGCTATTACATGGTGCTTATATAGAGTAGGTGAGGTTGGGGCGAATTGGCATGCATCTTATGCTCTTGTTGATTTCTATAAATTAATGTACTTTGAGATTAACATCAAGATTAATAGAAAACTTCAACTTTTTCCATAAATGGATGCCAACTCTTTTGATGCATACGTTTTAGCCAGCTGTGACAGATGCATGTTAAGGTGTTGGGCTGGTTCACAGATAATTCAGAATAAAGTACTTTGTTTTAAAATAGTAACAGTTTTTTTCTTAGAGACACACCTAATCATGGCTTGATTTTGCAAAACAAAAATAAACTCATTGTTCTTGTTCCAACAGAAGTGTTTTTAAAAAAAAGGAGTTTAGTGTGACATGTGAAAAACACAAAGATATCATCATCTAAAAGTAACCGTGTAGGGAAGGTCATGTTACAGCACCCTCCTAGTGTGGCTGTAAAAAGTATCTATTCTCAACTGTACAATGTATCTTTCATGGTGAATATTCACTGTAAGTTCTTCCAATGATCGTGATTTTCACATTTTTAGCCAAAGCAGATCAATATCAATTCAGTTAGACGTTGATTTTTGTATTCAAGGCCAATACAAATACCAGTATTTCAGAGTGAAGCTGCCATTATCCAGTATTTTTCTTCATAATAAAAGTAAAAGAAAAGCCGTGTTTCACAGCCCTCTCTGTTTGAAAGTATCAAGTCTGTTTCCCCGACAACATCACTGCTGTGTGTGGTCAGAAATGTTCTCTGTTGCACCTGTAACCACAGCCAACAGTGATATCACAGTGCACTAACACACCCTAAAGTACACTTCTGCATCGCTACAGCAAGGCAAGAAGTTAATCAAGAGGAAGTCTATTAAAACAATTGTTTCTTTCTTTTTTTTAACCTCCCTTTTTCCCAACAAAAATTTATATTTATACAAAAAATTTGAGTGCTATCATCAAATCAGATATGTTAACAAAAGTATATTTTGCCAATGTCTAAAGGTAATGACTGGCCAATATCTTAATTTTCATAAAAGCTCTATCAGACACTGTCCTATAAATTCAAAGCAATGCATTCAAGTAACTATGGCAAAGCTCTGTAAATACAAACATGGAGCACATATTGAAAACAGGCAAACAAAGAGTAGTGAGTAAGAGTGATTATGTAACTATTGCACTACTGACATAAAGCATCACATATGGGACACTGTAGGGATAAACATGCAGCTCTCAGACCAAAGCCCAGTTTAATAACACAGACACACAAACACACTGCCTGAGGATTCAATGGAATAAGTCATCACAACTAACCAACAACAGGCTGTACAGTACATACTGTATCCACTGCAGTCTACCTGTTTGTAGTTCAATCTGTCCATGTGAGCTTTTATAAGATGTTGAACTCTCTTCCAGGAGTAGGGAGTACAAATTGTTCAGAACTTACTGTACTTGGCTGTCCCCTCTCATAGGCAGAAACTTTTGGTTTGAAAAATTATGGTATACACAAGAGGAATGACGCAGGAGTACTGATGCATGTTTTTGGAAACTGGAAACAATAATGCAATATATGCCATTCTGCCACCCATTCAGAGAAGTGTTCATCTTTGCAGTAGATGTGTTACAGGGGGATTTATTGTTAAGCTCAACTCTGTTCAGTCTGTTTTGGCTCGGTACACTTCACTCCATTGACTCTCGAAGCTTTTGCTGGCTGCCACTCTCGCCCATTATGCAGATTCCCCGTCACGCCAAAATTTAAGGGTGCCCCATCTGACACTCACCAACACCCTCACACACAAACACACAACAAGCTGCCTGTTTATTTTCGCCTCATTAGCTAATTAGTCATCAATTCAGTCATTGTGGGTGCTCTCACGTCTTGACTGTCACTCGGTAATTGCTGGAATATGTTGAGACAACATCTAATTTGGACAAGGGTCACTGGGGAGATGCAGGCTGAGACCTTTTCAGTTCTGGATGAGATGAGACATTGTAGGATGATGGGGGGGGGGTCTCGGAGTTTTGCAAATGTTGTGCTGGTGGCAACATTCAAGTGAGAGAAGAAGCTGCTCCTCCTATAAATTCTGGGATGTTGGAGTAACTTAAAGTTCACATGTATATAATTTTATGTGATTACACGCTACCACATGGGAGCGCCAAAGCAGGACATTTTCAAATTCCACACATAGCTTTAAAGCTGCACAAATCAAACAATTGGATCAAATGACCATGTGTAATGTTAGAAGAATTTCTCGTAGTGACAAAACCACAGGTATCTTCAGCTCTATGGAGCGTTTTAGAATCTTTGTTTTGGTTTTATAGCACACAACTTTACTGTTTTGGTTCACTAACACTGCCCTAATCAGCCTCATGTGCAGCAGTAGGCAGCTGTTTTCACATTTATCTGCACAGAATTAGCCTTATCTGCACAACACCACACGACAGTTAGCAGCTACCTTGTGAACATAGTGAGCATTTAGGACATTTAGCTCCTGAAGAGCTAGATGTTTCCCTCAAGAGTTGGTGGAAACAGAGCTAAAAGGAGCAGGGATATTGGACCTACATTTGCCAGGCAGCCAGCAATACAACTCTACAATGAATGTTAATATTGTTCATTGCCTGCTGGATATTCTGACTTGGCAACTGTTTGGTAACACGTTTGCCAGAGCATCTTTCTGTGGTGATAAAAAGTGTTGTGTTTACTGCTTGTGCTGCCAGCCGTAGTGGACAAAAAAGAAACAATACTGATACTGCTTTAAGATGGAAAGTATTGCAGATATAGCAAATATGTTAATTTTCATATTCAACAACAGATTATTTTTTTCCTAAAGAAATGTACAAATGTACTCAGGCAGTTTCACTGTACATTTTCAAAGCTTCAAAAGTGGTTGTACTGAAGACTTCATATGTTGCTTTTTGGGGGCTGCGATATGATAAAACACAGTACCAAGATGTTTAAGGATTGTGATGTTGTGGACTAGATTCTACAATATTGTAATATAAATCATTACAGTTATTGTTACCTCAGGCCAGGTTTCTATTATAAGCACTGGTGAAAGAGAAGTGACTGGCTGTGCTGTAATATTCTTGTTAAAAATGAATGCCTCGCTCAGTGTAAACATCTTGATGAGGTCTAATAAATACAGGAGAGACTAAAAGAGAGGGCAATCAACATAATTAAAGCTCACTGAGTTAATAATGTGCTCATTATATTCAGCCTATCGTGACTTAATCAGGATTTCTTGAGGAATTTGGCCCTGCATGAACAACGCTGGAAATAATTGCAATAATAGTGTTGATTAGATTATAGACATTAATATGTGTGGGGGAATATTTTGTGTATGTTTTATTAAACTACTGGGTTGATTGACTCTTAAGATGTAAACAGCAAAGTTAAATCTGTTAGCTCCTTCCCCTCACCATACTTAACTATTCAATTTGTCTTTTTTGCCATTTCGCCCTCCCACTTTCTTCATTCCTATTGCTCACATTTTTCTCTTTCTCACTTTCGACCCATCTACCATTTCCCCTCTCTTTTTATCCCTATAATCCCATTACTGTCTGTCACTCTTACTTATTTCTCCTCTGCTCTCTTTATACCAAAAACAACCTCTTTCTTTTCCTTCTTCTTAATCCACCACTCCTGACCTCTCATTTTCCTCCTTCACACCCTTCATCATTTCCCTCTCTACATCTTTTCCTGCCTCCAGGTTGTCATGGCGGTGTGCACCAGAGGAAGCTATACCATGACCTGATGGTCAACTACAATCGGTTGGAAAGACCCGTCCAAAACGACTCAGCACCCATTGTGGTGGAGCTCGGCCTCACGCTGCTACAGATCATTGATGTGGTGAGTGTGTGCACCTGCGTGTGTTTTTGTGTGTGTGCTTTAGCAAATAAGAGCAAGATACATCGTACACAGATAGAAAAGGAGAAGATGTGTGTGGAGTTTGGAAATCAACAAATAGAACGGGCTAGAGAAAGTTAAGTTGAACACTTTGGGAAAGTTTTTACATATTGAGTGTTTTTCAGGATTGTTTTGTTTTGTTTATGCTTAAGGTATTCTGTGTGACTTATCTACAGTGATTGTGATGCATGCTAATCCACATGCCTTGTGGCTGTTGCACTTCATCTTCTTCTGAACTTAAAACTGTTATTCCACCAGTGGCAGCACCCAGCCAAGTGAGAATATTTGTCTTTTGAAAAAACAAGTTCTTTGTTTCTCCCCTCGATCCTTTTCTGTTTTGTGGCGCTACACACCCTCAGTCCCTCTTTTCATTGGACAAGAAAATTCAATCTCAGTGTTGAGATATGCCCTCTCAGTTTTTGCCCCTTTTTTTCTTCTCAGTTTATCCAAACTCTCCCTAACTCTTTGACCTTTTTTCCATTTTGATTCATTTTTTCATACGTCTCCTTTAAAGGAATAGTTTGACATTTTGGGAAATATACATACTTGCTTTCTTGCCAAGAGTTTGATGAGAAAATTGACACCAACAACATATTTGTCCAGTAAATATGAAGCTACAGACAGGAGACAGTTAGCTTAGCTTAGCATAAAGACTTCAGGTTTTGTTTCATCTTAACCCCACAGTGACAACAAGACTCCCGGAAGTCATTGCTCTCAGACAAGAAATAGTCCTGCCCATAACCCTTGTAAAGTCCCACTGAAGCGTCAGTTTTACACAGAGCCAGGCTAACTGTTTTCCCCTGCTTCCAGTTTTTATGCTAAGCTAAGCTATACAGACATCTTCTCATCTCTCTGCAAGAAAGCGAAGTATATTTCCCAAAATGTCAGACAATATGTCAAAAAATAGAATACCACACAATGTTTGTTCTTCATGGTCAACACTGAAGTGGTTTCTTAAGACAAAAGCTACATTAAAAACATTAGTCCTTTTCCAAGTGTCCTAGATTTTAGACCCACAAAAACACAAACACACACACACACACACACACAAATACCCCAACACACTCAGAAACTCCATCTAGCTCGATGTGTTTCTTTTTCTGTTGTTCTTCACTCTTTTTCATGTCAAACCTGCAGCTCTTGCACTGACACTTCTGTGGTTTGTGGGTAGATTTTCTGTCACATCTCATTTTATGTTTTGTTTCTCCAGTTTTTGCCCTGCATTTCGTTGTATGTTTTCTCCTGTTCCCCATCTCATGCACCTATCCTCTCACAAACCCACACATAAACTCTTGACTGTTAGCCCTGGCCCCATAGCCGACGCACTCATCCAAAAAACCCAAGCTGACACCAAGTCACATCCCTGAGCCAGCCCTGTCACAAGACGTGTACGTCTCCTCATGATAACTACATGGTGGTAAGAGCCGTATGGTGGGCAGTAATATAGGATTCCAGCTCTATTATTAATATGGTCGAGGCTCCTACAGCACATATGAAACAACATGTTAATGTATTCTCAGATCTTGCCAACAACAGACTGGCGATACAGAGTCAAAAGGTGAGGCTGACTCAAGAGAGAACATATGGCTCTTTGAAAATTATGTGACTAGAATACTTAGTGTTTTTTTTCTGAAAGGTGGTTTAAATGAATGTTATTTGTTGTGGAAAAGCAACAGAAAATGTGTCATTCATAAACTGATATTGTTTATATTGTCATCCTTATGAAGTGTCCGTTGAAGTTAATTGGAAAGCAACCTCATGCATTAGATGGAGAGCTTTGTTGCACTGCCCCCTCTCCCTCCTGCCAAAAGAAAATCATACATTTGTTGAATATATGTTGTTAAATGTGTTTGATTATATGTATTTGTTTGCTATTCATGTATTGTTAACTACATTGTTCGCTGACCCAATACATAATGGATAAGCTGGCAAGACCATATAAATTAATGCTTACTGGGCAGTTGTAAATAATGTAAAGCTGTTTGTGTGTGTGTGTGTGTGTGTGTGTGTGTGTGTGTGTGTGTGTGTGTAATGTGGCCTTTGATTTCTCCATCTGCTGCTAGGTAGCTCGCTATGCAGGGAACTGGGGCAGGTTGATGTCCACAGAGTGGGTTCATCACCATGAATAATGACAGATACACTGGCAGACACACTCAGGACTGGTCACCATCCAGTATGGAAGGGGTCATCCTGAACCTTATGTAGTGTACAAAGAAACTAAGGTTCAGTGGTGGAATGTAACTATTTACTTTGGTTTACTTTTAGTTTTACTTACAGCGACTGTAATCAATATTTTTATTGAGAATTATCACCCAACTCTGCAGCCCCCTTTATGCTTTATGGAGCTTTATAGCAACTTTCAGCTCATTTTTTATCTGTCTGGCTGCAACTTTACAGTTTTGGTTCATTTTCATTGCTCTCATAGTGTCATTTTCAGCTGCAGAAGGCAGCTGTTTTCAGAGAAAAACCTCTAAAACCCACTGTACACTAACGTTACCTGCTCAGCACCAAACAGATTTAGCAAACAGTTAGTGACTAGCTGGTTAACATAGTGAAATATTTAGCAGCTAAAGAGCCAGATATTCCCCTCAGGAGTAGATAGAGAGCAAAAGCAGTGCTAAAGGAGAGTAAATATTGAACTTCCATGTATCAGGTGGACAGAAACACGACTACAAATCTGTATAACTGCTGGATGTGTAAATCAGCAATTGTT
Source organism: Thunnus thynnus (assembly GCF_963924715.1). Lineage (NCBI taxonomy): Eukaryota > Metazoa > Chordata > Actinopteri > Scombriformes > Scombridae > Thunnus > Thunnus thynnus. The sequence goes on from NC_089519.1 coordinate 10,291,883, forward strand.
TGCTAAAAAGTTTGTAATAACAACTTGAAAGATGATGATATTACATTGTTGTGTTCATAACTTGTTTCTGCTGCCCTGAAGTGGCTAAAAAATCAGTCAAGCCGTTTCAGGCTGCTCTGAAAAGAGTCTTTTCAATTTAAGTCCTAGTTGCGGCACTGCTCTCAATTAGCAGTCAGGAATCCAGTTTCATCAGCATCGCTCTCTGCTTCCAAGCAACGCCTCAGTTGGAATAAAGAATTCAGGCGTTGGCTGGCTTCTTGTAATTGTAGTTGAATGCCGAATAAAGTTTAATCTGACTACACTCAAATCTTTAGCAGTGTAAACTTAAAAAATAGAATACACTACATGGAAACACAAGACTCAATGTTATAAATAAATCAAAACAAACTGAACTTTTTTCAATAAAAGATTAAAATACGCATTCAATGAGACTATATTATACATTTTTTTTAACTTCATTCATCAAAATACAACTACTTATCTAATTTATCTATTAAAATACAATTGTCTATGAGGTTAATAGATCAAAGGTTAAACACTTTGGTGATTTTAGAATAGCATTGCATGGTTGCCATATAAAAATTCATCAACTCTTAACGTAAGGAAACTGAAAATTTTATCACTAGAGGGAAGTAATGTCACATGTAGTAAAAATTGTAATAAAATCTAAAATTAATATTTCTTCAACAGATAATCACACAACTATCAAAGTTGGAACGTGAGTCCAGGAACATGAGTTAGAGTTTATGACGCTTGGTCTGTTAAGATAAGAGAAGGAGGTTTTCTGTCTGTATGTTGTTATCAATCCTGGTTCTGAGCCAAATGACCCCAAAGGTGATTTATGTTTTTAGTTCAGGCCATAATTTAGTTATTGGTCAGAAATGGTCTCTCAGGAGGTCTGTTCAGTCTCCATTTTCTCTCAGTGTTTACTTTGGTCAGTACCATCTTGACAGACACCCACTTGGCAAAGAGCTCAGTTCGGGGTTCAGGGTGAGGCATTAAACCATGTCTCTGTGATATTCACTCACTCCCTCAATTTGAGATTCAAGAAAGGCTGTTTTATCCATGAATTATAGAAAAGCCGTAAGTTGTCCTACACCACATATAAATTATACAAACGCTAAAATATCAAAGCCAATTATAATATTATATAAAGTCAAAGATCTTCTAAATCAAACTTCGTTATACTCCTCATACTGTTCCTTCATATTCCCATATACAGCTTGTGTGGAAATGAGGGAAATACATATAAAACAAACACTAATCCAATCTTCATACTTCAAAAAAGAGCCATAAGAATTGTAAACAAAACCACTTATAGAGAACCGACAAACCTACTCCTTATCAAATTAAAAGCAATAAAATTTAAAAATCTGGTCAAAATGGTTCAAATCATGTACAAAACAAAACATCAATTACCAAATAGTATCCAAAAGTTGTTTCAAATGAGAGAAAGTCAACACGATATGAGAAGAATTTGTATGTTCAAGAAACAATTAGTGAGGATTAATGCAAAATATCATTGTATCACAGTCAAAGGAGTTAATTGACAGAACAACTGTAGTGAGTAAATGAAAACATGTAGAACACTTAATCGGTTAAACGAATGTTTAAATAACATATTGAATGGATATTGAATGGATGGCATAGTAAGATAGGATGTGTAGGTTGTTTTTGATTTTGTTGTTTTGTTGTTTAATACTGACTGTTTCATTCTTGTTTTTGTTTTGAATGTTTTACTTTTGTTTTTGATTTGATCATTGATTTGTATGCTGAATACTGGGGCGTTAAGTTAGAATATTTATGTGTAACATTAAGATTATTGATAAAATATTTAAAAAAAGGTAGGACTTGATAAGAACTCACTTCTTCCTACTCCTTTTCAGACATGAAATATTTATTTATGTTGTTTATGGAGAATTTGATGTACATGTTTGCTGTTAATTTTATTGGTTATTCTTGTTTTGTTTTCTTATTTATATATATATATTTTAACATGTTCTAAATAAAAAATCTAAAAAAAAATAAATAAAATTGATCTGAATACGGTCCTCCTCCACTGCCAAGGTTACATGCAGTGCATTAAGAAAGAAATGAAAAAAAAAACAGTCAAAACCAACAAAGCAAACCAAACAAACATACAAAAGCCATTCATCAGTAGATGTTGGCATGGTGATCGTTAGAGTGACTTAACAACTCTTGTCTTGCCAAGTCTTCCTGATTGAGATGTACAAGGTCAGAAACATTCCTCTCAACAAATGCAACAATATAGCTGGCAATTTTCTGCTTGTGTTCACATTTGATTCTGTCATCCCTAAGACAGCAGCTATATGTAGAGAGACGCTTTTCATTGTGCTCTTGCCAAAGCAGGCAGCATTGCTTCCTCTGCACAGACTCTGCTGTGTTGCAGCAGAAATTCAAACACATCTGTTGAACTGTTAAAACATGAGGGCATCGTGTTCATCCTTCACATCACCATGCCCTGTTAAAGATCTATTTTTCAAGAAAATTATGAAAATTGAAGGTGAAGCCAAGTACGGGAAGAACAACAGAGGATTCTGAGATATGATTCATGATTTCATGATTTCATTTCTCTACCGTTTGTTGATTCAATATCTTTTAAAAAAACACTGATCCTCTGATGTGTATTGAAAGAACTGAAGTTATCCTATTGTTCCCTGAGGAAGATGAAACTGAATGAATTCCACAAAGACAAAGCCATTTCTGGAGCAATACACAGGAAGATTTACAGTAAATCATCAGTTCATATATATGGAAACATGTTTTTGTCCTGGGCCATATGATATCAGATGACTTGCAATAAAATACAGTTAAGGAGCTTTCCCTGAGTGCAAGTGTATGTCAATCCCTTGCCAGCCTGTCTAAAACCAATCAGAGCAGATTTATGAGGAGATTAGAGTGTTTATAGTGGGTGTGACAAGGCTGATACTGCCCGTTGCAGCTGAGCGAAATCCCTCAAAACACCACAAAAGAGAGGTCAGGCACAAAACAGAGCGGAAACACAGCAACCTCCAACAGAAGCCAAATCTCCACAATTGCGCGCTCGATCGCACATGCTCACACCAAAGGGACAGAAAAACGTCACTTTGTGAAGTACACAATGGGAGGCTGTTTTATTTCAGCAGTGGAGAAAGGAGGCTGTTTAAAAGAGGGACAGATCGGAAAGGACAGGTAGAGATTAGATTGGAGCGTGAAGGGAGCTAGGGAGGAGGTGAGGAGGCGGGGAGGAGAGAGAGGAACAGCAATTGTGTGAGAATCGATTTTCACTGCATAGGAAGTAAGAGCAGGGAGTTTGGTTAGGTTGTCATTGATTACACAGAGTTTAAACGCCTTCTGAAGCTGATATACATCTTTATAAAAATGATAAAGTGAGTGAATGGGATAATGTGTATTATAAGGAGTGTCAGATTCATATATTTCTTCTCAAGGGTATTTTCAAACACACGGAAAATAGGTGTTTGTGATTAATAAGTACAGTCTATGCTACAAACACTCTATTTACATAGTTGTTGTTCAACTTGTGGTAATTCCAAACCTGAGTGTATAGTTAGTCTATGTTCATGTTTTCTGTTGCATCACTGTTTACATCAAAAGGTCATTGTGACAGAGACAGTGAAGAGAGAAACCAGAGCAAGAGAGAGTGAGACAGAGGTCATGAAACCAATATTTTCCATTGTTTGCTGATGAGTTGAGCTGATTTGAGTGTTAGAGCGACCTCTAAAGACCCCCTCAACTCAAAAAGCGCTTTTGTTATTATTACTTCACTTGGATGTTTGACTTTCACTGTGCAGAATGATGTATGTGCAGAGTTTGACACTCAAACTTTGTTTTCACATTCATCTGCAGGAGGGGAAAAGTTCCTCTGTGGTCTCCAAAAATCTGAGTTAAAGGCATGTACCTACAAGCAAGAGGCCTTTTTAGGTTTCACTACATCTGTGATCTCATTCTCAAATATGAATGACCACTATATTTCTAAGGCAGTAATTCAAAGATACAAGTTTATTTAAATAACTATCAAAAAGTAAAAACTTTAATACTGATGCTGCCAGTAAAATAAAATAAAATCAGTACAGTTAGAAAAAAATGAAACACTTCAAATTTTACTAACAGCTGATTTGAACAGTGGAACCAGATAAGATGGCTTTTGTCATTAAGACAATAATATGCATGAAACACATTTGCAAACATAAATTGCATACATTTGTCAATCCCTTTCATATCAATTATTCAAAACACCTCAGTATAAAGCAATACAATACTACAGCATCACAAATTACAGCATGTGCATTAAGTTGAATCAACACCTCTTTAACATAGTTTCAACAAAAACTGAACAGAGGGTGGGATTTACTGAACGGCTGTTGTAGTATAGAGCTACTGTAAACTGTATAATAAAACTGACAGCTGAGGGGATGAGTGCTGACGATGGCTTTCAGTCTGCACTCATGTTGCCTTTATTCCTAATTAAGAACAAGGATTGATTAACAAATCAATCCTCCAGGTGTGGTTTGAAAACTGGCTGGATAAAAATAACAAGATCATCAGGCTGAATGGTTACTGTGTTCAGGTGTGAAAAAAACAAACAACAGATGTGGCTCAAGCAGGCTTATGCACTTTAATCTACTGTTGTATAATCTAATTATCTGAAAATTCCTAATACCTAAATTAGGAGCACTTTTTCTCTTTAAAAGGACCACACTGGTATTTGACCCCTCACTAAAGAACAATGAAACCGATTGATTCAAATACCTTGTGCACAGTTAAGGTCCAGTCTAAGCAGACTCCTCTGTGTCTGTCTCTCAATGTCACATTTTTCAAGGTTCCCCTCTGAAATAATGTCCTGAGAGAGAAACGAGCAGGATGAAACAAGCAGGAGCGGTATGAAACAGAGTGATAAGAAAGAAACCCATACAGTAGATTAGGTCTGGTATGATGAGAAATAGAAAGAAATAAAGTGAGCAAATTGATTTCATGATTAGATTTTACCACAGTAACATTAAAGGAAAAGTTCTGAAAGGGTTGAACTAGAAGTGTTGTTCCAGCTTCAGTCATGGGTAGAAGATAAGATGATAAGTCACTTTGGTGATTCTATTAAAAAAAAAAAAGAAAGAAAGAAAGAAAAAAGGGCTAATCCACTAAGAAATGCAGAGAGTAGCTGCTGCTGTGACCCAATATTACTGTCAAGCAGTTTGCACATATTTTCAGAGGTAAGAGAGAGATACTGTAACACTTCAGGCACACAGCGTACCGGTGTGTAACACAAGGAACAAAACTTGTCGCTGTCATGTAGGATTCTGCAAAACAGAATCTAAAGAAGTCCATTCCCATCTCAGATTTCTTCTCTCTTCTTTCTTGTGCTTATTTTTCAGACTTCGTTCTGTTTTTTTTTTCTCTTTGCTGTCTCATGAACTATCTCACCCTCTGTCTGCATTGCTTCTGTCTCTGTCATTTTGATTTCTGTCACTCATTTCTTTATATTTATCCATGCTTACCTTTTTTTCTTTCTCTCTCTCTCTCTGACACTTTGACCATAAGCTGACCCTTGTGAAATGTCTCGAAATGCAGCAGGGGTTACCATGTCTCTGTATTTCTTTTTTCATGACGTTGATAGAAATTGGTGTTAGGTCATCACTTTGGAGAAGGGAACCATCCGTACTGCTCAGTGTCACTGTCTACATCCTGTGCAAATTCCTGTTTGCCCTACGTAACTTGTCTGTTTCTTTTTTTTTCTTATTATTTTTGTTTTCAGCATTGTTTAAAATGGCAAAACATGAGTTGCATTATCCATTATGTTAAAATAATAACAGCAGAGAGGAAAAAGCTGTGCCATCATTGTCATTCAGTGAGCATGCCAGCTCTGAGTCATCGAGGCTGCAGTTTGACTTCATTGCTGATCTGCCTCCTAATCTCACCTCCTGTTTACCAGACATGCAGTATTTTTTTTATCTTGCCCTGCAGAATATTTTCATTCACTATCTGTCTAAAACAACGTCAACTCACTGCTGATTATGCTCTCTCTCTCCTCCTGTTCCCCTCCAGGATGAAAAGAACCAAGTGTTGATCACAAATGCCTGGCTGCAGCTGGTATGTCTCCTCTCCAAACATTTTTTGTTTGATCACTGCGTGATAATTGTTATTTAGTATATTTTTGGAAGGTGCCTGTGTGTATTGTTTGTGTCCTTTGGGCTCTACCATTCTAATTTCCTCTTTCAAAAAGTGATCACATCTGACTGCTTTGAAGCCATGGAGCCAGGTACAATTTAAAGCTGCAACTGATAACCTTTTGTTTTACAACACTGATTTCAAAAATGTTTATTTATACATCTCCAGGGCCTCATGTGACAAAATATAAAATATAAACCGCATGTTTAGGTCGGACAGTAGTGTCAAAATACTTTACTCACACCCTTCCTCTTCCTAAAAAGGCAGTAACGTCAGGTTACATTATATCACAGGAGGATGAGGATATAAATATCTTATTATGCCAGCAAATCATGTTTAAGATATTCTTTCAAGGTATTTCTCAGACTCACAGATGGTTACTTTTTTTGCCTTATAAGACTTTATAATTTACATTTGTATTACTACAAAGTTGTCGACTTTGATTTTAATGCCAATGACCATTCACTACACCGCCACCCCCTTAGCTACAGCACATATACTTAACAATACCATCCTTAAAATTCTTAAGTTTTGCAACAATGTGTTCTCAATTTCAGATAGAAGTAGACAAAAATAGTCTTATTTCTAACTGGCGACTGTTAAATGACAGCTATCGCTGACAGATTTTATCAATGAATGTAGACTTCCCCAAACCCAGTAAAGAGCAGGACACAACATTTCTGTAACCTTTCTGGACAGTGGGGAAATACACAGTGGCTTTGCTGTCATGAACTGGGCTTTTTAACATGATCTTTCATTCCACAAACTAACAAACTAGTTAGTTAATGATATTCTATGGCCTTTGAAGTGACATGAGGTTACTACTATAACAGAAAAAGAATGGTGAATCTGATAAGAAACAGGATGCACCCAAACAATTCTGCAAATGTATCAAATTTAGCATCCATTCCTCAGTCACAGCCTGTCCCTAAAAGTTCAGCAGATAATGCTTTTAACACACTAAATCTAACATTATTAAACATAGCCTCAGTCTCTTCTATCCAATAGGGCCAGCAATGAATTTACCTCCTTCTTCGCTGACAAAATTTAGAAAATTAGAGAATCAGTCAGTGCCTCCATACCAGGTATAAGATATGTGTTGTCCCTGTGTCCCCTTAAATTCGGTTCAAATATCATAACACAATTTTATCCGATCAACCATAAAATCTTAGAGGACATCATACAACATCTGAAATCCTCCTCCTGCTGCCTTGATATTCTGCCAACAGGCCTTTTCAAAAATGTTTCTAATTGCATGGCCTCAGATCTTCTACAAATTGCCAACATATCTCTTCTCCAAGGTTTCTTCCCACAGGCCCTGAAAACTGCCGTCATCAAGCCACTCTGAAAAAAGAACAATCTAGACACCTCACTAATGAACAATTATAGGCCCATATCAAACCTACCGTTTTTGAGTGAAATCATTGAAAAAGCTGAACACTTCTTGGCACTAGACAACTGTTTTGATATCTTCCAGTCAAGATTTTGACCACACCACAGCACTGAGCCTGCTCTTGTTAAGGTCCTCAATGGCATCCACTTAAACACAGACAGTACCAGAATTTCAGTCTTAAGCCGTTTTCACATATGAACTCCGGACCAGAGAATCTGTTGCCCTTTCACACATGTAGCACACAACAGGAGATTATCAGTGTCAGACGCATTCTCACCTACTAGAAATATTCCATTTGGTTTAGGTGAGGAGTGGCACCTGTGTAAAGCGCGCAGCAGGCAGGACATGACGCAAAAAGTAGGCTGCGGTTGTAATTCGGCATTTTTAAGCTTTTCACCAGAAATAAAATGACATTTATTTCACAAGAAATCACAGGGAGCCCTCTTTCCCATTAATGCTAGCTTCACAGCGGAGCATTCTGGCCCAGTCAAAACAATGCAGCTTAGCTGGACTGCTGCATTTATCCAGATGCATGATAGATACGTCATCAACATGATGTGAATTCTCAAGAAAATGACCTGCTGTATTCCCACATGGGCTAAATCAGACATTATACGGAATTTGTTCTAGGGAGCTGGCAGAGTAAAGTCTGTTTAATGTCTGCTCCGACTGATTCGGACATTTGCGTTCACACATACAGCTCTTCCAGGTAATGTCCGGATAACTTCAGGGTTGCATTGCATGTGTGAAAGGGGCTTTAGTATAACTGGATCTCAGTGCTGCATTCGGCACGGTCGACCACACCATATAACTCAGCCTGTCCTCACAAGAAAAACAACAGTATAGGTCTAAAATTCAATATAATATATAAGGTGACTTGATAAGACGATTTTGCCTTGTTAGAATGAGGCAGGTTGGATGGATGGCTAAATAGATATTGGACTTTGCTCCAAGAGACCCCTGTTCTCAACTGCGAGTTCCCATTCCCAACTGTGAGTGTCATGTTTCCAACTGCGAGTCAGGACATTTTTTTAAAAACTGTTTTTAAAAACGGAGTTCCCCAAGGCTCCATTCTGGGGCCTTTTCTGTTCAACATCTATATGCTCCCACTGGCTCAGATTATGGAAAACAACAAAAGATGTTACCATAATTATGCAGATGACACACAGATTAACATAACCATTTCACCTGGGCGCAATAAGCGCTGAGTAAGTGCATTGAACAAATCAATGATTGGATGTACCAGGATTTTCTTCAGTTAAACAAAGACAAAACTGAAGTAATTGTTTTTGGAGCCAAAGAAGAATGATTGAAAGTCAGCACCCAGCTTCAGTCAATAATGTTAAAAGCCATAAACCAAGCCAGAAATCAAAAAATCTATCAGACAGCTACAGTTGATTCAGAATGCTGCTGCTTGAGTCCTCACAAAGACCAGGAAAGTGGATCATGTCACTCTAGTTCTCATATCTTCACATTGGCTTTCTGTCTGTCAAAGCATTGATTTAAAATACTGCTGTTGGTTTATAAAGCACTGAATTGTTTAAGGCCAAAATTAATTTCTGATCTGCTGCTACGTTATGAACCCTCCAGACCTCTCAGGTCATCTGGGACAGGTCTGCTTTCTGTCCCCAGAGTAAACTAAACATGGAGAAGCATCGTTCAGTGTTTTATGCACCTCATAATTGGAACAAACTCCCAGAAAACTGCAGGTCTGCTGCAACTCTCACTTCTATTCAAGTCTTCAATTCAAGGCTGAAGACTTTTCTGTTTGCTGCTGCCTTTTATTAAATCAAATCTGAGGCTTTTCATTCATTTCTTGCAATGCACTTTAACTTTTATTCTCATATTTTATCTGTCTTATTCTATTTTAGCTTATTTTTATTTTCTATTCTCTTAACCCTTTAATAACTATTTTAATTGTATTTAAATGTCCTTTCATAATGTGTTTATGTCTTAATGCTTTTAATTTTTTATGTAAAGCTCTTTGAATTGCTTTGTTGTTGAAACATGCTATACAAATAAACTTGCCTTGCCTTACTCTAGGTAGTAAGCTAAAAAGCACCACCCTCAAAACTCTTTAATGCTGTGCATAGTTGCAGTTGCTAATCATGATTGAACAATAGCTGTTTGGGAGAAGGGATTAGCAAATGGTCCATTATTAAATTCCTAACAGGATCCAATGATTTGCCTCTGCTTGTCTCGTACTGCCATAGATACTGAACTACTTATGCACATGTATCCCATTATGGGAAGTTGAAAATAAATGAATGGTACAAGAAACATGCATTACAATCCTCAGTGGCTTGAGGGTAATGTTACATCAGGTCAGTCAGGTACAGGTACAACATCCTCATTATCACAGCAACCCCAGTCAGGATAGCCCATTAAGGATTTCACAGCCCACACGCAGTCAGGTTGAGTAGGCTGCTGACTGGTTTACAGGTTATGAATGAATCAATTATTCAGGAAGCCACCTCTTTAATATTGGCATCAACTCTGGTGTAATGGCTTAAGGAGGCTTTGCAGATGCAGCATATTTTGAAGGAGACCTGAGAAGTACATTAACAAGCTCACAGACAGTCAGACAGAGAAGGGAAAGGTTCACCTCTGCTGCATCATAGAGGATTTTAGGATTAAAGATTTATCGGGCAATGAATGTCCCACATCTGAATGAATAGGATTTTATGTGGTTTTTAACTGTGAGAAGTGTAATGAGCTTAAGTTTTCTAAGAACTGCGTGCTACTTTTGTGTTCTCCCCTATAGCCAACTCTCATGGCTGGTGGTACCAAAAAACAATTTCATCCAAGTTCTGAGAAATTCATGTCAGATTCTGCTTCCACCCAATACAGCAGATGTGAATAGAGTTACTTTTGAGGCGCTCACAGCATTGAAAAATATGAAAAATTCAACAGTTATGCATCTTTCTCAAAACCGCATCCCTGTTAATCTTAATAATCCAGCAATAGCTTTCACTGGAACTACCTTCTACCGAAAACAGTCCCTATGGAACCTGGGACCAGAAACTGATGTTTCAAAACCTGTACAAAGAAACCCTAAACTGTCAGCGTCTTTAATTAGTATTCTAAATTATGTCTCTTAATTAATATATAGTTTTATAGACATTAAGACATTACATTTTTTGCCCAACTAGTCCAGCTGTTACTTACTTAAAGAATGAATGTCATACTCTTCTGATAAGAACCTAGTTATCTCAAATTAGTGACGCTTTTTAAAATTTCTGTTACGTAACTGCAAACCTATTCTTAGACAGCTGTTACCTTATGTACCCCAGTGTCCTCCTCATCTGTTCCTGACAGACTACAAAGTTACTGAGCTGTGATTTCTTCAGTTGGCTGTTAGTTGTGCTTTCCCAGCCAATGTATATGAAAAGAAGGCTCTCTAGCACCAAAACACAAAGGCCCACAGATGACAAGTGTAGTGATTAAGTCATTAGCTGCGTGAGTGGCGACATATGTCAGCAGGCCCAGTTTAGATGGATGGTGTCTCTTTGAAGAGAATATGATTTTGGATTGATAGTAAATCAATTCATATGGAAAGAGGCACTGATAGATTTGCATGTGCACGGAAACATGCACATACATTAACAGTCCCAAGAGCAGAAAAATACATATTATACACTGGAACTTATATTCATGTGCATAAGTGCATGTATATATGCATGCACATACACAAATGCACGTACACACAAACACGTAAATACATGCACAAACAGATGTGCTCGGTGTACTGTAGCCACATTAGTAATGGGACTGTGTTTGCTCCATAGGGAATGTGCCCTATGGCTACAACATCTGAGTGCTTGCATCTATATATGTAACTTCTGTACATATACTAGACATACACACACACACATATAGTAACTCAAAAAAGTTAATGTTCTTACAAGCCCAGACACATACTAATAAGTATATCATTCCACAGATCACATAATATTATGCTACTTATTGTAGGTCATGAAAAGAGGCACTGAGGCAACACACAATCACTCTTTGTGCTTTAAATGCTTTGATGCTGGGTTCAGTTAGCCCCTTGCTGAATATGGGCTGAGGCTCAAATTGGAGTGCAAGGGTCAGTGCCAACAACTGTTAGCTTGGCAAGGTTTCACTTTGAGGTTTCATTATCAGAGCAGAAGGCAGACTCAGAGCCAACAGTTGTTGGAATAGGAGCCTGTGTAAAGGGAGATTTTTTGATTTCTGATGGGTAAAGGTTGATCATAATCATCAAGAGTGACTGGTGCATTTTTGCTTGTGTTGCTTTTGTGTGCCAGAATATATTTCACACTTTAGGAGAGATGCTGTAACACACAACTGATGTACAGCTATGCAGTGTGTGGTGTTGTACCAACACTATTAAAGCTGTGGAACACGTCTTGCTGTCAGAGCTGTGGATGTTGCTAATGTGCTGTCTTGCCAAAGATGCCAACAACAAAAATAACAAATTGGCTCACTTGGCTTGGGTACAAACAAACACAAAAACAAACTACAGAAGACAAAAAAAACAGATTACAAGGAGAAATTAAAATATGGAATACATCTCAACTTTAGCTCATTTCTCACCTGTTCTGCCATTTGCTTGCTGAACTTATTTTATCTTGTTTTTTGATGCCCTCACCTCATTATCTGCCTCTTATATCTTCTCCTATTTGATTCCTCTCTTAATCTATTGTTTTTTTTCCAGTATTGGACAGACATTTACCTCTCATGGAACCCAGACAGCTACCCCGGGGTTCAGAACTTGCGCTTTCCTTCTAATCTGGTATGGGTCCCAGATATCCTCCTCTACAACAGGTAGTCTCACATCCTTTTACTCTACTCTGTTGCCTTGTCTTGTCTTGTTTTGTCTCATTTCGTATCCTCTCCTCTCCCACTTCATACTGTACTACCCCAGTCATTGCTTTCTTTCACCAGGTACTTGTGAGTTGATTTTAAAATTTTAACGATTAACCTACTTTTATACATCTGGTCTGGCCCTTAGCTACAGCACAGATCTCTAAATACCATATGAGGCATTAAACATCCTGGCATCTTTAGCTTAAGCATTGATGGCCTTTGCTACCAGGGCCCTCAGGCAAATAACCCACTGAGGAGCAGGAGGGAGAAAAAAAAAAACTTTTTACTCAGCTCTCATCGAAATGAAATGAGGTGATTTTAAAAGGTTGACTTAACAGTGAAAGAAGTAAAGCAAAAAAAAAAAATCAAAACATTCACCAAAATGGAATTCAGTCAGACACTTGCAGCATGGGACTATGCATTTATAGCAAATGTTTAAACACTTAGATGTGGTGAAAATGACTCTGCTCTTTGTGGGAGCTCTCAAATAATCAGTGCAGCGATAAGAATTTTGTTGAGAGAGATAATCCCTCTAAAGAACACACACAAATTTAAGTCTACAGCAAGTGAAATCAACAACATCAAAAATATAGTGCATAGGGATGACATTAGGGTGGTAGAGTTATATGTAGCTGCGGTAGCAAACGGCACTAGCATCAGTAGAGAGAATGTCAGGTTGTAATGGTGGCGCTGTACACCTGCATGAATATGATTGGACATGATTAGTCAGCTGTTAGTCACACTGGTAAAGGAGCCATGAATGAAACAGCTGTGCTCCTCTTAAACTAACATTAGGGTTCACTGGTATAACAGAAATCTTATGAACTAGTTCACACAGAAAATGATCTAAAATATTTTATAATGTCACATCAGTTCTTGGTTTTCAGGAATTAAAGTGTCAATTTTTGTTTTATCATATTTGGGTAATTTCACTGTACAAGTTTAATCTCTTCTCCACAGGCCCAAAGAGTTCCTCTACTTTTGTACTGACAGAGCCATTTATTATTTCGCAATACTGCATTTAAAAGTCATCAACATAGTGAAGTTTTATGCTCATGAATATGACATAGTATTACATATTATTATTAAAATTACAATTATGGAACTTCACTTTTGCTGGTAATTATCAGTGGCTACTGGCTACTAGCATGATCAGCCCTGTGGTTAATCAGCTCATGTTCTCATTACATCTAATTCTTCATACTCTCTGTTCATATTTTTGTTCTTTGCTTTTCTCATCTGCTTTCTTCTCTTCTCCTCTTCTATTTACACCAATTTATTTTCTGTAATACATGGACAAATACTCTAGATTGCCTGGGCTCTGTTTATCCAATAACACAGCAGATAGAAAAAAATCCCCAGATGAAATTTCACCCTTGGTTACAGCTTCATTTAATGAGATAATTGAGCCAATTCCCACTGGGAGAACATAAACCATAACTCCTAGGGGGCTTTGCATATGTTGCCTGCAACTGGCAATAGGAGTGTGCCTGCTGAAAACATGGCGTCAAATGGCTGGAAATGTCAACAGAAAAGCTGCTGTGAAATACTTATAATGCAAATACTAATGATGCATCTACCTTGGGAAGAATAACCATAATCTACAGTATATTAAATGTATGTAATATTTATCCTGTAATTTATATGAAATATTACTTTTATTCTTTTCTTTGTGTCTACTATTTGAGACGTCATCAAATAATTTCATTTTGTTAAAGAGCTGGTTCACTCTTATATCAAACTGTCGCAGTGGAAACAGTAATCTGGCTGAGCTCATTTCTATTCATACTTTGGTCAAAGAATGAGACTTTTATATTGGTTTCTTTGATTCATAAGTCAGTCGAACAGAACCTCTTTTCTATTCACCCTGCTTGGCCATCATCTCAGCTTTCTTCTTGGTTTGGATAGAGGTGACGCGTCTTTGCCTGTTCTGTCAATGCTTGGCAAGATTGCAGACATAGAAAGCCTTTAGGTTGCTAGGTTTTTCTGAGATTGATATTCAGAATGTGTTCTGGACCTGCCCGCTGTCTCAGAACTCTTCAAAGACCTGCCAGTGACTGACTTGATGATTTTCCACAGTCCTTTGTGTTTCAGGCTTTTGTGCAAATTAAAAGAATACGTGTGACGTCAGTTTTGTCCTTAAACACAAGCTGCTTTTAGATGTTTATTACAGACGGCTGCCTAGAAACAAATAACATCCAGAACATTTACATTCTTGCTAAACAGCTGTGGCATAAAGAAAAAAACAAAACAAGAAATGTGCCACTATGTGGTACATCTACATGACTTTGTCTGGCATACAAGAGCAAAACAGGTCTTATTCTTGCTCATTTTGCTGAAAGGCTATTAAAGAATTGCCACTACGGAACACTAGGTCCTCCCTAGGTCAAGTAGGAGGGGAAGACTGTCAAAAAAGAGAAGTGGAAGGGTGTGAGTGATGCAAATGTAGCGTGACAACCTGTGAAAAAATGTCTTTTTTTATATAAAAGTGCTTACCTTGCGCAAAAATTTGCTGTTTCCGTCTTGATATTCCTTTGGCTCTGGAGGATTGCATTATTCGTTTTCAGACCTGCAATGCAAAGATAAATTCAGGTAATGCAGTATCAGTAAAACAAAATCAGATGCTGTACAGTCAGGGTATCGCAATGGCATTCTATGCAGTTATAGTACCATAGCAAATAAAGTGATGGAAGACAGTTCTCACTTGAAACCACCCACTAAATGTAAAACATATTAATCTGGAAGGGAATTCTAAAGTGGTGTTTGGTGCTTCTGTTTATGTAACTGAAACAGTTTATTTATAGTGTTGCTGACTGTGAAAAGCACTGGGGGAGAAAGGTTATGTGATTGTTGACCATTATTATACTGTCAAGCGCCAAGAGAGGGTATTTAACAGGGGCATAAGATGTTTTTAATGCATCAGTCCTTCTCAGCATACTTAGAATCAAACACTATCTCTGACACACACACACAAAGGCACACAAACACACACAAAAAATCACACTTGTAATGGGGGAAAGACAACACGATACAAGCTGAAGTTGATTGATGGTACTGCTTGTCAGCACTACCATCAAGGTGATTGAGGATTCTTTTATGGAAGATTTCCAGCTTGGCCGGAGTTGCGTGTGTGAAGGAGAGAGAGGAGAGAGAGGGGGGAGAGGTTTCACTATCTAACAGGGATGATACAGAACATTAAGCAGCTTACGGTGGGGATCAGCGATCACTAACGATAACGACACTGTAGTCCTGACACAGACCCAGATTGAAACTGACATTCTTTATGCATGCAGTATAAATTATGAGTGAGTGAAATCATTTATTTCTATTTTTATGAAGCAAGAAAGCAAGCAAGAAAAGTGATTAAATCTATGAGATAAGATGAACTTTTACTGATCCTCATCAGGAAATTAGATCAGATGCAAAACTCCCACAGGGACAAATACAGTCTAGGAAATACAAACATTGTATATAAAGTAAAAAAAAAGTAAACTACAAAGGAATATTTCAGCTATTTACAAACTAACAACAGCATTTGGGGAACTTTTCAGTCACCTTATGTAAGAGAAACACTGACATCAGTCAGTATTTGGATTTTCCCAGAACAAAAACCCCTCTGAGAAACACTACCTTGTTGTGACTGTGAGAGCTGTGTTTGCTGGGGCAACAGCACGTTGGCAAATTGGTCCCAGTCTCAGGGTTGGACCAGACCAAGAGCAACTAAATATGTCAGTACACTGTTAAAGATTTTTCTGTCAAAAAACGGTAAAGAAACTGGCATCAGGGTTGCCATTAATTTACTGTAAAATTAACACTGTCTTGCTGTTGCTGAAATTAACAGTTTGTTGCTGTTTTTATAAATACAGCATACAACTGTTATTTCCTACGTTTACAGTTAAATACTCCCAAAACAATTGCAGTTTATTACTGTTAATTTGCACTTTTTTCACAAGAGGTAAAATTAGAGATTTTTACTGTAAACTGCAATATGTACGACATACTACTCTACACACTATTGTGTAACTGACTACTAACAGTGAGTACTACAGTAAATTTTGTTGAATTTTTTAAATATTTTTTTCCAAACCTTGTGACTTGATATAATTACTCATGGACAGTATTTACAACAGTGAATAACCATTTGAATTGTAACTTATAATTGTAAGACAATTCAAGGTGTTACTTTCAATCCATGTTTCACTTTATTAACATTGTAAATGAAGATGCTAAACATTTGTACAAAATTAGAAAGTAATAGAAAAAACAAAGCATGGCGCTCATTCAGGTAATTAAAATTGCATTTCAGTTATTTAAAAGTAAATACTTTAACAAGTAGTGCAGTCTGTCTGAACATTGTACACAAATGAAGACATCAAACATTATGAATATATTAACATGCTCTTCTAATGCAAGCTGTAATTGTCTAAGTTAAGTGTGTATTCATAAGGGGTTTTAGTGAGTGAATAACAGAAAATGACCGAGTGAGTGTCAGTCTCAGTCACTGAGTGCATGACTGAGTGAATGCGTTGGTCAGTGAATGAGTGAATGAGTGAGTGAGTGAGTAAATGAAAAGTGTGGCTAAGAGACTGATTGTGTGTTATACAGGTCATATATATAAAGTATATATATATATATATATATATATATATATATATACATATACATAAAAACCTGTCTTTCTCATTGCACTCGTACGTGGTCAGCTACTTGAGAATTTGTACCACGGCTGTTATGGAGTCACTGTCCTCTAACGTTTGATTGTCTTGTAAGTCACTTCGGATAAAAGTGTCTGCCAAATGACAAAACAAAAATGGATATTGAAAAATGTAAGATAGTATGCAGGATTTTTCATGCTCTCTTTTTTCATTCTTCACACAGCTACTTCCATCACTTTTTATGTGTACAACAGAGTGCAACACCAAGGATGTCTCTAAGGAGAGGCTGTCCAAACAGTGCAACGTTTTCCCTAATTTGTATGACTCATTGCGTCTCGCTGCTCTCTATGACAGCACGATTTTCGCCGTGCTTTCAAATGCGATTATTTGGAATAGGTAGAAAGACGGTTGCCTTCAGACGTTGTTTGACAAAACGTTGTACAAACTTGTTTGTTTCAAGTGTACCCTGGCCTTACAAGCAATCTTGCCAGGCCTGGGAGCTTGTGGGTGTTTTAATATGGACCCACCACTCACAAGGTTAGGTGTAGGGATCTGGTGCTTTGTCAGTTATGCAGTAAATGAAGGTGGGGGACCTGGTGTGCTAACATCTCGCTATGAAAACTGACTCTAGGGATGTAGAATGTCACTTCTCTCTGTGGGGAAGGAGCTGCAGGTAGTACAGGAGGTAGAAAAGTACTCAAGCCTCCGGCTGAGAGCTGCTATGTTGGAGTTTTCTCTGGAGATCAAGAGGATCGACTCTATGTGACTGTATGCTGTGGATAGGAAAGCTCTGACTGTTGTTTATGCCTGTGCAGCGTACAGCAGTTAAAAGTATCAAGCCTGTTGGAGTCTGGGGAGATCTGCAGAGATCTTCAATGCTCATGTGGGCAAAGGTAGTGGAACCTGGAGGGGGGGATCGGGAGCAACAGCCTACTTGATCTGAACAAAGTAGGTGTTTTGTCATAAGACTTTTGTGATAGTCATGCTCTGTCCATAACACACACATTGTTTGAGCATAAGGGAGTTTGTACCTGGTACTACAACCCCTTTGGCCTAAGATCAGTGATCAACTCATTTCATTTGTAGATAATGTGCATAGATATGCATGTTCATGTATTCACTACACCATATGCAGTATAAATCGGTTTATTCGGTCCACAGCAGGGTAGTCTCACAGCCTTTGCATCATCTAAGTTAGTCACAACTGTATGGACATGAGTGGTTGCACAGACTGACTGGTGGAGGATCTAAACGGTAGACAGACATCTAACTGATAGACAGATGTATGTTCTGTATGTTCTCTTGTCAGCACAGCAACAAACCTAAACCCATTTCAGATGAATAATACAGGAACCATTTGTTCTGTCCCAAGCATGACTCTAAATATTTCACCATCTGATACAGACACTCAGGAAGCTAGAAACCAAAGGTACAGAGTTTTCTGCTTTCATTGTGTTTCTTATGTAAATAATGAAAGCCATCATTCTGTTGAGCTGCTTTCTTGACATGTACAGTGAGTTTGACTTGTTGTGAGTCTAGACTGTACAATGCTGCCTTTCCTGACATGGGCAGCATATTTTGATGAAGATGTTTTAACACGTATTGTAACAATGTTTACAGGAACTAAATGTAAATGCAGGTGGTGCATTAAGCCAGAGGATATTGAAGCAATAAATTCTGTACTGTATGAGAGGAAAGGTCATTTGCCTAAAACCTTCTTCTGGAGGTTTGTGGATTTCTGCAGCAGCATAATTCCTTCCTTTTTTATAGCATATTATTTCACTTCCACCTCTTTTTTTGCTTTTAATGTAACGGATGACACCAAAGAAAAAAAAGCTTAAACTGTGGAAGAATCTCATTGCAGGCAAAAGGACTTCATTGGGATTCAACACCTTTATCATGCCCTTATCTTTCCCATGTGGCATATGACCTTTTCAAAACATGTTCTACTTACTCAGTGATCTGATTAAGATCTGATTAAGATGGGGATATCCTGTGATGCTCATATGTGCTTGCTATACATTGTTTAACCATGGCAAAAAAAATCATTTTCTGAACCTTAATTTAAAAGAATCCCTTTTAATGTATATTCATCCCATCCTGCATTAGTGTTTTGATAGATGGTTTTCAGAATGAGAAACTGAAACCATGTAATTTCAAATGCTAATGCTACGCAGGTAATTTATATGTAAGGTAGATCTAATCCAAATACCATTACAAGGCTAAATGCTAATTTAGCTCATTTATTCTAGGCAATGGATAAGAGTGATTACAGCCAAAATGTTGTCACAGCCTCTTTGTTTTTCCCTCTCTGCTAAGCAAAAAGAGTGATTAGATTTAGATTATTGATGTCACACCTATAAATCTGTTATGGGTAAAGCCTTGTCGCGCTATATGTCTTCTGGGCTCCGTCCCAGTGCACTTTGCTAAAAATTTATGTTCCACCTGTCCAACAAAAAGCCTTCAGGAAGAGTTTAGGCGTATCACTTGCTCTCTCCCCCTGCTTCTAGTCTCCACCTGTAGGTAGTAGAAATGTACTAATGGACAATAATAGATGATGGTATGAGTCAGGCTGTTTTGTTTGGCTTTGGATGAGCTCTCATTCATTGTTCAAAATGAGACGCATTCATTGTACCTCATTTAGTGTATCCATGGGGGCACAGTGTACCGGAAAGTATGAATAAATATTATACTTATGAATAAATGAATAATATATAAACATTGCGTTATCATCACAGGGAGCATTTTTACTGCTTCGTTGCTTCTGCCATGGAGGTTGTTTTCAGACATGTACATTTTTGTGTCTGTTTGTCTGTTCCACTATTCAGCATTATAGCACAAAATGTGTTCCACAGATTTAAATGAAGTTAGGATAGGTAAATAACCATACTTTACTGGATTCCCTGGTTTATAAGCCTAGGTTTTCTGCTTGATTATTGGGTTGGGTTTTTTTTGTCTTACTTTGTAATTGGTTGCCAAATTCTTTTGGTAGCCTTAATATTACCAGACAGGGTTTTGTATCCCAAAAAATCATGTCCGCCACAAGACAATCAGTGTTTATTGTCTATTATAATGTGTATTCTGATGTAGATGTGGATTTAGATACAGGTATATTTTAAAAAAAAACAACTAAACATTTTATGTCATCAACACAACAAATTTAGAGGACTTGTAGCCTAGGTGGAAGGATGTGCTCTCTGAAAGTACTTAATTGAATACAGCTCTTGGGACCCATAAAAAAAAATTCCCTTAGCCAGGATGAAATTTTTAATATTTCTGTTATGCCTCTTATGACTGCAGTCAGCGCCTAGAGATACATTTATATCTAGCCAAAAAGAGTTCTCAACATTTGTAATTTAGCTGTTCTCAGATATGAGTCCTCTGTTTTTACTCTCTGAAGTAAGAACTCAAATATTCTAATTTTCCCAGGGATAATTTTTATACTTGTGTGAAATGTGTAATTTTCTGATTATGATGTCTGTGCTTTGGTAACTGAGGGCACATAATCCGCGTCTGTCTGAAGGACGTCTCGATGGCGTGTTTGTTTAAGATAATCGGTAAAATTAAACTCTGTCAGTCTGTCTGTCTGGATCTACTCTAATCCCCCTCGCCTCTTCCTCTCTCTCTGTCACCTTCATTCTCGCCTGCTGTTGATTATCTGAGTTTCTCTCTCTGCACTTAACTCTCATTCAACCTCTGGCCCTTTCCTCTGCTTTCTAGCTTTTTCTTTAAAACCCTTCATATTTTTTTTATTTTTTGGGCTTTATCTTAAAATGCTCATTTGCTGATTTTATATTATTATTATATCCAACCCTTCTTCTGTCCCTGTAGTGCTGATGAGAGGTTTGATGCAACGTTCCATACAAATGTGTTGGTCAATGCTTCAGGATCCTGCCAGTACATCCCGCCAGGTGAGACATTCCAGATATTCTCTCTTTCACTGTGGCACATATTATTTTCCGTTGATAACCTCATCTATTAACACTATAGTATTATTAGTATACACTATTATCATCATATATAGCTGTTGTTACAGTATCCTCACCATCATCATCATCCTCCACAATCACATAACTCACTCGCTGTAACTTCCACCTTCCACGCATGGTTTGAGTGATTTTCAGTTAACTGCATGGCCCAAATATGGTTGAAAAATTGGTGGTTTAGACATACATTTCTATAGCATTTCAACTACTGTATTACAATATTTGGCTTATGGGTATTGAAATGCTTTTGAAAAATAGTAAAGCATAGCAGTTCACTATGTCCTATATTCTCTAAACTTTTCAACCAAATGTAGCTGGGTTTTAACCAAGATGTCTTGTGCCTGCAAATCACCAAAGCCATGTCAAACTGGGCTGTGTTTTATTTTGGCATCAGAAGGGTCATTTTTAAAATACATTTAAGTAACTTAATAATAATAAAATTACTTTTTAGTTTTAAAAATAACTTTCCTCAACACCTGTCTCCAGGCATCCTGAAGAGTACCTGCTACATCGATGTACGGTGGTTCCCATTCGATGTGCAGAAGTGTGACCTGAAGTTTGGCTCCTGGACTCACAATGGCTGGTTGCTGGACCTCCAGATGATGGACGTTGACATCTCTACCTACATACCCAATGGGGAGTGGGATCTCGTAGGTAAGAAGAAAGGCATACCTGCTGAGAGAAACAGTTTTGAGCAGGCTGTTTATTACAGTGAATACTACAGTAACAGTCTTGTAAGTCACAAAATATAAACCTATGTTTGAGAGATATGCTGGAGCAACAAACTGGAAGTTCCTGCAGGGAATTTTAAAGACTGACAGACTCTGAAAAAGACAGACGGGCACTTTTAACATTAGGTAGGCCCTTTATGTCATATTCCATGGAGTTAGACAACCAGTCAGTGTCAAACAGTTCTGACAGCAGGTGTTCTAGCAACTGTGTGTCGACTTCTTTGTAATATGTCATTCTCACTGACATTTTCCTGTCTATCAATCCTGGCTAAAGAGTACTTCACAGATAGCCTGGGGAAGCTTGCTACTGTTTAGCTCAGCGGTATCCACAGTTTCTTCAGGATGATGAATTCTGGGACTCTAACCCTATTTATTTAATTATATACAGTATATATTTTTAAAAATAAAATATTATAAACATGCAAACTTGCACTCTCTTATTTGCTTTCCCTGGCTAGTTTCTGTCCGTTACCTTGTTTTTTTCTTGATCTTAGCTTCTTTAACTCTGTCCACACTACCTCTCAGTTTGTCTGTCGTTTCCCAAGAAACAAAGGAAAAGAACAATAGTCAAGATAAGATAATAAAGGTAATATCAGTTCCTTTTCTCTCTTCCTTTGTTTCTCTCTCTCCTTCTTCTGTTTATTTCTTTTACTGTCTGTCCTCTCTCTCCATGTTGTAATGAAGAACTCACATAATCTCTAACTAACTCAGGTTTGGGTGCTAGTCAGAGGCCAACAGAAAAAATTCACTTCCACGCACATGCACACCCCATACGTATACACAAAGTGAGAGTACCCAGCTGGCTGGAGGAATGGAGAGGAAGGGGGGGCATGGGTGCGTGTGGTGACAGCTGGCCCAGGAATGGTTCACTTGATTCAGGCACAGCCGGGCGGCAAGCCAGCCCAGAACACACACTGTCCTGGTGCCTCAAAATCAAGTTTTTTTTGTGGTAGCTAACCCCAAAATGAGGTGCATATTTGAATATGTTGCTGATTGCGTAGCAGGGCTTCATTCAGAATCACTAAACACTGAGGAGTATGATTGGGTAATACAGCTGTACAACGATGCTCAAGCTATAATCAAATTCAGGCCACTCCAGGTTGATTTTTGCTCACCACTGATTGTTGGCTGCGAGTTACAACTGAGTCTCTCACTCCCTCTTTCTTACAGAATCACACACACACTCAAGCTCCCAGACTGCTGATCTTTCATCAAGGAAAAAGATAACACTACCTGTAGTCCACTTTGAAATGATTATGCGTATGAAATCTATCAAAGTCATGCTCATCAATCTCCCTGCAACACAATGGCTTTCACGCTGAGATTCAAGGATGAGCACACAACGTTTTTTACTCTTGTTTAACTTTGACCATCCAACTATGATGTTGATTTCTGTTGTTGGTCTGATGTTTGAGACAGATTAGTCGAGTGAACATGAATATGCCAACAATACAGATAAGGCCTCGATGAAAAGCATTTAAATATTGTCCTAACGATTACTTCTCCAGCTGCTGAGATGTGTGGTGCTAGCAACATGTTCTACAGAAGGTACAAGCTGATATGAAAACATACCACATAGTCAGTTTACTGGTTGTCTGTCTGAATCCTCTGAGACTGAGATGTTACAGTGGACAGCCACTGATCAGCTAGACTGATCTCAACTGTCCCTCCTTCCCAACCAGTTCTCAGTTTACACATAACTCCAACCACAATGAACATCAAGTACATTCAAATATGCACACGCTCATATGCAGATGTATGTGTTGATGTGTCAGTCTGCAAAAATGTGGATTTATAATCCTGGTTTTGAACTTTGTTATTCTATTAATTGCTACAACTTTCATTTCATTTTCTCTAATTGCCTTTTTACCACTCATGGCACCTATTGGACCCAAGCTATCCGAGGGGGGGGGGGATCTCTCTATGAATTGCCTATCCTAAGGTCCCTTCCATTTTCCCTTATGCACTATTTTTTGCCTGGGTGTCTTTCTTTGTCCTAGAAAACTTGAGCTGAGAGTTGTAACCAAAACAAAGAAATATGAACATAAGTCTCTGCATTGGTAACCATTAAGTCAGAGAATTGATTTTAAAATACCGCTACTGGTTTCACTGGACTAGGAACAAATGATATCTCTGCCATGCTTTCTCCATATGAAGTTTGTTGAACAGTCAGGTCTTGTGACTTGGGTCTGCAGATTTGGGTCAACACCTCCCCAGTGATCTTGGGCACTGTCCAAATGTGACCGTGTTCATATCTGAACTTATTGCTGCCTATAATTGAACTTTTTTCCCATTTTACATTTCACTGATCATCTACTTTAATGTTTTAACTTGTGTATTTTTTTATACAGTCTAATATATTTTATAATGCAATTTGTAAAGCACATTGAACTGCCAGTGTGTATGAAATGTGCTATAAAAATAAATGGCCTTGCCTTGGATCAGGAGCTGTTGCTGATGTTGGCTGTAAAATCTATTGACACGCTGTATGTATGACATTGGATCATACATCAACTTGACGCTGACTTGCCTGCAAATCACTTGGCTGGTTTCACTAAACATGTCCAGTCACACATCCAGTAAAGATGAAAGGTTTATAAGCAACAACTGCCAGATGGTCAGCATGCAGATTCCTAACACAAAGGTTGCTCTCAAACAAAACGCTGACATTTTGAAGTGGCATTAAATTTACTTTAGAAAAAAATATTAATTTAAGACTCAAAACACAACAAGTTTATGACCTGGGACTTGACTTTGGACCTCAGTCAGTCCATTTAGATGACAAGCCGCAATGAGCTGCGCTTTACAGTGATATCTAAAGTGATTTTTAGATAAGCTAAAATGTTTTGCACAAGCTGAATAGAGTTGAATAGATTACTGTTTTATTTAAATGAATAGTGTTATGTTATTGTGTTATTCATCTAGATAAGAGTGCTGTTTTTTTGTTTTTTCAGCCACAAGCTGCTTCCCACATGGCTACCAAGAAAATAGGAATACAATGTGGAATTTTCCTGCAGATAAAGAAAATGTGGATTTAAGGGCATCACAGAGAACGACCTTTGTCTTTTGTGGAAACTGATATTCAGTCATTTTATACACTCTAGTATATGACGAAACAACAAGTTTGCTTTTAGTAAAAAGTCCTTCTTCTTTATTATTTTAGGTGGTAGTTAAGTGCCTTGCTCAGAGGCACATGTGACAGTGGTTATCAAGGGGCAGGAGAGGATTTATCATTTATCTTTCTAACTGACACATTTTTTCCTTCCCATCCACAGATTCAAACCAGTGACCCTCTGATTGGAAACCTTCTCTTTCAATCATATTTAAACTATACCATTACAAATTATGTTAATTATGGTTGTTAAATGATTATTAACTGAACTCCCGAACACTTTAAAAAGACATTAATATTGAAATCAGTTGCCACAGCTGCACATTAATAAGGTCTTTGAAAATGAGTCAGCCAAGCACGACTGAAAACTGGATCTTTAATTTATAATCCTGAGTCCTGACCTGTAATTGACCACCTCTTCATTTCTCTCTAAGGTGTGCCGGCTAAGCGTAATGAGCTGTACTACGACTGCTGTAAAGAACCATACCCTGATGTGACGTTCACGGTCACCATGCGCCGCAGGACACTTTACTACGGTCTCAACCTGCTCATCCCCTGCGTGCTCATCTCTGGTCTGGCCCTGCTGGTTTTCCTGCTGCCTGCAGACTCTGGAGAGAAGATCTCATTGGGTACGGGGCAGGACACACACTATTCTCTCACACTGACACCGAGGGACAATGATTCATGATAGTAGTCATACATGCGGACAAAAATGTATCTCTCCTCCCTACCATGGTGATCTCAGCCCACCAGGTCCCAACACTGTTGCCAACCCATTTATTTGTCATTGCTCTATGCTAATTCTGACATTATGGCTTTCAATTAGCATTTGTGTTAGATTATATTCATTAGCAGATGAATAAAAGCTCCATTATAAACACAGCAAAGATAATCACCTGGACCAGAAAATGCCAGCTTGTTTGAAAATGCCATTCAGTGAGACAGGGTCAGATATATAAATATATAACTGTGAGTGTTCCCTTGAGGTTAGAAAAGAGAGTGAATATTCCAAAATAAATCCACAGCTATGTGTTTTCACCTATCTTGAATCAACCGAAGTCAACATTTCAGAGAAATCTCATCAGTGATGAAAGTTTTCACTCCCTGTTTTAGCTAATCATCTCTCTGTCTGCTGTGTTTTTCCAGGCATCACAGTGCTGCTGTCTCTAACAGTGTTCATGTTACTGGTAGCAGAGATCATGCCTGCCACTTCAGACTCTGTTCCTCTGATTGGTAAGACACTTTCTGATGATTAATTGACTTTGAGAAGGATGAAAAGGAAAGAAAAGCAATTACGATGGATTAAATAATAATCAAAGGCTTATCTTCCAGCAAACAGTTATTGGTGATAGATATGTGACATTTACTCAAAGTAGTGAGTGTGTTTAAAGTGTACAGTACATTCAAAACCTAAAGAATACTGTTTGGAAAATAATGGGAAATACACAAATCCGATTTTTTGCTGAGAGTTAGCCAAGAAGACTGATACCAAACTCATGAGCGTGGTTCAATCTTCTCATTTAACACTGGGAAAGAAAGCCAATAAGTGTATTTCCCAAACCAATTAGGAAAATCTGTGTAAGTCTTCTACTCCAAAAACTTTTTTTTTTAAAAATGATGGTGTCAATCTTTTTGCAAAAAATAGAAATGCTGTGCCACACATGTTTTTTTCACCTTCCACCTGAATCTGACCTTCAGCAGAAAGCTATAGGCACATGTTGGACAGGCTACAAAGTACTATAGCATGGAAGTCCTTGGCTGGTTGGTCAGTGTGGATGTTCTTCCTCATTAACTGTTAGTAGTTTTTGTCAAACAGACAGATAACCTGGGAAAGCTGATGGATGCAAAGAATAATTTACCCAGCAGGCAGTTGGCCATGATAGGTTGCCATGTCAGAAAAAAAACAACAGAATGACAGCTGAATGGCAAAGATATTTATACCTCATATTAACCCTGCAGGGCAGTTCGTAGTGGAAAATTTCCAGTCTTCACACAGATTGACCGATATGTTGTGGCTTGGGGTGGGTGGGTGGGTGGGAGGGAGGTTGCTGATGCAGGATGTGAAGATTATTTTCAGTGCAGGAGCACAGACAGAGTTACACTCTATAAGGCCACACTGATACAGACCAGAAGCGACAAGGCAGCAGGCCATGAGATAGGAGAGGCTGGCTGCAGATAGAGATGCTGCTCGGCATCATTTGGCAGCTCAGTGATGTAAAACGAAGTCATTAGCAAACACCCCTTTATTCCAGTAGACATATTAACACATTGCAGATGGAGCAGAACTGATAGATTGAAGACCAAACAAAATGCTGCACTGCGTTCACTCTGACAGGTTTTCCAATTATACTCTGACATGGAAATGTAAAATGATATTTGATTGGCCCGCCTCTCTGTGAGGTCGCTAACATTACAGCTGAAAATGAAAAATGACTTCTCTTTGAGAGGGGAATATATCTAATGTTTGTGTGTAACAGGATTTGTGTGTGAATGGGGTAGCGTGTGTGCTTACATGCAAATGTTATACATTTTTATTTCTCTGTGGTTTTCAATGCCTCCGAGCATGTGTATGATTTGGCTGGTTTTTAAATTAGGAAACAAAATGTTAGTCATCCTTCTACCAGTCCCTTTGGCGTTATGACCTTAGGTTTGTTGATAGGGATAAACTCCCCACTGACTAACCAACTGACTGACTGACTTGGGAAATGTCTGGCCAAAATACTACGCTCACCTCTCTTTCGTACATGTAGATGAGTAATGTTTTTTTCAAAATGTACCGGTCACTTTCAGATAATAGGCTGTTCATGACTCTGTAATAATTGTATTCTACTGAATCTGTGATATGCTGTTTCTTTTTCCTCTTCAGCTCAGTATTTTGCAAGCACCATGATGATTGTGGGCTTATCTGTGGTGGTGACAGTCTTGGTTCTACAGTTCCACCACCACGACCCCCATGGTGGGAAGATGCCTAAATGGGTAGGTTAACAATATTTGTTAAAATCAAGAATTAATTCTCACTACAGACTAAAAAATGGAGAATAGCCAACTCTGATTGGGCATAGGTGGTGTATTATTTTAAATGCATGGCTATACATACTGGAGCATCATCTAGGCCGATACTAGGCTAGAGCTCCCATTTGTTGGAGGGATAAAGAAACATTTATGTTCCAAGATTTTGTCAACAAAAAAAAAAGATTAAAAGTGTATTTTCTTTGGCTAATTCTGCACTTTTAATCAGGATTATCTATGAGAGTCTTTAGGGAAAACTATAACCTGCAGGGTCACGTATCAGATGAAGGTAGACAAGGTAGCATGCTTCTCTGCTAGCGTGTTTACTGCCAGCTGACTACTATTGGCTGTGTGAGCTGTTATTATAATAGTACCAATAGACCACAATGGTTGTAGGTTTGATAATGTTTTATGAGTTTTTCTACAATGAACATATTCTATCAGGGATTGATTACTGAAAATTATGTTGTCTTTTTTAGTACAATGGCATTGAGTTGTATCCTCCAAAAAGTAGCCTACTGATGCCGGTGGCTGTCTCTGTGGGTCAGTGGATCCTCGCTTTACAAGTCGTAGTAGACCCACCAGAGTCTCAGTGATTATCCACTAATCCTGGAACCACGCGGTTATCAAAAATTAATGCACTCTATGGAGGTGAACCACCTTCACCCTCAAAGTATTATTTGTCTATAACCTCATGGCTTGTTGTGGATTATCCCTAAATCGTGACAAATGTAGTCCAGATATAAAAAGAGAAGTAAGTCAAAGTTTTAAGAGGCAGATCTTGATTATCTCTCACCTTTTAAAATCTTGCCTCTCTTTCTGGTTTTGATTCATCTCATCTCATCTCTTCATCCAGGTCCGAGTCATCCTCCTCAATTGGTGCGCTTGGTTCTTGCGCATGAAGAAGCCTGGAGAGGAAAGCAAAACAGCTGTGAACTCCAGTAGCCCCCTAACCTACAAGTACTCCCACCCACCACCTCACCATACAAGTACAAGCAGCATTCAGATGAGCACCATACCAGGCCAGGCCTCCACCCAGTCAACCACAACCAATGGGAACATGAACCTGTACTTTGGCTACCACTCCATGGGTACAGACAACCCAGCTTTCCCACCAAGCACTGATCCAGGTGTGGTGGTGTGCGGCGGCGGAGGAGGCGGGGGCACCCACCCTAATGGTTCTTCTCCACATGACATCCATTCTGAGCAGTCGCGGACTTTGCTGCTGGAGCAGATACCAGAAATTTCACGGATCCTGGAGGAAGTGCAGTATATTGCCAGGCGCTTCCGAGAGCAAGACGAAGGAGAAGCGATCTGCAGTGAATGGAAGTTTGCAGCGGCAGTGGTGGATCGGTTATGCCTGGTGGCCTTCTCGCTCTTCTCCATCATCTGCACCTTCACCATCCTCATGTCAGCTCCCAATTTCATCGAGGCTGTGTCCAAAGACTTCACATAAGGCTGATCTTTTTCCCTCTCTGAGAGATAAAAGAGAGGCAAAACTAACATTTCAAATCCTGACACAATTAGAACTGTGCCACAAAAGCCTCCTTCTTACTACACCATAGAGGCACATAAGATCCTGTATTTTAAAATTGTTGTAATAGTGCTTCAGAACCAAACCTTTTCCTGTGTTCTCACATATTTGTCAGTAATACTGTATGTACTAACACCGTACATAAAGTATGTCAAGTAGGAGGTTGAGGCTACATGCAGTAGTTAATGATGTAGAAACTCACACGTTTCATCTGTATCCCTGCTGAGCCACATAAATTTACCTGCCACCACACGGGCTTCACATCTCATCAGATATTCAGTTCCCACTCTTTTCAGCTTTTTCTTTTCTGCTACTTTCACAATTTTCACTTCCTTACACTACTACATTTCATCTTCTAGAAATGTCATAAAGTCAATAAAGTAAATGTTTTCAGCAGGGTCAATACAATAGGGTCAATAGAGTTCAATAAATAGTATATTTTATGCCCTGAAATTGTTTTCTCAGGCCTGTAATCCATTAAGGCTATTTTTTTTTTGTAAATAAATCTACATCTTACTTTATAATGTGGTGAAGTTGAGATGAAATCTCTATTGATTTGGAAAATATACGAGTTACTGACATGTTGACTTACAGCAGTGTACATCTCACCTTTTTATTTTTAACTAAGGTTGCATCTAATGATTATTTTCATTTTACATTAATCTGCAGATAATTTTCTTAATTATTTGATTAGTTGTTTTGTATGTAAAATGTCAGAAAACAGTGAAAAACGCCCATTATGATTTCCTAGAGCCCAGGGTATTCAAATCGCTTGTTTCAACTGACCAGCAGTTCAGAACCCAGAGATATTTAGTTTACTGTCATATATGACAAAGAAAAGTATGAAATTGAATCAAAAGCCAAAAAAGGCGAGTGTGTTGGATTTTTGTTTGGAAAATGACTAAAACAATCAATCGATAATTAAAATAGTATCTCCATTTTGTCATCCATAAATGTAGATATTAGATGTTTTCCTTACCTACCTCTTTTTTGCCTTTCAAGTCATTATCATTCTGTGCCCTTCTTTTTTTTTGCCACGAATCCTCTCATTTCCTTCTAGCACAGCTCAGACCCAGGTTTTATATCTATAAATGTGAATAGAGAAAGTTTTACCATTACTGGTGAAAGTCATATTTAACTGTGACCTCAAAGTTTTGCTCTTTTTATGTCAGTTTGTTAAACCATGCAGCAGTTCATGAATGGAGCTCCCAACAGCAGTTTTTGCCTGCACAATTTGTGCTAATACAGCGTATTTAGTGTTAGCATATGATACACTTTGGCTATTTGTAAATGAGCCACACTCACTCACAATGTGTTCATCTTTTGATAGTTATTTAATGTTTGACTTGTGTTCTAGTTACACACTGTGTTGCTGTGTTTTGAGAAAATCTTGCAATGAAGAAAAAAGAACAAAGTCAGTAATGATTGAAAGACAATATTTGTTCTTGTGATGGATTTTTAAACATAGAGACAACACCCAAGTAGAGATGCATTTGGCACTGATCTTTTGTAGTGCTGAGTGCTTTGTGTTTTTACTCTGTAATACTCAACGAAAGGCAAACACTTTCTTCTCTAATCTCTAGCAAACAACATGCAACAAGGATTACTGGGTGACCTTATGTAACAGATTTGTGTTAAACCTTGTCTCCTCTCACCGCCCCTCGAACGTCCCCTCTGATCCTCAGTGGTACGAGTCTTGTGTGAATTCTCACGTTTACACACGCAACTGACTTTTTTTTGACATAGTACGTGGGCGGTTTTAGATGTAAGAGGAAGGATGAAAGCAACCACATATAGTCCTGAGTGACTGCAATGCAAAAAATAGTCACTGAAACAGATTTCATGCTGTTACAGTTAATCAATTGCCGAGTTCAAACAAATGGCTGCCACCCTCTGACAACCTTTCACGCCACTCTATGAGTCCAACACTGTAAAAGCATTGAAATGTCACTATCCACCACACTTTTTATCTATAACCAGAGATGTGATATAGCATTTACATTTGGTTTAAACATCATGATTATGGTCTTTTTTTCTTCTCTTTCTTTTTTTTACAAAAATGTAATGTAATGCTATTAGAGATGCTAACGTTAATGTTAAAGGAATAGTTTGGCATTTTGGGTGTCTTGTCAATGAGAAGATTGATGCCACTCTCCACAAACATAAGAGTCATCTAACTCTAGGCAAGGAAGCAATTAGTCGTATTTCCCCAAAAGTCAAACTGTTCCTTTAATATTGATCCATTTTTCATTGCACATTGTAGTTATGAACTGTAGGTTTGAAGTTACTGCAGGTGCAGACAGAAAACTAAGCATCAATGAGCTGAGAGAATGAAGCTGTTTTTGGACAGAACTCACACTGTTTTGCCTATCAAAGTTCATGTGGACAAAAGTGGAGAGAGGGGCCTTGGCTACAGAAAGAAAGTTGCGTAACAAATCAAGGAATAATGCAAAACCTTGATCACTGACTCATCTGGAAGAAGATGAACCCTGGAGATTTAATGACTCATATGAGACTTGGGATGAAAACTGTCTTTTAAATACTGTATGTGACTTGGACTGACAACTAATGACAGCCAATCCTGTAGATACTTTGTGAGATAACCTGACCCATTTCTATTGTTATCGACTCATGTTGATGTCTAGTCAGCATATCTGTTTTTCATGTGAGAAGCATTTATGGCACTGAGAGTGTTCAGAGTGTGTCAAATGAAGAATGACGAACTCTCAAATGAGACTGTAACAGAATATAAAAAAAAAAAAAAAAATTAAGAAATTCAACAGTCAAAGCTGGAACCATACAACTGGCTCAAATAATAGTGATGTGCAGTTAAAATGAGGTTGTGACAGTTTGCTTTGCTATCACAGGCTTTTTTTTAATCACCGGTGTTGTACTTTGGTCAACTGGAGTGTCTTTTACTTTGTGGTCTGTGCCTCTCTGCTTAGTATGGTTTATTCTCCTTTGAAGGATGTACATAAATGCTCACTGTATATTACTATTTTGAGAAAAATAAAGGAGAAATGTGCTAATAACTGGCATTCAATGGGCCGACAATTCACTAGATAATACACTTAAAAAATGCTTCTACTCACCAAAGTTGTCGGACGATCCTCGTTCCTTTCTGAAAGTGACAGGGTTATAACAGGGTTGCTCTTGTCATTCTAACACTGGTCCTGGAATGATAGCTTGTCATCTGATGTGCCTGGTCCGTCATAGCATGTGATCAACAACAGTACTGTTCACGTAGTTATATGAAATGGGCCATTCCATGGCTTAAAAAAAACAAACTAACAGAAAACTGGAAATGTTAATCTTTCTCACAATAAGCTTTAAATCTGAAATCTCCAGCAAAAATTCTCAAAGGATAGGTTTACGTTTTTTAAGGTCTGGCTTAACAAAAACAAAAAACAATACTCACATGCTATCATGTATTCTGAGAGTTATTGAATTAGAAAATCAAGTGGGTTACTTACAGTCTTTTCAGGGCAATTTTTTCTTTTTGCGTTTCACTTGGACATCTTTGCACACACTTTATTTGGCTAACAGACTGCTATGGCCTCATTTTAGCTTCGGCTGAACTTGGGAATACATGTTTTTTTCTCTTTTTTCATTGTGTATTCATACAAGTGGATGAATAATTTTGTTTAAGGCCTCTGTCAACTAACTGAACTTCAATTGCCATGGAAGGTGTATTTCATTCCTTGAGGTTGTTTTCAAACATAGGACCAGGTACAGGGGAGTTAAAGGTTAAGGACAAGTTACAGACTTCTGCACAAAGTTGTGCTGTAAGCTCCTCTGCACCCACAGCTGACAGGTCAACATGAGCTCAGATATGTGAACATATAAGAGTGAGTGTTCAGCGGGCAAGGCTTAGCAACCTTCCTCATTTCCCAGCAGGAATGAATAGCTGAGATAGACCAAGTCAGGGGGGATCCAATCTCCTTACTGCCTGTGATATTAGTCAGGACGTTTGGCAGCTTACACACACACACACACACACACACACACACCAAATGGCGCTCAGCAGAGTGATGACATGTTCAAATTGGTCAAATCTAATCTCAGGCTTCACTTCACGCAGACAGACAGCTGTTGGTGGCTGGAATTGCACCACACTGTATCACACCATGCAAACACACGCACACGCACACGCACACACAAACAAATGCACAACCCTACCATTTGCGAACAGGCTGAGCTGACAGAGACAGTGTCTCCACTCCAGCCTTCCCTGCAGACTGTCCAGCCCGTTCTCATTCCCCGGGCATCAAATACCAATTCTTTTAGGGTGCCTTGTGCGTCTGCATGAGATGCCAGAATGGCGTGACAAGGTGTCGGTATTTGACGACCTGGGATGAGAACGGGTTGGACTGTCAGTGCTGTGCTGCTTTCCCTTCTCTGGTCGTGAAATAGAACAGACCACCTGGGCTGGAGGTGGGGGTGGGGGTAGTTACGCAATCCTGGTGAATAATGTTTGCTCTGTTTGGTGGCACTGTTCGTGCCAGGTCAGCTGGAACAGATCTCTGCAGACTTTGTGCAGTAAGTGTAATGTAAAGACCACACACCTGCCCCTCCTGTGAGATCTATATGGACATTTGCTTTGTAGAGCGTTTGCATGCACGCACACGCCCTTCTGGTCTTCAGGTGGGGTCCCTCCACTGGTTCAGACAGTGCTCTGCTTGTCCGACTTAACCTCTGCATGACTGAGATGGAAGGTCTCTTCATGGTCACAGCTTCAAAAAGTCTTGATTCTGACCAGTATATAATCAGCTGTACATGACTCAGTCTTGTCCTCCTCCTTGCCCTGCATTCAGAACTAGAGAAGGAGTCTGAATCAATGTGTCAAACTAGACCACTATCGAAATGTCAAGTATTATGTATTTCCCCTTGTTTTTACTCTAAACATGAAGGTAAAACCAGGAATCGGTTAGCTTAGCATTAAGACTGGAAGCAGGGGATAAACTGCTAGTCTGGCACTGTCCAACAAAATCAAAACATGTTATATCTTTGTTTAAAGATCCCATCCAGACATCTTTTAAGACATATAAAATACTCCGCTTGAAATAATTTGTGTGTGATGTTTTATCCACAAAAAAGTTTGGTTAACTAGTTGGCAATGAAATGAAATGACATCCACTCCTCCCTCATTGAAAAATCCAGAATCTGAATATGCAAATATCTCTATTTTCAAAAGTGTAACTTCTATAGATAAAATGTCTCTTACTTCACCAAAAAGTCCATTCTCAGTGCACTGGAGAATTGAAGTTTCCACATCACACGCTGCAAACTGGTTGTAATGTCACAAATTATGCTTGCAGATATACGTCTTCAACTCAGGTTTTCTGGCAGCACAGAGAAACTTTTCCACTTCAGCAGATGAATGTGAAAACTTTTAGTCTTCAAGTGCCGAACTTATTCATCAACACATTCATCGTTCTGCACAGTGAAGTCCAAACATCCAAATGAAGTAACATTAAGCAAAACAAATCTTTGAGTGGAGGGGGACTTTAATCGGTACAAAACCTGAAGCATAAAATGACATTTTATGGTTTAACCAAGTGTTTTGTGCAGGTAGCTAAAGCTGTTTCCTTCTGTTTCCAGTCTTTACGGTAAAGCTAAACTACCCGGCTGCTGGCTGTAGCTTCATATTTGGTGTAGCATTGCGTATTTCCCAAAAGGTCTAAATATTCCTTTAAATATGACTGCGTATAAGCCTGACATCCCTTCTATGGTGGAACATTTAATGAACTACGTTGAATAACCTGTGACCTACAAAGTCCAATCTGATATATGCAAACACATTTTCTGTTCAGCCCAAATGACTGTTGTCATCATCATTAAATCAAATGACACATCGCTGCAGTCAGCGCTCAAGGCTGACCTACTGTTGCTCTGTGCTTTTCATTATTACAAAAATGTTGATAACTTGTCAAATATTCATGTAACCAGCTCTCCTGATTTTCATCAACAGTGTTTGCTCTATGCCTCAATCTCACACTCTTCATCATTTTTAAATCCCCACACCTCCTTCCCCTTCAAAAAAAAAACAAACATAAAAAACACCTTAATTTTCCTTTGGACCCATCTGTTTCAAACATCATCCATGTCCTCTTCCCTCTGACTTAATCCACGGAGATGGAGGTGTGTGTGTGTGTGTGTGTGTGTGTGTGTGTGCGCGCGGGTACGATAAAACATTGTTAATCTGGTTTCAGAGTGACTGGGGCATATAATCCCATTTACTCCCTCAATCCTCCCGCCTCCCCTCTTCATTATGACTCCTATCCTAATAACAGTACAGTACATTCACAGTTATTCATAGAGCATAATCTTCGCTCATAAAAGGATTGATCAGAAGAAAGTAGGTTAATAAAAGAGGTTAGGAGGTCAATGGATGTCGCTGTTGGTGACACAAGAGCTGCAAAAAATCAAGCATGTGTGAAGTCATTTGTGCAGTCACTGTGTATGAACTAGTTGGAGGAACACTGCACAAAATTAAAACTCAAATGAATTGAACTGGATCACTGTGTTTTCCAAATGCAAGGAAAAGATGAGAGAAATCAATTTTATATGTGCAGAAACTTGCTTTCAGGTCAAGCAAATAAAAAATGTCTCTTAATCTGCATGAAGGTGACATTAATAAAATGAAAGGTTTCACCTCTGAACGGACATGTCCTGATGAGGTGTACTTAAAAGCCCCCACAAAGCCAGACAACTCATCACCATTTACAGCTTTAGGGGAGGCTTTGCATGACATGTAACGCATCTGCCTCTGCTAGAGCTCCCCAACCGTCACGAATATAGTCAGACAGTATGTTAGTCTAGCAATAACTAAAGTGCAAGGCAGCCTGTGCATGTGGAACAGTGAGGGACAGAATGAGAGGAGGTAAGAAAAACTTCACTATGTCTAGTCTAGATCTGACTTGACAAAATTCACACTCTCCATTATCCCAGACTGTGCTTCCTGAGCCGCAGGGGAGGCACAGTAATAAAAAGAGTGAATTTTGTACTAAACAGACTGAAACTTCAGTGCTCACTAACTCAGACTGCTGAAGCCTCACATTGATTTTGGTTCAACTTTGTGATGTTTTTTTAACCGAATGAGGACTATGGATTTTGTCTGCATCTCATACATTGCTACAATATAACATTAGGAGGGGATCTCTTCACAGCCAGTATGGAGAGAGGGAATGATTAAAGCAACCAATAACGCTTTTACTTTTCATATGGGCATAAGAATATTGTATGAAGACAGACTTGAAAAAATGTGAACCTATCTTTACTTTCCTTATATACAGAGTCCAAAACACTAGATCACTTGTTGCAACGTATTGAGCGTCTGTTATAGTAGTGTAAACTGTAGTTTACAATAATGTTCCAACAGCACAATATTACTGTAGCTTACTGTATTTTAGATGATTGAACTTAGTGACTGAAATATCTTAAGTTTGGTGCCTTGAGTAAAACAAACTTTGTGGTAGGTACAGAACAGAAAAAAATAAACTGATACAGTGATGTTCAATCACTATCAACATTTTGCCTTGTATGGGTGTAATGTAGGATTTACTGCAGTGTAAAATCAGACTCTGGACATCATTATCTATCTTTACAGAAATACAGCACTTTTAATAACTAAAATTAAAGTTTTAAAAATTAATTCTTACTCTTTATCATTTTTAATACTGACGTCTGTACAAATTGCATATTTTTTTCTTTTCCAATTTGTATAATTCTGAAGAAATTAATATTGCCTACTTTGCTTTGATGAGGATAAATTACTGTTTGACAGCATTATTTGACTAATGACTATTTTATTTATTTAACTTAAGTGATAAACATACGTTATGCTCTGATAAATGTACTGTGTGACATACAACTTACAAATTAGGCAATACATCACATAATTAATACGCTGTGAC
The DNA here is from genome assembly GCF_963924715.1 of Thunnus thynnus. Classification (NCBI taxonomy): domain Eukaryota; kingdom Metazoa; phylum Chordata; class Actinopteri; order Scombriformes; family Scombridae; genus Thunnus; species Thunnus thynnus. The sequence continues at coordinate 10,329,253 of NC_089519.1, forward strand.
ACATCACATCACGCTGTTGAGAAAACTGAGCCAAAGCAATTGTAAAATAGTGTCCTGTCATTGGTGTAAAATGTTATTTGAGTAAGTCTCCTTTATTCCTCTGCAGTGCCCTGAGCTACTGTGGTTGTTTTTTGAGCTGCTCTTCCTCATGTTCGTGTTAAAAAATGTTTATATATGCCAGTTCCTGCTTGCAGTTACCGGAGCAGTAAGGTGTGGAGGAGGCAGAGTGTGTGACAGAGACAGAGATTGAGTGTGTCGGCACCCTGCCCCACTACTGCAGTGGGTGTACTTAATGTGTTTGTAGAGCCATATTTTATGTGTTTGCACGGCATGCCCTAAGTGACACAAATAGGCTGCTGATGTGTGTGGGGGTTGTGGCGGAAAAATTTCATCATTTGATGATCATCAGTCCTTCTCCCGTCTCAACTCATCCCTCTTAGCTACCCTGTTTTTTTTTTTTCTTTTCTGTTTGTGAACCATTAACATCTATGTGTCTGTCCTCCCATCTGTGTTCATCCATCTACTGTATCTATTCTGCCGTCCATCCCTACGTCTTTTCTCTCCCTGAGGCTAGATGTGTACCGTAAATTTCAGTAAGCACATTCATCCAATGACTTACCGCACAGCATGAATTGGAGCCCTCCAGTACGGGAGTCTAGTATATGGTGTTTACACCGTGGAGACAGAATGCCTCATCTTCAAAGATCTGGATGTATAGCACTGCCCTGCTCTCATCAAGTGTCAGCAGGATACGACTTTGTTGTTGCGTATAACTTATATTAATCTCCTCGGAAGGAAGCAGATAGATCAGTCAGGGCTAGCTGAGAATTTTGTTTATTACACTGTATGTGAAGTGAAGTGCACTTTCAGCATAAGTCATGTCTTTGTAAAAATCTTTATAAATAATTCTACAAAAGCTCAGATGTTAATTCAGGATAGTGCATAGTGGTATATGTTAGTCACATTTAAAATTCTCTTTTTGTCCTTGCATAATAAAACTTAGTCATCCAACTGGCACAGCAGAGCCGAGGCTTTGGATATCCAATAGTCGCTGGGTCGCTTGGATGGAAGCATTACTGTCACAACAAAATTGGTTGAGTGACCTGGAGGGAGACAGAAAATGAAGCGTGAGGAAAAATCTAAATCAAACTGACTATCCATTACATTGTTTAGAGGTCCCTTCAAAGACTACTCACAACAATCTGTCTATCAAGGTATAATTTCATACTAAAGTACCCTCGAACCAAACAATGTTCAGAGTAAAATGTGTCAGATAAATGCCTAAAGCTGTATGTGAGTGAGGGACCCTGTATGGACCCGGTATGTACCAGTGGTGGATAGAGTCCCGGCTCTGGCTGAGGTCTTATACAGAGGAGCGTGGTAAAGTTCTGGCTCAGGCACATAGTTCTGCTGTGGCTCAAAGTGCACCACTGGCAGCATGGCGTTCATCACTCGAGGTAACGCATCCTCAATCACCATGTTGTCATCGTCCCACCGACTGGCGTCCATGAACATGCCATGCACGAGCACACCGTCCTCTGGCTCTGGTAACTGTTGTATCCACAAATGAACGATGGTGAGTTAAAGAAAGATCAAGGAATCACAGTTTGAGATTCTTTTTTATTGGCACACCTTAAGCACACAGTAATCATCCTCGCTTTTGAACCCATCATTATCTCTTGATTCAGAAAAGAACACACACTGAATCACTGGGTAAAGATAATGCATGCACTTAATGACAGGCAGGTGGTTGAACCCATCGGTGTCCTGCAAATACATACACAAGACTGTGCAAAATCTCTGCAGACGTACGTAAACAATCTGCATTGTTAATTAGCTGTATTTTTTACAGAAAGGGCAAGGAAGCTCAGAGGGAGAAAAACTAATTTGAGTGAAATGGTGCGTTGAGAGACATGGATAACAGGAATTGTAAAGTCTGCAGAAAGAATTTGAGATGAGCGAACTTTAAGAGTTGGCCAAACTTAAAACCTCGATAAACATCTGTTGCCTCTGATCTCAGCCAATTATGTTCATACCTCCTCATCCATGTCCAATTTATCGTTGTTGGTCAGAGTGCGTAGAGCCTCACACACTGCTACCTGGTCCCTGTACACAGGCACCATGTTGAAGCGGAAGTTGAGCTCATCAATGGGCAAATTGTAATGCCTGGCATGATTCTGCAGCACCCCTACATGCCAGCGGGCAGAGGAGAACATCAACAACACAGTTCATCATGTTGTATTACAAGATCTAAAGCATTTAAATGGTGGCAATGCATTGTTGATCTCAAGATCCCTTTAGGAACTGAGGAGATTCTTAAGCAGTTAAGAACTATTCACATTATTTTTATGTAGTCTATACCAGTGAGAGAGCCTTAAATAGTGGTTATTTGATGTATTTCTTGTACATATTATATATCTTACAAATGTTTTCAAACTAAGAGGTCAGTTTGTTCTCAGTTCAATGTGATGTAATGTCACTGCGACACTGTTGTATAAGAAATCCTTTTCCTAGACTATTTGAACTCTTGAACTTGTTTCTATCTGAGGGTTGTTTGCTGACCTCTGGGGTTAGCTAGAGATGTATTTGCCTTAAGCCTATTGTCTTAGAAACTGTGCGGATCACAAGGTACCTAAATGAGCTAAATTTGAAGGATTTCCTTGTTTGAAGTCACTGACCATTAGGTCTCTGTGTGACCATACTTGTTTGTAAGTTTTTAACTTTGCTTGCTGTCTGGTTTGTGTTCGCTATCTTTAGAGAAAGAGCTGGCTGAACAACATGCTTTCTCTCCAAAAATATGAGATAACTGTATTTTTGTTTTGTGTTTTTGTACTTGGACATTTGTATAATTGTTACTGATTGTGTGAAGGATTGTACAGTGTCTACAACTGCTTCAACAAGTAACAAGGTTTAATGCTCTCTTGTGTCTTTGTGTGTTCTTGAGTATGTCATGCAGAAATTTCCATGACAGTTCCCAACCTTTAGGACTTCTGACCCCTTCAAGTTTACCTGGGACCCCACCTCACATGTTGCACTGTCTACCAGTTAAACGAAAGAGGACTTATAACTTTTAGAGACTTGAGGAGATAACATATAGTAATTCACAATAAATAAAGCTAAAATTAGTGGAAAGCTTGAGAAAACAACAAATGTTTTTTCTGTTTTCCTTTCCTGCTCAATCATCCTCCCTTAGATTAATCCAGCGACCCCTTGTGGGGGTCCAGAGACCCAGGTTGTGAATCACTGCTCCATACAATAATTATACTATATAAATAATAGTGATCATTATAATTCTGAAGTATATTCTAACAGCTTTGTAACTTGCTTTACTGCTATGGTTCATTAAAAACATTGAAGACACAACTTTATAGTGCTGCAGTGTTTTACCAGTAAGAAAGCCTTGAGGGAAGAAGAATCCTGAGATCCAAAAAGATTTGGGCTGGCCACGTGTGATCCAAGTCTGGCGAGACAGGACAACAGAGAAGGAGGGATGCAATTAAATGTGTATCATTAAATAACTCAACTTTTTTTAAATGTGTTGTGTTCAGTGTTTAACAAGCCACAGTGCATTACAGGCATCCGCTTACTTATGGGACCTGAAAGTGACTCAGTGACTCAACTTGTACTGGCACAGTGAGGTGGATTCTCTCTACTAAGGTACTGAACATGTGCAGTCTGACTCAGCGGCTAGCCATCACTTTATGAACTAATGCGATTCTCCCGTTTGTGTCCTTTGTGTTTGTGTTTTTGTGTGTGTGCGTGTGTGAGAGATAGAGAGACAGAGAGAGAAAGAGAGAGAGAATTTTAGCGATTTTGCAACACACATGTTCAGACCAGTCTTATGGAAGAACAGCTTAAGTCAAGGGAGATGAACCAAATGTTGAAAGAGCGTGCATGGGAAGACAGAGAGAGAGAGAGAGGGAGACAGAGTCTGTGCCTCAAGGAAGAGCCCAGAATGTTCATGTGTCATTAGTGTTTTCCAACTTAATGAGAAAACACACACACACACACACACACACACACAATCACACACACAAACAGGCAAGCATGCACATACACAAACACAATCAAACCAGAATGCACAGTCACACTTTTCTTTCATTTCAGTGTGTGTGAGGATGTATCACATTGTCTTGGGTTTATTTAATCCTCTCTGATTAACATGTAATCATTTTAGCGTGCTTTATTGACCTAAATTAGTTAGCAAATCTATATTTAACACAAATCAAATGTGCACACTTGTGTTTGTATCTGTTTTCTCTTCCAAACCTGGATAAAGGAGGTTCTGAGGACCAGGTCTCTGACCCAGGAAGCCAGGGTTTTGAGAGAAGGGTAGGCAGAGTTTGCCCAGTGAGTGGGAACCTGGTTTTTCAGAAAGCTTGTGTAGATGCGATCCATCTCCTCTGACATCACCACCAGACCTGCTATGGCCTTTTGCAGAGTGGTGAGAGACATCTGGGAAACACCAAGAGAATCACATGTTTCAGTGAGGTGGCAGAAAGAACCGTAAAAATCTCTAAAAGCCATCATTTATCCATTTAAAACTTCAAAAAAGAGCTCTTATTGTTACACTTATTGTTTACATTTTTGATGTATTATTAGTGAAAGAAATAGAAATGCCCACATCTTTGCACAACTTAAGATCATTTTATAGTTTCCAACATTCCAACTTTGTTTCTTCTTGCAGACTTTACTAAAATCAATAAAAATATATTTAAAAATTTTGACCAAAGCTGTTTCCTAGCAACACAAGTCCAGTGGAATGGTATGTGTGTGTGTCCATGGGTGCAATGTGTGTCACCCTGAGCACTCTAAGCAGGTTGTTGAATCGGTCTACTTCCTGGCCTAACACGGTTGTCAAAGAGTTAAGGCGACCGTTTTCGTCTCGCACAAAAAGAGTTTCAACCGCCTCATCCATGTCCAGACGCTCTGCACACACACAGCGTAGACAAGGAGACAAGCAGGGAGACATGCACAGACACAGCATTAGATATTGAGTGGAAGTTTTTATGATGAATCATGTTCTCGACAATGACAATAATGGTCTGCATGTGTGTGTGAGTGCGTTTACATACCGGGTAGCTTGGCTAGTATTGATTCAGCAAGCTCGCAGACTATGTCATCATTACTTTTTGCTCCATGATGGGCTGAAGAGCGAGGATTAACATCCAGTATGGTGTTGATTAGAGTCACAGTTTCTTGGCGCTGTGGAGGCAAACACATATATATACACACACAAGTAAGCACACACATACTTAAGCTTCCATTTATTGATATTTTACAGTTGCACTCTAATGCTTTAAGAATAGAAATGTTGTCCATAAACTTTACAGTAGCAGCTCCGGATTAAATCATGAATAGGTCCATTAAAAATTACTTATACTGGTTGCAAAATGATATATTCAACACATCACCCTTCTGCTAAATCCAGTACATTATTGTATAGCTGGTAAATGTTTGGCAAATTTAAAACAGAGCAACAAAAACAAGAAGAATGATAACTTTCATGCAAATTTCCTTTCAAATTGAAACATTACCATAGAAGGAACAGAGGAGATAATTGTGTTAAAGCTTGTTTTGACAGACAGATGCAGAGTATTCATGTGTTTGTTTTTGTTTTTATTTTTCCTGCAAGATAACACATTTTTATTTCAGTATTGTTCCTCACCTGGAAGGCCAGGTTGGCGTTGTCGTGCATGCCAAACACCTCAGGATCATCAATGATCGGAAGACTCTCAATGTACTTCTTATACTGCTCTAGTTTGTCTGTCTCTGGGGCGTAGTAGATGCCTTATACACAGGGGAGAAACCATTAAGCCAAAGAAAATGTATGTGTGCATTCACTGAGACACATGGACCTTTGCAGACACACACACCAATAAATGTCTACTGTGCTGAATTTTATTATGTTAAGTGTTCCTGTTATGTTGTCCATGTCCTAGAGAGAGGAAGCTGGTAATTGAACAGTACCTGAGCAGGAGTAGGTGTAGTCAGGCTCCAGGGTTTGAGGTGAGAAGAAGCCTTTGAGGATAGTCCTGAGGCAGCGCTGGTCCCAGGCATCTGTCACTCTGCCTCCATATGTGATCTCACCTGGAGACAGAACACATAATGATATTAGTGTTGCTTAGTAACTGCTTTAGTGCCAATTTTGGTCAGTAACTGGAGTCCCACACCAAAATATTTCATATTAAATCATCATAGCAAAACACTGTTTGTAACATTTCAAATGAAACATTAAATGTAAAAGGCCCCATTAAATGGAAAATACATCTTTCCAGTTTTAACCCTGTGTTCCTGTGTTAATTGTTCATTTATCTCTTGTTATATGCCAAATATATGTCAAAAAAATCAGTATCAGAGTATTTTTACATCAAAATCCCTGTCTTTTCTCTTCCTGTAAAACGGTTTCAAATGCTTGATGACTCATCCTGCACTCAGGGGGCGTTTACTTCACGGTTTGTGGTTCGTAGTAGCTAATAGAGCAATATGGAGAGAGATAGAAAAAGATGTGTGTTTGGATATCAGCGGGCAAAAACTTCTTCATTCCCGAAACAATGTGCCTGAGGTCTAATTCATTCATCTCTCCCTCGTCCTCCTCCTGATCTACAACAGGTTTCGGTGTGTGTGCGGAGCCAACAGTCCTCTGTAGCTCCGTTTCTCTATGCAGCTCCGTATCGCGCTTAACTCTAAGCCCCACCGTCTTTTTTAGCTGTCCAATCAAATGCAAAGGATTTGATTTAAATCCCTCTTGTAATTGTACACTGCTCAAATATTCTGTTTCACTGGGAAAAAATGTCACCGTACAGAAGTTGAAGATGCTCTAACTTCCGGTTCATGGGGCCTTTAATGACATTTGAATGTGGATGAATGGATATCAAGTAAACCATGTCAGAGGAATTGATCATAATACATCTTATAGTACACATATTGTAGTGTATTTTCCTCAAGGCTGCCAAGTGTATTGTTTCCTTTGTTTGATATGTCCTCCTCCTTCTCCTCCCTCTTTCTCAGCAGGGCCTGTTCACACTGCACTTTGTCATTCATCCTGATGACCTTTTATGTTTACCAGTATCTAACCCAAGGCTAAGGAAACATCATCTGTACAGTCACCACAGCAATTCAGGAAGCAGTTTTAAAGAAGCAAACATGCATGAGTGAAAAGCCTGGATGATTATTTATTGTTAATAAAATGCTAATGAGAACTAAAAACTTGCATGTTCAAACATCATTTGAACTGATAAAGGTAATTATGAATCTGTTTAAAGATTTAAGTCATTCCAGATATTTGAATGGGTTGATAGAGTTATTGGATGAGGCTTCATTATGCTTCTAATGTGGAAACCAAGGTATTCAAAAGGACACAACTCCTGTGCCCATCTGAGCTTGTTAAGAACGATCAAAAAGACATAAAGACAAGAGAAATTTGTGACATCTTTTTATGTCACAAAGAGGTGAGAAAGAGAGAGCGGGGGAGCAACAGCACTGGACTCCACAAGTGCAAACATTTAGCTGACAAAGCAGACAAGGATAAAAGAATTCTGTAAATGACATTAAAACAAACAGCTGCCTATCTGTGCATGTTTCATGGCCAAGAGACAGTTTAAAGACACAACTACAATAACAATGTTTTTCCTCTTCACTTACACAGTGATGTGAAAAGATATAAATAATATTATGATTGCAGTCATACATTCTTATGGGCCTCCTTATAGACCAAAAGCTGGTTTTAAATGTCAGCAGTAGCTTTTCCAGCTCTTTGACTTCTCATGAAATAATACACAGCACAGGGGGGCAAACACTTCAGGCAATAAGCATGAAGATGCACCATGAAGAGCAAAGAACTGCAAAGAGAGACATGGATGGTACATATTATCAAAGAGCAAAAAGCAACATTCATTTTTAGAAATTATATTTAACTTTTAACAGTGAAAACCTTAAAATCCATACTTTCTGCAAAGACACAGTTATGTAAGGATGGGAGCGAATAATCAGACAAATCTCTGCTGAAGCCTTTAGTAAGCTGCAGGCGTGGTAAAGCTGGCGGAGCCTTTTTTTTGCACCAGAAGAGAGGAACTGCTCCGTCTAAAAGAGGAAAGGCAATATCATGCTTGGTTTGAGCCCAAATACTTCCCCTCAAAGAGTATGTAGCCCTGGCACACAAGCACTGTTAGAATTAAACTAATAACACAGTAGTGTGATAACAACAATGAGAGACATCAATTTGATGGTGGAGTGGTGCGCTCCACTGAGACTGAACACAACACATAATCATTTGGAGGTGTAATTGAAAACCAGATTAGGGAAACAAATGAACTTTAGAGATATGATGAGTATTGTAAAAGACAGGGATCCCTTTGCTTCTTTATAATAACTTGGAAGATGTTATAGAAGTCCAGGGAAATCAACATTAAATTGACATAATTAAATCAAATTAAATTTTAATTTGCCATATGTGTTATAGAATATAATGACAAAAATAAAACTACATTTTAAAAAGGTTTCAGTTAATATTTGATGTTTCAAGAAATTTCAGAGGCTGTAATTTGGGTTACTGCAAATTGCTTCAACTATTTAATCTACCCTGATTAATATAAATGGAGTAGATATATGTATATATATATATGTACAGTACCCTGTGATGCATACTGTGATTTGTCAAACCATTTCATAGCTCATTACTTTACTTCTATAATGATTTGATATCTTTATTTGCAGTATTTGACATAGAACAAAAGAGCTTTGGTGTGCATGGGAACATCTGCTCTTTTCATGCTATTTCTATAAACACACAGTCAAGAGCAAGAGAGCGGGGAAAGCTCATTGAGTGAGAGCTGAACAAACACGGGATCACAGCTGCAGAACAGAGTGAAATTGTGTTACAGAACCGTCCTCCTTTGTGAAATCAGCAAACATTTTGCTTCCCTCGTTTTGCATGATGCTCAAAATGTGTGTGCTGTTGACAAAACAATAGCGTGCTGTCTGTGCCACACACTGGCAACACAACAAACATGCCAGCTTTAGTAATAAAAGAGGCTGTCTCCATGCATATCTCCTGTTGTATTTAAACCTTAACGGGCTGACGTTATACGTTATGCTTTGCACATTGCGCTGTAGCATTGTATTTTTGTAATTTTCTTTGCAAAAGTGGCAATTTTGAAAGCTTTCTTTATCTACCAATTTGAGATAAATGTATTTTCAGACCCAAATTAATATGCGTATTATACACAGAAAATGTGATTGGTGCAGAACACTATAAAAAACCTACCACACACACACACACACACACAACCCCCAACGTATCAGCTCATGCGGTACATCTACACATTTAGATACACCTGACATGCTGTGTAGGTTTCCCTACCAGTGATGTAGATAAGAGCATCCCAAGGGATAGTGCCGTCTTTGCAGTAGAGGTTGAGGTTGAGCAGAGCACATTCCCTGTCACTGTCATTGAACTCATAGCGGATGTTCCAGCCAAGAGGACCAAACTTCTTTCGCTCCTAAGACAAATAAAGACAAGACACAAATAAGAATGTGCGTAGAAGGACAGGCACATACCAAACACATACAAAAGTGGAATATATCCAGGCACACAATGCAGTAACGATAAAGTGTGTGTGAGGTTCCGAGACAGTGTGTAACCTGGATGATTGCGTGGAAGAAGCAGATTCCAAAGACAATCTTCCTCCACTGACGTCCCAAAACGTGGTCTTCAAAGAAATTGCTGGAGATCTCTGTGAAGGCCCGTCGCATGTTGGCCCGCAGGCCTTTAGGAGGCTCATTAGTCACCTGGCAACAACAACACACAAGCACATTGGGCTTGATGGCTGCTGTTGAGAGGACACTGTAGCTGTAGCTGCTGTTAATGAGCGAGGGGACAGTTAAGGTTTCAAAACGGCATATTTAATCGATAATATCAAAGATGACATAGCTGAAACAGACAATGTATTCTGGGAAAGTTTCTGTTCCCAATAATAGAGAGTATCTACCAGCATTTGTGAGGGATGCAAAATGAGTTAAATAAGCAAATAATCGCTGGTAAAAATCAATATTTCCCAGCAGCATCCACCAAAAGGAGAGAAGTCATATATTACTGTATAAAAAAAACTTGTTTAACACTGTTTGTGTGCATGTAAAAGTATATCAAACACCAATGGTCTCCCTGGCAAGAACATCAAGACAGATTAGACCCAAATACAATTTCTTTCCCTGCAGATCCAACATACCTAAGGCTGTATTCACAGTGTATATTATTCTAACCACCAGGAGCTTTGATATAGACATGCTGTACTGTATCTAAGAGTTTCTCATCAAAACTCATTTATGAACCTGCTTAAAAAATGGGGAAAATTCTTAGTAACAGAGTAACAGGGGGGTTGAACTTTTTGCTGCCAATGACATCAGGTGTCTCATCCATAACACCAGCTATACTAGATAGTTGAATGATGGCCATGAAGCCGGCTTTATTTTTTGTAGCTGTTGAAAATCATGTATTATATGGACAATACAAGGTCTAGCAAGGATTTGATTTATCCTGTAAGTCTCCCTCCCAGATGACTGAAATCTTTCACAGTCTTCATAGCTCACTTTTTCAGTGAACAAAGAGCGTAGATATTCAGTTACTAGAATGCGGTGGACTTGCTGTACATTGAAATATTCTTATATGTATATCAAGTAAGATAATGTTCAAAGCTCTACGTCATTAAATCTTCCACAAATGTTTACACACTTAAATGTCAGAATGGGAGCATCAGTCACTTTAAGAACTGTTTGTGAATTGGTCCAGGGACATAGAAGTTCTCTCAACTACCCCTTTTCACAGAATTAAGAGCTGGTGTTACCAAATCATATGCTAACATGATTTGTGAATGATCTTTAGTCCAAAACTTAGTAGTGTTAAAATTAGGACTGACCAAATATGCCCCTTATCATTCTTGTTTGTTAATTTCAAGTTCATCTGATGCTGTGGTTTGTCCAAGTCCCAGATGTTGTTTAGTATACACAGATCCCATATTTCACCTCCCTGATAATTGCCTGAAATCCACTATTAACAATTTAAGTGAGTTCATCAATTTTTTAGCAGCTGTTTAACTACTGTTTACCTCTTCGTCAATCCTAATGTGCATCACTGAATACATTCAGTGGCAAATGAATAGGCAAGTTATAAGAAGAGTGTATAACTGATTAATTTACAGATCTTTTAATAGATGACATTTGAGAAAAAGTCAGTTTTACTTACATAGCTCATGGAATTAAAACCATGCAAGAATAAATAAAATAAAACATTCCTTCCCTTTTAGGCTCATTTTATTACCGTACAACCTGGCATTACTGACTATTGAAACAGTGTTCTCTTTTACTTTTAAGGAAAAGCTCTGCCTTTTGTTCAGCTTATTACAAAGCATGCAAAATGTCACATAATTTCCCAATAAAAATAATGCAAATCACATCCATTTCGCCTTTTTGCTTGCATGCTACAATCAGACTCCCTCACCCCGGCAGACACATCTATTGTGCCATTATCTAGTACACAGCGCACTACCATCAGGTTCTGCTTTGTAATTAATGAACTTTCTACATTTTACTATCTCTAGGATACAGAACAATACTGAAGTATTAATAGCCTTTTAGACAGATGCAATACGTACGGTATCATCTGTAAGTTTTCCACAGAAGTCCAAGTTCAGTCTAAGTTATACTCATTATGAACATACAGAAAAGTTGCCTTCCATGAATTCCATAAATTTCCATGAATGCTCTTCATGAAGAATAATAATGAAGGGCCATGTGTGACTGTAGAGTGCTTACTGATGGGAATGCAGATTTGTTCAAAGCTGAACTTTGCACATTGTGAGAGAATGCAGCAATTCCCTTTATTCAGGGAACATTAGTCCTGCAGAGCAATCTTTGACTGTCAATCTTCAAATGAAATGAACTGAAATGAAGTGAGATTATAGTGGCACAGGGCGCGCGTGTGTCTGTGTGTGTATATGATTACCTTGACAGAGTTCTGGAGCACTGTAACAGGAAATACTTTGGTTGGCATGGAGCTGAGAAACAAACGGAAGTTCTCATCGATTGATGTGTCTGCACATGAAAAGAGAGGAACATTATTCACAGCAAGAAACAAAAGAAAAATGAACTTAATGAATGTCTTTTCGAAAAACATGCAGTATACTCAGTATTTTTTTCACTAATACAAATGCTGGACAAAAAAACATGAAAACCACCATAAAAACACCAGTCATTCTGGCATTCGTGTCCCTGTAAACATGGCTATACACATTTATTTGTCCCACTGTCAAACATAGAACTAAACTTGAGCCCAAGGGTTTTTCTTGTACAGTCCCAGTCTAAAAGTACTATAAAGTTTGAAATGCAGACCACGCAGAGTCAACAACAATGACACTGCAAAAACTGTATCACACTCTATATTATATTTGGAAACTTAAGATAAAATCCATGTTACTTTCTTCCCCAGTAAAGGCCATGTTTTTATCACTTGATGCATCATGTACCCAACACAATGTGTTAAAATTCTACAACTTGAATTGAAATACTCTTTCAATTGTACAGTAATTTAATTTAATTTAATTGCAAAACTGGAAAGTGGCCATGTTTTAAAATGGTATCAGTCTGCTCTTGTGTGATCATGTGTGTAGCTACATGTACGTGTTTCTTTTCTCATGTTATAGTACCAGGGTCAGTGAAGGTCTTGATGAGCTCCTCCATGTCTAACATCCAGGAGACAGCCAGATGACAGTTCTGCAAGAAAACCCATTTCCCACTCTTCAGTGCTTCTTTGATCATCTTCTCTGCTATAGGCCCTTGTCCTTGGCCCAATGAGATGGACTCAACCCTGAGACATACAGAGAGATGGAACTGTGTGCTTTGGTAAAGCTGTTGCAAATCAAGCTGGGGGATTTCAAGCAAGTTTTATTGTTTTGGCTCTTGGTACAATAATGCTACTGCAAAAATACATGTTTTACAATTCATCCTCAGCTCCACTTCAGCAAACTGCCCAACTATGTATCTTTTTTACCTGTCGAGACAACCTCTCTCTTTCGCAAAGCGCTGGAAGGCACCCATGGGATCGGATCCTGTGCTAAGAATGAAGACCAGTGGGGTGGAGGGAGACATGTCGTTATAGAGATTGGCCAGGTCAGCTGGAGGGTTTTCCACAAACTGCTTCCCAAGGCTGACAATCACAAACTCTGTGGCTGCAAACACCACCTGGACAGAAAAGAAAGAAAGTAAATCATAGAGTAATAGAACAAAGAGGATAGGTAGAAGCAAGGACAGAGGGTGGCACAGTTTATGCATGAGAAGAGTCTGACAGAGAAAAAGGTAAAGAGAAAGCATAAATATAAAGAAAGTAAGTGAGAGGGATAGATATAAAAATAAAATTTGACTAGTTTCTAAGATCCAATCTTTGGCAAGTCTGGTATTATGGGAGTAGACAGCAAAAGGTGTCGCTCATGGCTGATGGGAGATTTTTCTTTAAAGCACCCACAGGAAGCACATTTAGATGACACGTGAGCATTGGGCAACATGATAAAAAAAAAATAGTGTAATTAGCCAAGTCTTTTATATATAAAATCAATGGGAACTCCACTGATCCCACCTATCAAAGTCAGTTTACGAGTCATTAAGAAGTCTACTCATCCTTTGAAAACAGCTATTTAATGTCTTCTGTGTCTCTGGAACAAGATTTGTCAAACATGAAAAAGTAACCTTTGCATAATGGCACACTGGCGCTTGACCCACACTAGGGACTAAAAGTCTGGATATCTTTGTCTTTGCTGCATCTATTTCAATTAGTCTTTAACTCTCTTTTCTCTTTTCTGAGCCTCCCAACTTTATGGAAGTGTAACACAATATAGCTGGAGTGCTCTTTTAATAATAAAAGATCTGCTGAAATGGACAACAATCAATCTCCTCTGAAATCCCTTGTGACCCTGTAGACCTGAAAACAAACAAGAATGGCAAAACTTTGATAATTAAAGTATCTTCCTGTAGCTTTAATCCAGGTTTACCTTCTCTTCAATGAAGCTCTTGATAAGGACCAGCTTCTGGAAGGCCCCCAACCTCTCATTCCAGTAGCCTCTGATCCCGCTCTCCTGCTTCTCCTCTTTGGACTCCCCAAGAGGAGGCAACTCTGACACATAGCCTTCCCAGTTCTCTGGATTAATAGATGCCTGAAAACGTCCTGAAGGAGATTCAACTGATTTAATGCTACACAAATCCTTATAAGTGATTTTATAAGACCTTTGCACGGTGGTGCACATATAGATTTGTACACTGTGTGGTAGAAGAATGGTAGATGAATGATTAGAATAACTAAGCCTGACAGTGAGAAAGGACGTTGTTCTATGTACATCGGTCATTCAAGTTTTTATCAGAAACATGACGTGCTGATAATGCCAATGCGTTCTAGATTAGCCAGACCAATAACACAAGGGTTGGGTTACCGAGTTCGATGTGGATGCAGGTTTTGGTGATTTCCTTGGAGATGCCCTTGAAGCAGGGCAGTGTGTCCTCCAGCTCACAACATGTCTGCCAGTAAAAATCACTTAGCCATGGCACATCTGGCCGTTCTGCATAGTCCTGGGAGATAAAGAAATAGAAAGGGAGATGACATACATATATGTTAGTATATTTATATATGTAGCGTGTGTGTATGTATGTGTAAACGTATACATACGTATGCACAAGTGTGTATGTGCATGGGCAGGGGTATGCATGTATACATGTGTATGGTTGTGAGTAGGTAGAGTACATGTATGTTGTGTATATATAACCATGGGCCACTGCTATATGAGAAGTGCGGTTCATCTGTAACCCGAGATTAGAGTTTATTCCAGGACATGGATAAATGCAGTGAACTTACTTAACCATCTTGTTATTTTGTTTTAAATCCTTTTTTTATCCTGTACTTGAACGAATACATGCAGAGCTTTGTTTCTGTAACTTTTCCCTGAGCATGAAATTAATTTTAAAAAAAAAAGAAAAAAGAAAGGGAGATGATTACAACAGTAAAGAAAGGGGGAGAGGAGATGGGAAAAAAAGAAGGACAGACCTTGAAAAGACAGACAGTAAAGAGGAATTGAAAGCATGTCAATAAAAATGTGACAGGGGATGATTCAAAACATCAAAGGCAGGTAGTCCTACATGCGACAGATAAGAGACGGTGATGTCGGCAGGCATAGAGATGCAAAGACAAATTTGAAATTCATTCAAAATTAGCAAGAGAAGCGTAGATAATAGATGTGTTGAAGATGCAATGTATGAGACAGGAGGCAGAAACACAGAAGGTGAAGGAGAGGAAAGAAAGGACACCATTAGCATGACGATTACGACGGCTGACAGGCAGCACCTCCACTCTAACTAATGCCATATAAATGGGAGCCAAATAGTGGGTGAACACAGGAATATACCCCTGGGTGGCACTGATCTATATTGTGGTCTCAAAACAATCTTCACTCATCAATAAAACCAGAGCTAAGTCTCAAAAGACCTTTTACTTGTTGCTCTGTACTACATTTCCCCTTCTTTATTACCCAAACCAACGTACCACTGGGGTTTTAGAGGAAAGATCAGAATACTTATTGAGAAAGAAAAAGTAAAAGGAAAAGGGAATAAGCAAGTTAGAAGTAGACACTGTTCTGAGAATTGGATTCTAAGGAGTCTGCATGACCTCATAAGGCCCCTTTGGACTTTAGGGGTGTCCAGAAAGGCATCCATTAGCATGCTACATGCAGGCTGCATGTACGACTGAGAAACAGTCTTATCGCACCTTTGTTAACCTCTCCAAAGTATTTTGCCTTTCTCTTACTGTGTGTGTTTTTTCCCATGAGTCTCAGTAGTTCCTCAGCAACAAGCCAGCCAAGAGAGAGAGAGGATGATTGCCACTTTGTGACAAAGGACTTTTTTTTTCTGTATCAAAACAATCTCTACATGAGAGGGGGGGGGGGGAATGAAGACACTGCCTACAGGCAAACCTTGGGGTATTTTTGTATGGGGAAATAAAATGAGATCTTGTTTATCTGCAGTTAAGAGGATCCAGCCAACAATTTCAAGAAATTTCTCTATTTTCCTCTAATAAAAGAAAACCTGGGAGCCAAATAAGATGGAGAAAAAAACATTGTTTTTTTTTCATTTACCACTCATAACAGTTAAAAATGGGCCATTATCTCTGTATTCCTCCAGGCAATTAAGCCTCATGCCTTACGATTTGTTCTGGCTTCAATGGTCAAATCTCCTTACTGACAGTCGGCCATTTTCACATATTCAAACTGATATAATCATTCTTCTTCTCCTTTTCCCCTAAGTGGCTAAACATTATGAAAGCCCATTTCTTTCTAACCACTGATACACCAATATCTCATTGAAAAATAAAAAAAAATGCATGAACAATAGCTTTTTAAAACACCAGCAATCTATCCACATCAATTTTTTCACATCCCATTCAATTTCCCCACCCCACCTTTTCCAGGGAAGCAGCTGCTCTTAGGAAGTGCTGCCACTCAGTGTCTGAGATCTCGTCGCGCTGCTTCATGATATCTACACACAACATGAAGCTGTAGATAAGCTTGTGCTGCTCAAAGAGGCCGCGAGACACGTTGATGTAGGAATTGAGCAGGATCTGGTCCAGCAGGATCTGGAGACGCTCTTCCAACACGCTGCTCTTCTCGGACGTCTCGATGGTGGAGTTAAAAAGCTGAGGTTGGAGAGAGAAACAAACAAGAGAGATATTCAACAGGAAGAAAATAATGATGTTACAAGGGTGGAAATTCAGAGGGATATTTGTCTGTGGCTTGTAAAACAAAGCACAGGTGCTTTTTACTCACCTGTTTGAAGTACTTGAGGGAGAACTGGTACATTGAATCGATCTCAGAGAGACTGGCGATGACAAAGTACAAGACAGAACCTCTGGTGGCTACAGGTCGGTAGCGCTCTCTTGCAGAGTTGATCATTAGCTCAGTGGCCTCTGCCTCCTCAAGACGATGCTTTATAGTCTCTGATGTTACCTGAGGAAGGTGGAAATAGAATGGAAAAGACAAAGGAAAGAGAGGAATAGCAGCAAAACAAGAACATCCAAGATGTTTTAGAAGTAAGGAAGGGAAAAAACATGACAATATGACATTTCCAAACAGGAAATGATCTATTTAGATGATGACAGATGATGCCAAATTCATCATCCAAATAGCGCAGAACAAGAAAAACATCCTTATGAACTTCATGACCTTTACCTTTGACTCCTGGAGAGTCTGAACTAGCTCCTCGTTGTCAAGTATATTCCCCTCAGAGGTAAAGAGAAGCTTGAGGATGCGGTCTTCAATATCTTTCAGCTGGTTGCGGTCAGCGTTGATGCGCACAATAAGCTCATTCCTCTGCTCTTCAAGATGTGGACTCTCTAGACGCACTACATCACTGAGGAGAGGAAGAAGGGTTGGAAGAAGATGGGAGTAAAGAAAAGAATTTGGGAGAAAGAAAGTAAATGTCATGCAAATAGTCATTACTGTATAGTGGTTTGTAAATGTGTACCATCGTATGTGATATCTGTTTTTTAGTGTGTCTACATGGGTATGCACCTAAGCAGTTGGTCCTCCAAGCCAGACTTGGTCACAGTGAAGTTGATGATTGTAACTTTGATACACACCTGAAACGCAACAGGAAAACACACACACACACACACAAGGCATTAAACAACACACAGATCATCAAAGATGTATTTCCAGTATTGTTATCTGCACATCTACAATTCACTTAATGATTTTAACTGCTGCTGGCTTACATTAACACTGCAGTAAAAGCTTGCATTCAAGGTGCTGCTGCTCTCTTGGACATGTGTTGAATAAAAGTGTATTGCACAGTGGGCGAGCTGGCAGGTGACTACATCTTTTGACAATGCATGAAAACCAACCATATAAAGGTTCTTGTTTGTGTTACTGTTTTTGCTAGTTCACAAAATGAGTGTGCCTTTTCTCAAGCCTTGAAATATCAGGTTGCCATTGTTGTGAGCTGTTTGGAAACTCTTCTCAAAAGTTCTTTAAGGCAACCAGAAGAGGTGTTTCGGTATTTGCTCGATCCAAGAGAAATAAACACCACCTGCCTCAACCACAGTTTGACCAACCATCTGGAGATTTTAAGGAGTGTGTGTACTGTCCTTACCTCTGGTAGGTAGTGTGGGTTGGCCATCTTTGTGGTCATATAGAATCTGAAGTTTTTGTCATAGTCAATATCTGAGTCTCCAAGTCGGATCAATGTCCGTCCACCGGCCACAAATGTCTGCTTCAGCAGGATGGGCTCCAGAGCTGGATCCAGGGACTCCTTTAACTGTACACACACAATACAATAATGCAAGAATTTACACACACATGGTAAAAGATAACACTGTTCAATAAAGGTCTCATAGTTAAATACATGTCGCCCTGTGGAAGTACAGTGGCCAAATGCTTACAATGTAAATTATACACAACACCCACTGTACTTTTCACTTAATTAATAATGAAAGTATATTTTACCATTTATCATCTCGGATGATCAAACACATTTTACCATGACACGGGCAGTGTGTTCCTACCTCCTCTAGCAGTACAGGCATGCCCATGCGGATGGCATTCTCCAGAGTACGGAGGAAGCTTGGATCTGTCAGCTTGATCACCTTTAGCCCATGCTTTGCCTCCTTGGAGCGTATCCACCGGTTGGCCTGAGTGGGAGAAAATTAACCTTCATCTAATGTGATAATAAGATTGCCTGTGTACATATTTTGCATATGATGAGAATGAATGTTAGCACTTAATGTTATTTCTATCAAATTACAAATAGTGAACGTAGCAATGGCAGTGTGGCATGAAAAGAAATAACAACACTGTAGTATGTGGTCACGTTCTGTGCTGTGGGAGACACAATCAGACATGGAAGCCTTCATAAAAAATGTATCAGAATTTCTGTCTAATCCATATTTGCATGTGTCTGTCTATGTACAGCGAAAGAGACCAGCTGTCCTCATGAAAAGAACAATAGAGTTACAGAGAGGGAGGAGGAAAAAAAAGCACAAACATGACAGGAGAGAAAATTAGACTTGTCAGTGGTCAGGCCACAGAACAGTAAGCTACAAGGAGGCTTAAAAAAGAAAGCTGTGACAGTATTTCCATGAATGTTTGTGTGTCTGAGAGAGAGCAGGTTTGTGTATGCACATGTGTTAGTGTGTGTTTGGTTCTATGTGGGCTTTAGATATGGGTGAATGTACTGTATAGATGGGTTATCCTGTTTATTTTGTGTGTACAGTGTATTGCTGTGACTATGAGAATATTTTAATATGTGTTCTTGGAAACCACACACATTTATGCAAGTATGCCTGAGTATCTTTATGTTTATGTAAAACATGACAAAATTTATGCTGACAACATATTTGCATTAAGACAGTGTATTAAAAAGTGTCTGTGCTGTTGAAAAGTACCACAAATATGCATTGTCCCAAAGAAAACAAACAGATGTGCTGAACATGACACATCGTTTCTGTGTAGGGAAGCTGGAAATTATGTATTTGTCCTCAGGCAGGGGCAGACTGACAGTGTCCTAAGATGGCCACTCAGTCTGATGGTCAGTGGCTTTAGCTTCTATAGATCACACCACAGACTTTTATATCGGGTCATCAGACAGTCTAATCTGTCCAAACACTACTATGGTTCTTCACTGTGGCCATCAGAGAAAAACAAGGCACAAAACAGGAAGACGTTTCGATGCAGCTGTTGCTCTCTTAGACACATGCATGTAAAGAAATCCTTTATATGTTGTTGGAATGTTGTTTTTGAGCATACAGTAAATGGGAAGAAAAGTGAGTCCAAACAGAGGGCTTCTTGGAGAGAATAAGTGATGAACAGATGTTGCATGTCTCAAAAGACGCTTCATTTTACTGTTATTTCAATGACTTCAAATTAGCAAAAGGAAACTACTAAGAAATTTCTATTTTCAAAGGGTTTCTGTTCTTAACACTGGTACTGCAGCCATGTAACTCAAATAATAAAATAAATAAAAGTAAAAGCATACTCAATTGTGTACTTTTGTACTTTGACTCATTGTGTATTCATTTAAAGGTCCTTCACATTAAACAGTGTGTGAAACTTTGGGATGGATGAATAAATGGGAATTCAAAACCTCGTAATAATCAGCCGACTGGTTAACTGATCAATTACAACAAACAAACAAATTCACAACTGAAAACCACTGAATGCTGCCTGGATACATAATTTGCTAATTCACCTGATCCTGTGGGTCAATCATAAGAGGCCAGCGGCGGCCCTCCGTCACCAGGATCCCATTCTCGGTAGAGACAGTGTCACGAGGCAGACCCTCTGTGTTCCACTGGCGGATGACATATGGGTCACCCAGGATGTTGATAAGGCTGAAGCTGGCACTGATGGGAATGTTCAGTTCCTGGCACTGTATTATCCACTGGTCAATAAGCTGAGGAAAAAGGGCAAATACGCATTATGCACAATGTGTACAATTTCTCCTTTTTAATCACTATCTTATCACAGATAATATTGCTTTACTTCTATGTTTTAATAATGTAAAAAACGATTCAGTTTAGTGCCATTACCATATATCTGTTCTGTACTGGGAACTGCATCTTAAAGCAGTAATGCGAGTGCACCACTGAGAAACAAATTAGCCTAATTTAAAAGGGTGGAATGTGCTGTATTGCAGTGAAATGTGAGACTCTACAGTATGCTCATAGAGGAACTACCAGTGGTCCCATACTGAATCCTGCAGTAGCCCTAAAAGCTTTTTGCCACATCACACTGTACCTACCAGCTGCCTGTAGTGAGAAGTGAAAGCTCCATAGTAGGCCACGCAAGCAGCTGCAATGAAGACATTCCCTACAACATTGATGATCTCTTGCTCAAACAGGGCAACACTTTCATCCCAGCGTACTTGCTCGTCACCAAGAGCAGAAGTTAGTTTCCCTGCCCTGGTCAACCGAGCCTGTGTCAGAGCCATGGTGTTAACTGTGAGAAAGGAAAGTGGTCACAAAGACAGATTCCAATGGGTTATAAAATCTCTTGAAAATTGAAAGAGATTGCAGACATATGAGAGAGGACTGATAGAATTTGCACCATCTCTACAGATCTCCATACAACAGGAATGAATTCATATAAGATATAAAGAAGAAAGGCCGTTAAAGACCCAGGTAGGCTATAGTTTAAAGTGGTAACGTTAAGGCCCTCACCCAAATCCTCTTTCTCATTTATGCTGCTTTCGAACTGATCCTGTAGGATTTTGATCTGGTCCTCCACCTCTTGTAGCTTTTGCTGCTTCTCCCTCAGTGTAGCCATGGTCACATCCAGCTCCTCCTGCAGTGGTTGGGATAGAAGTAGAAAGGGACGTTGGAAAATACTATTAGTGAACCATTTAGACAATATTTTGTCGAGGATGTTTTAATTGTAATAGCCTTGACAAAGCAATAGGCAGCACTGGGACTTTAAAGCATGAGTATATAAAGCACTACCTGTATATGGTTAAAACTCATATTCATATAGTACTCCATGATACTGACCTGTGCCTTAGCCAGTTTTTCTCTCTTGGGGCCGACTTCTTTGAGGACTCTGGAGTAAAGATCCATGGCTCTGACCCACATACACATTGATCTACAGGCTTTGGATACCTTCTCCACCTGATACCATTTAGAAGGAAAACAGAGAAGTAAGAGATAGAAAAATCTACATGGCTCTGTTTCCATTCCAACTCAAAACTGCCAAAGACTTTAAACACCAATTTCACCACAATCTGAGCCAAACTATTTGACCGTTTGTCGTATCAGAGCGTTTGACATGAACATGAATCCAAACAAACCTTCTCAGGTATGAAATCAGGGTTGTTGATGTATTTTTGCAGCTTCAGCAGGATCTGAGGCTTGATATTATCCTTGTCATAGTCTGTCAGACGCCTAAGGAAATTGGCATCTCCCAGTAATTGTTTGGCGCCGGGCCAGTCTGGTCTGTAAGGAGATGGGTCAAGGGTTGTGACAAAAGGGGGACTGAGAAAATGCTTAATACTAATTAATACATGTGCATGTGCGGCTTAAATTGGGACAAAATAAATCTGTTAAAATATCAATGTCTGATTTTGAATTCATTCCAATCTGCTGTAACCAATGGAATTTCAGCCAACCGTAGTTCCCATTTTTCAAGATAAATTGTGACAGGAAGTAACAATATAACGAGAAAAAAAAAACTACTTTTAAGGTAAGAAGACACCATATTTAGTTTCCAGTTGTATACTCTGCCATGCATTGTACCTGAATTATTTTCATGACAAGGATTTTTTGGGAACGGCCATGATGACCAGAAAGACAAAAGTATGATCAACCATTCATATTCATGTAACATTTTTAAAGTACTAGCAGTCAGTGAAAGTTTTACATAGTGCTGGCACAGTGAAATAGTGGCAGTTGAAGGATAAAAAAGATAGGATATTGGGGAGGATTGGATTTAGTGGAGTAATGCAGTAGATTAATGACTGATGAAATTTAAGGGTTGACAGAGTGATGAGTGCCGAGTCATGAGATGGTTGAGTAATCCCTCTGGATGCTGACTAAACAAAACATGTGGGATTAAAAAACTAGCCCCAAATCTCTTGGCAGAACTGCAAAACAACAAAGAAGATTGTGATTAGAATGATGATGACTTAAATTATGCTGAGAATAATTATGCTGAGGATATCAGCATAATCATTATCAACCACCTTGAGAGATGATGAAGCTGGCTAAAGTGATGATCGTGGTTATGGTGATGGATCATCATGACAGATGGAATGATATCAGGATGCCTGATGATAATCTTTTTTTGAACAAACATTTGGCAAATTCTATTCTATTCTTGCTATTTTATATTCAGTGATCCTAGATCAAAATTGATGCGTGTATGCACGCCATTGTTTTGTTTTAGTCCAACAGAATTACACACTATTTAAAGATAATAATTTGCCACTTCATTTTTATAATGAAGTCAGAAGAGCAAGCATTTATTTGGCATCAAATAGCATCTACCATTTCTAATTTGATGTTTTTCCTTCCAAAACAGAATATCACAGTGTGGCATAATTTAGTGAGTTTCCAAAGTTTGAAACAATGTGATATCAGATGGGGAGACAAAGACAATTTTATGTTACTAGAGAGTCAGAGAGATAGGACTGTTCAACAATCTTTGAGGAAGTCTTGTTTTTTAGAAGAGAGAGGGAAGCATACTGACTTGCAGTTGAGCAGGATGCAGACAGCCTCCATGACCGTCATGACTAGATCTGGGGGTTTGGTGAACACCTTGATCTCAGAGATGTCAGCCTTGTCCAAGGAACTAAGGGCTTGATTGGCTCGTTCCAAGGCTGGCAGAGCCTCATCCAGGTCTCTCTGGGCATCATCAGCTATAGCCTGGGTATCTTCAGCTTTGACCTTGGCTAAAGCCTCGTCTTCTTTCACTACTTTACGCACCTGTGGTAAGGATGTATTTTTGTGTTACACGCATGAACACACATACACTATAGCAATGAGATAAAAGCTTCATTCAGTACTTTATAGGGAGGGACAAATTGGAGAAAAGTTAATTATATTTGTTATTTTTATTAATGAGTAATTGAATTACCTCGTCAGCACTCTCCTGGTCGACAGCCAGTTTCTCCATGAGGGCATCAACATCAATGGATTTCTGTTTCAGAACTGGCTCCAGAGCAGACAGGTCCACTTTCATTTTGTCCACTAGTTCATTGGTCTCAAGCAGCTTGGTCAGACCATTCTTCACACGGTCCCTGGCCTACATATGAACACAATCCCACATATATTTATTATGCATATTTTGCTATGTAGACATAATCTACAAAATAAGAAAAATGTGTTACAGCCACAAAGATGCTTATCACATATACATATACAGTCACCACCAGTCAGTAGCTAGTTTCTTCTTCAAAAATGTCAGGTAAAGGTTAATTATTAACACCACAAATAACAACGTATCACTTGTAGTGATAACTGCATTTTGGTGTTTAGCCTTACAAGCACTAACTGCTGTCTCTTGTCTTCGAGCATGGACAGGTAGAGATTAATGAGCTCCAGGTAGGAGGTAGGCGTGGTGTAGTATCGGCGTCTCAGCTCTGAGTAGAAGCGCTCAGCCATGTCAGTGACGCTAACATGTATCTCCACACAAAGGGCTGAAAAGCTCTGCTTCAGTTCCTCACTACCAAAGTCCACATTCTGGAAGAAGGCTTGAGAGACAGTGAGCAGCGCCTCACGGGGCCACTGGGATGGTTTAGGGGAAGAGAGGAAAAAAGAGGTAAGGTTTTCAGCACAGGTGAGGAAATGTAGATTTGTTTTTGAGCTATTCTTTATTAAAGTGAATAAAGTGAATAAAGCGATTAAACAGAGTAGCAATACAAAGACATAAAACACTTTTCAAATGCAATAATAAAGAAATTCAATGAAGATGTAAATTACAAGCTTCTGCAACTGAATTAAAACAAAAAAAATCAGTATTTTAACAATAGACATAATTAAACGATATGACTAAAAAGCCATACACTACAATCCTGAAACAGAGCACAGATGTAGAGAATGGCAGATGAGATAGTACATATTTGCAAAACAAGTACTATAGTAACAAGTTACCATAGACAAGAGTGATATCCTATCAAACATGTAGAGGATCACTTAAACATTTTTGTGCTTGTGCATGTCTAACAGTTTTCTATGCATAATAATTACATGATAATCATCTTCAATTTCACAGAATTAATAGACGTGGTCAAAAAATAAGAGCTATCTCAGAATACCTGTACAAACCAGTCAATGGTGCAGCAGTTGACCAGTGATGGGAACATGCGACAGCGGGACCTAAAGGCATCGCCTACGGGACTCATACACAGCACAATGTGCAGCTTCTCCCGCACACGAGAGATGAAATACTGGAATACCTGTAGGCCACACACACACACACACACACACATGCACAAATGCAAACAAGGTTTCATTATTTCTGGATGGTTGGACTCAGTAGGCAGCGAGCATTAAATGTTGATGTTTTCCTACAGCTCGCTTGGGTACACTAATTCTATAACTGACGGCATTTGCTCAGAGACTATGGCTATTTTGGCCATGGTATGTGTGTTGTTTCTGAAATGCTATATTCTTAACATAACACTTAGTTCTTATTACCTTCTTTTAGCAACTGACAGTTTTACTCTGCAGCTTTTGATACTGATGATCTCTTGATTTTATTTGAACATCTTAAACATCAGGTGGGCATATCTGGTATAGTTTTAAATTGGTTTTGTTTAAATCTCTATGAAATAACCCTTGTGCTGCCACTGGTGTTGCCATTGGCAGTCTGCCTCAGCTCCTTGCAGTTGAGAGTCTCCTCAGGGATCAGTCCTTACTCCTTGGTTTTATCAGGGGCTTTAACCTCAAATCTGGGTCTACAAAGGTTAGCCTGGAGTCTCCACTGGTTGCCTGGCAACCTTACAGTGACGACAAGACACCAGGAAAGTAACTGTGCTCCACCAAGAAATAGTCTGGCAAATGACCCCCCTTTATAACCACAATGTGTGATTTTTATGCTTCAGTTTTTTCACAAATTAAAGCTAAGCTAAGCTAAACTAAGCTAAATTAATTGTCTCACTTTTTGCTTTTGATGGCTAACTTCCTTTTTTCTGGGTAGCTGGGTAGCTAGCTCTGGGTAGCATTAACACAGTTAATGTCCATGGATCTCAATTCACCTTCTTCCAGCATCCCATCTCACAGCAGAAATATTGATACCATTTTTGACAACACGGGTAAACAATGTCCAATCCTGTTTCCTTTGTAACATTTGATGAGATCATTTTACTTATTTTGTTGATGTTGACTGTGACAAATTAAATGAATAAATTATAGAAATTAAAGCTTTCAAAAAGCAGAACCTAAGCATACAGGTTGCGAATTTCTGCAACTTTACAACGCAAAAAATTGCTCTGATAATCTTCACAGACAATCTGTTTATTTGTACATGTGGTCGATAATTTATATACCAAATTCTATTTTTACAGGTGGAAGGATTTATGTTTTATATAGTATGTGTTTGTGTCTGAGCCTACCTCATCCCTGTTCTCTTCACTGATTCCAGCCTCTTTGGCTTTAGGGCGGGTGGCAGCAAGCACTTGTTCTAGCTCATCTTTCTCAAAAAGGTTGGGTACCTCACCAGAGTTCAGCATGTTGTTGATATCCTCCAAAAATTCCTCCACCACAATCTACAACAAGTGAGAGTCGACAGATCTCAATACACTTGTATGTGTAAATCTACATGTGTACAACTTCCTGCTATTTTCACATCAGCCTAGTTCTTCCTTCGTACCTGAGTATCCGTAAAGAGGAACACCATATTTTTTCCCTCCACCCCAGCCATCCTGTATAGCCTCCTCAAGTCTTCATGAAAGCTGTCATAGTTGTAGCCTCGACTCAGCTCAATCTCGAAGCATTGGTACCCACACATGTGGGATGCCAGTCGTGTGAGAGACTGCTTGCCTGTGCCTCCCACCCCTACTAGCAGAGCATTGCCTCTCTCCTGGCGGATCATACGGGCAATCCTAGAAGATGAGATAGGCAACATCATTAACACTTGCAACAAAACAACAGGATATGTTGGGGTTACAAGAAAATTTACATATTTATAGATCGTTATTTCCATGCCAAGAATGCCGTGTATCCTTTCAGCATTTTGTCTTTGAGTAAGACACTGTAGCCTTTCATACTTTTATTGTTAAAAAAGAGATTTGTGTGGCGTGATATACCATGATAAACTACTACTTTTGCACAGATGAACAAAGACTTGGTGTACACAAGCAAATCAATTATATCAAACTCTTCTGAACATTTAAGAGACACCTTATCATCTGCAGAAACAATAATAATAACAATAATAATGCATTTTATTTATGGGCGCCTTTCAAAGCACTCAAGGGCACCTTACAAGACACAGTTAAAAACAAGCAGCGATGTATCAAGACATCATAAAATCAAACAAAGCTTTGATATACAATAAATTAATACAATAGATAGGTATAAAATCATCATCAGTGCAAACGCCAATGTGGGTTTAACCATCAGAGTAAGGATCAGACCAAATATGCCAGTTTGAAAAGGTGTGTTTTGAGACAGGATTTGAAGGTGGAGACAGAGTCAATATTGGGTATGTCTAATGGGAGAGAGTTCCAGAGGCAAGGGGCAGAACAGCCAAGGGCTTTAGATCTCATGGTAGCCAAGAGGGCAGATAGTATAGTGAGTTGGATGGCTGAAGAGGATCTGAGAGTACGACAGGTTGTGTAGATATGAAGAAGTTGAGAGAGGTGCTAGGTTATGAAGGGCCTAAAAGGTGAGAAGCAGAGTCTTGTAATCGATACAGTATTTAACAGGGAGCCAATGAAGTTGCTGAAGAACAGGAGTAATGTGATCTATGGAAGGAGTTCAGCTAATGATACAGGCAGCTGAATTCTGGACCAACTGAAGTGTATGAAGACCGAATAGGACAGAACTGCAATAGTCAATACAAGATGTAATCAAGGTGTGAATGAGAATGGTGGTGCTGTCAGGTGTAAGCGATGGGCGAAGACAATTAAACCTGCAGTGTGGAACTTTTACATATAAGTGAACATCCATTACATTCAAGCCCTTGCTAAACGAGTTCACACAATGCTGATTAACCCTATCAACGCCAGGCAAATCTTTGTATTCATAGTATATGGAGTTTATAATCTGGTGTCAGGTTTGACATTCCCACACTGGCCTAGTGGACTAGAGACTTCCGCCAGCCAAGCCAGCTAACTTCCATTTAGCTCTCTGCTAACTTGAATGGGGATGAAATAATTAAATCATGCAGCTCTTCTAGACTTCCCAAATGTTATCGGACCAAATGGATCAAATTCTAGTGAAACAATAGTGAAACAACTCATTTTGTGGGGGCTGTGACGCTCAAAACACTTAATCCACTGTTTGACAGTAGCAATGGAGTAGGCTAGAGCAGAACCTATGACGTAAGCATGTGTCCCCCTTCTGGCAGTGAAAGCACTGCCAGAAGGGGGAGAGAAAAGTCCCGCACTCCAGCTTTAATACTGAATAGGTGGACGTATGCAGACCGAGTAACATTGTTCATGTGAACTTCAAAAGATAATGTACTATCCATGACATACTGCATCTATCATTCTATGTATTGTATCTGCTTCTATCAAATACTGAATTATAACTGCACAATTTCCAACAAGAGACAAACAGTATTACTGCACACATACAGTATTGTCACAGTTGCTGAGTACGTCAACGTGTCTCTTTCCTCACTTCACAGTTGGTACCACCTACAGCTAAAATCCATTAACCACCAACTAAGGAGTCATCTTACATAAAATCTGTCAATTCAGTGGCGCAGATTTGCATGTACACACCTAGAGACATGCTCAACGGCGTCCTGGAAGAAAACCAACTTGGTCTCCTTGCAGAAGGTCATGTTGTAATCATCAAGGTAATCCTGGAGAACAGTCTGAATCTTATTCATGTCTGTCAGATCCTCATACAGACGATCTTCTTTCTCTGCACCCACCTACGGATATATAATATGATGGAAGGCAAATGGAAGGCAGAGAAAATAAAATCTGTCAGGTATTACAGTGTAGAATCTAATATTTTCTGAACTTAACAAGCATTTTCCAAAATAAGATAGAATCTGACCTTGATGAAGTCTCCAAATATGATGGGCTGAGTCACAAAGTATGAGGGCTCCAAGCTAATACCAAAATATTTGCCTGGCAGAAAGAGAGAGAGAGTCAAAAAGAGGGGTATTCTTCAGCACGTAAAAGGAAAATAAGGGAAATGTGCAGGACTCAAACAATTTGTGCATTTTGAAAAGTGAGCCATCGGGGCTGTGTTTGTGAAAATTCTTACTGGCCATCTCACAGACGATGGTGTTAAAATAAGTCTTATCTTGATTGTTGATAAGTCGATCATGGAACACCCGCTGACACTCATGGCAGAAGAGACGGAAGATCTGGGTCTTATCTCTAACCTGACTCGGCTCACACTGCAGTATACCTGGACATCAAGAGAATAAAAGATGCATGGGGAGAAGGATAACTGGATGTAACTGGATTATTTTGTTTATTTTTTATCTTTCCCTGAAATGCACATAACAAATCCACAGGCGCAAAACAAGCTGAATTAATGTAAACTAAGACACAGCTTGACTGGGTAACAGTTTTCAACATTATCAAAAATGCTACAGAGCTACAACATAAAATGACAAAGGAAATAGAAATAAAATGAAATAGCTCTAATGATGAACCTTTAAATGCATGTCAGTGAGTGTGGAACTTGTTGGAGAATAGACACATTTTCACATTAGTGTCTCTGAAAATGCTTTAGGTTTTTAATGTTCCCCTCTAAGAAACCGCTTTGCTTATGGTTTGCATTGAATGTATAATTCAAAACAAAACTAACCCGACATGGTTCCAAATTGGAGCCATATAAAGATACAGTTATGAATACATATGTAGGGAAACATAACAGAAGATGAGGTGGCATAGAGAAAGGCCATGTGAGGTCAGCAATATCAGAATATGGAAAGAGTGGGTGTAAGTTTATTACCCCTCAACAACAGTATGTATTGCTATCAGGCACTGTGTGTTTGTACAAGTAGTGTGTGGCGATGTTGAACAGGTAGTGTATGGAAAGCAGTCATAGTAGTCACTTGAGGTCATCTTTGTGCTGTAATGACGCCTGCTGGGTAAAGGGAGAGAAAGAGAGATGGAGAGAGGGGAAAAGAGGCAGAGGGAGTGATGGTGCAGACGATTTGGGGCTGAGACAGAGCTTGTAAATATTGCTAATGTGGCTTATAGAGATAAATCATAGCTGTGCTCCATGCTGTGGAGGTATAAAGATTTAGACTCCCTATCTGTCAGTCTCTTTCAGTAAAGTTTAGTTTGTGCTGTTGAGGAAGAGAGAGGGTGTATATTCTGCATGCCAAAATTTCTGAAACCCAATTAAATATACATTTCTACTACTGTCCAACGTCTGCACTGTAGTTATGACAGCTGCAACTGTTCTCTGCAGAGGCCTGGCTGTACGATTACCTCTATGTGTGAGTCTGTGTGCACCAACTAGGTCATCAACCATGTCTCACCTTGGACACACTTGGAGAGGTCCCTGAGATTGAAGACATAGTGGGACTTAGCTGGAGTGGGCAGCAGATCCACACTCAAACGGTCGTAAATCTCCACAGCTGCATCCACAATCTGTCCGGCGCAGTCCTTCACTGCTTGGGAAAACTCACTGAGGAAACCGCTCAGGATGGCCTGGAGGAAGGTTGGGAAGGAAAAGAGTATGACTTAAAAAAAATAATAGCAGCATATAATGGAAAAAATAGCAAGAGTGAGATATCATAGAGCTTTAAAGTCGTAATAGCACATGTGACAACTCATCGAGGGTCATAATTCTTTGTGTATTGATGTGTTTGTCTGTGTATGTGTGTGTCCTGACTTTGAAGATCTGTTTGAGGCTGTGCTCTGAAGGTGTGGGCAGACACAGCATGCTGAAATGGCGGATGAATCGGGGGGTCACAGGGTTGCGTCCCCCTCCTGGAGGAGCACAAGCTGCGGCGATAGTCATTTCCTGGAGGAGAGAAGGGAGGAAGAATAGGAAAGAAGGGGGGGATTGCCAAAATCAAAAAAGGAAGAAGATCAAGAAAAGTTGAACATCATGCGTCCAATCAGAAACTTCATCAAATGTTTCCAGTGAGAGGACTGGATACACTTGGATGACCTTGTGGTATAGCACATTATCACAAACACAGTAATAATCCTGTGCTAGTTTACACAGGTATGGTTTCTCCCCAATCTATGCTTATGTGTGACTCCAACACGACACACACATATCTACACACCCAACACACATTCACACACTCAGTTACATTATAAGACATCACATGCAGTCTTAAGTACAATCAGTCTTGTGTGTGTGTCTGTTTTTGTGTGGTGGTGGTGGAGGGGGAGGGGTGTAGCACAAGTTAAACTTTATATCAATGCAGAATACAAACATGGGTCCACATTATTACCACACATACAGATGCAAACACACACAGTCACACAAGATGAATGGGCTTCTGATATAAATGGACAAACTTCATTAAAATTCCAACTAGAAAACAATTTAAGTCGATGCTGACTGTGTAAAAACAAAAATAGCTATGTCTACACTTTTTTAACTTAACAGAAAACCAATCAAACATTAAAAAGGCACTCCAATGTTTTGTGAAACATCACCCGGAGTTAGATGAGAACATCGATAATATCAATTTAATCTGTGTCAACTACAGCTCCAGGACCGTTAAACTGAGACCGGGAGCAGGAGGAAACAGCTAGACAAGTTCTGCCTAACGTCCTTTCCAACAACTGCAACTCCAACAACAAGCCGTCTTCTTTGGAGGCTTCATTTTCTGTGTTCACATTTTTAATAATCATCCTCACAGGGGATATAAATCATCATATAATGAAGAATAAATCATGAAATGAACTTTTCTCATAAGGGAGACCAGTAAACCTGCCCATTTCTTTTGCTACTGGTAGTGTATCCGAATGTAACTGTGTACACAGAGATTTCTGACTTTACTCTGGCTTTACATAAGGCTCCACACTGTAGTTGTTTTTCATTAGACACTATGTTCATAACTTAGATTTGTGCCAAACATCAACAGACTATCCTTCCTTACACACAAAGTTAAAGATCTTTCTAGTGAGTTGCTGTTCAGGCAAATTCACAAGTCTGTTCCAAAGTCGAATCATCTCATGTTTGTCTGACGTTTGGAGGTTACCATCCCATATCACCACTGAGGGCCAAAACTGAGTTAAGCTTATGAACTCCTAAAAACGACTGAATAGCTCTGTTACAATTCACAGGTTCATGGAACCGGCTTAGTGCCATAAGCATAATCTGAAACAGGACACACACAAGACTTCCAGATCCAAGATCCTTACAATTTGACTTTGCAAAGCACTGATCCCAGCTCTCTACCTGCTGACATCACTAAAACATTAATACGCTCCTTAAAAGTCAGATGCTCATCCAAAATAAAACATGACAGATAAAATGTGACAGCACTGTTGAACCAAGATTAAAAGTAACTACACTTCCTGCAACTATTTTTTTGCCTGAAATGTACTATTTGAGTTTTATCCTGGCTTACCACTAGTAAGTTGCAGAAATATAAAACAAGACATTATGGCTTAATGAGCCTTAGATTATAATAGCTGAGCCCAGTATCTGCAGCTCCACAGAAATCCTTCCCTCTTGGTTACGTTGACAGCTAACTCTCCTCTAGTTCCCAAAATGTGTGAATGTTTAAATGTTCTACTTAAAATACTTAAAACTGAAGACTAAAGGGCATGTTCACTAGTCTATCTGCAGATTCATAAAAAGGGACAAACACCACATACATATCCATTAATGTCAAATGCACCATGATGATGTAGCTCATCTTATTTTTGCAAATTTGTACCTGGATCTCCTTCCAGAAGAACTTGTTTCTGTCATAGAAGCCAGAAAAGTCTTGGAACTGGCGCAGGAGCTCTATAGGTGGCTGAGAGCCATAACTGTCCAGCTTGGGCATATTCAGATCATCCACAAACACCACTAACTTCTTGTTACCAGGAGCACCTGCATAGAGGGAGAGGGAAGAGGATGAAGAGAGAGGGGCAGATAAAAAGAGTGAGAAAAGAGTTGGCAAATGATTGACAGATGGACAGAAGGTTGATACTTTGTGTAGATGGATTGAAGAAACTGGAATGTGAAGGACAAATAGATGGCTAAATGAACAGATTAACTACCTCATTCAAGGCTTTACCATGCTTCAGCCCATTAACTGCACATTTGTGCCAACTATTTTTGGCAATCAAGTTTTTAGAGACTTTTCCCACATTGCAGTATATGAATGATTGTGTGGTAATGCAGCTGCAAGCCTTTACCCAGAATGTTTTTCCTCTTTTTCTCCAATTTGGACTCAATGATTTCTTGCGTGCGAGCGGAGGAAGTCTGAGCAGAGAAGTTGATGTAGACTGGAAGGTACCCTGCCTTTTCCTGGATACTGTTGAGAAGGCCCCGGGCCACCACTGACTGTCAGGGATAGACATGTAGAAATCAATCAGACACCAATTGCTTTTTGTCAATAAAGTTTTACAATCTACATTGTATGAAATGCAACACCAAAAGTTTAATTTGCAAAAGCTTTTCAATAATTCTCTTGAGATTTTTTTGTTTTGTTAAACCCTAGCACAATAAAATATGAAAGCTCCATAGAAACCCAACACTGACAGACATTCATCATCATGGTATTTCATGTAGACAGTGCAATGACTTTTTCAACCTTTATCTTTATTGTATTCTAAATTTTAGTTTAAATGTTATTATTGATTCATTAATGTGAATTCTTAGTCTTCATTCAAATACTTTTCATTTATTTATGATCTCAGATCATTGGAATTGCCCATTTGTGCCATGGCCCCCATTGCTGCCAGCGTGCACTGTTGGCTATAGGAGACTGTAGAGAACCAAGTGCTTACTCAAATTCACATGGAATCACGAGCCACCTTTTGCTGAAACATAGGATTAACCTTGAGGAAACAAGCAGGGGGTTTCTGGGTATGCAAGGGGACCTAACATTAACACTTTCATAATCTTGACGAGCATGATAAGTATCTGAAGTCCTCTGCATCCAACAAACTGAAGGCTTGAAGTAGGAAGAATTTCCAGAATAAAACTAAAGATAAAAAAGCACACAGAAATTTTCTTTACAGTATCTTCTATTAAATCTTTTTAATAGGCTTATTTTCAAGCGTTTCCACTGGGGATTGTTCTGTACACTCTTTTATGTTAAATCCAATGTTAATATATCTGGTTAACATCTGGTAAATGTGCATTTTATATAATATTCACACAGTGCCCACACATGTTCACAGAAACAGAGGCATGTCTCAGGCTTAACGCACGCACAGGTGCACAAAACAACCAGAACTTGTTTTTGCAGCAACACTGTCAGTTGTATACACTGAAACACCTGGTGATGCCAGAAGCACTACTGCTGGGATCTGAGCTCAGGTTTCAGCTGTGGTGGGGCAGTGATTTTCTTCTATAAGACCCAGATGCTCCATCAAATAGTGGGCAAATAATTATCAACACAGGGTTGTATTTGGGTTCTCTGGTTAATTTAACTTTGTCCATTAGGTTATAGTGCTGCCATCCTAAGCGTAGAGTGTCTGTGTTGCTACTGTATCTGTGAATCCTTACCTTCCCCACCCCAGTGCCACCAGTGAAGAGTACAGAACGTCGCACAGACAGCAGCTTCTCCATCAGATAGCCGTAGCGGACAGTGTCTGTGGTGGGAACCAGCATCTCAAAGAAAGGTTGCTCCCTGTTGTATTTAAATGAAGGGATTATCTTCTCCCATGGCTCCAGACGCTTGTAGCCAAAGTTCATGTACAAACTCCACAGGGTACCATTTTTCGGGAGCTACACAGCACATATGAATGCACAAACAGGCAGACAAACACTTTAGGAAAATTGAATGTAATACATTTCACAAAAATGCATATAAGTGCCTACATGAGACTGTGTGTCATTAGCTACAAAATTTCCTTAAAAATCAGCCACAAATTCGACTCTGTTGTTGATTGTACTTTCTGTCATGTGGTGCTTGGGAAGTTTCCTTGTGGCATGTGAATTAGAACATGTATGCCATATTTGTTTCCCTGAATCCTGCTGTTACTGATATGTGTGTGTGTGTGTGTGTGTGTGTGTGTGTGCGTGCATGTGTGTGTGCGTGCATGTATGTACACAGTTTATATTCCCTCAAGCTTCACAGCTGGGAGTTGGCTGGACTGGCGTCATCTTACAGTAAACATACACAAAACATACACATACAGAGTTCTTTGATACAATAGTTCACATTCACAGCACACCACGAAACAACAACAACATTAGTTCTGTATGAAGAGACAGATGAACAGATGCGGGCACATGTGGCAGACTCCAGGTTTAATTATATCCTTCAACCCTTTTACCTACATACTCACTCCACCTTCAAGTGAGTCATGTTCGTACCTGCCTGTGTTCTCCCTCTGTCAGTAATACATTACCTCAATCATCTGTCACGACTTCCAGTCAAGACAAAACTCTCAAACAATTAACTTCCCATTTCCTGTTTGGCTGAAGGACTCATAATATCAGCCTCCAGCTTCCTTCATTTATTTCTCTGCACCTCATTCTTTACAAATAAAAATGATTCATTTCATTCTATTACCCCCCAATTCGTAGTTAGCTAAAGTGGGCAAGTTAGAATAATGATATGAACTAGACTTTTATAACCTTGGCACAAAGCTCATCCTTTCATCTGATTTACCTTTCCAATATGTTCTTTGTATCCCACTGAAGGAATTACAAAAATGTCTGGATGTTCTTTCTTAATGTCTTCATTTCATAAGTGACTGATATCATAAAGTAGAATCTTCTTTTAGATTAGCTGTGCTCCAGCTAGATACATCCAGTGCCCACTTTGAGTGCTTTGATGTAATATATAATATGATTTAACCTTCAGGCCTTTTCACATATATCATGCTAATACCAGCAAATGTGTTGGCAAATGGATTTGACTCTCAGTCATACAGATGAGGGATAAAATATGCCACGAGTGGCAGAGAAGAGTTTTAAAAGCATCACTGGACATGTGAGGTGCAGTTGACATTTTGTCATGTATATCAGTGTCTTATCAAAGTTTGTTGAATCTGTAAATGTACCATAGAGCAAACAAGACAAAGAGTCTACAGCCATGCCAGCAGCTAGGCACAGTTGTTCTTTAAGGTAAATGCTAACATCAGGATACTAAAATGTAATAATGCGAATATGCTGATCTTCAGCAGGTAACATTTACCAGGGTCACCACCTTCATTTAGCCTGTTAGCATGCCAATATATGCTAGATAGCAATAAACACAAAGTACAGCTGAGGTTGATGGGAATGTCATTAGTTTTGTTGGTATTTGGTCATAAACAAAGTATTGGGCAAATTGAAATTTGACCTGAAAATTGACGTGATGATGGGGCTAGTTGAAAAGTCAGGGGATCACCATAGTCAGTAGGCTTCATCTACTGGGTACCATGAATGTCTGAACAAACTTTCATAGCAATTCTTCCAATAGTTGTTGAGATATGACTGACCAACAGACTGATGTTGCAATACATAGAGGTGTCAACATATGGTATAGCAGGGCTAAAAACCTTCCATCCTGTCCATCTACCTGTGCATGTACTGTATCTGTGGCTGTGTGTACATGTATATACCTTAGCATTGCTGTTGCCTTCAAACTGCCCTCTGACGAAGGTGTCAAAAGCATCCCAGTGAGAGCTGGTCAGGTTGCCTCCTACTGCCCATAAGTAGCAAAATATGAAGGTCTGACATATTACAGCGTTGAGGTGTTTGGAATCCTGACACCAACACACATAAACACACACAAAAGAGGAAGAAGCTCAATCATTAAGTAATGGCATGGTTCAAGCTGAAGCATACACATATATATAACATTTGCTCTTGTTTTTGTGCACTTCATTTCATTTCAATTCATGCATTTCTACCACGTGGTCAGCTATCAGGTATTGGTGTTATGTGGTTGAAGTAAAGGAGCTGCCTTTGCCTTTTGTCACCTGACTTTACCAACCCACAACAAACTGTTCTGAATACTGTTTGAATTTGAGTACTGGCTTATTGTGCAAAGCTAACTAAGATCTGCACTAACAGACTGGTCCTCTGAAATGGAATAAAGTGATAGTTTATTGTGTTTAATGTACCATTTTAAGGTCTGGCCCTCCCTTGCCCAGCAGCAGTGCCTCTAGCAGGGAGCAAAGAGTGTTGACTTTACTGATGTCCACCTGGCGGATCGCCTGGATACAATGCTTCAACACAAACTGTAGTCCTTTCTCCACATACTGCTCAAATAGCTCCAGCAGGTATGTGCGCACTGGGTCTGGGAGCTAGTCAGACAGCAATGAGTGAGAGAAGAAAGACATTTACAAAGAGAGGGATGTACGCAGAGGAGGTTAGGGTTACTCAGTGATTTCTATGAAAATCTTTATCTACTTAACCACTTAACAGGTACAAAAACTGTTGGCTTAAAGAGGAGTAATGGACAGAGCAGACTGGGAAAAAAAAACAGTTCAGTGGAAATCATAAAAAAATTAATTAAAAACTAATAAATTCTATCTTAACACAATTGTTTTAAATGCATCAAAGTTATCCGAGACAAAACCAAGAAAACCAATCCCCTCTAAAAAAAATAAAAGGTTGCTTTTTAAAAACCTGATTGAAATAGTTCAATGGAAAGGTTGAAACAATCAAAGGTAGGTGATAGATGTGGAGAGAGAATTATGGGACACAACAGACTGCAAAGAATAAATTAAACATGACACTATCAAAAAACAGAATATTCTCAGATAATTATATATCAAGACAGACAAAGTGGGAGAGGTCAAAGATGTGAGGAGAGATAACCCGCTCTCGCTGCTGTGTTTAGTCACCCTAAAAGGTTCAGGGCTAATATTGCAAGCTAATAACTGTGATGTGATGTGCTGTCAAGTCTAAATCTAAACTTCTCCTGCTTGTAATGCCTGGAACGGCACATTACCATTCATGTACCAATGCACACAAAGTCAGGAATACAGTTACAAACACGCGCACACACACACACACACACACATACACAATATGAGGGCAATCATGGGGACAGATGAAACTTTAGTAGTCAATTATATAGGGGATGCAGAAGTGTGTTTGATGTTTGAATGATGCTTGGACTGTGATCAGTGGTGCATAACTATGACCTGAGAGAAAACCTGATATGATAAATGTTACAATTACCATGCAGTATTCTATATGTACTACCACTGACCCGTGACCATATAATCATGTAATATTGTTTTAAAAGCAGTTGTATGCCAAGCTTTTAGACACTTTCTAATGCATTTTTGCAACTCTATATACTTAAAAAACTAAACTAAACAAAAAACACCTAGAATTTTACCACCTTGGCTCCTAGACCACTGATCCATGTCTGGACATAGGGCATCCACTTGAGCTCAGCAGGGTCAATATAAACCATCCCACAGCGACTGACTGTGGCTGGAGATGCCACAGCCAAGTCCTGGACCTAAAAACACATAGTAGCACATGTAAAATCTCTTTTGACCTTTAGTCATGAACGTACCAGGTTATACAGGTAAAAGGTAATGAAGGAGATTTGA
Source organism: Thunnus thynnus (assembly GCF_963924715.1). Taxonomy (NCBI): domain Eukaryota; kingdom Metazoa; phylum Chordata; class Actinopteri; order Scombriformes; family Scombridae; genus Thunnus; species Thunnus thynnus. The sequence goes on from NC_089519.1 coordinate 10,367,599, forward strand.
TAAGGTGATCTCAGAGCACAAAATACTGTAGAACTATATGTATATGAAATTGAGATACTGCTTACTAACAAAATCATCAAACTCAACTTCCACTATGTTTAGCTCTAACCTCGAACACCATATGTATGGATGGAGTAAGCTTGATTCGCTCGCTGTTGGCCAGACAGAGCATCTTGTTGTCATCCAGCACAGTGTTCATGTTCTCAATCCACAGGGCGTCAACTGGCCCATCGCAGATCACCCACTTGTGGTCATCAGTGGTGTCGCTGACTGCATCACGGACACTCAGCGCCATTAGTCCATCACGCCACTCCAGTGTCAATGTATTAACCTAGGGCATTGAGGTCAAAAAATGAATGATTATAGAGAGAGAAGTGAATAAACCAGTCTAAACTTCACTCTCCTGCCTACAGTACCTCGCCATAGAGCTCTCCCATCGTGACAGATTTGGGGTTGAGAACATAGGTCTTGACAAGCTGATAGAAGGGGTTGCTAGCCTTGTTCCCTGTGCGATGGAGGGTCTCCAGTGTGTCTGCCAGAATGTTGTAGACAGTGGTCTTACCTCCACCAGTAGGCCCAACCAACATCACACCATGACGCACTATCATGGTCTCATATAGTTGGATCACCTGGTGGTAAAGAAAGAAGGGTAATGGAGTAAAACTAAAATTGCCTACATGTTTAAATACAACACACAGACAGAGTATGTGAAAATTTTTTTTTTTTTTTAAATTTGGGGTAAGTACCTCTTTGAAGGATTTTTTTCTTGATGTCAACAATTCTGATGAAAACAGCTAAACCACAATGAACTGATCATACTAATATGTATTTCTTGAGTAGCAAAGCATGATATAGCTTACTCCTCTATGCTGTAGACCTCCATTGTTGCCTGAGAACTATTGAAAATACATAAATGAGACACATCACTGCACTAGGTGACATATTCCTTCATCATGGTGAAAAGGAATAATTTAGTTAATCCGACATACACTGTACTGATGCTCTAAATTCTCACTAGTGCACCAAATATGTATCAATCCGTGCTAAAAATAGTCCCAAAGAAATTCACCACTTACTCTATTTATTCTAAACTACAGTACCAAGTTGTTTTAGGAGATTACTGAGCCTTTTTTAAACGTGAAACAACATATTTATTCACTAGGAATGAATGAGCTTGGGGCTGAGGGCCAATGACAGGGTAGAGAAGTCAGAATGTATTGAGGTACAGGCTAACTAATACAATGCTGTTTTTTTCCTCTTTTCATGGGATGTGTTGACAATAAGAGAAATTTAGAAAGTGTGTATTACATGAGTGTTACCAAAATATTTTACAGAAGTAAAATATTCATAAGGCAATAATTCAGTAAAATAAAGGAGCATCTCTTTTCCCACTTGTACCTTCTTGGTCATGCTGGCCAGGGGCTGCAGGCTCCGCTTAACTAGAGACTCCAGGATGGTGGAATGCAGCACACCATAGTCATGCTCGGGGATACACACACCAGGGAACAAGTCTGATAGGATACCACTGGACGGTGGTTAAAATATGGTAATACATGCACACACATTGACACAGAAAAGGAAAATAATGTAAGTAAAGAAAGAACACGCCATTTGCTCATTTTGAAATGATCATATTTGTGCTGGAAAGGATGTGCAACAGTCTAATGTCCTGTATGTTATCATTATGTGTGCATTTTGAGCACCAGGAGTAACATGCACTTACTTCCTTACCAAAATGTCCGATAAGCTTACCCGAACAGCACAGCATCATCTGTAAGGAACTTTGGCAGGTTGGAATCCCTCAGGGCTCTGATAAGAACCACATCCTCACTGAGGTGGGGGTTGGCTCTCTTTAGGGACCTAAGGACAGATCATCAAATGATATGCATTTACACTGATATATTTTCAGCCCAGCAATCTATTTGTCAAAGAATCATTACATGTTCACAGATCATTTGCATACTGTATGGTTTATTCTTTGCAATCCTAAAGCTTGAAGTGCTTTCAGTCATATGTCTGTTAACTTGTTTGTTGAATCTTGGTTTGTTTGCTTTATTGCTCCCTCCATCTTGGTCATACTGCAGAACAATTCTCAGTTTTCAGTTTACATGTTGTTCACAATTATTAACAGTAGTGCTTAATGAGTCAGTTTTAGAAGAAATGGCATTAAAATAACAAAGAGAACATTTTATCAAATGAAAAAAAATCCAACATTCTTTTATCACACTTCATTTGTCAACATGAAACGTGACAAGACAGGCTGCAGCTCTCCAAAAGTCACTGAAATAAATGTTAACAATATGGGAACATTAATGTTCTAATGGGCAAAGTAATTAGTGGGAAATAGACTCTCTACAAATACAGATGTAATAAAGATAATAAGCAACCAACGTGAGCTGATGATTGAATTTTGCACAACCTGATCTTTACAACAAGCTGGCTCCACTTGATTATTTAAAAAAAAAAAAAAACAGAGTAAAAAACATTAGAGTCATTAGAGTGGGAGATACTGAATGTGTGCTTAGTCTGGAACAAGCAGACTCAGAGGAGTAATATCTAGGCAAAGACAGACAATGAATCACAAGCCAATTACAACAGTTCCCTGAGTTTCAGCTACTAACCAACAGTCAAAAGCATGACTTTCACTATATATGGTCAAGAGCATCAATTCAAATCTATTTATGCACCCACACAGACCAGGAACAATTATGCTTTTCCAAAATTTGTCGACCTAATCTCATCCCTCATCTCTTCATGTGCCTCAACTGTCATCCATCTATGTCTCCAGCTAATCTGGTTCAATGATGATGTCCCAGGGATTTTTTCAGAATCAGCAGAAACTTACATATACATTTCTATTAATTCATTATTAAATTCCTCTGTTGAACTCAGAAGTTAGCAGTTACCAGTTACTTCAGCAGCTCCGTCAGCATTATGTATTATGTACTATTCTGAAGTAAAAGGATGTAGGCACAGTTCAGGCTCAGAGTGCTATTAATCAAAAGCTATCAAAGTAAAATAATGTACTTTACCATAAACAGATATCATGCTCGAAACACACAGATACACACCACAGAGTAAGGACATCAGCTCAGCTCAGGATAAGATCAATTAATAAATCTGTGGCGACTCAGAACATTTTCCAAGCGATGGAGGGCCATTTAAGTTATGATATGCCTTTGGTTGAGTGAGGAAATTTCACAGAGATGGTACTTGAAGTGTAACTGGTACTAAAGTGGAGAAACGCTTATTTTCTATTATCTACTTTAGTCATACCATGAAAGAATGGGGTCATTTTTCAACAATCAGAGGTTCTTATGCTCTAATCAGAATCATCACTGGAACAGTATTTAATTTATTTATTTTTTTTATATTTGATTATAGTATTTGCAGAATATATGAAAGTTTAGCACCAAGCATGACCATCTAACTCACTGATGATGGACTAAAATATGGCAACTGTGTGCTGATTATCAGTATATCCATTTAAGATTAATAATCTCGCACATTAGCCATGTATGTTTGTGTGAGTGCAAGCACGGCTCTCCTGACACTCACACAGACACACACACAAAAACACATGTATTAATGTAAAGAAAATGTGCTGTGAGGGATTATTAATGTTAACTTAAATGGATTTATTACTAATTAGCACACAATGGTCCTTCTGGGACTTTCCTGCAGAGGTGAATGGATGTTTGTCTCTATAACTGAATGCACATGTGTATCAGTGTATGAATATGATGCGTGTTTCTCTGACCCTGCCATGACCAGAACAGACTTGACTGCTCTCATGCCAAAGTCGTAGTGGTCCTGCTGGGACAGCTGCTCAGAGCACAGCTTGTACATCTGGGTCATCTTCCTCGCTAGGGTCTTACTGGACTCGAATCCCTCAGAGTACAAAATCACCTACAGGGAGGGAGGGAGGGAGTGATGCAGACATAGATATAGAGGCAGAGATACAGTTGAGATGAAGATAGACACAAAGATAAGAAACAATGAAACTATGAATTGCCTGTTACCTCAGCAATGAGCGCATAGTTTGGCACCATCATGGCTATGGGTCTAAAGAGAGCTTTAAGGTTGTCAGGTAGCTCTGTTCTTCCAGCATAGCCCGGGTTCATAGTAATGAATGCAGCACACGTCATCACCAGCTTAATCTCTTGGCCCTCAAATCGAAACCTCGACAGCTGCATAACACAGAGATGAGTGAGATTGTTTGTGTGTGTGAGTGTGATGTCTTAAAAATCTAAACAAGCAAGATAAGTTTGTGTGGCAGTAGCTGAGGGTCTTTCTTTATCTCCTCTATGGAAAATAAAGCAATGCCACAGTAGATTACTTGATGTTTGTGTGTACCTTAGCAGCTTTAGCATTTCGTATGGTTATGAGCTGCTGAGCGATGACTGATAACACTTCAATGTCGATTCGGTTAAACTCATCAAAACAACACCAAGCTCCAGACTGAGCAAGCCCACTGAAGAAACGCCCCATCATCTAGAGGAGAGAAAATAAGAGAAAGAAATATTACTAACAACAGAATGGGTAAAACAGTAATGCAGCACATATAAAGGCTTGGATAGTCATTTCCATTTTTTCATGTATTGTTTCATATTATAGGCGTACTGTACTGAAGTCCTGTGAGAATTTTACTATGATTCAAGGTTATGCTACACATACAATATCATTTTGATTCAACTTATCAGTGGCAAACTCCCCAGCCTATTTTAGCTGTATATTTATATTTGCCCCTATAAACGAGCTATTAACACGGCTTAGAGAGAAAGAACGTGAGGGAAGAGTGAGAACAGAATGTGATATGTCATCAAGGCAAAGTCTCAGTGGACCAGAGGAATATTGCAGAAGAGGACAAAAGCAACATGCATTCATTAAATTGTAATGCTAGTAAAAACACCAGTGTTACATTACATATTTCTTCTTGTTAAATTCATTATAGATTCCCACTGGTTGGGGCTGAGTACATTGTGGAGATGCACCAGGAATTCCAGCACAAAAAAGTAAGACAAGACCATGTCTGTTGCTTTAAGTATGAAGCCTTTGTAGCAGGAGGCAGACATGAAACAGTGTAGTGAAACAATGTGTATGTCTGAAGCTGGAGGAGATACAGTACTGAATCAGTCAATTTCACCATACCTCAGAGACATATTATTGTAGGCTCTGTGTTACTTGCACCACTTCCGGGTGACATAAATACTCCTATTCAAAGTTATTAATGAGAAAAAAAAGTGGTTCAATGTTTCAGTAAAACATTTAATTCTGTGTTTTGCAAGTGCTAAGCTTCAGTGGAGCCAGATCTGAACAAAGTTTTACACATGAAATCACATTCCACCCTGGCTAAATCAAAGCCCCGTCTCACTCTAATGCACTTCAGGTGTCTGCTACCAATAATGAACCACGGCAGGCACGAGGAGAATGGCTTTCCAGCTGTCCGTGTGTGATTTCAGCTGTACTGACCCCAACTTCACTGCACTGCAAGACAATGCACTATTTAACATTAACTTGAAATGCACTGTGTATCCCAAGGTTATAGCCCTATTTCTAGTTTTTGGGCTTAAAGAATACAGATAAATTATTGTATATAATAATAGTTTATTACTTGTGGATGAAATATCATCACATTGGTCATCTGATCATAGCTGATGAAACTGACTGATGTAAAACAAAATTAATGACTTAGATTTAAAGAACTGTCAATCAAAATAGGACTGATAGCAGATTCCAATCCTGTGCTTTGATTTTTGCTGACGTACCCCTTTTGTTTACATTTGGAGTTGATTGTGAACCCAATAAATATACATGCAAATAGCACATTTTAGGTCATTAAACTATAAGAACACTGTTACATTTCCAACACATGCAATGGACTTATGATGCTCAAACAGCTGCTGATTGGGAATTCAGAAGTTACAGAAAAAAATACTTCAAAAGATAGAAGGAAGGATCAAATCTGTCATTATGGCACACAATTGTACAGTTTATAAGTGCTTTAACTGGCACAGAGCACCAAACTGCTTTTGCAATACTGCCATCTAATGGCACCACCTAGTAGGCACAGTTTGAGTTAGGAAGCACTCTACAGATAATGTGAGGAGAGCAAACACATGCAGTGGTAGTGGAAGTCATTGTGAACAAAAGAAGAAAAGGTGAATCATATGTCGGTGAAGAGGTGATGGAGAAATAATTAGGTACTGAGTGAAAAAAGCAAACAAAACGAATGGAATAGTCATAAAGTCATTAAGAAGCAGTATAGAAGTAAAGATAAATGCAGTTAGTCATGGCTGACCTTGTAGTCAAGTCCATCAGAGCAGTTGAAGACCACACACTGGATGGCCAAGGCCTTAGCCAAGTCTTTGGTGGTCTCTGTTTTTCCTGTCCCAGCAGGCCCAGCTGGAGCTCCTCCCAGGTCCAGCTGGAGAGCCCCCATCAGACACAAGTAGCAACGGTCCTGCTCATCAAGACAAGGTGAGAGATACACAACAGGAGGAAAGAATGCGCATGTGATTGTTTGAACAAAACCGACATGATATTCTGTGTTTCGTTTTCATTTCTGGCTACTGCAGGAAACACACTCTACAGGCTTCTAAAACACTAAAACCCTCTTTATTGGTTTGGTAGCTTGTGTCTTGTCTTTTTGTTTTGTCTATACTTGCAGTCTGGGAATCGACTGTGGGTTTATGAGCAATCTAAATGAACTAACAGTGTTTATGAATATCTACCATTGGGGGGATTGTGTTTCTAGTTTGATTTCACAGACATTACTTTCAAAAAAAGGTTTGTGTGTTACTCAGGGATTAAATACAGGATGGGTCAGGGTAAGGCATGTCTAGGTATGTCTGTGTGTGTGTGCATGTGCATATGCAAGCTAAAATCTATATTCTGTGATACCGTAAGAGGTGTGATGACCAGCCTTGGGCAGGCTCCCAGGTACTCATAGCCATAAATATAAGTGGACAGAGCCATTGTGGCTATACAGTTGTCCAGGTCAAGGTCCCAGTAGTAGCGTAGCTGTCTCTGCCATTCGAAGTTCATCCTGGAGTCCACCTGAAAAGGAAGGCTGAAGTTACTTAGTGTTTTAAGGGTTTTAATTTTTCTCTGATCACCTGAAAATCTCCCAGTCAAAACCTACAGCTATCACTCTAAGCGAGGTTTGTGTGTGTTTGCACTATTTGTACCTTCTGCCGGACAAGATCTGTGACAATGTCTCTGGCATGGACGTCGATGGTGATGAGGGCGGTGATGATATTACGGTGTAAAGTAGGTAGCTGGCCTCGTACCAATGCCGCCAGAGAATTCAACCGCTGGAATACACACAAACACGCATTCCTGGTTTTCAAAGTTGAAGTTAAAAAGTTGAATGTCCTTCAAACACAACAATGTAGATTTGTTTTGTCAAATCTAAATTTTAACTTCACAATGAGCAGAAAGGAAGCAGAACAGTAGTTAGTGTGGTTTACATCAAAGTTAGTGAGTTCAAATTCCTGCAAGGCAGCAAAGTGGTCGTGATCTCCCTCCAGGCAGGCATCCATGTCCCTGCACCACATCATCTGTGAGATGGTCAGCACCACCTGGTGGAAACACACACACACACTGATGTTAAATCTCTATTTAAAAATAGAGACTACGGAGCACAAGAGCAACACCTCTGAAAGTATTGGCCACCTCCAGAAAGCAAGCAACCAGAGAAATAGTGGAAACAGATCTCAATTTCTTGTTAGGGAATAATATATCTGTAACAGTGAAATTTACTGGTAACTATGTCTGATGATGCCTTGACACAGGTGCAGTAATATACAACCAATAACACATGTGTTAAAAAGTGCTGGCCCCTAACTTTATTTTATAATGCATGCATATGTGTGAGTACCTGCGATGGATGTCCGGCCACCACCCATTCCTCCCTCGACTTAACTTGGTAGTCTGCAATGGCAGCCTTGCTGAGACGTCGCAGTGAGGAAAACATAGCCTCCTCCACCTTGCAAAGCCAATCCTCCACATTGCCTTGCGCCTTGAGACCTTTCGTCAAACCTACCTACACTTACACACAGAAGGACAAGAGTTAACACTTAAGGACATGATTACATCTGTATTGTCTTTCTTATTAAGGGTTTACTGTGAATCCTCCATGTCAATTCACACAGCCTCGATTTGCCCTGTGCGATCAAAAGACTGCAAGAGTGATAACTAATAACCCCTCGTGGTCATAACTGACAAGCCTTTTGTCTGATACAGTGAGTGACTGAGCAGTCAGTGCATGCTAAATTGACACTAGACAAAAATGGTTTATCATCCTTGTTGCAGTACTGGAGATGTCAATTATCCCACAATGATTGCCACGGTATAATCGACAACTGAGGGGAGACTGGACTTTATAAAGACACCCAGAGCAGAAAACAGCTAGCAACCACAGGCTGCCTGCGCTGGAGGATATGATGCATGAGCCCTCAGCTGGCAAACCAAAACATTCTTAACAAATAATAAGTCTCTGAAACAATACTACATAATTCATTCATTATTATTTTTTAGTTATCAGTGCAAACCAAAACTTTGCATGTCCAGTTGTTGCCTTAATTACTTTTGCATAATTTGAGAGAATTTATTTTAGCACTCTTAAGGTTGCAAAGTAGGAAGATGGTGATGTCATTCAAGATGGCTGAAATTTCAGAATAACATGAAAGAGAAGTTACATATTCTGCAACTGTGACAAGGTTAACTGATGTTGTTTATACTGTTGTTAGTTGAACTAGCTGCAGTGATTATTGCAAGCATACTGCTGGAGCTAGATGTCTCAGCATCTCTTAATACATGTGGTGGAGGCCTGCTGGCCTTCAAGTTAGACACTGGTTGCTGCAAAATAAGCAACCACTGGCTAAGTCTGTAATCAGTAGTGTAACAGTATATCTTTTTCTTCTCACGCACTCTCACTCTCAGTAAGGACTGAGAGTAACAGGTGGAACACAATCAGAGAGAATAATGACCAAGGGAATTAGAGTTACTTAAAGCTGACCTTCTCTCCCTCAGGGGAGACCATACTCAGGATGTCTTTGCTGTAAACTGTCTCCTGTTCTCCAGCATCCAGCGCAGTTCCTGCAGCACCGGATGACTGTTCGGGCAGCAAAGCAAACTCTAGGTGTGTGATGGCATCAAAACACTTCCTAAGGTGGGGCTGAACTGCCTGGGGGTTTCTTGTCTGGGCCAAGATCTTTAGCAGCTCATCATTGGATAAGAAGTAGAACCTGCGAGGTGATAAAGGATGGATATCAGAGTATTCAACACTACCCATCAGCCACAGTGTTTATTACTCTGCTTACTGAGAGGAGATGCCTACGGTAACAAAGAAAATTGTTTAATACATGTGTAAATATGTATAAATATATCTTATATTTTACCTTTGTACACAAAGAGTACTACTACCTCTAATATGTAACAAACCAAGCATGTGTATACCTGGGAAAGATAACTCTCTTGGACTCCAGGTACGCTTCCAGACACTTTTGAATCTCATCCAAAAGAACGTTGTTTTTCTGAAAGGTCTCCAATAGATCTGTGTAGGATAAAAGTAGGGGGTTATAGGCTGTGCAACAATGTGTTTGTCTGAGAGTGAATGCATGAGTGTGTATCTGTCTGCTGTCTGTCTATCTGTCTGTTTTTTCTATGCATGCTGTAAAGTCACCTACCAGGCTGTGTGGCTGCTTTAAAGGCATTGGGCATCTTATTGACCTTAGCCATGATCTCCTTCCAGGACTTATCCACTTTAAGAAACATCTTGGACTCAGCAGGGAGCTGCCTCTTGATGTCTTGAGCCAAGAAGATACTTTCTAGGTATAGCCAGTTCCTTTGGCACGTAAGCCACTCATCCTGGAAAGGAATGTAGAAAAAGAAGAGAGAGAGAGAAGGAAGGAGGAACAATGTGAGGGGAGGGTGAATTTAAAAGGTAGAGGTATTTCATACGACAAAGAAACTGCAGTCTTAAATGTGACAATTAAATGTGACAAAAAAGTTTAATTTCACTCTTTCTCTTATGTCATTTTTTTTCACATGCATGAAAATTATTATGCAGATACCTTGACTTCTTGTTTGCAGCCACTAGGGAGAGCTACTGTGTAACATTTGAGGCCAAATCCAAAGTGAAACTGAATTTGGCAAGACACACAATCTTGTAATATCTAGAGGAGAATCACTTATAGCCATAACACATTTCATTCTGTTCTATACTATTGTATTGTATTCAAGGGCTTTACCAGTGTTTGGTTGAACAGTGTCAGCTGTCTCAGTAGTTTTTCCACTCTGAATTTGATGGGAGCTATGTAGCGAGAAGATGCCGCTGTGCTTACATTGATAATACTGTCATCCAGGAGCACCTTCACAGTAAACAAACATGGAAACACATGAACAAACACAGTTAAATATACTGAAACAGACCGTGTGTGACTGTGTGTGTGTGTGTGTGTGTGTGTGTGTGTGTGTGTATACTACCTGGATATCATCTGTGCCTCCCAAGATGAAGACTTCTTTGGAGTCACCATGAGACAGCACGGTGAACTCTGTGGTCTTCCACACCTCCTCCACCTGCACAGCTCATTGAGAGGGCAGAGGTCAAACAGCATGTACAACTCTACCCTCTACACTAAAAGCTGTCTAAGTGCTGCTTCAGTCATCAAGTCTGAGGTCCGAATACCAGTGTGCACACTTCTGTACACATGTTTAACTCAAGTCTGAGTACAATCTTACTAATCACTAAGGTTTATGTATATTTGTACATGTATTCTACTGTATCTATTGTACCACAATGTTAATCGTCAGTGAAGATGTGGCTATTGTGTAAATTATTATGATTTTAAATTGAACCATACCGTTCATTATTAATGATTAAAAAACACCATCCTCTTGCAAGAAGCCTGTCTGAGCTCTCTTCTTCATTAAATAACTGTCAGTCTTATATGGTGGAGAGGGCATTGCTTTTACAGCAGATCAGAGGAACTGATTTTAATTGACTGTAATTAATGCTGGCCTCTAAAATATTCACTAATAATGTATTACTCAGAATCCCACCATGTTCCCACCCACCATGGGCACACTAAATGCCACCAGCATAAAAACATGAAAAGCACCACACCCACTTCATTTTATGCCCTGTGTGTAGATTCACAAAAATGGGGATTTTACACAATATTATACTGGTTGTGCTGTTTCAGCTTGAGAACAAAATGTAGTACCATTTACTCATAGAACCATCTTGCATTTCTGAGTGTTTGCTTCTAAAACAAGGAGTAGGTGCCATATGCTAAATCTTAAAAGGTAGACATAGCAGTATTTAAAGAGGTCATAAAATTGGTATATATGGGTACAGTGGCATGATTAAAAGCAGCTCACATTCAACAGATGGGATGGTAGGATTTCTCCAGTAAGCATATGAAAATATTATATTTGTATACATATTCATAAATAGCCCCTGTTTCACACACCTTTGTAATAATGTTCTCCACTGATGCCTCTCCTGAAGCCTGTCCTGACACCTGAAAGTCAAGGATTGTGTTAGTCCTACATTCAAATGAAAGATCTCTACACAAATCCATATATTAAAAATAATCTAGAAGACATGGGTCCTTGTGTGCACAGTTAAGAACTGGTACCTTACCCTTGGTAACTGAGGTACACAGATATAAAGGCATTCCCAAAGAACAGCATTTGAGTTTTTTGTCATCTTGGTGTTGCTGATGATGAATTTCATTTTGTATTTTATTGCCTGATGTATGATGACCTAAAGGAGGCTTCTATTTGTAAAAAATTCTTAAACAATCCTGATTTTGTTTTGGTTGCATGAAGGTTTTGAGTTGAGTTGGCTTTTTAATGAGATTTTTGTTTTAGCAAAATTGTGCTACATAGTGTTGGGTAAATTGGACCATCTGAAATATTCTCCTTTTGAATTTTAACATCATGATTTTTCATATGACTCATATGGGTTTAACACAATGTGGTGTGAGATACTTAAATCTATCAATCAATACCAAGTTGTCTGTTTCTGTTCACTTGCATACTTCTATTCTTGATCTGACATCAAAATACAAAAAATTATTAGTTTAGTGCAAAGTAGAAAGTTAGATTAGGTTATGGTAAGTAGTTGTACATACTACCGACATAATAGCAGTAAACAAAGTCTAACAAGAGCAAGAGAAACTCTTAGAGTATCTATATTTATGTGTTACCTCCTGTATCTCCGCGCCATAGGAGAAGATGTTGAGCTCCTCCAAAACAGCCACAGTAAGTTGCTCCGCATTCAGGGAGTTCCCCACAACAGACTCCACGGTGTTCCAATGCTCTGGCTTCATACATGGGTTACGCAGATCGGTGATCACAGGCAGCTGAAAGAAAACATATGATTAGATAGAATCACAAAGCTGTAGTCAAGAATCAAGTGGCTCAATCACCAGCACATGCTTGCGGTCAATATTTAATGTGCCATTATTTCAAAAAGAGATCTTTGTAATGTTGTTATTTATACCACACACATTAATGTAAGTCATTACCCTTGAACACTTCGTCCTACTCACCCTCTGCTTCATGATTTCCACCTTGTCCTTAAGGCTTGGCACTACATTATTACGTGGCAGGCCCTTCTCCAGCTGGTTGACGTACTTGCTGTATTTGTTGACCTGTGAGCTTAACTGCTCCAGATCCAGTTGCTCAAGTGTGCTCTGGGGATGTGTGAAAATAGGTTAACTCAGTCAAATTTAGAAGAAAGGAAGAGCTGTTTAAATGTTTCTTTGCATTATAAACATGTTCAGGTCTATATATGGAATACATTGAGTGCACCTCACCTGCCGCCATCCATCTTGTAAAGAGTCCCATTCCTCTAGAGAGTCCCACAGTAGCTGCTTCAGCCTAAACTCTGCAGTTAACTCCTCCAGGGCATCAAACTTGGTCACCTCCGCCTTTAATGATCAGGAGATCAAGGGAAAAAATAGTTTGGGTTTTGCTGACTAGCTTGTTGGTTGGTGAAGATCACTTTTCCTGACTCAAGTTTCCCTCATAAAAATAATGTTACGACTCGTGATTTTTTAAGGAGAATTATTTTGGAATTCCGGATCACCTTGAATTTCTTCTGGTAGGATGTGTAGGCGGAGGCCTGGGCCTGCAGCTCATCCACAGAAATCTGGATCTCCCCCAACAGCAGACGCACTTTGGAGGTATCTGCATTGATGTCTAGGATTTGTGGATCCTACACATGAAAAGGCAGGTTAAAATGGAGCAGACACTTCACATGGACATTTTACTGGTTAAGTAACAAGACTCAGCATGAAAAACACCCTGGAATCCCATCCACACCATGTATTTTTAGGTTATAAGTAAAACCAAATATAGGACCCTAATTGAAACAAGGTTCTCTGTGCATCTTCCAGCAAAAATCAGCTGAATCAGGTGCTTCTCAATTCGAGGACAGCAGACTTCAAAAATAGAAGGGACTGGAGCACACTGATTAATTTGCAGCCTTTAATTGTGCAAAAAGACAAACGTTTCAACTCCACTGTGTCTTCATCAGAGCATGAAAAACACCCTGGAATCCCATCCACACCATGTATTTTTAGGTTATAAATAAAACCAAATATAGGACCCTTTCCATTAACCTGCATTAAGAAATTCAAACATTTATGAAACTTCTCTACATACCTGTGCCTTAAGCTTGATTTTTGTGACCTCATGATTCAGCCGCTTTATGTCCTTGTGCAGGGAGCTGCAAAACTTGTCCATGCTGGCGTCCCTCTCTGCCACTGCCCCGTCGATGATGTTGTGCAGTGAGTTAATAGAAGGTTGCAAGGTGGCGAAAACCACAACATCCTCGGGTGGTGTGGGAACTGAGTACTGGTTGATCAAATTGTACATTTGACATACTGTCTCCTGCTCCTCCTCTAGCACTATAATCTGGTGAGAGAGAGAGAAAGAAAGAGGGAGAGTATGGTGTAGTATAAAAGAGTCGGATAGAAAAAGGTGGAGAGGAAAGGAGTAGAAGAAGGTTATAAAAACAGCTAAACATGAAGATCTTACTCTCTCCTGAATTTCATCCAGGAATGTGAGGAAGTTGGCTAACTCAGTTGTAGTAGAGGGACTGAACTCCAGTTTAAACTGGGCTTCAGAAGTCTCTGCAATGACAGCATCTAGCTTCCTCTTAGCCAGCTGGGTGAGCATCTCATTGATGACCTGAAACAGAGATTCATAGCAGAGCAATTATTCCTTCTTCTCTCTGACAATTTTACTGTAGTGTTCACTTGATATTTCTTAGTTCTTAGAGACTATTTCTTACAAACGTATCACTCAATGTGGCACTGGACCTTATTAATTTCTGTGAGGTTTAATTTGCATAGAAAAGCCCTCACCGTTCCCTTGTGTTCAAAAACCAAAAACTCTTCATAAATACAAAACCAGTAGAAGTTCCAATTCAGTTCCAGAGGTAGTTTAATGTTAAAAAATATTTTCAACTATTTTGAATGCAGTGATGTATTACTGTACATTTTTGTGGAAAAATGTCATATATCTGTGTGTACAGTATGTGTTGAGCGTAGAGGCTTGTCCTGACCTCCAGACAGCAGAGTGGGGAAGACACAAGCTTCTCTTTGAGCTGTGTTTTGTCAACAAGCAGTAAGCCCAGGTGTCTCTTCTGCTGGATGGCTACGGCCTTGTTATGCTCACTGTGGTACAACTCCAATGCTCTTCCAAAAAAGGCCAAACCTGTGAAACAAAGTAGTCAATGTGCATCAGTCTAAAACAGCCATACCTGTAATTTTGCATGCTTTACCCATTAATCACAAATTCTGTATCTTTACTATGTTCATCTTTTGTGTTTTATTTTCCTCTTTGTGACCAAGCTCTTATTAAACAACAGAAAGGCATGGAAGAACTTATGTGCTACTCCTGCACGACATAGAGAAAAAAACTACTAAAATGTATACAGATTTATACTGTACATATTTATAAATATATGTGTACTGTGCAAATGCAAAGTATTGTTAGTTTCCTGAACAAATAAGGCACAGTGATACGGAAGTGCACTGCAGAAAAAAATGGATGCTTAGTCTCGTAATTATGACTTCAGTATTTCACCATTATCATTTACTATCTCATAATTATGAGAAAATATCTCGAAATTTTGAGAATGTTTGACAATTATTTAACTCTCCTCAGTTTGCTGTGATGTGACAGTTATGGACTGTCAAAGTAAATCTTCCTTTTTTCAAAATACCAATACAAAAACTACACCTTTGGCAAAAACGGAAATATTTGAAGATGATTATTGAAGACTTGAAGTAAACTCAAGTGTTTTAAACTAGTATAGTAAGGTTTGATTTTCTGAAAGCTTCCAACAAGACTTTAATGCAACCAGCAATGATGTATTTCTAAAAAAGTTTGAGTCTCATCTGCATTGCCATGCCATAATGTAACTTTAACATAACTGACACAAAGAAATGTCTCTGCAAGTTGATTTGCATATTGCACAGACAAAACAATCTACCTCTGATACGCTTTGGAACATGGTCATCTGTAGTTTATAGACTAAAAAATATAAATACAATGATATGGTCTGCCTTTTATGGAGTGCTGAGAGGTGTTTTTACTTGAAAACAAAACAAAACAAAAAAAAAACAAAAAAAAAAAAAATATATATATATATATATATATATATATATATATATATATATATATATATATATATATATATATATATATATATATATATATATATATTGGTCCAAGAAATCACATTTTGATCATAACTTGTCAATTGTTGTTTAAAGTCAAAAATGTTTTCCATACTAATACAGCGGTTAATACAGCTGTTTGAGGGTCTAAGGATAGAGGATGTTGTATTGCTGTACAGATTGTAATGCCCCCTGAGGCAAAACACACTCACTTGAGCACTGTTCTCAATTGACCTGTGTTGTGAGTGGGAGATGTTACAAAAATTATGTTGATAAATCACCATGATCATGTTTCCGTAGTGCATCCAGATCCAGACTTTCGTTCTCCTTATAGAACAGCCGGAAATGCTCAAACGTTTGCAAGTACACTTTTGCGGCGTCAAAAGCAAACTGGAGTGATTCCTAGAGGGAAAAACAAGTCAGGCCTCCACATACACTGTATAATCGAATTACAACTTCCAAAAATAGAGAACAATGCAAAGTGAAAACTGACCTTGATGTTTTGGATGATACTTTGAAGGTGGCCATCATTCTCTATGATAGATTCCACACTGGGGCTATCTTCATATTCAATTTCCATTTCCTAAAAGTTAACAGACATACATGCTATATCACAAATTAATTTAAGACTAGAATCCAACATCATCCTAATATTTGTGAACTAAGTCATGTTATGGTGGTGATTTTTTTTTTTTACTACCTCATAATCTGTGATTACTGTCACTGAATCAAAATCAGGATCTCCTGTAAGTATCTTAACTGACATCACTGTCTCTTGGAATTGCCCAATGATCTCTGCAACCGTCTCCTGTTGGAATTAGCAGTGCATGGTTTAACACATACACATTGTGGTTAGGAGTAAACTGTAGAATGCTGTTAAATGGGTGATAAATAAATCCTCCAAAACCTGAAAGTTCTCCTCAGAGGGTTTGTAGGTCAATGCATTTGTGTCCAGCATCAGCTCAGAGGTGAACATAGGTTGGCCACGGGCAGTTTCTGACTCCACAGGCTAATTAAGACACACACATAAACAAAAACTGAACACAGTGGTCTGTGTCTAATTAAGAAGCTGATTTGGTGAATATGACAATTACTGTGGCTTTATTCTTAATAGTACTGAAACAATGCCCTACCTTCTTATCAATCTCTTCCTCAGCAGCTTCAGTGGCAGTCTCAGGCTGCTGGCCCCAGCTCTGAATAATGGCATGGCTGGGTGTTCGACTCACCTGCTCCTGGAACACAGCCAGTAGTTTGGCCACTGCATTCACCACCAAGGTGTGCAAGGTGTTGACAACCAAATAGTCAACAAGACGGATGAAGCTGGGTAGGTGCGAGACACAGAAGGGTTGGACTGTGTTAATGTGATAAATAGACATTTTGACTTGTCACAGTAGGAAAAGCACAGGTGTTACTAATAACATTAACAACTGCTCTGTTCTATTCAAGTGTTCCGGCAAGCTAAATGGAATTCAGCCATGATTTATTTATTAGTTTTCTGAGTGTGACATTTCAAAATGTCTTACATTAAAAAGGAGTATTGATTTTAAAAAAACGGGGGGTGGAGGTGTATGTCTCTTCCCCAATAGTGACGGAAAGCAGACAGAAATGAATACAAGAAAACTACCCACCAGATGAGGCGGCAAGAGAGGAAAGTCTGGTTGATCTGTGCCAGAATTCTCATTTCCTTTTTTTCCTCTGTGACAAACAAAAAGTACTGTCAACCGTTTAAAACTGCGGTCTATGTATGAGCATTCAAGTGTGTCCATACAATCAATATGTACGCACTTGGGTTAGTAGATTTGGGTTGAGATTCTGACAAGTAGTTGCGACAGGCACAAACTGTCACCTCCTTTGCCAGGTCTTGAAACTTCTCCAGGTCACTCAATATCTGACAAAAAATGAATAAATAAAGGCAAAGAGCTTCTGAGGAGGCACACAAAATGTATTTATGTACACTTTTACATTTATTAGCTCACTTTAACTGGACCAATTTTTGTATGAATACACAATTGCACCTCTTGTAGT
This sequence comes from Thunnus thynnus, assembly GCF_963924715.1. Taxonomy (NCBI): domain Eukaryota; kingdom Metazoa; phylum Chordata; class Actinopteri; order Scombriformes; family Scombridae; genus Thunnus; species Thunnus thynnus. Next base: position 10,385,331 of record NC_089519.1, read on the forward strand.
TTTTTTAACTGGGCGTCCTGGAACTCCTGGAGTGTGTAAGTGTGTTTTTTCTCCATGTGGCATAAGCCTGTGTCACTAATTTGGTAACACATTTTTCTGATGTCCATCAGTGCAGGACTTAGAGACTGTATGACACAGACACAAGTTAATAACACCATAACATCCACACTCATCATTGTGTAAGTGTTACAGTGTAAGGTATTCCATCTTCAAGATCATTAAGACAGATTGAGAGAAAATCTTGACCTCAATTTATGCACGCAATCACATACCTGACTGACAATGAACAACCGTTTTCGGAGGGTCTCCCTAGCCATATGAATCTTCTTGGAGCGAATTTTTTTGCGCCAGGTATAGAAGGGTTTCCACTTTTTGTAGCGGGCAAAGAAAGGGATGCGGAGCAACTTGCAGTGGTAGTCATACTCCTGTTCCCAGCGCTCAGCGGTCATATAGTCAAAGTCATCCCCACACACCGATACCACACCTCCACTGCTGATCATCAAATAGTCATCCTTTGCGTATTCATAGATATGAACTTTGGAGGGAGAATCCAGTTTTCCATCACTCTTAATAGAAAATGGCCATCTGGGGAGACTCGGGGTTACCGTCACATTCTTGGCCAACTGATCCTGGTAAAGTGGTGGGGAGACGCAAGCAAAGATGATTTTCCTCCTGCAGGAAGCTCACTTAAAGGCACAATCCCAAATGTGAAGAGTCAAAATTTTCTCATTCACTTGAATGAGAAAGTGTGACCAAACTTTTGACTGGTACTGTATGTGTATGGTCAAAAGTTTGAACATAAATAACTGATTGATAGAATTAATTTTTTATTTTTTCAACAGTTTTTACAAGCTGCCTTCAGTCACTTGGCATTGCCTTTATTTTAGATGTATAATGTAAGAAAGAACTATATAGAGGAAGACTATGTACATTTTAAGTAATGCTTATCCTCGAACATGCCTGACACTGACCTTGGTCCTGGATTTCAGTGGAGGTAGTTGGACAGGTAATTGTTCACGGCGCCTGAGTGACTGCTCTTTTGGTTGAGATGGAGTTGACTGAGTGTACCAGCCTGGAAAAAACATCCTCTCACGGGTTTGTAAGTGCTGGAGACTGGGTTGTGTCCGGGTTATGCGTCTCTTCAGCACAGCCTGGGGACAAAAGTGACATCTACAATAGTCCCTGTCTATAGTATATTATGTAATAACATTAAGAGTGAGCCAAGGATAACATAAATTGATAGACAAATACAAACACAAATACTAAATTAAGTGTTCATTTTAAATGTTTATTTTGTTTCATAATGTCTCAGTTACGTCTTAGTTTGCAAAGTCATACCTGTGTGTCTTTAACGTGGACTGGAAGTCTTGGTAAGACGGTGGAACTCTGTGGTTCAGGGGGCTTGTGCAGCCGCTCTGGGACATTAAGTGGAATTTAGGTTTCTTACTGATGTGACGTATACTATTAGCCAAGGCTAAGCTGTGACTGACGCATAACATACAACTAGTTCATTTTCAAAATAACTAAGGCCTTACAGTACCTCTGGACTCATTTCCCCTGCTTGGGCCAGCGCGGCTCAGCTGAGAGGCCCCGGGAGATGAAGAAGCCATGGCAGGTGTCCTCACAGGCTCAATGGAGGGACAGCAGGACAGAGGAGGAAGTAACGCAAACAAAGTAGCGCTAGTAACGACAGCTAGAGGTCATTATGGCAAAAACAATATTAGTTATCCTATTTAAATACAAATTGTGTTATTAACCAACTTTATTGGCAGTCTTAAGATAAATTTAGCCGCACACAGCAGCTTCAATTTCCCACACATACATACGGAATGTTACGCTACAAGCAATTGTGAAATTAAAATTAAAGTTAGCTTACGTTGACTGGGTAACGCCACGTTAGTTAACGTTAGCTTAATGTTCATTAACGTTTGTTCAGACGGCAGGTTAAATTACCAAACTGTGTCAACTTTCTGAACATTTGTGAGCGTTCACTTAATAATGAGTAACTAAATGTTACTAGTATTCAAACATGCCTACCATCAAATGTTCAGCTCCGAAATCTTTTAAATATATTTTCCTTTACTAAACTATCCAGTGTAAATTATAAAGCGCTATAGGAGTTGCTGATGAACGATAACTCAGGTTTACAGTTTCCTAGCAACAGAAAGCTTTCCCAGCATGCAGCGCAACCAAACAAAGTCACGTTGCTGGTTGTGCATTTGATTGAACTCAAGCGTGTACAGCACTCTGGCTTTTAGACAATGCCAAAAAAAAGCTCATATTAAAGTCCCCCTATACTCAGATATGTTTTGCACATTGTAACCTCACTTAGATGCTCGACCTATACTGTGCAGAATGACGTATGTGCCGAGTTTGTCATTAGAAGGCTGATTTCACTCTCATCTTGTTAGGTTTCTTTGTGTTCACCTACAAGCACGATTTTGTGACATCCCAACGTCTTGTTCTGGTAAATTCAAGTAGGGCACATCTTGTTTCAAGTAGTTAAACTTTTCAGATGAGGAATCACATATTCATAGATTCTGTGTTTTTCAATGAGGGAGAATAAATTGTGTTGTGTTTTTGACACTTTTCATAAAACGTCTGCGTGAAATATTTTAGACAGCTTTTAATTCCAGTAAAACATTTTAGTTTTATACAATAAAGACCACTGTGTATTTTGAAGGTGTATATTTTGTAGAAATAAAGTTTATTTTACATACTAAACATCAGACATCATAACATCCTTATATATACAATGCACCAAGCAACATTTAAACTGGAACATGTTGCCATTTAATCAGACAAAACCATTGCTGTCTTATGCCTTTGGCCACCATGTTGATATCATATTAACAAAAAAAGCAAAGTGTTCTACTCTCATGGCTACATTACTTTTCCTATAGTACAGTGACAGTCGCCATTATAAAGTCTCTGGATCAACCATGGCTGTTTTCCTTCGCTGGGACGCCAACATAGTCAACTGTCAAAGAAAAAAAGAAAAGAAATACATGACACAACAGATAAATAACATGAGTATTCATTCAGATTACAAGAGAACAGCACAAAAATGTAATATGTATACACAATATATATACACATTATATGTATACATATCACCATATCCCTACACAGAGCATATATTTAGTCATACCTGTTGTGTAGCAGTAGATGCTCTTTGTTCAGCCTGTGTCAGTCGTCTCTGCAGACGATTAGTCTTCTCTTGATACTCTGCTAGTTGCCTCTCATACTGCACAAACACGCAAATTCAATTTTAATTACATGGAGACGAACATACAAGTCACTGTGCTTAACATGGTGCAATTATCACTATCCATTATCACAGACATACTTTTTTTTGGCTGTTGTTCATAGATGTGGACTCACAGATGTCTGTCAGCTCCCACATTCTCACCATCCTTATTTCACCCTTTTTGTGACTAAATACTTATCATTTCTTGTATATATATATAAGATATTTTGTTGCCAAATGTTATGATTAAGTCCACAGGATGGACTGCATTGAATTAAACTTTACTCAGATGTCTTGATCATGCTGCTTGATTCCACTTGACTCCTCTTGACACTAATGTACAAGGTTTCCAGTCAAAGTGCCTCTCTGCTTCTTGTCTTTTTGTAGCTGCTTGTCTGAGAACTCAAGGCAACAGGAGGCCTGACATTTGCAGAGGCTAACAGCGGATGAAAAGGCCTGAACAGCAAAGGCCAGCTCCTCCCATCAGGTAGAAGACAGTGTCCTACAGTGCAGGATGAACATCTTAAATTCCTCTTGAGACCAACATTTTGAAAGATTGGTCCTTGTCTCAGCTCACTTCAACGCTACACTCTCTACTACTACAAATCATGGCCGTGTGTGCATGTGTGTGTGTCACACAGACCTCGGCGATGGCGTTGTGGTCAGTTTCCAGTTGTATCTCTAATTCATGTGAACGTTGCTTCTGCCGATTCAGCTCTGCCCTGAAAGGAACATTTAGGAAAAAAAAAAGTAAAAAAAAAAAAAAAAAGTTTCATTTTCAAGTGATTCAAAATGTTCAATATTTCCAATATATCTCAGTGTAGTACAGCTGTTGCTGAGGGCCAAACAACTTCAAGAAGTCAATTTTTGTTTCATCGGAATCTTAGGTGCTTCACCTCAGCTGTTGCTCAGTCTTTGATCCAGTGTTCGTGATAAAACTGATACAACAAAAAAGTATCTGAAGAAGTATTTTTCTCTTATTTAATAAAAATACCATTTGTACTGCACTGAATATTGAATTATGTATCTCATCTTATTTTAAATTGTCTCATATTGGGGATACTAGAGTTGAGTAACTGTTTTTGATACTGGTTATCATTGTACGCTTCATTTTGCGGGGAAGCTCCATTACAGCAGATGAAATTTAGCTGATTTTGTTAGAGCAGATAAAAATGTGTTATCATTTATGTTCCCTGCCCGTTTAAAGGATTTGAACTGGTAACCTTTTGGTATCAAATCACATTTCTCAGCTAGTATTACGTATCATTCTGTGCTTTCTTTAGGAATGTTAAAAATCTACCTTCATCTGTTCTTACTTGAGACTTGCGATTTTCGTTTCAAAGGCCTGAACCAGGTTCTTGGCCTCTTCCTTCCAGCGCTGAGTACTTTTCTGCTGCGCTGTGAGGAGGCGCGTCAGATCAGCACTAGAGCTTCGGCTGCTTTCCTCCAACTCCCTCACCCGTGCGTCAAGTCCCTGCTCCTTCAGGCTGTACTCCTGCTCCATCTGCGACACCTGGGGGAGGGCAGCAGAGTGGGGAGGTTGCGTACATAAGGTCAATAGATGAATATTCATACATCTATTGTGATAACTAATTAAAATGCATGCTAAATTATATATCAATATTTTAACCGGTTTATACGAGCATGACTCGTGTGAGAAACATGTATTTCATTGTCCGTATTTATTTTTTATCTTGTTTTTTTATCTTCTGCCAACCATTCCACAAACTTCTATGGAAGTTTCTGAATATTTAATTTAGTGATAGATCTCCGATTGTTAATCCAAATGCTTGTTTGGCAAACACATCAGATCAACATGCTGAACAAATACTGCTACCTACTGCTTTCATCTTCCCCCCCCCCCACTTTTCTTACAGGGACATTCATTTTACATATGAAGATTGTTTACTTGTCATGAGGAGTTCTACTCAGTCAGTTGTACAATGCGGCTTTAGAGGAAGCTCTCTCTAGTCTGAGAAAACAACCCTGAAGATGTCATCTCTCATCTAATGTCCTAAGTGGCTTGTTGTTGATTACGACTTTATAACAGAAAGCATGCGTTACAAACCAGGGGTGAGGACTTTTAAAGATGTGGTCTGGGAGGGTCTATCAAAAGAGTTAAAATTTATCAAGTTGCATTGCGGGAATTGTAGTATCTGGGGGTTTTAGAGCTTTACCCTAAGAGTCTGACTAAGAGTCAATATATTTTGGCCTCTGCTGCATCAATTTTGACTGTGTTGATCTATCTCTCACCAGTTCCCCTACTTCACAGAGGTGCAATACTAAATTACTGGAATAACCCTTTAACAGGCAGTCCGCTCCTCTACTTCCTTTCCTTTCTTCATTTCCTCCCTAAATCCTGCCTTCTTCCTGTTTATATCAAGCCCCCAGGAAGAGTGCTGAGCTGTGACGCCAATTTGACATAGTGCCCAAACCGTGTAATTAAAACTTCCAGATCTATCACGTGATGCAGACTGGCCCAAAAGCATTTTTTCCCCACATACAATCATTGGAAAAGGAGTGCATGAATAATGGAGAATACATTTTTTTGAGGGCATTGATCCCCACGACATGACTCACTTTAGAATCACAATTTGATCCATTCAGTCCAACAACACTTGGAAAGTCTAGAAAAGCCGCACAATTAAATAATTTTATCTCCATTCAAGTGAGCAGAGAGCCAACTAGAAGTTAGCCGGCTTGGCCAGCGGAGGTCTCTAATGTGCAAGCTCTATGGACCCAACAATCAGGAAGCCTGGCCAACATCCGGGTAATTTCTTTACAGTGGGAATGCGATTTCTTGGCTTTTTGGTTTCAGAGAGCAACTTTCATAGGAATGAGCAGGCCCCGTCTTTGAGTCTAGTATCCAGTTCTTATAATACATCCATGGTTTAAACATAGTCTTTCCTAGCTGACACTTCTTGTAGTGAGAACTTGCAGTATTCCTCCAATTCTCTTCACATCCTTCTTTTTTCTATAAACCATTAAGTTACCTGTTGTTTGGCCTTCTTTTGGACCAGCAGGGTGGCCTTACGCAGCTCATCCATCTCCCTGCGGAGCTGCAAGTTTTCCTGTTGCAGTTGGAGCCGCTCCTCACTGACGCCGACACAGTCGTCCCGGGCTGTAGCCAGAGAGCCCTGCAGCCGCCGTACTTCCTCCTGGCACCGGGACAGCTCTTCACTGTAGCTACAGGATAGACGGATGGAAGATGGATGAGAGGAAGGCGAACAAAGTGTAACAAAAATATTCATGCTGCCATTGTTACTGGCAGAAGATGGAGCCACGTGAAGTAAGTGAGGGAGGAAATAATAGTTAAAAGTTAAAATGACCAAACTATAATGCTATATGTTAACTATTCCACTTACTCCATTTCTATGTTTTTTAGTTTGTTTTGGGTGCTTTGCAGAGTGATGCTCATGTCTTCCTTCATCCTCTCTGCATCTAGACACCTCTGGTGAAGGGCATCAATCTTCCTGAACTCTGGCTCTGCTCTGCCCTCTTTATACACCTAAAGCAAAAAAATTAGGAGCATTGACTGGGATCATTCATAAAACCATATAATCAAATAGTATCGAGCTAGCTTCAGTAGCTTCTTCCACCTTGCGGTTTCATTGAACTTTCAAATGATACCTTCTCCAGTTCTTCCTCTACGGCTTTTCTCTCTCGCAGGGACCTTTCAATCTGAGACTCTTTATCTGCACACTCCTAGAGAGAGACGGAGAGAGAACAAGGAGAGTGAGGAAAGGGAGGGTTCTAGACGGAATAAAAAAAAAAAAAAAAAAAACAGATAAGTAGACAGGTAGAGATTGAAAAAGGATTTAGTGTGATGCTGAAAGGAATTTGTCCTTAGCGGGGTGAGTTCTTACCAGCTGCAGTGCAGACAGCTCCTCGGCCATGCGATGGATTTGAACATTGCACTGCTTACGCACATTATCCACCTGTTAAAGATAAAGTCACACAGTTCTAATATGAGCGGTTACTACTGGGATCATGCAAGTGCAAATGCTTTGCATTTCACTTTCCTTTAGATAGACAGTTACTTTATTAGACAAAAAAGAAGATACTTGAGCTGGTGACTTAACTTCTAAATCACCTCTCTAAGGTTGTGAGATTCTCATGTTGAGCTTTTGGGGAATTAGGTTTTTAAACATGTCAAGGATGCATTTGCCTTTAAGATCTGGGGTACAAGAAAAAGCAGACTGATAAAGCAAATGCCAATCATGTGTGGAATTTCAATAAATGCATAGGGAATTGTAAAATGAATTAAAAGTAGAGTCTAATTTACAAGAATGAAATAAATAATATGATGTCGAGATGCAGATGAACATCTAGTAATAATCTTGTTCTCCAGTGGGATTGACTGCCATGAACAGTCTATTTCAACGATAATCAGGGGTGTCATGATTCTCCAAATCCACGATTCAATTTGATTTAAACATTTTTTTTCCGGCACTGACGGCTATGCCATTGTTAGACTATCAAGTCTTGATTTCTAAAGATCAACAGGTCATTGGTTTCATGCCCCGACAACTGTCATTTATAGGGATGCACGATAATGGATTTTTTGCCGATATGCAGATATTTCCAACTCACTGTGGCTGATTGCAGATGCCGATACCAATATATGCACATATTTTTTTCCAGATAGCTGAGGAGACTATTATGCATGCAGGCATAGATTGGACTAAGTATGATCAAGAAAGACAATAAATGAAGGAAGAATTTAGGAAGACTGGAGTTCAGGAGCTCAGCATTAAAACTTTAATGAACCTGCCAAGTGGGTGGAGCAGTAGACTTTTCATTGAGTTCATTAGACAGACAGGATTAATGTGTAGGATTTAATCTCTGGTCCACACTCCGGAGCAGAAGGTGGCGGTAATGCAACTAATATACTGGTTGCCAACCGTCGTTATAAACCAAAAAGTTTTTTTTTCCAAACAGAGTGGTACATCCTGTCAGCCGAGCTGTTTAAAAGATATATACATACATGATACAAAGACACATGGTATCAAGTGTGATATAACTGCCATATTTTTTGTTGGAATGTAGTACAATAAGGCCATATGGTCAAAATTACATGAATCTATTTAAAATGTAATAATTTATTTCACCAGTCAATTGGGAACAGACTCTTAAACACAAAGAAAGAAGAGCCACTAGATGGCAGAAGGGTACTTTACAAAAGCTTGAGTTTCTGAAACTAAATATAAGTTTAGGCCAAGTGTTGCACCTTGTAGACAGTCCCTGCGCACTCGTCTCACAGCCGGATATACATAGAGACCAATGTTATTTGTTCAGCTCGGAGGACGGCTCGTTTTGGTGAAAATTAGGTGAAGGTTATCTACCTTACTATGGTAGGAAAGGGGCGTCTTTTTTGTTTGTGTTCGAACATTTCACTTATGAGTTAATGATCCGGGATGTTCAAATCTGTCAATATATTTCCAACTTTACTGAAGTGTGTAGCGTAGCCTACAAACTGTAGTTTTACTCAATGACGCATTCGTTGTTTACACAACTCACAGGAAAGGCAAAATGTTTCCACACTGGTGACTTCAGAGAAGCGGTAGGATTTTCTAGTTCTGATGTTTCTCTGTCATCTCCGACTCTGGCAGTGGCCATGGTGTCCGAAAAGTAATGCAGCTGCAGGCTACTGGTAAACTACGCTGTGTCATCTTTGAAATGTTGTTGTTTTTCCTTCAGACGCGCTCAAGAAAATCACCGATCCTGCTTTTAATTTAGATCCATTTCGTTTGATTCTAATTTCGATCGATTTTCAATTTAGAATTGAAATCGTGACACCCCTAATGATAATAATATACATTTTCATACTCTGCCTATTTGCCAGTTTGGAAAGACAAAGGCAAAGGGCTTAAAAGAAATAAGAGAGGAGAAGTATTATTATATCAATGTGATAGAGAAACCTCTGTGATATTCTTGCTGGAGTGTTCTATGATGTCTGTGACATAAATAACCATAAAACACAAAACTAGTTTACGTCTAGGGCTATTAAATGTCTCAACTGGTTCATTTACAGTATTTTATTTCTAAAATAGTTTCTTTAACAAATTAAATGCCCTTATTCAGAAATAATACAAGCCTGCAGCATCCTGGTAGTCTAGGGGGTTGATTAACACATTTATAAAAAAGGGAATTCGAAAGAACACTTGACCTTAAAGAGAAAGTTGGCAGTCATAACAATTCTCTCTTTGCCCGGGTGGGAACTGTGTAAAGGAAATGAACCTCAGCTCTGAGTCTGACTAGCAGATAACCCTGGACACACCTCTATTTTGGGAAACTCCACCCCTCAAATATGTCTGAGTGGCACTTAAGTCCTCAGGTAAGTGTGCAGTCTGACCAATGTTAGCAGTTTTGGGATTAACTCTTCATTAAACAAGCTTATCTCAACACTCAATGTGGCTTTAAGTGAAGATGGGGGAGAGAGGAGATTACGCTTCACTTTGGCTGCATTGTTTAACATTAACCTCCAACTCCATGAGAAAATTACCTAGGAGGTAAAAAGGCAAAAGCAAGATAAGGTCCATAGTTTATAGAAAGTCTAACAAATCAACACTTACTCTCTGAAACACCGTCATTTATTGAAATCCAGCCAGTGACTAAGATGACAGCCAGCGCTGCAGTCACACTAGGCTTCATTAAAAGGATTAAACAGTTGAAGGGCTTGATGAAGAAGACCCATTAATAGAGCATTAATCACCATGTCTTTGACTGAGGTAAGGCAGAGGGAAAGAGTAGCTCTTTGCTTTTGGCTTAGTGCATCATGTGTTTAAAAAGAAAAACAGCAGGGCTGAGCAACTGGTACAGCTGAAGGTTGCGCTTCCATGTTTGGCTCATCATACATCAAAAATTCTGCAGTGTCTCAAATTTTTGTGACCTTCTTTTTTTGAGAATTATAGAGTTTGCACCAAATATCTTCACATCATCCAGTGCTTTTAAATAATAGTTTAGTAGAATGAGCTGTGACCTGCCCGATATTTTGTAACTAACGACCAAACAGTTTTTAAAGCCTATTCCAGACAGCTTCTGTCATGGAGTTTTTCAGTGCTGTGTCAACTCCTGCAGGAACACCCCAGCATTTCTTGCTGAGGGAGCCATACAACAAACAACTCCCCACCTCTTTCCTGGTGCGGACTGCAGCATCCTGGATCAACTGTTTGATGGCCTCCTTTGTTTTCTCCAGCTCTTCTGTCTTCTGTTTCTCTCTTAACAGGGCCTGCAGGGAGAGGGTAAAGACAGACACAAGTATGCCTTTCAGATGAGCAAACTTTTATAGTGCTGAAGGGATGTGAGGACATGTCAGTGTTAGTGCAGCTGCACAACACTTTGACTGAGGTAAAGGCCAGTGAAAAAGACTAAAGGAGAAGTTGGGGAGTCTGGAGAATCAGGTCTGGACATTTTCCAGAGTTGCCCTTTCACACAAGTAGCACAATATACTCCATTTAGTTTAGGCAAGGGGTGCAGGAGGCAGGATATGATGCAAAAAGTATGCTGCAGTTGTAACTGAGCGTTTTAAGCTTTTCATCATAAGTAAAACAGCTTTTATTTTACGAGAAATCACAGTCCTCTCTCCCATTAGCGCTGGCTTCAAATGGGTAAAACCAGACATTACACAGGCTTTATAGTAGGGAGCTTGCAGGGTAAAGTCTGTTTAATATCCAGTCTGACTGATTCGGACATTTGCGTTCACACACTGGGTAATGTCCAGAAAATTTCAGGGTTGCAGCGCATGTGTGAAAGGGGATAAAGTTACTGCAGTCACCTGGTCCTTCTGCAGTGCAGCCTCCTCAGCCACCTGAACGCTCTCTCGGACTTTGGCCAGGGCTTCATACTTCTCCTCTTCCAGGGTAGTGCAACGCGCCTGGAGTTCCCCAACCTTTCTCTCCCACACAGTTTGCTCTCTGCGAACTGCCTCTGCCTCCTGAGATGCAGCTTTTAATCTAGCAATGGAGAAAAGTAGTGAGAACCAGCAGCAGGTGGAAACACTGGGAGCTGATATTAAATTCAAAGGCTTCCCCAAAGAAGAGTGCTTCTTCTTGGTTGGTTAATTCTGTTGAACTTCCTGTGGATCGTTACAACCACAACTTACCTGCATACAGCTATAAAGGTTTTTCAAATCAAATTGAAAAATTGAATATGATCATGTCTACTGTCTCATTCATAAAACATGCTGAAATTCTCAAGATTTCACCAAGAATGTATCAAATTTTCTCACCTTTTCAGTCTTGAATTCACATCTCAGATTTAAATCTTACTGCATACGTTTCATAAATGACTGAAATGCTTGACAAGGTGAGAAGAGGATGGGAAAGGGGTTTGCGGGTGAAGCAGCAGTTTATCATGTGCTGACCTGGCCTCTAGCTGACTCAAGGCTGACTGAAGCTGCTGGAGTCGTCTGTCTGCTGCCTCCTCTCGACCCTGAGCCTCTGCCACATCTTCCTCCTAGATAAATACACACACAAATGGCCTTCAGAGCAGGGTCGCAAGGAACCATGTCATTACAGTAATTGTTTTCTTAATTTATTCACCTTTTTTTTAAAAATTTAATCCATTAATTTCTTTTAATGGATTTATCTTTTGAAATTTATGACAAGTTCATGAGCCCAAAGTAATACCTTAAAATCGATCACTTACTTCCACCAGCAGGGAAAAAACAAAATGAAACATTCATGGCGAGAAAAACTTACTTTTGAGAATCTATAACCATCAAATATCTAACATTTCATTCAATAAATGTCTTGATTATCAATCATTATTATTCAACCAGTTCTCTACTACTTTCATCACTTCTATTCTATTGATTTTTTTTTTTTTTTTCCCGCTCACCCGTCTCTGTATCTGGTCCTGTACATTCTGCAGAAGTTTGGTCATCTCATCCACTTTGGCTGTGGCCATCCTTAGCTCAGCTTTGGCCTGCCTACACCAGGACACAAAGAGAAAACAGTCCATGCATGGCATTATTTGGTGATAACAATTCCCCTGAAAGTCAAAGGTTTACATTTTAGATAATAACTACAATAAATATCTAAAAGCAACACCCATCTGGAACAGCGCAATGTAGAAGTGGTCATGCATGCTGCACTTTTTCTACCTGATTGGGGTTGTAAACTCTTCCGCACCAAAGTAATTTCTCATCCCATAATCCATTACAAGTAATTCATGGATTAAATGAAAATAAGTAAAGATTCATCTGTAATGATAATTATTAATCATTTTCTTCAATTTCAGAAAGACAAAACAGAAGAAACTGTTTTTGGAGACAAGGAAGAACAATTAGTCTGTCCTCAGTCAGCCTACTGTCACCTGAAGAATATATTAGAATTAAAGAACTTATGTCTCAGCAGGATTTGGAAAAACTTGTCCATGTATCCTCAGTAGACTCGACGACTGTAACAGTGTCTCAAGCATCTTAAATCTTTAATAACTATTTTTAATTGTATTTAAATGTCTTTTTATGATGCCTTTCTTTTGCATTTTGTCTTAATGGTGAACGTATCATGTAAAGCACTTTGTATTGCCTTGTTGTTGATATGTGCTATACAAATAAACTTGTTTTGCCTTACGTTACCCATTTCTGGGCACAAGCTTGAATCTTATCTGTGCTGGTGCTGTGAAAGTAATTTAATAAAAGGTTATCATTCATATATCTTTCATTTTAATATCTTCTATTGTCTTCTGTATTGTCTCATGCCCTTGAAGACAGCTGGGTTGCAACATGAAGCCTGGCATATCTATCGGACACTTGTAAACAGGTTATTTGTGTCACTCGATGCCTGGTCCACACACCAACCTGCTGTGTCTTTCTATACCTTAACCTACTGCCTTAGAAACTGTGTGGACATAAATGGAGATGTTTTGTTGTTTATTCCTGAAGCTTGATAACACACCTGAGTATAATGTATGCCTGTGAAGACATCCTGCCTATAGACTAGTCGACCTCTGAACCATGATCCTATTTGAAACCTGTCTACTGACCTTCGAGGTCGACTGGAGATATTTTTGCTTGCATACAGAGGTACTTAAGAACTGGGTGAGTGCCCAGCTGGTAGAGAGAAACAGGGATCTTAGGAAGTGGCATTGGTATGTTTTCTCTCTCTCAGGAATATAATGCACTGTACTTCTGATTGTATTTTTGATTACATTATTATTATTATCTAAACCTGCTATTGCTCTTTTTGTGTGTTTCTTAAATGAAAAGTCTATTTTCCACAATAGTGCAACCTGTTGTCTTGTATGTGACTTCACAGGACACAGGACATATCTTTTCAAATGATGTTCAAACATAAGAAAATTGTTGGCAAAGGGATACAAGTAATGTCAGCTTAGACATACCTGGCGTTCTAACGGTAAATCGCATAACACGTTTACGGAGCAATACTTCTGCTGGCAGCCATTTTGAATCTACACCACATGTAGTTACCTGTGCTGGCTGTGTAGCTCCTCCATCTCCGTGCTCTGCTCTGTCATCGTCTTCAGGAACTGCTGGTTTGTCTGTGTGTGGCAAGAGAGACAAGACTTCCATTTGTGCGGCATGATTCCAAACAAAGACCTCAAACTTTATATCTAAACTAACCTTCTCCTACAACTTCTTTTCTTAAAACTTTCTGTCCTATTTAGAGCAAATGTTAAGGAGCCTCTGTCTGTCACTCACTGCTACAAAGTCAAGCGCTCTCACATACAGAGACTGAAAGAGGCTGCTTGTATGAAAAGTCAGAGAGGGGAAAGCCCAAGGCTTGCCCTCTCATTAAAAATGCATCAGAGGGATATAGTGTTACTCTCTCCTCACACACTGTATTGTGTACAAAGTAAGCACCAGTAATGCATGTGTGTGTGCATGCATGGGTTTTTGTTGGAATAAATATATTCTGTAAACATACTGTACGCCTTAACCTCCAAGTAAGGTTAAGCGTCTGTCAGGTAACTGTCTCTGTAAATAAAACTGTCTAAACAGTTTAATGCTGAGTGTTTTTAATGCACGACCGTAGGTGTTTGAGTAAGTGTGTGTGTGTGTGTGTGAGAGAGAGAGAGAGAGAAAGAAAGAGAGCGGCTAGAGTGTAACAGTATGTGCTGGAAATAGCTAAGGTAGTTAGAGGATTACCAAGCGAGTTGACAGTCCATTATACAGCCAAGACAGTTCTGGCTGACTACCAGAGTGATTTAGAATCCGTTTCACTTAGTTACAAGATTAATTATTAGAGCAGGGTTCATTTCAGAGAAGCAGGAGCATTTCGATCCCATGGCTAATTAGGAGGCAATAATTTAACACACTTTTAATTAACCGTCACTTACCGATTCCAGTTTCTGATTGGCCACTTGGAGTTTGTGCGTGTGTTGCTGGAACTGAACAAGCTGATCCTATGAAGGGAAAAAAAAGGGGGCATTCAATAAAAGTTAAATGCTCGTAATTACCTCATGCTTTCACCAAGCATTAACTGAGGCCAAACTGCTCTAATTAACCTAATTTCTATGATAATGGCTCCATCTAGTGGTGGAGAGCTGTGCACGCTAACGTGGGAACACTTCACCTTGAGCTGCTGTCTCTGAGCATCGTGGATCTGTCCATCAGAGATGGTCTTCTGATAGACCTGCTGGAGACGGTCCAGCTCCTGTGCTGCTGTCTGCCACAGCTCCATGGCCTGTACCCGTTCCTACACAAATACACACGAGAATACACACAGACACTGATACACACTCAGCGAGGCATTTATGCATGTTTTACAAAATTGTGGCTTCCTTACTAGAAGTTAGATGACGGTAACAACACTAATCTTCTCTGTGTATTCAGTAAAGAGGCTGGTCCAGGACTTATTTCACCCGGAGTAGGACAAACACCGGCAGCAAGGAAAACAGTTTGACTAAATCAAGGACAAATAATGCCTTACAACAGCTCCAAAATTGCCTATTTCGGTGTTAGCTAGCAAGCGAGTCACCACTAAATAAAAAATAATCTGGGTTTTGTTCAGAGTTATTAAAAAGTGTGTAAAGGTGGCAACTCTATTATAAGGGCAGTGCTGTGTAGAGCCACTGGGACCAGCTGTTGTTGTCAGTTAATAGCTCCAATGCAAGAGCTAATTACTCAATGACCCATTATGTCATGTTTTCTATTACTGCACGTGTAAAATGTACAGCATACAACATGTAAATATAACAGTTTAAAACTTGTTTGAAAGGACCTTTGACAACGTTCAGCTGGTTGTTTCCCCCTCCATTTAAGCTTTGTGTTAAGACAAATTAAAGACACCTTGGAACAATCACTTTACTGAACACACAGAGATCAAAATGTACATTGATCCTTTCATCTGACTCCAAGTAAGATAGCATCAAGCACACTCCTCACAATGTCCTTGAGATTATACCAAGGACACTGTGCAACAAATACTAATCACAGTATAGACACATGATTGTAACTACAGGTTTCATCTATATAGCTTTAGACATCACATATGGGCATGTGCAGACCTGTTCAGACAGCTGGACCTGTTCTTGAAGGTTTCTAATGACTGCTTCCTCCTCCAATGTGCTTCCCTCCACTCCTGAAGCCACCGGCATGGCATGAAGCTGCCTTTCCACAGACTCCCTTAGCTCTGCGTGCAGTCTGCAACATATTTAAAGCTATAATATGCAACTATTCTGCATTAAAATGTCTAAAAACAACTAGATCTATGTTATATATTTTGTTGAGTTGTGTACTTACATTATCCCAAATGTTTCCAACAATTTTCAAACCCAGAGAAATCTGTAATTTTAATCAAGGTAACGGTCCATTTCATTTGGTCGCCCATCAATGGCGTCATACCCCCTCTACCAAAGAGTACACACATACAAGATAGTATGTTGGTGTTGTGGTTGCCTGCCAAAAACTGTCATAAATTGACTTTTATTCAGTTTTAAGCCACATTTTATGATAAACTTTTTTAGATCTTGGCCATTTTTAACTATATCTTTTAACCATATGAAGGATTTTAGTCATCAGACGTCTGGATCTTAAGTTATCAGAGAAACAAGCTGAGCAAACGTTAGCAGCAGCTCAGCTAGCAGCCCCTCCCGACGTCATCTTTCCGCCGAACAGCATCAGAGAAACAGCGATTTTTAACATGAAACTGCTTTACTAACTGTTTTTACAGTCTTATTCACCATGTACGTTTGTTTTGGAGAGAAGGAGACCTCTGTGGATAATTCAGCTCACAATAAAAACCTGCTGAACGTCAGTATCTTAAGTTATCAGAGAAACAAGCAAACGTTAGCAGCAGCTCAGCTCGCAACTGCTACCGGACATCCTGTGTCCACCGAACAGCATTTGAGAAACACTGATTTTTAATGTGAAACTGCTTTATTCAGTGTTTTTACCTGTTTTAATCACCGCGTCTGTTTGTTTTGGAGAGGAGGACACCTCTGTGGATAATTCGGCTCCTGGTAAAAACATCCTGAATGATGAACACTGAAGTAATCCTAACCAGGAGAAGCTGGTTGTTTTACAATGAAGACGACAACTCCCATGATCCCACACTACTTCACATCATCATCACACTCTGTCTTTTGTTTTGAGACCCCTAGCAGCATGAATCACATATTGTGTGTTTAAAGATTAATTCATATTTTAAAATTTTTTGGGGGGAAATTGCTGATAGTTTTAGATTTAAAACAAAATATCACAACCTCAATTACACTCAAACACATTTTGTTCATCTGTATTTTTAAATAGTACAGATGCCTTGATTACCAACCAAACTAACATTACTACTGTACTTTTACAACCCATTCTAACCTTTATTTCCGGTGACATACCAATACAATCAGAGTCACTCTATGTATTATAATTCAAGTTAGAAAACAAATTAGAATCTGATATTCTCCAGTAACATCTTGATGTGATAAATGTTTGCTTGTGTCTCCTATTGTGTAGCCACTTTCTATATGTTGGCACCAGTAGAATTTGTTTACCTTTCATTCTCCTTGACAAGCCTCTCCAACTTCACTTTGACTTCTGTCATTGACACCTGTTGATTTGAACAAGTAGATCAACACTGGGTGTTATTAATTAGTTAAGATATGCTTATACATTCTCTGGCACATTTGAAAAGTAACTAAAAATGTATACAGGACGAGTTTTCTTTAGAAGAAGCCAATATGAATATGTTTTCAAAAACAAACTCGGATCAAGAGATCCAGTATTCCTCACTCAGGTCTTATCTTTTAAAGCCTTAGACTTTCTACTACTCAATTTAACATTTTTTGTGTGCTTCATTGTTCAGAATACGTTGTGTTTTTCACCTGGTATTTCTGCAGTTGTTCAGTCATTTCATCCATGTGCCGATCATACTCAGCTATCAGAGGAGCCATTATACTGTAATGCAGATGAATAATGATGTCACTTGCGCTTCAGGGCAATCACATCAACAAGAATGTGTTGACTGTCATGTAAGAATGGCTTGCAAATCTTGAGTGATTCTGGTGTGTCTCTAAAATGTGTCAAGGAATTAGCAGGAGACACACAGACTTTTGTTGTGCCTAACCTTCTATCAGAGATCCAGGGGGCAGGAGACTCTGCCAGTCTTGCCTCCTCAACCTGATGAACATAAGGCATGCAGAATGAGAGGGTAAACATTAAGGGCCCAGTAGTACTTAATCTTCACTAAATACTTCGGTAACAAAACAAAATACAGATGGAAGGGTTACAAGGAAAAGAGCTTTCACCATGAATGATATGTTGTATGTCTTGTTGAATAATTTTCTGACAAAGCCAACCACATTGTTTACTGAAGATACCAAATAATGAGCCTGAATAATTTTAGCTGAGTTAAATCTTTGTAAGTTTATAATGGTTTATGATGATGCCTTTGTACCTGGGATGATGTGGATTGAGCGCGGTGTCCATATTGATATTGGCTGAGAGCCGAATTTAACCTGTGGACTTGAAACACATACACACACTGTCAAGCATATACACTTATGATGCTCCACTATTCAGAGTTAACAGATTTTTAGTTTTGAAATGGACTGTTTTGAAATTGCAAATTTTCACAAATGGGCTTTTAAATAGTACCACTCACCAATTAGGTATAGTTAAAGCAGAAAAATACCAAACTGATGTTGTTTTGAGTATTTATTTTCTCAGCCTGTAAGTGCTCTGAATTAATTGAATTTGTAATGCCAAGTCAAATCTATTAACTGATTCAAAGATTCTTGATAAGTATTGGCCATGTTGTTAGCCTATTTATTGATGTCATTGTAATTCACTTATCAGGGAAGGTGAATTCATAGCTAATCTATACCACATGATCTACATTACAGTGTTTTCGTGTAAGTACATAACATAGTCATGATGGAGCAAACATGGCCCCGTTTACACCTGGTGGTGTGTAGTTTCGTAGTTCCGTGTCCTATAAATGTCATATGGTCATGGTGGATTATCTGGACTTCAAAGTCTGTTATTACTCCCCATCTGGATACTTGTGCAAGTTTAAACCTTCCTCGAACAACTGTGATAGACATGAAAACCAGCTGGTGCTAAACTCCTTGGTCCGCCCTTACCTTGATCACGCAGAAACTCAACCTCTGCCTCCATGCTGCAGGTGTGCTCTAGATGGAAGCAAAACAATTTACGTTGGCAGGTAAAAAAAAAAAAAAAAAAAAAACTACCTAAACATTAACATTAAAATAGACTCATATACAATCGGTGACCGTTAACGTTACACTAGTAATATTTACAGTTGATTTCAAGGCACCGTTTCAGTGTGGGATCTTCCAAAAATACATGCCTTCAGCTAACGGCATTACAAAGCTGCAACAAACATTTCACTGTACGGAGAGCTACCAGCTAGCTTAGCGTTGCCTGTGGTTACCCTGCGGGCAGCTAACATTAATTAAGCTAACTATACCTTTTCATCTGTTAAACTAATAGCTAACGTACAACACAAAACGTATTTAGTTAGAGGTGACACTTACGAGTTATATAAGTGTCTTGTGTGACGCGTTTTTCTTTAAAATATTAATACACAAGTGTTTTGGTTTTACTTTATATTCGGTTCCGCCGTCCGTTTTGAAGCAAACAAATAACAACCAATGACAGTACAGAAGCGCACCGCTGAAGTTGTCCGGTCTGTACAAGAGAGTGATCAAAGAGAAGGTTCCGCTCTGTGTAACGGGGAAGAAGCCTCAGTCGGATATATTCTGAAGGCTGTGTCAATATAAACTATCAATTTTTAAAATTTTCAGTTTGGGTTACGAACGATTTTTGTGGAAAGAGATTATGCTTTCACCAAAGGCGGCTTGTCTGGTTTGTTAGAAAGTAGCAAACGTATTTGTTCGATTGCTCTTGGCTTAATTGGTCACTTGTTTGTTAATAAAATGTGATTTTGGTTATGTTTCTGAAAGTTTCTGTTGTAAAATAACGTCTACGTGGTAGTTTGTTTCTATAAGTCCAGAATTGGAGTCGGGACTAATCATAAAGTAAGTTCATTTTCCTGTTTTCTCTATCAGGAAGTCAGTTTTACTATCTTGATAAGTTATTGAGTAACTGATTTTGACATCAACCTAACATGATAACAAACTGCTTGAAGAGCGAACCGCTGAGTATATTAGGACATGACAGGCTCAGCTGCAGCATAGTGAGTATTTCAGCCAGTGAGTCTTTGACAACATGGGGTTAGCTCGTGGACTACAGTTTATGACACTCATCTACATCCTGCTATGCTGTGTATCTCTGTAAGTTTGCAATTCAGTGATGCACCGTGTCACTATGGTCACATTGCAGATTCTCATCCTGGTTGACTTTTTCTTCCAGTCCTAATACGCAGATGGAGTTTGTGATCCAGCACACTTGGGATAGCGACCCTGTGAATCATGACCCTATCAGGATTGTTTTCTCTCCCGGTGAAGGAGGGCTGAAGATGCAGGTGTTTGGTCCCTTCTTCAATGACCCAGCAGCCCCTCCAGGACCCCCTGGCCAGCCCTTCCCTGGACTCTGGGATTATGAGGGTGGGTAAGAAAAGTAGGAGCACAGACCCAGAGTAGTATTTCATTAAACAGCTATTCTCACATGCAAATAGTAGCCTATATCTGTAGCAAGAGCATTTAGGGATTTGTTGACAAATTCATTAAGAATGTCTGTAAGTAAAGTGAAATGTTTAGATGGAATGCGATATGAAGTCAAATTAGCAAATGGAATAACTAAAAGTAGCTACATTTTTAAAACCCTTTTAGAAACTATTCTACCAGTTTATTTGGAAATTAATACAAATTTCAATCCGTGCCAATCAATCTTTTTTTTATTTATTTATTTTTTTTAAATGCATGGCTTAATTAATAGTTATATTAATAGTTAATGGAAATATTAGTTTTCTTATTGAGTGTTAGAGGAGAAGATTGATACCAATCTCATATGTCTGTTAAATATGAAGCTACAGCCAGCAACCAGTTAGCTTAGATTAGTGCAAAGACTGAGAACAGTGGGAAATTGCTAGCCTGCCTTTGTTGAAAAAAAAAATCCACCTACCAGCACCTCTAAAGCTGGGTAATTAATATGTTGTATATTGTTTGTTTAATATGTACAAAAAACATACATACATGGTATAAAAACAAGTTGCATTTTCCCCCTCTTTTCAATCTTTATGGTAATCTAACTGTTTTTTAGCTTTGATTAGCTTCATATTGAATGGACAAATAAGAGTTGTGTTGATACTCTCATCTAACTCTTGGCAAAAAATGAAAAGGTGTATTTCCCAAAATGTCCTTTCACTGATTATAGTAAGCCAAACACTGACTCAGACTCCTTAGTGTTGCTTCAAACAGAACATGATGAACCTCACAAAGGTTGTGTTTATGGCCTATTTTAACAGATTGCACTATATTGTACAGGTGTTGCTTTTATGGTTTCCACCCAGAGTTGTTGTACTTCTCATCACATTGTAATTCCAGTCACGATTCAGGGATTTAGTCAGAAAGATGCTGTTTTAGGCCACTCTACAAGCTGAGATAAAATTATGAGTATAGTCCAATGAGGATGGAGAGACTTGGGACTAGTTCTGTTTATGAGGCCATAATAGTAATTGCATTATCATTATTATGGTGACACAGCAATTAAACCCTGTAATGAGGCTGAGTAATAACAATCCCATCTAATTGACCTTAAGTAAGTTCGATTTCCAGTTAATGAGCCCCACATATTTTGGCCTCATTAATGTTACTTATTAGATTGGAAACCAACCCCATTATCATCTAGGTAGATAATGAGCACGCTGTTAGGTTAGTGGGTGTGCTTGTATCTTGTTTGAATGTTTATACTGTATATCTGTTATTTTTACATATTATTGTTAAACTGTAACTTAAAATACATTATTCAAATTATTCAATTATTTTCTTTTCTGATGAGGTTAATCACACCACTTAAGCAGTATGTTAATGTCAGATTAAAATTGTTTTTCTTTTTTTCTTCATCTCCTCAGTTGTGGAGTCCTTCTTCCTTGATAGTACTACTGAAAATTACCTAGAGGTGGAGGTTTGTCCGTAAGTACACAGCTAAGCTGTTATAACATCCATGTCTATTACCATAGACATCCTCAATACAAACAAGTAAAGGCACAGCACAACAATGAGACATCTTCTCCATGTTTTCATTTTAGACATGGACAGCACCTGATATTATTGCTGTCCGGAGTCGGCCAAGCATTCCAGGTAGGCAGACATCAAGGGAGTTATTGAAGGGGACAGCGATACATTGTGTTTGGAATTGTAAGTATTTCATTTGTCTTGATTTCTGTCTCCAGCAACAACTGCCCATGGTGTTTGGTGCCACAATCACAGGGGACAAGTGGACGGGTGAGGCTCTCATCCCCTGGTCGTACTTCCCTCCCAATGTCAACAAGATGAACTCTTATGCCATCCACGGCTCTGGAGAGAACCGTACATATGAGGCTC
The DNA here is from genome assembly GCF_963924715.1 of Thunnus thynnus. NCBI lineage: Eukaryota > Metazoa > Chordata > Actinopteri > Scombriformes > Scombridae > Thunnus > Thunnus thynnus. The sequence goes on from NC_089519.1 coordinate 10,407,511, forward strand.
TCTACCCCATCCCCAAAGAGGAGATAGTGGAAGGGCAAAAACCCAACTTGTGAGTATACTGTGTCCTATGAGTACAGTTGTTTGAGGTCACATAGCTCATATACAAAAACATTATTCATAGCAAAACATTGTTTGGTTTTAAAGGGATACTCCAGCAATTAGATAGTGCACTTACATAAAGTGTAGGGACTTGTTTAAGATTTAAGAAAGAATGGTCAAAATCAAAGCAGCAGAAATATCCTGACTTTTAGTAGCATGGATCAAGCTCCAAAAACACTGTATCCTACAATACCCACAATGCAACTCCACAGTATCTTTACTTAGACCCTCCCTCTCTGCCCATGTATTTTAAAATCCACATCCCAGTTCGTAACATAGACTTTCTGTTATAAATTTGAAGTCTCAAGCCCCAAACAAGATGACCATGATGATATCATCAGGATTATGAGTTACTTTCTCAGACTTTAGAAACCTCCCTCCATAGCCACACAAGATATTTTTCAACAGTTTATACAGGCTGAGTACTAATTCTCATGTTGAGTAAACTGATCTTTATGTGTAAAATCAGTGGAGTGCCCCTTTTAATGTTTTTTTTTGTACATTTTTTGCATCCAGATTTATGACCATTATTATAAGTGTGAAGGTTTATGCATCTTATTTTAAATTCTCTCTCTGTCCCTTAGCCACCGCCTGGAGTATTTCCAAAATTTCCACCTGCAAAGCATCATGGGAGAAGGTTGGGTCCAGCCAGAGTCTGATTTGTGGAAGGGAAAGCCGTGAGCTTTTCAAAAACACTCCCTTTTGTCTGTCTCTCTCTTGCATACACAGACACACACACACACATACATGAACACACATACACCATGGCTGCAGGGTTATAGTACAAACACTCATTGACAGAGAACAAAGGGCAATCAATCTTTATTAGTTAATGATGTGAAATGATATGACAAGGAATATGTTATCAGCTTGTCAGTGCGCATTAGCCTTCACACACATCCATGGAAGCACGCAGACACACACACACACACACACACACACATCACAAGGTATTGGACGTCGCCTTAAATTGCCTCGGCAGTGTGTGACCTAGAGCGGTTACACTGTGCATGGTGGCAACGAATGCTCACTTTGACATTCAGCTTCTGTGTAGCCTGTGCATTTCACTTCAGTGAGATAAACCACAGCAGGTTCTGTGATTCTTTGCCCTGACTGCCAGGACACACACACACACACACACACACACACACACACACACACACACACACACACACACACACAAACGATCATACACACACCACTGAAGTGAAAAATCTGTTCTCCAGAGATACGTGCCAGAGCTTTTGATGTAGTGCTCTATTGTAATTAGATCCTTTTGCAATCATTCCAATCCCTTTGTCATTTCCTTTTACAATTAAATGTGTCAATATATTGATTTCATAGTGCTGATGAAGTGTTTTTGTAATTTTTTTTCCTATGTGACTGTTTGGCAAATGTCAATTTAATTTGATTTCTGATGTATGATCATGTTTCAGTGCCATGTCTGTCTATTAAAGCAATGCTTTCTGAAATGTGCTTTTCCTTGCTAAAAGTCAGATGAGAAGATTGATATAACTCTTATTTCTGTTGGGAAATACTGTATGTAGTTAGAGACGGTTAGCTTAACTTAGCTTAGCATAAAGACTGGAAATGGGGAAGCAGTTAGCCTGGATTAGTCCAAATGTAACAAAATTTAATAAATATAAATAACATGTTATATCTCATTTGGGAAATCTGTCCCCTTATAATGCCTAATAATTGTATGATATGGATTCTTCATGGCAAATAAATTGAAATAAAGTAGGTCAAAAGCTACTTGGAATATTGAATTGGCTCATCCTGAGTTTGTCCCCCCTCATATAGGATATCAAAGTCCTCCTCGCTGGCTTTTCCACCTACTTTTGAAAGCTGAGATCACAGGCCCTCTGATCCCCAACATACACAGGAGCGCACACACACAATGACTGGGGACTCACAAATCTCTGTCTTCTTTCCATGACACTGCGAGTCTTTCCCCCCTTGCCCTCGCTACAGCCCCTTGTGGAGCCCGTGTATTTATCAGAGGTTCCTCTCAGATCACTGGCTGGCAAATCGCTTCTCTCCGACCAGGAGACGGGGGGCCGATTGATTTTCATGTTGGATGTGTTGCTCTTCGCTGTGGCAGCCCAAAAGCCCATATTGAGCCCTATCAGTTTTAATTGGCGTGCTCGCCTTTGAAATGCCCACTGCTTAAGCCCCCTCCTTATCATCGCCTGCAGTGCCTTGCCACCACACCGCACATTATTCACATGCACATGCACAGTTTGCACATTGTATTCTAACAGCATGTCTCTTACTAATAAAATGTTGACCTAAAAATGTGTTTCTGGCTAGTTTAGACAAACACAGGATCTTCATAAAACACTTTGATGAATACACGTGAGCATGCTCACCCGCCCACCTATGTGCAGGCAGAGGATGTGCCCCCACTAAACCCAGCTCTCTCTAATTAGTGTGAAGAGATGAGAGGGGAAGACAGAACAGGTACCTGCCTCTCCTCTACCTCCAAAGCCAAGCAGACACAAGAGCCTTCTTATCCCCCTCAGAAAAAGAGACCAGCCTACTCTAAAACATTCAACACCAGCTTAAGGGTGATTCTGCATGTCAGAAACTTTCTGGTGATCACCCAGACCTAGTTCCTTTTTTTCTTTTTCTTTTTTTTTCAAGAGATGTGGGTCTCATTTCTTAAGTTTAAAGAGTGTTTGAGGGTATGAATGAGGGTAAAGTTGTGATGAAAAATAGAACGCGAGGGATAAAGGAGTGATCTCGGAACATGAAAAGAGCTAGAGATTGAAAAAGTGAAAAGGGTAATGACTTTGCCTAGTTTTAGGGGTTCTGTGATACAGACCCAAATGAAAGATTCATACTGAAGCTAATAAGATACTGGGACAATTCGTAGCCTTTGCAGGCTAACGCCAAAAGCAGTATCAGATTGTACAGAGCGATAGAACTTATCAACACTGCACAGTACACAATCCTAGTATGGCTGGCTTCCAGTACACCGTGAGTAGAAAGCAACATGCACACCACTTGTCTCCTTTGTGTTGCAGGGAATCAATTCCCCTAAAGATCCAGTTCCAAAGTAAAAGTCAATTCCCGCACTCACTTATCACCTCTGCATTGATTTATTAAAAAGAGTTGACGTTTCGGCCACAAGAACCTTTCATAAAGTCACACAGTGCTTAAATACAGCCCATAATTGCATGATAGTCTACAGCTGTGCATCCATGATCACATACAACAGCTCATTCATTCAAGATTCCCTCAACTGTCAAAACATACAATATCTATGGTTATACACATTAAAAATCCTTTTGATATTACTAAAAAGCAAAACATTTTTTTCAGGTTAGTGGTATATAAATAAGACATAGCCCATGTCTACAGTATACAAATCCCCCATGGGGTCCTATAACGTTAGATTCATCCATGAACAAATAAACAAAATATATGTGAACACACACACACACACACATATATAACAGATGACAGAAGAAGGCAGTGGTGATAGACATAGCAATCCCAAGCAACAGCAACATCAGGAAGAAGGAACACAAGAAGCTCGAAAAATACCAAGGGCTGAAAGAGGAGCTAGAAAAGATGTGGGGAGTAAAGACAACAGTGGTGTCAGTGGTAATTGGTGCTAGGGGCTGTGACCCACAAACTTGGAGAGTGGCTCCAGCAGATTCCAGGTACAACATCTGAGGTCTCTGTCTAGAGGAGCACAGTCCTAGGAACAGCTAAGATACTGCGCAGAACCCTCAAACTCCCAGGCCTCTGGTAGAGGATCCGAGCTTGAGGAAGACACACCACCACCACCCCCCATGGGGGAGGTGAGAGGAGGATTTTATATAAATATAAATATACACACACACACATATATATATATATACACATATACACACAGCACAAATAATGTATACAGCAAGAAATAATCTACCAGGTAATATACAAAAAATGTTCTTTGACAAAGAGGGGGATTATAATTTGAGAGGAGAGTTTAATTTAAAGAAACTCTGTGTTTGTACCACTATTAAGAGCATGTGTATTTCAATCTGTGGGGTAAATTTGTGGAATGGTCTGGATGTGGAGCTATAACAAAGTACAAATATAAAGCATTTCAAGAAGATACACAAAAAATGATTTTTAGAGGTATATGGATTACGAAGGGTTGTCTTAACTGTTTTATTTTATAGACATTGGGTGGATATTTGGGTTGTACATAGAATTGGGATAGTTGTTTATAAATTGTATACATGATTGAGCAGTTGTGAAACGGGTAGGAATAAATAAGTGTATACTTGTTCCAACTCCTTTTTGAACATGTAATATTTAATTTGTGTTATTTATGAGAATTTGTTTATTGAGTAATTGTTTAAGTTTATTGTTTATTTCATTTTCTTGTTATTTTTGTTTTGTTTTTTTATCATATGTTTTTTTTATCTTATTTTTACATGTTCGAAACAAAATTGACTAATATAGATAAATATAGCACAAAAAGTAAGGAAATTTGTGTTTGGTAGATTATTTCGTTGTTGTAACAATGCTTCTTGGCAATAAATCTTATACCGTTGGAAAGCCAGTTTATTTCCCTTTTAAATGGTGCCACATTTGTAAGGAAGATGCATTTGTGGGATGAGCAGCAGAGCTGAGTATGTGGGTTGCGCCCATGAAAAATTTGCCAAATCTTCTCTGCCAATGCCGAACAGCTTATTCTGCCATTGACTCTTGTTTGGGGTTTGGTGGATTGGATGATTGAAGTTTGAAGAAACAAGACATATTGGCAATTTAATAATTTATTTATTTAACAAACAGGAGCCTCAGTAGCGTGTGGAAGAACCATACATAGCCACAACAGCCTGGCACCTCCTCCTCATGCTGGTCACCAGCCTGGTCACACACTGCTGTGGGATGGCATCCCATTCTTCAACCAGCATTTGTTGCAAGTCAGCCAACGTGATTGTGTTGGTCACTCTGGCACAAACAGCATACCCAAGCTGATCCCACAAGTGTTCAATGGGGTTGAGGTCAGGACTGCTGGCAGGCCATTCCATCCTCTCCACTCCCAAATTCTGGAGGTAGTCTCTGATAAACCCCACAAACTGCATGGCATTTGTCGGTTTGTGGGGTTTATCAGAGACTACCTGGCAAATTTTTCATGGGCGCAACCCACATACTCAGCTCTGCTGCTCATCCCACAAATGCATCTTCCTTACAAATGTGGCACCATTTAAAAGGGAAATAAACAGGCTTTTCAACAGTGTAAGATTTATTGCCAAGAAGCATTGTTACAACAAAGAAATAATCTACTAAAAAACAAATTTCCTTACTTTTTGTGCTATGTTTAGATAGGTAGATAGATAGAGATATATATAGATATGTATATATAGATACACACACACACACACACACACACACACACGTGGCCGAAACATCAACTCTTGTTAATAAATCAATGCAGATGTGATAAGTGTGTAGTGTGTTTTCTTTGGAATTAGCTTCCAATACACCACAGTGCAAAAACAAAAGCAAACTTTGATCAGTGTTCATATGAGACTTTATCTTACCTAATCATCAATGTGCCATTTTAAATACCTTATACCCAATCTACTTTCCAAAACCACCAAGGATAAACCAGTCCTAAAATACGATAATACACCAACAGTGCTGGGTTGTGTCTTCTGCTAAGGTTAAAAGAGATAGGCTTATAATGGAGGGGATACAATGCATCCAAGTCTTTCCCTGGATCAACTGAATGCTTATTAACTCCATCTAATTATTGTTAACAAGTCCATCAGTACTGAGAGAGCTTGAGAGGTGAAGGATAGGAGAGCGGTGCTGTGCACATAAAGATCCGGACCTAAATGCTTCTGCAGTGTGTGTACGTGTGCTTGAATGCGTGATGACACAGGTACTAATTGCAGTTGAAGCCACTAGTGTTGCGTGTATGAGGATGACATGGGTAGAATGCAGGATGAAGCTGTAAGAGGCTGGGGAGAGGAAACGAGTGATGCAGAGCCAAGCGAATGCCAGGGACATTAATGAGGGCCAGACGAGTTCTACTTCTCAATAACACTGCAGTGAGCGAGAGAAGAGAGAGGAGGATGAGGGGAATAGAAAAAAGAAGGAGGAACAGAGAGGGGATTTCATTACAGAGGAATGTTAGACAACCGTTTGCAAACTTAGGAAAGCAAGGGTCCTTTTCTTTCACATCCAAAGATATGCAAACATTTTTCATGTCAACATGAAGACAAATTACACACAGCAACACACATACAAACAGAGAGAGTAATCTACTCCAACCAGATACATACAGAAATCACCCTCATGTTTATGAATCAATGCTAATATATTCATTAACATTTTATCGAGTTAATAATTAACCGTTACTTCTGCTTTATATGACCATGTACACACATGCACAATGTATACACACACAAACCTTGTGCAACACAGAAATATAAAGACAGGCACTACTGCTCAATTTATTTGTCACAATAGGGAATGGGATTCATATGTTATCATTGTATAAACATTAGAAACAAATGATATCAGTAAGAGGGAAAAAGAAAGTAAATTAAGCTTTCTTTGTTATCAACACAGAATATAAATCATGAGCGTTTGCCTAATTGATTCCATTACATTCCCACCTGCCTGCTGAGTCTCTCATCCATCCGTGTATTGTTTATCTTCATTTTAAGCTAGATGGATGAAAAAAGTTGTTATTGGATGTGAAGCCTGCTGAATTTCATCCTTTTTAGTGAGCACATTAATTGCCAATTAGGTGTAGCACACAATTATTAGAGGATATTTGTTCTTGTACAATAAACTCACAAAGAAGTGGACTCTTGATGCAGAAGTTTGCTTGTTTGGGAGATACAAGATGGTGATATTCCTTTGTTATTTAATGGCAAATAGACCGCAATATGCTTGAAGGTAATTTATGTGCAGCTTGATATTACTGGTTGTAAGTGAGCAAGTTCACTAACTCTTAATTGGGAAATAAATCACACCGTTGCCATAGCAACAAACACTTAAAAGTGCTAATGGCAAAATAAGAGAATGCTGATAGTGTCTCGGCACATTGAGGTTGTGTTTGTGTGCGCGCGAGTGTGTCCACTCATGCATGTTTTTTTTCACCTCCTCGGGCTCATTACTATACAGCCTTGTTAGTATAGCTGCTGCTATGTACTGTACATGGCATGCCGTTTCATTCCATTAGGCTTTGTTTTGTCCGTATTGCTCTTAGAGGGAGGAGCTGCAAGCTTGTTCATTTAAAACCGTGACAAATGTTGAAATAACAGTGTAGTTAATCAGTGAATAGTGACCCTAAAAAATAATTACATCATTATTGTATGTGTCACAGTCTATCCATGTTATTCTTCCATTTATTCCAAGTTTTCTCTACACACTTTTCTCCTTTAGTTCGTATCTTCTTTATCTCAATTCAATTTATTATTTACACCCTTTCTCTTTTTAAAATCTTTCCCTTTGTCACTTTCCCCTTCATTCCCTCTCCGTCCCCTCTGTTCTCCTGTGCCTTGTCCTTCTCTCTCCAGTCCCCTTCAGCTCATGAAATGGATGGAGGCAGAAAGAGCATTAGCGTAGATGAATGGATTGACTGGCCTAACACAATCTGGCCCACTTCAGTAGACAATTTAATATGAACTCACCCACAGTGTGGTTACCCTGCCAAGGCGCAGCACTAAATCTCACTTTGACTTAATCACACAAGCTATGATGGATACAGATTTGACAGATGAAAACAGTGTGTGTGTGTGTGTGTGTATGAGAAAGAGAGAGTGTGTGTTGCTATTTGTGCATGTGTAGGCATGATGGATACGACAAACGATCGGCAGACGGGTGAGCTGTGAGAGGCAGAACTGATAATTATAGTATTTATCTGGGTTAGGTGTCATGGCTCCCTATGCTGCATTATGAACAGATAAAAGGCTGAAATGTCTTTCAATGCATTCCATCAATTCAACACCTGCACCTCACTTTTTAGAGCGAACAGACCATACAGGAAAGAGATGAACCGTATAATTCAAGTAAATGTCTTCAAAGGCAGAATGTAGACTGTTGATGTCAGGTGGGGAAGCAGGAGTGGATCCAAATGCAGAGGCCGGAATGCAGATTTGACGAAAATCTCCTTTAATCATAGATGGTCAAGTACAGGCAAACAGAGCTGAACAGAAATAGCAGACAAGACAACACAAACGATCCAACAAAGACTCAACTCAAAACCAGACCTGAAATACAGACTTAACTAATCAGGGAATGGGTTACAGGTGACGAGACACAAGGCCAGGCTGGGAGTGATTGGCTGAGGGAAACACAGGAAGCAGGGCAGGGCTGACGAGACTGATACAGGGCAGGTGTGGGGAAGACACAGAGCAGAGCTGGGTTAACGAGGGTGAAGCAGGGCAGGTGAGGAGGAGTACATGAACACACAAGGGAAACACAGTAACAAAACCAAAACCCAAAAAACACAATACTCTAAATACAACCCACACCAACCTGTCCAAGAACCATCATGAACCCAAACTAACGTACACAACACACCAGGCTAAACAACAAAAGGCAGTCCAAACCCACCACCAAAGAAAACCCATATGACCCGAAGGACTAAACAGAAGTGCAAACCAGGAGACCCCAAAGAACACAAGAACATAAAAAGACAGTTGAGGCCTTATGGTGCTTGCAGAAGATTTCATACGACTATGAATATAGATCTTTATGGAGGATGGTATATATTATGAGGAAATCAACCCAGATGAAAACAGAAGTTATTCTGTTTTGCAAAAAGACCAGAGTTGTTTTGTAAAATAAAATCTTTAGTCTAATGTACTTAGATTTTGCTAAAAGTTACTTTTAGCTTCTTTATGCAAAACTCCTGAGTCTTATTTTTTTTGCAAAGATTTAATATTATAAAACTATTATTAAGAACATTTCTTGGATGTTTTACACCAGACAGGTTTGTTGCTACTAAGCAGTATTATTCATTACATGAAATAATCAAATACAATTGAAAACATCATTGCTACTGCTTTTACTGCTATCACTAACTATCTTAATACTAATTGTGTTAATTAATTACACTGTTAATGGTTGCAGCCAAAGGAACAGGTAATACTAAGTGGCTTAGGTCTGAATAACCACTGCCACAGTGTTCTCTACTAACAGCATCTTATTAGCCGAGATAAGGCGCAAATCAATGGTTTGAAAGTCACTGGATGATCAGTGCACACTCATTTATCTCCACTGACTCAATTAATTCTACCACTGTCATTATGCAGATCAATCAGTGCAACAGACTGCATTTCTAAGTGACAACTTCACTAAGATGCCCTAATTGCCCCTTATTACAGGGAAATACTATTAATTCCAAGAATTACCATCTTACTCTTACAGCCATAAACAGTCACTAGTGGTAGGTATAAACTGCTCTCTTTCAAAGCTACATATCAGGGTAGCAAGGTACTAATTTGTCATGTATAGCTGAATTTTTATATCCCTGTGAGCTATGCAGTGCTACAGTGTCAGGCCAGAAAATGTATATCCTGTGAGCCTAAAAGACAGAGAATGTTGACAGATAATAAGGGGAAGCAGCGAAGCCTAAAACAATCTGAGGTGACCAGAGCTCAGCACGATGCAAAATAAAAGTGAAAGGCTCAACAATGTATGACTATTAGGCTGCGGGAAAATGTGATGTGATGTGTGTTTTACTTCAGTATTGAAAGTGGATGGTGCTGATGCCAGGCCAAAGGGGTGTGAATTGGTAGACACAATCATGGGTTATGAAAGCAGTTAAACTGTAGCTCTCAGGGTGCAGAGGTAGTTGGTGGTAAGCTGAACTCAAGTAAATCTGGCTGTGTGGCTGTATCTGGGTGTGTAGCACCAGCTAGTTCTGCAAACAAGTTCCCCATATGAGGAAGAGAGTAACAGTCCATGATTACATTCTTATTGGGTTCATCAAGGTCAACACACAGTCGCAGCTGCGTTTCCATGCCACCACTAGGGGGACTCACCCATTCAGATGCGTCCACACGTTCTATGATGCCTGCTCGCAGTAAGTGGTTGAGCTCCCCTGACACCTCCCTACATATGCTCAGTGGGAGGTATCTCATCTTTTGACATACAGACTGTTTTGAGCTGTTTACCTGTACCTTGTGAATGATCCCTTTCACACATCCAAGCTGATGGTGTGGAGCAGAGTCAACATGGTACACTGCAGACTTTTGTCTGATAGCAGGGGTTGCAGTTTGCATCATCCTCCTTGATGTAGCTCACCTTGCCTCTAATGATGCTGACATTGAGTGCTTTCATCAGGTCCAGGCCTAGTAAAGGTGATCCAGCTTTAACAATGTAGACGACATAGCTAAGGCCCTCAAAGCTGCCACATACTGAGACATGGTTTCATTCGCTCATTGTCTAAAGGTGCGTCTACATGTCACCACATTGACTTTGACAAGTGCTTCTTGAGGGCAGCCATGGCCTCCTCAAATGTTGTACCTGTTCCAGCAGGGTGTAGAACAGATGTTGTCCCTCCGGCCCCAGGAAGTGTAGTACAACTGCATGTCTCTTTGCTTCTGGCCATGCATTGCCTCTAGCATGTAGCTGTTGAAAATCTTCCGCCACGTATCAGACAGAATTGGCGGCTCACCAACATGAGGAAGGAAGGGTGGTGGACTCTGTACTGAAGCATCCTCGTCGCCAATTTGTTGTGTTGGTGAGTGAATCACATGAGACAAATGAACTGTATTGGCAAATCTGTTAGTGTATTCAGAAAAAAGTAGCCATATGTGAGTCATATGTAATTTTGACACGCAAATATGACAAATCTTGATGTCAAGCGACTAATGTCAGTTATCAAGCCAACAAACAGAGACTACATTTGTGACTTATTAAGGTTTTGTCAGAAAACTCCACCAGTGTCACAACATTCAGAAAGAATATGATTAATAATAAAAAATATAATTAAGGTTTGATACAGGACTTCTGTGACAGGGCCAGAGGATTTGGTAATAACGCAGGGCTAACTGTATATTGTAGGGTAGTGTTGCAAATTCACAAGCAAATTCACAATTAATCAAATTACCAAAAGCCAAGTGGCAAATGAATCTGGGATTTTTCGGGTCCTTGCAGGGTCAAGGGCCCTGGAGCAGTTTGAAAGTGTTCACATTTGTTGGAACATAGAGCCGGAGAGTTCAAAATGGAGGAAGATAAAATTATAACAGCTTTTTAGCTGTGCAGCACCATCCACTTTTATATCTGTCGAGTGTAAACTTTTTCACAAAAGAGGAAAGGTTCGCAGACAGTTTTGAGACAGGAGTACAAATTTTGAATACACTGTGATCTTATTGTCCTGTTAGCCATCAGGCTAAAGATTTTTCTCTCTTCCATAAAATTCTTTGTTGAACGACATTATGTACAATCCCGGGAACAAAATGCCAGCATGCAGTAAATGGCACAGTGCAGAGAAAATAGAAAGAAGCTCAGAGAACTGTTGTGACTGACAAGCATTAGCATGTTCCCAGGTGGCTAGAGTGTCAGCAAGCAGTTAGCTCACCAGGAACAGGAGTTCTAACGTTATGAGTAGTCACTACACAATGAAGCTCCTAAAACCTGAATATTTCACAAAGATGAATTCCACTGTGTCACTTTTTGGAGTGATCAGGCCTATATGCTGGTGAAATGTAGTGAAGATGGCAAGGACACAGAGTCCCATGAATGCAAATGACACCAGTGACACTCCATGGCAAGAGCCTCTGAAATGTACCCCTGAAGTGACAGTAGAGATGCATGGCCCCAAATATAATGTATACCAGAATCACAATGTAGAAAGGTCTATTGTGAATTAATATGAGTGCTGTGGAGGGAAACTCACCTACTTCTTAAGAAATACTGTGCAGAGATCTTTGTATGCTGGTGGCATGTTGGACATGTTGACAGCCTTGTAGTCTCCTGGGCGGACGCCACTCTTCCAACAGGTTCACATCCACAGTCTGGACAAGAGATAATATTAGGGAAGCCTTGGATCTTCCAGAATAAAGTGAAAACTGGGACAGTTCTATACAGTATTATAAAAGAAGACAGTACATGGGAAGCTGAGTTATTGTGAATGACAGTAAGAAACTTGGATAGTTTCCACCTTACCAACAGGACCAGCATTTTGGACAGTGCCCGGGACTGCAGCACACCACAAAGCCTGAGTTATGGATTTAAAGCTATATAATGAAATTAGATGAATGAAAACATCTCACAAAGGCTTGTTCACACATACAACTGTTGAGTGCAAGTCAGATACAAGTTGAGTTAAACTTGATTCCTGAGATAAAACTGGGTTACTGAGGCAGCCAAGAGGAGCATAAAAATTGTATGCAATGCAATATATTAAATATACTGAACGCTGAGGATGCAGCATTTTTATCATATATCACTGTGTCCTTTTCGCTCTAACAAATTCCACTGTTGAACTCACGTGGAAATGTTAATTTGAGTGCTTTTTGCTCTGAGCTTGCAGTTGGTACACTAAGAACAGTAAGTACTTTGCGAGTGGGGAACTGACAAAGAAGCGTTGTGTAAGTAGAAGGTCAATAATGTAGAGTGTTAATATTCAGCCTTGGCTTTTACAGCTTTGAAAGGATTATAAGCAAGTTTCATCACATGAAAGTAGTACCTCCTGGAGGGTTGGCATCTTTGATATAAAGATGTGATCAGAATTTGATTGGAGTAGTACAAGCAAAGTGCATGGAGATATACAAAGAGGTGGTGCAGAATAATATAAAGTAAGAGAGTTGAAAAGGAAAACAGGAAAATGCATAAATAGCACAGAAAAGGAAAAAAACATGGGAAATAGATGAAAGCAACACAAAAATAGAATAAGACAAAGAAATTGTCCAGGAGAGTAAAATAAAGGGCAAGCTAAAAGAGAATGAGTGGAAGATAGGAAATAAATACTAAAAGTCAAAACTGGGCCTTGCTCCACTGGGAATGTGGAAACCTGTGCAAACCTCCAGAAGATTGGAGATTTGCAAAGGGGAACTAAACGGATAGAAAAGAGAGGATTTCATTTTTTATTTTATATATATATATATATATATATATATATATATATATATATATATATATATATATTTATTATTGCTGATGTTTGTTGGCTGGCAACCAGTCAAACTGCTCTGGTGAGCAGAAGTGGCATGGTAATGAGTGAGAGAGATAAAACTTCTCCATTTTCACTGATAAGACAAAATTAGAATATCTTTTATTTTTCTCTCTTCATGGTCTTTTCTTCTTTCTCCATCTCTTTTGACCCACTCCTTTCCATGTTCCTTTCCTCCTCTCTTTCTCTTCTCTCTCATCACTTGAGAGCTCTCTCTTCTCCCCATTTCTGCATCCCCTCCTCACTTTTTATCTTGCTGATAAGGTTCTATCTGGCTGCCAGTCAACTCCTATGCCAAGCAGACACTGATAATGCTCTGACATCTCCTGCAACCGCAATTAACTAAAGCTCTGTCTCCCTCAAAAAAAGAGAAACATAACATTTTCTATCTGCATTGCTCCCCCTCCCCCACCACCCTCGTCCTTTTCTTCTCACTCTAAGTCACCTTGTGACAGTCACACGTCTAACTTTTAAACCCAACAGTGCAGAAAGAGGAAGAGCCAGCTCCACTCATCTGCTCTGTTTCGTGTCTCCGTTTCTGTCGTTGTTGAGTCAGACTTGGGCAGCTTGGCTAATCCCATTTACAAAAGTAGGTTTGCATTTAATTTTGTTAGCAAGTGTGTGTACACGTGGCTCAGTGAATGAGTGAGTGAGTGAATGAGGATAAACTGTCACAGCTGCTCTGCTCGTTCTCAGCATTACATGGGTAACATGTCAGCGACAGCTAATAGCTCATTCGCTGCTCCAAATTAAAAGACAATCACCTAATAGGAGTACAGGGAGGTAGGCGGGCTCTAACAGGATTTATGAGAAAATGGAAAGTGATTGGATGTGAAGTTTGTATTAGAGGAAAGCAGTCTGGTGTCAGACTCTATGAAGGTGACTGACTGGTCTGGTGAACGGCCGACTCTCAGTGGACCAAATCCCATCCAAAACCTGTCTGTCAAATTAGTGTGGCAGGTAGGCCCCTCCCAACAGTTAGGCTGGGAAAGCAACTTGCCAGCTATTAATTGCACTATAGTTTCAATGGCCTTACATGCCCTTTCCTCCTCTTCATGTTGATGCAAATCTGTTCATATGCCTAACTTAACATTTATCTGAAAAGTTAACATCCACCCTGACATAACGCTATTTTAAAGTGAGACTATGTAACTAAAATTAAAATAAATTAAAATATAAGCCAACCCTTGCTCAGTCCAATACACTCAGGGGTTTTGCATACAGCCTTACTTGGTGTGGTATGACCAGTAGCTTGGATGCTAATGTTAGCTAGTGTTATCGAACTTGCAAAAGATATTGGTGGGTAACTGACATTACTGAGTCAGTTAAATTACTTTTTCACTCCTCTCCATTTGTACTACTGTTACACTATGTTTTTGCATGTCACAGAAAATTGGTTTATCCCAAATTTAAAACAAAGTGTAAACACACCATACCTCAACGCAAGACATGTTTGTTGTTTCCTGCTTGTATTCCCAATTCACTCGCTCTCAGGCAGGTCCACTGACAATAATATCCTTAAAAAGTAACTTAACACCTGCAGAAAATCTGGTTTTTGCTGACATCCAGTTGTTAAACTTCTCGCTGTGGTGATGTAGAAGTGTACTCAGGGTGTGGTTAATATACTGTGACATCACTGTTTGGTATCGTTGCAAGTGCAATAGAGAACACCTCTGACCACATTCATCAGCTGGGTTTGGTCAGACGTGCAACACATTTGAAACTTTCAATCAAATGGCGGACAAACACGGATTTTCAGCCAGGTGTTATGTTGCTCTTAAAAGCAACTGACTCAAGAGATACTTGAAGCCAACATCCATCCCTACATACATGTATATCATGTGTATCTTCGCCTCCCAGCTCATCACTCACACTACCCTTGATGATGTAATAATGTTGTTGCATATTGAGCACCCTATCTTACCTGGATAACAGCAACAGTAAGTGCACCTGACTGTTCTTCTACATCCTTCCACTTTCTCTTTTCTCTTTTACTCTATAATTATGTCCCTCGCATATCTCTCTTACCAACCCCTCACCTCCATGCCCCAACCCCTGCTTCCTGTGTTGAAAGCCGCTATTATTAAAGTCCTCCAGGTATCTTGATGAGATAGCCAGATGGGATTGCCAACTTGGTACAGAGCTCTCTATTGGCAAGCTAAAAATCCCTCCCCAACCCCACCACACGCCTTTTTTGTCTCACTTCCTCTTAGCCCTTCCTCTGTCACTCTCAATTCTCTGTTTCTCTTTGGACATCTCCTCTCCTTCTCCTTGTGTCTCTCTCAAGAAGGGGCTTACATTGAAATATCCTCCCTCTCTTGTTGCGTGTTTCACTACCTTTTGTTCCTTCCTTTCTCCCATGCCATCTCCTGTCTCCTTCAGTGTAATTACTGTGGTGGATACAGTCAGGTAGGGAACAGGATGGATATATATATTGAAGAGCAGGCAGGAGAGAAGAAAAAAGAAGAGAAGGCCAAAGAAGGCAGGGAAGAGGAGAGATAAGGAGGAGTGGTGGGATAGCAGAGTAAGGGGAGAGAGGAAAGGGGTAATGCAATCTTACTGTGGGAAGTGTGGTAATATATCACCTGCCACAGTTAATAAAATGTCACTACGCCATGGCTTTAGACAGGAAAGAAAGGTTAACTGGTGCTTCATATAAATGTACTTCAACAAGCACAGGTGGAGGAGATTAAGACTCACACACACACATACACACACACATATATATATATATGTATACATAAAAGCATGCAGGCTTGTAGGTAAAGTAGACAGATGAGCTCATAAAAGACCAGAAACGCTAATGGACAATTCAAGAACACTCACAGATATGCATGCAAATGCATAGGAGGGAAAGCAACCAAATGTGCACACTCTTTAACACACACATGCATGAGTCTGCACATACTGCATATACACACTCAATCACTTATACCCTTTGATGATAGTTGTAATCATATATGGTGCAAAATTTCATTTTCAGGCCATGTCTTATCACGTATTCTCACCATCGCACTCTTTCTTTCTCTTACTTCTCGTCTTCACTTTCTCAGCTCCTCTTTTTTTTCTTTTTGCATTTTTCTCCTCAGCTTTTTTTTGTGTAATTTCCTCCTCCCTTGTGTCTCCCTGCTCCTCTCTCTCTCCCTCTCTTTTTTCTCTATTCTCTTTATGCATATCTCCACTCTTCATTCTCCACCTCCCTCTCGCCCTCACCCTCCACCTCCTCTCCTCCCTGTGGTCGGTTCATCCCTCTCTCCTACTCCTTCTTTTGCCCCAAGGATATCTCCCCTCCTACATCTCCTCGCCTCATCCCTCTCTCTCTCTCCATTTATTTATATCAATGAGCAAAAGTCATCCTTTCATCTTCCTCCAGATGAACAGACTGCTTGTGGAAGAGGACAGAAGAAAAGAGGAGCGGAACACAGAGGCACACAGTTTCTCTTAGTCCATAAATTCAACTGTACCAAGCAGTGGGAATATTATATAAACTCTCCCTTGTAAGAGAAGATTATTCAATGTGTTTTGGCTGGCTGGTAAAGGGATTGTTTCACCCCAAACACTCCAAACACATTTTAATGTTGAATTAGAGAAATCAGGCCTTTATTCCAGTGTTTCCACTATGGAATATTGCGTACAAAAACCTTTCACAGCATCAAATTCACCTCATGCTCATACTTTGGCCTTAAATCCACCAACCTTACCAAAAAAAAAATCATGTTCGGTGAACAAAAAATTGTCTTTGAAAACTGTGAACAAAAAATAAATACATAAAAAACCTGAAAAACTAAAAACAACATTATGTTTTGAGAATACTGGTAATAGCATTGTTTCAAGACTGTTGTCTTGAATGTTTTAATGTTGATCACAGCCTGCAAATTACTGTGTGATTTTTTTGCAATTATGATGCATTTATAAAGTGCTTATGAGATGTATTTACAGGGCAACATAACAGAATTTAAAAAAAAAGCTTGTTTTAATTTTGTCCATCGTCTGGTGTGCATGTTTTGAGGTCTGTGTTTGCTGTGCCGCAACAAATGCGAAATGTGGTCTCGTGGGATAATAAAGAACTGAACTGAACTGAACTTGAACTAAGCAGAAAAGCTCATGTTTTTTGGATCGGCCAAGCAATAGCAACGGATGCTTAACCATCTTGCTCCCTGTAGTTATTCGCAATTCTCCCACGGCGTACAGAGCCGTGAATCAATGTCAGTAATGTCAATATCAAGTGCCAATCTGAAAATGACCCACCCTTTAATACAAAATTACACAGGTGCACATAAACCACAGAAGTAAGGGCTGTGTAAAAGGATTTATTAAGATATATCCTGAATCAGAGTTTCTTACTGCAGTTGCTGTCGTTTGATTTGATTTGCCATCATAGTAATTTGTTGTATTTGTACATATATTCATTCGACACACCTCATATGATATGAGATGGGTCATATCATATTGTGTTACGTGTGCAAGTGTAGGTGTATGCACATGTGTATATGAATACACAGTAAATTTTGTCATGGTCACAAGTTGCCATGTGTGTTTTGACTGGTTGACTTACATAATGTCAGCTGGTCTGAGGGGAGGTGCCACGGAGCTAGCGTAGTGATGGGAGCACATGACAGTGGTGAGCCAGCAACGAGTATTTTGGCTTACTTTCTGCCTCTATTTCTTAATCTAAATGTAATGAAACCACCAACAACAGATGAGGGCACGTGACCTCGTCTGCTTCTCTCTACTTTGCCTAACATGTAAAAAGAATTAAAAGGCCCCTGTAAAATAGAAATAGTCTAAGAAGTACATCCTGTTTGGTAGCTTATAATCAGCACTGTAAATGTTTGTGAACTTGAATCAACCCACAATAAGAGGTCTTTATTCTCAATAACTCTCTGACTAATTTCTATCTCCACCTCAACAAACCATTTAGGTTATTATTCAGTCTTAAAACATTAACAAACATTAAAAAAAAAAAAAAATCTGACAATGAGGTGAGATAATTACACCTTCTTACAACTACTACTACAGCTAGTACTACCTAATTTGTGAGAATCAAGTGTTTTCTCAATGCAGCTGCCTTATTCTGTCTTTTCACAATCAACTTGACTCTCATTTGTAAAGCATCCTTGAATCAAGGGAAACTACGTCAGGAACAAGTGGAATTAACTCACCCCTCAGGATATTTTCATCTTTCATTTAAATATCTCAAAGGCTGAAAATGAGACAAAAATGATTCTTTAAGAGGGATGTTTTTGTACCTTCTCATGTCTCACTTCCAGTCTGTATGTACAATGTGCATCTATACTTTCATCTCTAATTTAAATGTTTTGTCCATATGTACAGTATGCAAGTGAACTCTTTTTAACCAGCTTCTCCCTTGCAAGCATGAGAATTCCTCTAAAGTGGATGGTAATCTTTCAAGTTTATTTCTGTGTACTTAGGAGTTTGCCTGAGGGTCTGTGTATGAGAGACTGATTCGGTCAGGAGAGTTGATGTCTGACACGTGTCTTTCCAATCAGCTCTTATGCCTTGGCTGACTCATCCTTTGTGAGTCAGACTGTGAAAACCTCACACTGTGACACCTGATGGCTCTGTTCTCAAATATAAAGCCTTGCTGGGACTTCTTAAAGGACCAGTCTGTAAGATTTAGGGGGATCTATTAGCAGAAATGGAATATAATATTCATAAGTATGTTTTCATTAGTGTATAATCACCTGAAAATAATAGTCATTGTGTTTTCGTTACCTTAGAATGAGCCCCTTACAGAGGGAGCGGGTCCTCTTCCATGGAGCCCGTCATGTTGCACCACCATGTTTCTACAGTAGCCCAGAATGGACAAACCAAACACTGATACACACACACATACACACACACACACACCAGCAATAATGGAATAACAAGCTCCGTTCGGAGAGTTATTGTGTTAGACTCAGATGAACATGGAATGAGCTGGAACACCTTTAGTTTTCCATTAAGGGGGAAGCCGTGAGGGAGGGGAAGCTGCCTGGAATCAATGGTCTGTGTCTGGGGGAAACCGCAGAGCTGGATGGAGAGAACAAGACAGAGAGCAAGAAAAAGGATGATGATGTTATTGGTTAACTGCTGGGACTGTGATTAAATCCTCCTCACTGAGATAAGTCTCTTTGTCAGTTTCCCTTTCATTCTCAACACATACAGTTTGGCTCAGTTCTCTGACAGTTTCTTTCTCACTCTGGGTCAGTCTCTCTGCATATACAGTCACATCTTTCTTAGTGTCTATCTGAAGACATAAGTTCACATCATCTGTCTCAGCACACACTTAACCTCTCTCTCTGCCTACATTCCTCTCCCTCTCCCTCTCTGTCTTTGTTGTCATTGGCTGAACAGCTGAATCTCAGTCATCCTATCTCCCGAGGATCACATCAAAGCTTTATCGCAGCGCCCCACCAAATTCTACCCAAACCCCAAGCCACTGCTAACTCTGTCAACTAGCTACCTACTGTGTGTGTGTGTGTGTGTGTGTGTGTGTGTGTGTGTGAACATGTCAAAGGAAATAGATCTAAAGCCTCTAATACAGATTAGACAGTTATGCTTTTACTGAACAAAGGGATGGGCTAAGGCCCTATATAAAAAATCCCTGTTATAAAACTTCTGAAACTGAAAGAAAATCAATATTAGCGATGATCATCGTTAAAGTCTCTTCAACAGCATGCACAGAAGTGTGCTTATATTCAATATTCCATCAAATCATGTAGAAAGAGAAAATTATTCATCATGCCACACGGAATAAATGATTTAAAAATATCTCTCAAATGTGTCAGTTTTTAAATAAATGGAAACGCGAGGAAGCGGAGGCGCATCCTTCACAGACTTCACAGAAGTCTTTTGTATGGGAGTGTCACTTAGCAGGGTGTTCTTCTCTTCCTCTGCCTCTATTGCCTCTCCCCTCTACTTCCCTATTTCTTCACAGCTTGTCATTTGTTCCCTGATACTCCCTTGCTCTTCGGTGGAAGATGCATGATTAAATCGATTCCTATTGCTTTTGCCTTCACACCCTTTGAGCTAGCGCAGGCAAGAAAAAGCTTTATAACTTCTATTAATGTCCAACAGATAGACTCATGTAAGATGCATATACCTGTGTGTAAACACACGCAACACTTAGCAACATGTTGGCATGTTGAGAGTTTGTGCTCTACCAGCTGGCGAGTAGTAGCTAATAATAACATGCTAATTGGAGGAGCATTTGTTTGATTAAACTAACGTGATAACATCAGTCAGCTTAGTGCATGAGCTAATTATGCTCTGCATTACTGCCTGAATAAATAGAAGAAAAGTAAAACACATTTGAGAATTTGAAGACGTAACAGTGGTAAGCAAGACACAAGACAACAACGATGTCCTGGGTGTAGTAGATCAATGTTCTCATAAGTAGAAATATACTCCACTCATAAACACTTTAGTTTAGCCCCGTTTTTGTCACATGTCATGCCACCACAGGATACAATGGGTGTAGTAAGTAAGTACGTAGGAACAATTAATCAGGACTTTATTAAAGATCAAAAAAACGTGATTGAAAAATACATGGTTGGGTGGGTTGAAATCTGCATTGTTTGGTCTGGTTGAATTGTTCATTTTCCCCCTTGGTGAGACTCATTTGGGCAGGTCTGAACACAGCAATTGTAGTCAGGTGTGGACCAAAACAACTGTACCAAGACCCTTTGAGGATGTGGTTTTGGTTCAGTCCCACATGAACTCTAGAGTGGTACGTTTGCAGTGGCAACATGATCGGAGCTCAAGCTGACCCAACTACATAGCATACTCTGCAAGTTTGAGCTTAACAGCTCCCCTAACCTTGTGCGCTTTGCCTACTGGGATGGAGATGAGCAAAATCATCAGTTGCTAGCAGCTAACTGGAGAATGAATTGATGTGTGACCTGTACTAGAACAAAGAATTATGTTGCATTTTTTTTATCTTCTTCCTGTGTTTATGTTCTTGCTCCAATGAGCTGAGTGCACATTCTCACATGGCTTTTAATGATGCATTTTGGTTTGCTTTGATTTTTCTCTGCGTGAAAGGAAATGGAACCAAGGGGAAAACACACCAAGTTTACCAACTCATCCACTGATTTGGACCAGAGCAAACAAATTATCGGTTTGAAAACTCCTTGAGATGGCCTCTTGTTCACAGTAGGACATTGGGGCATTTGACTTGGGGTCAGGTAAGTAAAATCTTTCGGAAGCCAAGTGCTTAGCATGCACTGGGGGTCCGTGATAACATTCCTTGAGCTAATAGAAAAATCACTGGGTTTCGAAGTGTATTTTTTGTTATTATGTACAGTATTTTTCATTTAAAGTATTAGTAGCAGTAGTTTCTAATGTCTCAAATGTAAACCAGAGTGTCAGAATCACATTTATATAACCTTTTTCCACCCAGCCTTTTATTAAGGTTTGTGTACAAAACCACCCAAATACAGTGTGACTAGTAAAATTGGGCGGCGTAACTGCTGGAATGACCGATGGATTTATAGCACCAGTGATTTAATCTCCTGATTGGCAGTTTATTGAACCCGCTCTGTGATAATTCAGAATCATGCAGAGGAGGAGACCTGTCCAGAATTTTGAAGATAAAGACAACTGCTGAGTGCAATGGAAAGAAATTGAATCACTCTAGAAATAAATAGTCATACAGAGCAATAAGACATGATTGTGGCTTTTGCAGAGTCTCTTAAAATTATTGTTAAAATCACCAAAGAACATACACCTCACATAGAAGCTAGCGCTACCTACCCAGCACTGTTATAAAAACACACAGGAACACAAATGTAAAGTACATATACACGTAGTAACCGCACTTATACACACACATACACATGGACATGCAAACACACATCTGCATGTACATCAGTCCATCCAATCATCACTGTAAAATCAAAGGACAAACATTTCACATAGTAGCTTTCATGCCTGTGAGAAATCACTGAGTAAGGCAGCCTGACACTGAGGCAAGGTGATAACAAGATTCGTTGTAAAAGTGGCAACAACATCAGAGAATGCTGCCGCCTCCAACACCACTTTCTTCCACCTGCAAATGAGGGAATGAAAGAATTAAAAGAGATTAAGGAATGACAAGCACTCTCTAAAAAGGGAATGAGACGCTCATGGCCTTCTGAGCTGTGCTGCGAAACCACTCTGTCACCTTCTGATAAGGACTGAGAGAAGCAGAGGGACAGAGACAAAGAGAGAAGGAGCGAAGGAAGAGAGGGCGTGAGACAGAAGAGACGGGAGGGAGGAAGGGTGGAAGGAAGCGAATTGACTGGACAGAAAGTGTTCTTTTACCGTTTTCAAGCACATAAAAAAACTTAGAACAGAAGCTGTCTGCTGGAACTGTCACTACGGAAATGAACCACTAACTAGTGTTTGATCAACCTTTCTCTCGTTGATCCACACAACTCTGTATAATCTCTGATGCCCTCCTGCCTCACCTTAACACACACACACACACAACATCGAAAGCCTCCAAGCATACTAGACAAAATACACACACACTTTCTTCCTGGTATGAAAAAAGTTGTCTAACCTTTCAGCATCTTTTCCCAGCTTATTAATATGCCTCATTGCTAAAAGGCAAGAAGGGAAAATGTCTCATTTAAATTTGGAGCGGCGATGAGATGGATGTGGGATTCCATTAAAGGTACCTCTCTCTTTTCATGATATACACACAAGTACACACTCACACTCGTACATACACACCTTGGCAGTGTTCCACTCAGCGTTGCGTGACTCAGTGATTAAAGGGATGGCGTTGAATCTCAATCTGAGCACGTTCTTCCCAAACCTGACATTTCAACTCCTTGCTCCACTCTAATCTTGTGTCTATAACACAGTGCTAAGTGGCTAGTGGAAAAGTTTATGTTTCTTTTTCTCTCAATCTCTCTTGAAACGCCAGTTTTTGAGCCAACTACAGTCCCCTTGAGTTTTTTTTTCATTCATCTGAGTTTTCTTTTGAATTCAGTTCACTTTGAGTTTTCTTACCTCATCTCACCTTTATGTTTTTCATTTTGAAACTGCCATTTCCTGTTCTACTCTTGTCCACCCTTGAAACTGCCACCCCAATGTATCTCTGTTCTGACAGCAATGTTGTTTACACCTAGCTTGAACATTTCTGGTGATGTTCATTTTTGATAGCTGCCTTCTTTTTCAAAAAAAGTTTCACTTGCTTTTAGTTAGTTAGTTAGTTAGTTAGTTAGTGTGTCATGCACATACAAGAGCCCAGACCACACGGACTTACAAGACATCAAAATACAGTTGCAGTAGTGAAACATTTGTCAAACATTGAACCAAATAGAAAAAGGCTAAACTATCTGATAGTTTTGATTACTGTCAAATACAAAAGTGTGATGTGACTGAGCTACAGGGATAATGAGAAATCCAAATGCTAGAAATTTAGAAAGGGATTCAAACCTGAAGATTTTGCCTTGAGTTCTTCTTACCTCAACTCACCCTTATGTCTTTCACTTTTAAAACTATTTCCCAATCTACTCTTGTCCACCATAAAAGCAGCTTTAACATGTTATGTGTGTGTCTTACTCAGAGAGGGTGCTTCCATGAAGCTTGAACATTCCTGGTGATACAATGTTTGAGAGCTCCCTACTGTTTAAAATTAATTGTTAGCATTGTATTACACACTAAAAATCACTGGATCAATATTACCCAGTTTGGGTTAATGTAGCAACAGTGCAATATTGAGTTAACTTTACCCAGTAGCAATCTGTTATTCTGACCTTAAAACTGCCACAAATGTTTTGTTTATTGTACAAAATATGCATGTGACATTCAAAAGATCACAAGTTCTTAACAATCAATAACAAGTAGATTATAAATAACCCAACAGTAAAATAAAAAACACTAAAACTGGGTCAAAACAACCCCTTGTCTTGAGTGGCTTTCTGGTTAACATTAACCCAGTATTGTGTTGGTGCTATATTGACCCAAAATGGGAACAAATTTCATCTAGTGAGTTTTAGAGTGTGCTAGAGTGTTTTTTTCTCTCCCTAAAATCATGTATAAAAACTTTAAATTAAAAAAAATCTTCCTTTTAGCTATTGTATCACTACAGTATAGCTGGCAAGTGTCACTGAGGCTAGCAAGCTAAGCCTGTTCATTAAACCATTTCAATGCTTAGCAAAAGGCAAAATTAGCTGATACAGGGATGATTAAAAATTGAAATTGCCCACCCAGACACTGCCAACCTGTGCAGAAGGTCACTCAACAAACAGTGGCTGTGTATGCTGCAGTTTATTCCTTTATTTTTCCTTCATCTTTTCTCCTATTGTATTCCTGTGTTGAGATCTTTTTTATAGTCTCATTAATCACTCTACTCCAATAGGTTGACATTTGTGGAACTGCTTTAGATTGGTTCTGCTTTTGTTTAGATATGTTTTCTGTTTCCATTATACCTCAAGTTATTATGCCTTATCACACTCAGTGTGCCACAGGGTCCAGTTTTGGAGCCATTTGTTCTGTGTTTGTCAGTGTCCCTGCATCTATTTTCAGTGCTATGAGATCGATGGCCAGTTAACTGTCAGTAAAACTCATTGACCTCTATAATGTGGCTACTATATTTGAATGTTTAGCTGGGTGAAAGGCTGAAAATTCTGCCTCAGAGAATTCTGCAACCAAGAATAATAGTCATTTTTTATTTAAATGATCAAATTTGAGCACCAAGCTGAAAATGTTTGATCCTATTTTATGACTTATAATGTCTAAACTGTATAAACTGCAACTGTATAATAAGCAATACATTTACAAACAAGTTCTTATTTTGTTTTATTTCTTGTTTCACATAGTCCTCTGTAAATCAGTTGTGACATGTTTAGAAAAAATATACAAATAACATAATTTAACATCAGCATAATCTTCGCTATTGTTTAATTCACTTATATATTATTTAGTAATTTATTTAAATGTAAATTTGTTTTGTCCAATATTTTAAGTTGCAGTTTAAGTTACATCTGCATTGCTTGTTCATCACCTCCCTTTGTCTTTTTAGTGCTTTATTCTATAAAGCACATTGTAACTTTGTGCTTTTACAAGTACAAGTAATAATAGTACTTTGGCAATCAAAAATTACCCTAAATTTCCATTTGGTTAATGTGGAAAAACTTATGGCTTTGGTGACTGAAGACACACACACATACTGTACACATACAGGAGGTGAGCACACTATAATGAACAGCTGTACAATATCATGCAATTCAAAGCAGTAACCCTGCAGCAAACACCTGCTGTTCCAGTACAACACATTATTATTAAAATTATGAAACACCACAACCAGTGGTTCCCCACCTGGGGGTTGTCAAATCTGATTGAGAAGATTAAAGGGATAATAAAGGAGAAAAAAAATTACACAAAGTTATGTGAATTTTTTCTGGCTTATCTCAAATTTTTCACAGTTTCTTGTCAAATACTGGATTCTTTCACCTCTTTGGGCCTTTTTAGCAAAGAAATCTCACACAAATCTGCACACAGGCCGTAACTTGTGACGAAGGGCCACAAGTAAGCTATTGATTTACTTTAAAGGGTCACACACCAACTTCTTAAAAGAGAAGAGTATAAACCGTATGGAATGATATGAACTACAGCTGTTTATGATTTTGTGTCCACTCCTGACATGCATATACGCTAATTCACACACACACACACACATAAGCTCACACACAGAAACATACACAGCGATACTAACAGACTTCAGGCTGTCAGGTTTGACACACCAGTCTGAATACCAGCTGTCATCACTTTTCTTGTCTCGCTGTCCCAGCCTCTTTCACGCTGTCCCCCACACCCTGTCACTCTTTGTCTTCTTTTCATACACCCCCACCCATATTCCTTGTATCTGCTGTTTTCTCTCACCTCTCCAAGTGTGAGGCAGGATCTGACATTCTTTTGGTGTGTTTGTTGACATCACCAACATCCTAGTTGTGTAAATGTCACACCCACAGATCTCCATCAACAAAGCCGGCACTGTTGTCAGCTAAAAAAAAATTGTACCAGCAGATTTTCAGCTGCC
Source organism: Thunnus thynnus (assembly GCF_963924715.1). Classification (NCBI taxonomy): domain Eukaryota; kingdom Metazoa; phylum Chordata; class Actinopteri; order Scombriformes; family Scombridae; genus Thunnus; species Thunnus thynnus. The sequence continues at coordinate 10,433,790 of NC_089519.1, forward strand.
AAGGCTCTGAGTAGTCAATAACAGTGATAATTTATTACAGCATTAATGATGAAAAGTTGTAATTACGTAATTTATGGAGCTCAACACATGTTCAGGAAACTGCCTTCAGTGATAATGTAGAAAATCTGCATTGAGAAATGCCGAAGGCAGGTGCTTAACACTTAACATTTTGAGCACGAGGAGCATACTGACTATGCAATAGGCAGAAAGTAGCTATTATGTGAGAATCCAGCAGTACAAGAGAACAACAGTAAGTCCTTGGTACTGTTCAGCAGATAAAAATCACCCTTATTTTTCATAGAGTGCAAAGTCTGGACAAGCAGATACCATACATCACCCACACTGCTTCACTGCACAAAAGCAATGAGGTGCAATGGTTTATTTTGCCTTTTCACCTCAGTTGGATCCAATGAAGATCTTCATTAGCTACACTGAAGAACATAAATTTGTGGATTGCAAAACAATTTATACTTAATAGATGAAATCACACAAGTAAAAATCACATAGCTCCTTGGCCTGAATGTTTAACCACTGGATAAAAACCTAAGATCATTCCAAACCTCAACTACAGTTCTATACTTCAAGTGTCATCAGATCTGCTTTATATCACCTAAATAAATATTGCTGGAGAGTGGTGCTTTATCTCTTAGGTTGATGCAGATAAACTGAGGGGAGCACAAATGTGTGTACAAAATGTCATGGTACTCTAGTCAGGTGGGCTGTTTATTTGTTTGAGGGAGAAAAAAAAACCTCTGTGGTGGACTCTGTGGTCACTCGTTCATGATGTTTCCTTGCTCTCCACCAAATTAATACTAAGGTAAGTTCAACCCCGCCAATAACCCTTGAACAAGAAGAAACAGGAATGGAGAATTGTCATGTATCCCCAAATGGTTAAATACTCTTTTTTTAGTCACAGGATGTAAATTTTATGAAATCATTTCAACGCAACATCTAACTTTTTCCTTCTAATATATGTAATCTCTATGTTTTTATGCAAACACACAATTAATGTTGAATATGATAAGTGGGTATTGAAAATGGATGGCTGGCTGGGTGGATGTTTTTTTTTTACGTGAGCCTATGTTTTTACTGTTTATATATTTATACACACTCATGACTTCTATACATTTTACTTGACTTGTTAATGTACAAAACATATTCTGTTATTCACTCATATACACCTGTACTTCACCACATTTACCATCATGTAGTGTGCTTGTTTATTTTCAATTTCTCTGTCAATAACATGCTTACTCTTTGCCCAAAACTGATTCATTTATTGATCATTCATTCACTCAGTGTGTCAGTCAGTGACTCATCATCAAACTCGCGTCTCCTTCATTCTCTATCTCCCGCTCTCAGCCACTCTGTTACCTCTCTTGTTTTTCTTTCTTTCTCTCTCCAAGGAGTTCAGTGAGGACGAACCTGAGATTCCAAATTGTGAATATAGCTGGGTTCATCATGCACTGTGATGGAGAAGCAGAGCAGCACAGCAGAGGAGCTGAGATGGTGGTAATGTAACCACTTGGTGATTAATTACACACTGAGGGAGATGGAAGCTCTAAAGGTGAAGATGTGTAAATGAGTGAATATTTTTTCATGTTTCAGTCATTTTCATTGTGTGTGCATATACTGAGTGACATTAGTGGGAGGTTTCAAAAGTGAATTTTAATTTGGGTCAGAACCCTCCTCGGCAATTAAGGGTTGTGCACAAATGAACAGTGGTAGAAAGAGTACTGAAAATCTGTATTCGGGTAGAGGTACTGTCAGGACAGTTGATATTCCAGACCAGAGTCTTTATCAAGGATCACACTTGCATCAACGTATTCAATATGGTCGATTAGATCAAAAGCATCTAGGTCAGCTTCATCTTCATCTACCTCAGCATCATTCTGTGCCCCAAACATATTGAAAGCTTTGATGAACTTGGATCCACTATCAATTGTGGTTCTTAAAACTTTACCTCTAATCTTGTATTGACAATGGACATCATCAAGAGCACCAGCAAGCATGTCAAATGTGTGAGACCCTCTCAATCTTTTGCAGGCTAGTGCCACAAATCTTCTTTCCAGGGACTCTTCTTCTATCCAATAGCACGTGACACCGAACTTTTCTGATGAGCTGACCAACAATCAGTGGTGGTAGCAACAAATTTGACTTTACCCAATTCTGCAATCATAGTCTTCTTCATGTGACCAGCAACTTCACAGATTCTAGTATGGACAGTGGGTCTGGAGATGACTTTTGCTTGAGTTTGCAATGTGGTAAACTAATTCTTTGAAAGCTGGCTGTTCTACCACTGCAAATGGCTGTAGACCTTCACATACGAAACTGATGACAAGCTTGTCAACAGTTGCTTGTGGGACATGTTTGCTTGCAGATGCCAACATCACATCTGGTAACCTGGCTTGCTTACTTGCTGAGAGCTTGTTTGGTGCAGCTGTGGTCTTTTGTTGATGTTGGATTTTGCATGGATGTTTTCTCTGTGAAGATAAATATTATCTCAGTGCATGTTCACACAGAACTTCATCACATCACCGCTATTAACACCAAAGAAAAAACTGAGTAAAATCATTCAACCAGAGTAATTATTTAAGCTAAACATTAATTGTTTAGCATGATGTGAAAGTGTGGTAAATTTGGTTAAATGAATACTGATTTAATCATTTTTGTTTAAACGTTATTGTAATGAAAGTGGTTGTCCTAATATTTTGCGATAACATTTTTAAGAATTGCAGTTTAATTATTTAAACATGCATGCACGCACGCATGTTAGCTAACTCTCTCCTACTTGAATCCCAGGCTAACCGATGACACTAGAGTGTAGTGTTAGCTAGTTAGCTTACTTTATGTTATCCAAGCTAATTACCCTAAACCTATCAAAGACGAAAACAATAACATACAAATAGCTGTAAATCTTACCTCAATGTGTTTTTTGAGATTAGAGGCTGAATTCTTGTGAGTCGATATCACTGTATGCGGCAAACAAAGTTTGCATTGCAGTTTCACGCTGTCTCTTTTTCTCCCCCTGTATGTGAAGAAATCTTCCAGATGTGGCCAAGGGCACTAGTCCGCCGTCTTTTCCTCTTCTTCATTTGCACTGTTTTCAATGTTGTTGTTCTCTGTCTCCATTTGGTTTCTGTTTCTCCAAATCTTCAGTCACTAAATTACTCACAACTCCTGCATTGTTCTGGTTAGTGGTCCCCTCTCCAAACCTGTGCCTGCTGCAGCATTTTGTCTGTTTTTTTGACTATATTTCATGGTTTTTACTGGCACATTTGTGATCAGTTTGTAGCCTTATTGGCTACAAAAATGCAGATGAAAGTTTCAGATATATATGTATAGGTATAGATACGTATAGACACATTTTGGTTGTGGCTAAATACTTTAAAAAAAATGGACTTAGATTAATCATGTTTTTGTACAAGCACCATACACATCTCAAAACTTACCTCATGGGTTAGGTTAATTATAACAGACAGAGGGTTAGTTGTATCACTTGCTAGAAAAGGTGGATACTGTTTGTGGATCTATCAATGATAGATAGATATCCATACATCTATGCATCTATCCATCCCTCCTCTAAATATACATCTATCACGGATGGAAAGATCAATACATAGATGGATAGATATGAGTGGATATTATCTATCCATCCATCTCTTTCCATCCATGATAAATGGATGGATAGATAGGTATGTGTGGACATCGACCTGTCTTTCAAACTATACCATGGATGGATGGATAGGTACCCATACAGGTCTATTTATCCTTCCATCTATCTATTAATCTATCATCAATGAATATTCAAATGGATGGACAGATGGGTGTAGATAGATGGGGTAAATCTACACATCAATATAATCTAGATTCACACATCAAAATATCTATGGATATTGACAAAAGACTGCGTGTCAAACATTGACACATTTGTTTTTATCCACAAGGTAGACAGCAATTAAAAACAGCATAGGTCAGCAGCAACATATACATTGTTAATCTGAAAACTTTAAACTGCTTGAAAGTTCATGTCAACACATGCTTGTTGAAGCTTGAGGCCCTGGCCAGACAGGTTGCTTGTGGCTTCCTGATGTACATTGTGGGGTTATGCTTAAGGAAAGATGTCATCTAGTCCTTTCCTGCTATCTTAGATGTCTTCTAGGACTCTGGGTATGTGCAATTAAATTGCACTGCACACTGGACGGCAAGTTTTCAGACTTGAAAAACATGAACATATCTCTTATATGAATTGTTTTTATGTATGATTCACATAAACTAACATCTGAACTGTATTTATTTATTTAGTCATTTATGATTCAAACCAACTGACCTATTGTTTGAAATGAGGCTAGTTATTCTATTAACAGTGAACTCATTTGTGAACTTAAATGAAATGTAAGGTTACTAGATGAATTAAATAGATTCTTTGTGGAATCCTAGCTACTGAGTGTGTCTAAAATAAATAAATACAACTCTGGAATCCTCTTATTTATTAACTTTTTTACTTCTTAAACCTACTTCTTTCGGGCTCAGCCCATACTACATGGCAGATGCTGTTTTTAAATAGTTCCTGAGCTCCTTTTCTTGCTCTGTGATGAAGACTCCCTTGTGACGAGAGTAACCCACGGAGGGGGAATTGTGCCTACCAGCCTCCGGCAGCTTTCTCTTCTTCCTGACAAAATGACAGAGTCATGTGGCAGATACCATATGACTTCACCACCCCTCTGATAGACCTGCCGTTATCCACATCCCTGGCAGCAAGACACAGAACCTCTCTACTCATTCCCCTGTCTGTTTTTCGCTTTGGATGTCTCATTCTGTGAAAAAAGAAGTTGTAAGAATTAGCTGTTTTAATTTCATTATCGTTGTACACTATGAGTAGCTTAGTTGTAACACTGTGTCGCAACTAACCCTGCCGTGAGGAGTTTTTATTCAAGCCTAGCTAACACTTATGAGTTGGTTACATGTATCAAAACAGTGCTTTGTTTTAGGCAACAAGATGGTTATAAAGATAATGTAAGGTTGGATTTGGTGACTTACACATAGCTCAGTAATCAAAAAACAAGTATGATAAAGAAATTTATGGAACTTACATGCTGCGAAAACACTCTTTCCCATAGATCTCCACAAAAACACGTCCAAATGGGAGACTGTCTGCTGGCAATATGGTAACTGGATACACACCCTGCTTCACCCTGTGTAACTATATAAAAGCTCTGTGTTACTTTTAACCCCATGTTAGGAGGTGCCCTGTGCTTCCCTAGCTCAAATTGTAGGCCTGCTCAGTACCAAATTATGATTTTAAAAGTAGCAAAGTAGATTACATAATGTAATGCATACTTACGTAAGAGTAAAATTGCAGACTTGAAAAAAAACTCAAAAAAGTACAAGTACCCAAAAAATGACTATACAGTAACAGGAGTAGTTGCAATTCGTTACTTCCAACATTGCAAATGAAATAGCACAAATAACACACATAAACACACATGTACACATGACAAATGTGTGCATACACACACAAAGATCCTGAGGAGACCACCAGGGATGCAAAACCTTTCACATCTCAGCATGAGAGTGTCTGTTTATGTATCGATGAACACACCAGGCCACAAACACAAACACACACACACACACACACACACACACACACACACACACACACACAAACACACACACACACACACACACACCATGGTGCTTCTCTTACAACCACATGGAAACTCACACATAGCCCACACACATGCTTGTGTACTCACAAAACCATGAGTCTGACAGTAACCACACCATTATATGACTGCAGGAAATAGGTGTCTGTCTGTGAGTTTGTGTGTGTGTCACTGGTTCTTTGAGAGTAGAGTAAACTTAAACTTAACACTAACTGTTCAGCTTTCTGTTCTTGTCCAGCACATATGCTGCTTACAATGACAATGATGGCAGAAAATTAAAGGGGAACTCCAGCGATTTTACACACCAAAGTCTGTTGAAGCTAGAGGTTCAAGGCCATGTTAACATAACAGACCAGAATCTGTGAACCAAACTGTCGGCAGTTGAGCTGCAATATGGGTAATTTGTAAACAACCATTTTTGACAAGGTAGAAGAATGCATTAAATAAAAAGGTTTTGCTGCATCAATTTTGGCACTTTTTTAGTCCATTGTAAGTCAGAGACAATGTTATCTGAGCGCACTATTTAATCGGTGGAGTACTCTTTTAACCTTAATCTTGGCTTCACTAGCTCCTTATAAATTAAAATCTTGTTAAAGGGGCCTTCAATATGCATGTGATGGCTACATACAGGGTAAAGCTACATGTCCCAGACAAAAGGTCTGCATTCTCACCAGTTGAATACAGGCTTGACTTGTGGAATACAGGTACGTAAGAAAACAGAGATGTTCTTGTATTGTGCAGTATCCTAGTATTGTAGTATTAGTGTCGTAGTATTATAAGTACGATAGGGAAATTCTAAGTAATTTATAAATGTAATTTTTTCTAACATAATACTGATTGTTCATATTACTTGTTCATATTTTCAAATAGTATGTTTTCACTGTAACATAACAAGATTAGGACTAAATGGATGTGTTTGGCAAGCTATTTCGGATAACATTGTCTGGGGTTGTTGGTGTATAAACTTCCCCTAATCCGATAAAAAGTAACTTTAACTTTAATTAACTTTAGCCAAGTTAATAGACAAGTTAATACTGTCAAAGCAATAAGCTACCACCAATCAGTGAATTTGAATTCTATGTGGGTTTATTATCAACAGTATTAAAATATGAACACCATCAAACCCACACAAAGCAATATTTCAACAAAAGCTAACATATGACACATATTCTAGTAAGAAACTGCAGCGAGTAGAAGTGGTAATGCTAACACAGACTACACAAAATTAACTTTACAGGTAGTAAAAAAGTAGCTCAATGTGTCTCAAACCGTCAACCAGGCTAAAAGCACAGAAGCTCCCTGCACACAAGTAACGTTAGCATGAAAAAAATAAAGTAATGCTAGCATATAATTCCTGCTGTTTGACTGCTGCACAGGACTGACGTTCCTAACAGTCGTTACCTGAAAAACTGAAATTCCACCTGCACGCACATCTCAGTGATAACATTGCTCGGAAACCTGTGTGTCTGTAGGCTACCAATAAAAATTGGCGGAGAGAGGCAACCATTTAGAGAGCAGCTTCAGGTCACTTGTTTGCCAAAAGTTGAAGGACCTACATATAAACTCATTTGGCAGGCAATCCTCATACAGGAAGTGCACGTTTTTACACAGAAGTCAATCAAATACAATTTGAAAACAATTTTTTAACCCCAGTACCCCACATTAACCAGCCACCACTTGTACAGTAGGTAGGCTAATTAGCTGCACATGCTAACAATGGCACCTTTTGTTCAAGCAGATAAACACACTGTATTGTCCATTCCTTACATTTTTGATCTCTTGGTTTTGGTTCTTTGTGGTTTTGGAAAGGTCAAAAGAAATGATACAACTGCCAAAATACAACTGTTATTCGCACCTCATGCACACAGTTTCAACATGTGGAGAAATCTTCACATTATTTGTTTGCTGTGTCTATGTACGGTTGATAAATTATGACTGAACAATGGCTGTTCTAAGAGGTGTTTTACTTTAGCTTAAAAGTTGATTGCATAGCTAGTGCAAACAGAACTTAAATGAACAAACTGAATAGGCAGGTGAGTAGGTGAGTGATCAAGCGAATCAGTAAAGGAATGAGTTCAGACTGAAAAAGTGAAGAGGTAAATGAGTGAGTGAGCAAGCGGCTGACTAATCAAGTGAGTGAATGAGCAGGTAAGTGACTATGTGTCTGACTGATTAAGTCACCAAGCACTTAAGCCTAGAAAGCAGTTGAGGCATTTTATATGTTAATGTGTTGGAGAGGAAAGTTAGGGAAGAATGTGCCATAACAAGAAATAAGAGGGCAAGCAGCAGTGACAAAAGGTGGAAGCCAGGCAGAGGATGGAGGGAGGGAGGGATAGAGAGAGCGGGGGGTGGAGAAGATGTTGGGGAGCCGAGAAAGAAGGGAGAATCATTGGAGTGTGTAGGAGGGATGGAGAGAAGGAGTGAGGGTGGCTGTGGAAGCTGGTGGTAATCAGAGGGCAGTGATGGGTGGTCAAGCTGTGCATATATGTGTGTGTGCGTATATGTGTGTGTGTGTGTGTGTGTGTGTGTGTGTGTGTGTATGTGTGTGAGCCCCACTGTGGCCAGCGCTCTGTGACAGACCGACACCAGGTTTCTCTGCCCTCAGAGTGTGTCTGTCTCACTGTGCACAGCTGTGTGTGTAAGTTGTATTTTAAGGTGGCTGAATGGATTTTCAGACACTTTTTCCTCCATCCTGCTGCTGATTTGCTGGGTGCCTCTACCAATGGAGTTCCTGTACCTACCAGTGAGTAGAGGTATAAAGTTTGCATCAAAGCCAACTTCCCATTTTTATTAGGATATTTTACTTTTTCAAACGATACTCAGCAAACAACACACACACAAAGAGCAATTTTAACTCCCTTTAGATATTCAAAAAATACATTGAAATATATAACAAATACAAAGGAGAGTTACATATGTAACTATGGTTATATAAATTCTGGAAGATAACATAATAGAGACATTAAGTAACACCAAGATTTCTGCCATCAAAAAGAATGAATTAGAGCTCTCCACACAGCCGACAATTATGTCCAGTTGTATTGTTTCTGTCTGATGGGGGTCCATATCACAGTAAACATGACGATGTTGCTGAGGTTGGTTCTGTTGATTTTTCACAGATCATTTTTATCTTTTTTATTTATTTATCGTCTAAATTTAGGGTCTAAGAATAGAGCATCAAGTCCTCCAAATTCAATGACAAAATGCATTGTAACTACACCCTGCATGACACACATAAGTGTTTTCTAATGCTACGCCCCTATCAGCAGGAAGACATCATTTGTTACCAAGTGAGGTTTGGTTAGGTGTAGGCACAAAAAACAGGTTAGGGAAAGACAGTAATTTTGTTAAAAATAATAACCAATTGGTTACAGTTAGGGAATGATTGTAGCCATGGTTAAAATAAACTAAATGTTGACTGTTGGTTTAAAATACTAAACAATCAATGTCTGTCATTTTATTGACCCATCCATCCACCCTGGCTTTGTCCTTCTGCATACTTCATAGCTCTATAACAACATTGCAAACTGTCCTCCTTAGCTCCCGATGGACATGAGTCATAATTCCTATGGCCATTAGAGGTCTTTGCCACTTGAAGATGAAAATATGTCTTGGTATTTGTTAAAACGATGGGTTCTGTCATGTTTCTTATGGTTTGTTCAGACAGAACACAAAGCAAATTTTTGCCTCACGTGATTCGCACGTTTTTGACTGATGGACCGCTTTGTATATAAGCTTTTAGCTAGCTAACAACGGACACACCATCAAGGTCTGTGGGAGTGTTTCTTTGTGTTTGTGTTCAGTTCAGATTCTAAATGAACTCAGAAGTCACCACAAACTCCAGTTATTTCCCTCCAGTCTCTCTCCTGTTTTCTCTCCTCTCTGTATGTTTATGAAGCACATTCATAAAGCCTCAGGATATGTGCCAATTCTTTGCTCAAATTGAAACATTTTCAACTTGTGCTGACCCATTTTTGCGTCAATTTGTGCCACTCGAGTGACTATGCATCTACTTGTGTCTTTGCATTAGCTTTGTATTTAATTGAACCACATATAAAATTAGTTTTCTTTTTAATCTGTGATTTTGGGCTATCCAAATAAATTGACTTTACTTGACTTAAAGGACAATACTTGATTCTCTATGAAGAAAAGCCAATAAACGCTATTGCATTGAACACTGGGACCAGAATTAATAGTACAGGATAACAAAGTGACTGTACATACAATTTACTGACTTAAAAAGTTTAGTGTTAAGTTACTTTTTAAGCATTTACACAGCAAGAAATTAAAATTGATTTGATTTGAAACCACTGAAGCATATTTTTTGTCTTGCTTGTCATCTTACTCTTGATTTAATGTCTCAACATGTGAACTGTTGACTTGTGTAGCTAATAGCAGATCCAAGTATGTCTTGCTTCCATCTATAAACTGCTTACTGTGTATATTTCTCCATGATAAAAATGTATGGGTCTCTGGGATTTGAATTAATCTGCGTTTTTCTGTATGCATGCTTGCGTGTGTGGGATGGTGTACATGTATGTATGTGGGTGTACATGTATTTAACGGCTTTCAGTGTTGGTTCAAGTCACATAGTAAAGGCTTTGAAGTTGCTGTGCATGCATTTAAATGATCAAAACAGTCATTTAGCATCTTTTAGGCCATTTTTGATGCATAATGTATGTTTTGTTTCCATTCAATCCATCCCATACTTTCTTTCTAAGTAACTAAACTTATAGACTTATAACTTAAACTTACATACACAGAAAACCTGAGTAGCACTTTCACCCTTGTCACCCTTTATAAATGGTTCATTAGTTGTAACTAACATCTTTATTGATGTAAGTAAATCATTTATTAATGCTTTATGGTTTATTTATAAGCCACTAATTAGAACTTAAAGGGGAACTTTTGGGTTGCCAGGTTGTTGAAAATCTTTTCGTCTCTTTACCATCGATGCTTGTTTTTATTTTTATTTTTATTTAATGCTATTAATCAATACTCACTTATTAATGGCAATGACAGACGTCATCTAGCGGCCATAGTAATTATGACCTGGAGAAGTGACTTAGTTCAGATGACTATATTAGGTGACAAATTGGACAGTTTTTTAAAACCGTAACTACGATTGTACTGTAGTCATGACGATGAAGGTTATCTAACTTAAAGGAAGCAGTAACCCTAACCCATACCAAGTCAAGTCAAGTCATTTTATTTATATAGCGCCAAATCAAAACAGAAGTTATCCCATGACACTTTTCACATAGAGCAGGTCTAAACCGTACTCTTAATTTTACAGAGATCCAACTTTCCCCAATGAGCAAGCACTTGGCGACTGCAGCTAGGAAAACTCCACTTTAACAGGAGGAAACCTTGACCTCTAGGTGAGTGGCCATCTGCCTTAACTGGTTGGGTTGAAAGAGAAAGAGAGGAGAGAGAGAGACACAGAGAAGCAATACCAGAAATAAGAACAATAATAATTACAGAAATATGACTAATAATAATAGCGGAAGCAGTGGGCAAAAATGACTAATAATAAAAGCATCACGCCGGACAGTAGGTGGTCCACAGGCAAAGGTCTCTTGCGAGACGAGAAAGCACAAAACTACGGGGAGGATACCAAGTCAGTAAGATGCATTAATGGTATATGAATGCATACAGATGAAGAAGTGGAGGAGGATAGAAGAGCTCAGTGCATAATGGAAAGTCCCCTGGCAGCTTAGGCCTAAACCACATTCCAAGTGATCATTTTAACCCAAACTGTGATCTTTCCCAAATCCTAACCAAGTGTTTTTTGTGCCTTAACCTAACCTGTCTTTAACCACAGCGTTGTCACACCATAAAACATTATTATTTTTTAACAGTGATTTGTAACAGTTTTGGAAAGTTGCTGAAAGAAATTCCTCCTATGGGTCGTTTGGAGTGCATGGTACAATCAACCTATTTTGTCATTTAATTATGAGGATGTGTTGTGTATAACTGATAGACAAGTTACAGTTACAGTTACAAAGTGGTACCAAAAATGACTGATCCATAACAATGCACATTGTGCATTGTGACTACTTGCATTTTTTCTTGGCAAATTTACATTATCACTTGATTGTGATTTGATTTCTCGAGGCTGGTGTTTGCAAGAACTGGTGGGAAGCTCAGAAATGCAAGAACTGAGAGTCAGCTCCTGAGATCAGTGACAAACCAAATAAGAAAATGCAGTCAAAAATTTGTAATTTGTGCATATGATTGTGTGCCTATATATGTGTTGTATTCATGTATTGATTTCAATGCTCTCATTAAAAACTATCTATAAACATCAACAAGAGAATGGAGAATGGTTAACCAAAGCTCTCTCAGTCTGTCTGTTTTTTCTTATGGTTCTCTGTCGGCTCACTGTCTTCTAACAGGCTAAGCTTTGAGATCACCTTTCTGTGATCATTGTACTTACTACTGTGTGTGGGCGAGGAAGGGAGGGAGGGAGGGAGGGAGACAAAGAGAAAGATAGCACATTTTCTTGCCTGTGTCGTTCCCTTCTTCCTCTTAGCCGGGGCTCTGCTTTGATTTCTCCCCTTCTTTCCTTTTCCCTGTCGTCTTGTATCTCATCCTTCTTTCAAACAATCCACGGATTCAAAAATACACACAAACATGTTCACAGTCACACGTAGTGTATGTGCACACAAACTGGCGTCCCAGTAGGATGGGACACTGAGACAAAGACACACACCAGTACAACCCAATGTGAGCCCAGTCATGGATCACTGGTAATCCCTACAGTGGATCAGTGCCCCTGTGTGTCTTTGTGTGTATTCATTTGCTGAACTTTTCGGTTTCAGTCACAACTGTGAACATATGCACACACACACACACACACACACACACACACACACACACACACACACTTCTCCCACACTTAAACACAATAAGTATGAGTATCATCCACCCTCCTGTTGACATTTGCTATTAGTTTAAATGCCAACATAAACATTTCCATTCCTTTCTATAGACACATATTCACACACTAACATATACACACTCACACAGAGAAACCATCACTCTGCTACTTTACATTCAAATCTTACCTTGGCTGTGCTTGTGATTAAATTCCTTGTCTCGGAGGAGAGCAGATGCTATTGTTTCCTCCCTTTGGCTGCCATGAACGGAATGAGACTTGAGATCCTCATTCTGGCTCAACCGCCTCGCAGTTGCACTGCATCTATGAGCTCCGACATGTAGTGGGATGAAATTACAGGGTAATATATGGTTGCCATTAACCCGAGGCCTGCCTGCTTAACCTCTCTCATAGATCTCCCGGTGGAATCTCCTTTGTGTGGTGTTCAGAGTTAAAGCTTGTTCTCTCCGAGTTGACTTTTGTGGGCACAGGCGTATGACCAGCTCTCCGCTTTTATATTCCAGCCTTATTCACATATGTATGAGCATGTGAAAGTTATCTGTCCTGTGTCATGAGTAAAACAATCGTTTTCCTCCCCCAACATAATGTGTGTGCTGTTGTGCTCACACTAACCAACAGGTGGCACTGCAACTCTATGTTTTCAGTATGTGAAGAGCTGTCCATGGTGCTGAATGTAAATCTCCCAGATCTGCTGTTGCAAAGGGAGAGAGGGAAACAAGAGGAGAGAACGGATCGGATTTAGGGAATGTAGACAAGAAGAAAAGGATGAGAGGAGAAGAAGAAAGAGAGGGTAGGATTTAAAGACAGGACAAGAAGGAAGGCAATTTAGGAGGGAGAAGTTAATGGCTAGAGATAGAATAAAGAAATGACAGGTTTAGGAGGAGAGGAAGGGTTTAAAAAGAAACAATGATCAGAATACAAAGAAAGTGAAGAGTAAATGCTAATGCGTAAACAAAGGTGTGAATAAAAAAGAAATGGCAGAGGTAAGACAAGATCGGAATGGAAAAGATCAATAAATCAGAGAAACACAAAGAAGAGAAGAAAACAGGAGATGGAAGTTGAAAGGGGGGAGAGTAAAAACATGCTTGCCACATCGATAAACAGAAGGTAGGTTAAACGGGAAATGAATTTCCCCCGTAGGCATTTAGAAAGGTTTTCATTAGTCAGTGAGCAGAGGTAAGAGGCAGAATTGTGGACATTGAGGGAGGATGACCAAGTGGATGGAGAGAGAGGACTGCATGGAAGAGAAGAAAGACGAGAAAGAGACTTGAAAGTGCCAATTGTAATGGTGAGAGTGATGAGGTGAGGAAAAAATGACAGGGAATAAGATAAATAAAAGTAAAATGTGAAGAGAGGAAAATGGAGAGCAAAAAAACTGACACAAAAATTAAAGACATTTTGTCTGAATGGCATAAAGACGTGTGTATTTGTGTGCGCGCATGTGTGCATTGACACACTCAGTTGGTGGTGTGTATTTCTTTGTTTGTTTGTGTCTGTCACAGTGACAACAGTGTTTATGTGCACATGAGAGGGGAGAGCAGAGGAACAGACGTAGACAGATGGGGCTAAGAGGGGTGGAAGACATTAAGTGTGTTGTGTCCGTCTGTGTGAGAGTGTGTGAGTGTGTTGGTGATCTGTGTGTGTGTGTGCGTGTGTGCTGATGATCTCTGATGCAGTGGCAGCAGCAGTACAGTATGCATGACACAGATAGCAGGATTTATGCTTTCCACAAGACTACAGATGGTGACAGGGGAAGCCTCTGCTTCCTTCTATTCCCCCTGCATGAGTCTTCTTCTCTGTCTGCTCCCACCCAATCTCCCGCTCACCAACATTCTCCTCCAGTCCTTCTGTGTATATTTGCTTTGCTTTGTCATAGCCTTACAATGATCCAGTAATGGGATTGTCAAAGTCAGAAGTCTCTATCATCTGTGGCCTCTCTGTCTCTATAGACTATTCAGTAGTGGGAAGAAGGTGTACATGTCATAGTTGACCTCAGCAGAGCAGTGATTGTTCTCAGCCACAGAAGTGATCTGAGGGGGAGGAAAGGTGATGTGTGGAGCAGACAAAAAGCTTTTAAAATATATCTATATAGTATCTTTGTATTTTTAACCTTCATGGTAAATTTTCTTTGGAGCAAATACATTTTAAGAGTCGGTCGCTTCCTCCCAATATTACAACAGTTGGAATATCTTGTAAAATACAAATCACATGGTGTACACCTCACTAGATGTTTAGGAAAAGGACAAAAAAAGCATGGCTAAATAGTTTAAATTCATTGTCACAGTACACATAACCCATCTGGATACTGGAGGGGTTAAGGTAATTGAATATGCAATGCTAGCTGTCTTTGGAATTGGATTTAGGCTGGCCTCTGGGAGTTTTGAGCCATTTATCTCATGAATTGAAAAGTCTTATGTCCACATATGCTGTGAAATTTTGCTATCTTGTTTGGTTGGTGGTTATCGTCAGCTTCACTGCTAGTGGGTTTATCATTGGCATGGATACTTACCACCTTTGCTTCTCATGCTTCAGTACTGCACGCAGTGCTGCTAGGATTGACAACAAACTGATTATCAATGCAATGCAGTGGTTATTTCCAGGCACCCCATTTGGAGCCTTACTATGCAGCTCGTGTCGCAGCAACTCTCTAAAGGCCTCAGTATGCTACAAACAAACTAGGTTGTACAATGTGCTGTTTGACCATGTCTAAAGGCTTTTTTTGTTTGTTTACACCTTTTGTGGTGACCACACTCACAGGCAGGATGAAAAGCTTGTTGTCTCAGCCTCCTCCTGGCTGCATCCCACCTCCTCCCTTACCAAGAAGAAATCTGTGTCATTTGCATGTCTTTGTTGTCTTGTTGTTATGAATCATATAATGGGCAAAACAGCACATACTTTCAGAAAAGTATCTCTTCGAAGGCAGTCATGGTATTGGACGCATTTGTGCACAAAAAAGTGATAGAGGCAGTTGTGTGACGAATGAAAGAAAAGAGAGCTTGAGGGGTGTCTGGTAGCTGAGTGGTTAAGATGCATACCACATGACTACAACGTTCCTGGTTTGATTCTAAATGCCTTTTTTACAAAAGAGTTCAAACCCTGCCTTCTTTCACTTAACACACCTGACCAATCACTGCATAAAGTGTGTGACTATGTGTTTTGGAAAGTTAAATAAGTTGTCTTATATAGCTCCACCTGATTCTGTCATCAGAAAGGGGATGTCAGAAGCTGTCAGTCAATAGAAGAAGCACTTTGCTTGAAGCATGATGAGGTCTTTATATTTGACCAATCTCCGCCTGCACCAGACCCTTCCTTGCCAAACCTGTTGCAGAATAAAGAAGGCCCCATGCAGGCTGGCAAGAAGTTTTCCAGGCTCACTCCTCTGCAGCATCGTTGTGTACTTCTGCACAGGGTTTCCCACCACTTCCCCTACTGGCGAGGAAGGACTTTTTCAGCGGGATGAAGTTTGCTATTGAGTTACATCAGTGTTGAGCTTCTGCCTCCTGACCTGCCCCACTAAACCTGTCTGCGCGCGGTTGCCAACACTTACAAAGTGTTGCCTTGAGAAAAACTCTTGAGTGAAATAACCATGGCAAGATTTACTGCAAGGCTCCTCTTTATAGCTTTGCAGATTTCACTAAAGCAGAGAGGAAGACCGGCACTCAGTACCAAGGGCATTCCCCCAACTTCATAATTATCTAGCTGCCCGCTCTGTACTGGGTTGTGCTAATTTGTTGTGGAACTATATGCTGCAGAGCAAGGACAAGAACACAAGCAGATGGTGATTTCTTTGGGTTGGGGGGACAAAATGTTCCTCCTCGTCCATTTTACAGAGATGCCCAACAACATGCCCTTGATTGGTAAATCCCTGTCAACCATTACAAATGATATGGCCTTCCTGTCAGTTAATGAGTTACTGTTGCTACTACTTTGGGCTGTTTCATGTACAGTATTTAGCCAAAGAAGTTCTGTATTTTGCTACACATAACCACATTTCAGTAGAAGGGGTAGGAGGATCTCATCGATTTCATTGATTTCTCACTAGTTATGAATTACCTGGTATCATCACAGGAAGAACCACTGCCTTTTCATGAGGGCAGCACCTGAACGACAGAGTAGGCTCATTCTTTTTGACTGTGTACTTAGGTGAAAACCTCAGTATGTGGGGATGCAGCGACAAGTAGCCAATGCATAATGAATCTTGTTACAGCCCCATTTGAGGGCATCACTTGTGATCACTGAATTAGAAGCATTCTAGTTTGTTTTCATCAGAAACAGCCAAAAATGTTTGCAGAGATAAC
This sequence comes from Thunnus thynnus, assembly GCF_963924715.1. Classification (NCBI taxonomy): domain Eukaryota; kingdom Metazoa; phylum Chordata; class Actinopteri; order Scombriformes; family Scombridae; genus Thunnus; species Thunnus thynnus. Next base: position 10,450,655 of record NC_089519.1, read on the forward strand.
AGCATGCTGTACTCAAAAAGACCTGTTCTATCAGTGATCTCAAATGCACAACTGGAATGGTGGTATGTGATGAAAATTATTCACTTTATACTGTTTTTTTTTTCCCTTTAGTGGTTCTGTGTCTGTAGCTATGCCTTCCTCACTTGTCTGTAGTCTACTGGTTTATTCAATCTCTGTCCATTCCTGTCTTCTTTTTCATTCTTTTTTCCTGTTCCTGCTGCAAAGAGAATTACCTTTCTTCCTCACCTTTTTCATTCTCTCTTTCTACCTTTTTCTCACACACACATGTACATGTGTGCGCAAACGCGCGTGCGCGTGCGCACACACACACACACACACACACACACACACACACACACACACACACACACACACTGATTTGTTCTTTCTCTCTCAACCTCTAGTTGTGAGATCAATGCCTCCCCCAGGTAGGCTGAGTCTGAGTTATTCTGCCACACGGTGTGGGAGAGTTAAAAGGCATACCAGTGGCATATTGAGTCAAATTTTATGTGCATCTCAATGCACCTTGGATGTTTTCTGTATTTGAAAATCATTTAATGGGAGTCAGACAAGATGATTTCTCTTATCCCGCAAAGATCCAAGGGGAGGATTCAGTGCTGTGCTTTAGAAATGAAAATAGCACAGGGATTTCAAAAAGAGAGGCTGTAAAATAAGGATGAATATGATCTCTTCACCTTGGAGCTAGCCATTGCAAAACTATTCTAACTTAAATTCCAATTTTCATACAAGTAATCAATACTGAGTATAAGAAAGCTTGGAAGGGTTGCTATTTATTCTGTTTATTTATTTATTTATTTATTTATTTATATGTTTTAGTGTTGACATTATACTTGGCACAGTTGGTTTAATAAATACCATGGTGCAACAAATTCCAAGCTTTGCTTGACCACATGCTGGGTTAACTGTATGGTAGTGCTCTATTCCCTCCATTGTCACAGCTATGCCATTAGAGATATACAGCACATCATTAGAAGATGGTTTCAAAACAAAACAGCACCACTGTTAGCATGTACCGTATCTGTTTGTTTAGGTGTAAATGCACATGTGTCTGTATTAGCAGATAGAAAGATAAAAATGGAAAGAGATCAGTGAGACAAATCAGGGGATTGGGGTGAGGACAATACCCCAGGGGGAAGGATTAGTGAGTTAACCAGATGTATTTAACCAAATTCAGCAAAATCCTGGATTTTTTGTTCCAAGAGTAGGGCCCACAGAGTCTTACTATGGCAACAGCTGCCATGAAACTAGCCCACTATATTCCAGGTTGATCTTTACTAGTGGCCTCAGGCTGATTCTCATAGGTTCCATCTTCTTCATTGTGAAATTATGTGATTTATCTTGATATCTTTGGTGTTTTGAAGTTGTGCATATGCAGTTATGTTGATTGTTAAAACCTTTCCACAAACCAAACTAAGCTAATTTAAAGTTACACTACTCAATAATCTATATAAACTCAAATGACAATGTGTATGGGAAAGGGGTTGCTCTTAGTGATGAATCCACAGAGAATGTTCTCCTCATCTCTTTGGAGAATTTTAGCTTCTTTCAGCTCATTACTTTGGTTTTATGACCCCGCAACTTTACAATTTGGTTCAGTTCCACATCTCTCATCAACCTTTTTAGCCACAACAGGCAGTTCCTTTCAGCAAAAAAATCTCTAATAAACCTATTATATGATACCTGCCCAGCACCAAATAACAGACAGACAAAGTTAGTGACTAGCAAATGAACATGGTGGAGCATTTAGCAGCTAAAGAGACAGATATTTCCTTCAGGAGTTTGTGGAGACTAAAACATGGCTAAAAGGAGAGTGAATATTGGACTTACATTCATCAGATGAACATACATGACCCCAAATAATGTTGATCCGTGTCTGCTGAATGTGTAAACAAGCAACTACATGCTAACATATTCGTCATATCTACTTTACAAAGTGATAGTATGTCAATGTTGTGTCAACTGTCAAAAAAATCAATCAGTAATGCTTTTCTTAACCCCCTTTCTAGAACTCCACCCCACCTCCACATCATGTTGGTGAATTAAGTTGTCCTCAGTGTCCCCTATAAAAAGTAAAAAGACCCCCACCCTATGACACAAATACTATGATGGTGTTGCTGGTCCAGAGGTATCATTTCAACTGTTCTTTTTGTCAGACACATTGCATTTATCATTCTCAGTTTCACTTCACACCCACACACTTTCACACTGTCTCAGTTGTATTTTTTCTGCTGTGTGTTGATCTGTGTGTGTATGTGTGTGTGTGTGTGTGTGTGTGTGTGTGTGTGTGTGTGTGTGCGCGCGCATGTGTGTGTGTATGTGCTTGTATGTATTCATGCCTACATAGAAACAATTCTGGTTTATTGCCAGCGGGGGTGAGGCTCCTAATTTCCTTTCAACAAGGTCATATCCTGTCTTGCGAGAAATAGGAAACAAAGGCCATGTTTTGCAGGGGGAGACCTTGATCCCACTGCTGCAAATCACTGATGTTACGTTCATGGGTGTACACATGCTTGAATGCATAATGCAAGCCAGCCATGCTGTTTTGCTTCGCTGTGACAGATAAATCCAAGTTGTGGTTTAGTGTGTCTGTGTGTGCATGCAGCGCCCACAGCACCTGTCAATCAACGCTGTCGTTTTTGAATGAGCTTCACTGGGAGATGAGGGCCTATTTGATTTGATCGCTGAGGGGAAGCATACGGCCTGTATTACTATATCACACACACACAGAGTGAAGAGAATGTTGCTATTCCTGCAATACGTCAGATCCTCTTGAATGCACACAAACCGGCAGCATGCATAAAGACCAACAAAGACCCACGCAGACACAAAGACATAGACACATGTGCACACGTGTGCAGGAACTCAACACAGTTCCTGGACCTATTTTATTATAGCAATGCTCCAGTGCATTAAAATGAACACTCTCTTTCCTTATCATTTAGAGAGGCAAAGAGAGAAAGAGAGGTAGAGATCAATCTGAAGGTTAGACAGATATGATAGCTTACAGCTGAAAGCATGAAAAAAGTTAGAGGGAGAAAGAGGGGAGGGATGTGGGGACAACAGTATGAAAAAGTCTGAAAGACGGTGAGATACAGTAAGAGTGTGTGTGCGTCTGGTCAGAGGGCTGGAGGCTTGTCCTCTTTCCCCTGCTCAATGTGACCTGGCCTTTCCTTGGAACACGCTATCAAATGCTGACAGTATCTGTAAATCTACGTTTGTTTATTAACTTGCTTCTAAGTGCTGATTTTCATCCTGTTTTGCCTGGCTTTGTACTGTTACATGCAAGCTCTTTGATTCTGTTTATGGCTTGTGGAGTCCCAGGATTTCCAATGATTCAAAGTCTGGTCAGGTCTGTTGCTGTTTTTAGCTAGCCAAACTGTAGCAATAGCCAAGCCAACAAACCCAGACTCATGGTACAAATGGCCAGGATGGTTACTGCTGATGTTTTGTCTGGTGTTAAATCAGAGCTAAGAGCCATTGAATGTCTGATCAATGAACTCCAGAAGCTCAACTTGGCTCTCAGCTGGTTGCATTGGAGCCTGGCATCATTCCAGGTGTCCCCCTGGTCCTTTTGCCGGATGAAAATGGATGTATTGTTAGTGAGCCCTCCTGGGCTACTCTTATCAGGCAGAGTTGTAGGGTCTTTCTCCCTCTCTTTGACCCAACGGGCAACAAGGATTTTTCGAGGAGTCAAGAAGCGGGGTCCCTCTCCCCATTCCCTTAACAACTCTCTGGCGACATCTCCCAAGAGGAAGTGGTCCTGTGTTATGGCCCCCCGTGCTGCTGAGTGGTGCCTGCCACAGCAACAGGTTACACAACCTCCGGACACAGCCGCGTTGGTCACTCTGGCTGACTATTCTGACGTCCTTCCCAGTGGTGCACCCTCTAATCTCAACGTACAACAGCAACTGCAGAGATCCTGAGTTCCTCTTTATTGGAGATTCAATAATCAGGTTTGTGGAATTACAGATGGGAATTACCTACTGTATTTCTAGTGCCAAGATTTTGGATATTGCCGAGAGCATCCCTCCTGTCCTAGACAGTCATTCCACTGTCCACACTGTTATTATACATATACACACAAATGACATTAAGCTAAGACAATCTATAAAACTTCAGCAGAACTTTGAGCCACACGCAGAAACAATGAAAGTCTGCATAAACAGTGTATCTTCTCTGGTCCAAATGCCACAGTGAAGAAAGGCTGTGAGTGGTTCAGTCATCTTTAAGGTGTTGACCAGTGGCTTCAGAATTTTTAAGTTGCCACTGCTTACAGTTTCATCTGTCATTTTGATTCATTTTTGGCAAGGAGAGATCTCTTCAGAAATGATCACCTTCACCCCAATAGGAGTGGCACGAGCCTACTGGAGACTACACTTATCTCACATATTAGTGTGTGTCATTATACTGACTCACTATCCCCACATACACTTCCTAATCCTGTCCTGTATCCAACATCTTAGTACTTCTCAATACCAGGCCAAAGACTCATCTACCTTATAGATATATTAACATGCATAACTTCTCCCTTGTTCATTGTCACAGCTAATAATCAATATTAGGACGGTTCATAGCACAGAGACAGCACTTCTTAGCATTCTTAATGACATTCTTTCACCAGCTGACAATGGCCAAAGATCTGTTTTTATTGCTTTTAGATCTTACTGCAACTTTTGATAAAGTTGACCATGTGATTTTAATTGAATGTCTTAAGCATTGGGTTGGCATATCAGGTACAGATTTATATTGCTTTTATTCTCTTATATTCTCTTTCTAATTCTCAGTGGCCATTGATGACTTTAAATCCTCTACCTCCCATTTCTTCTATGGAGTGCCTCAAGGCTCAGTCCTTGGCCCTTTATTATTCACCTCTATACCTAGAGGTATATGTTACTTCTAGGTGAAATCTTTTGTTGGAGCTGGGAGGAGCACAGCTGGTTATTAGCTATAATTAATAATTATCAGAGATAATTATTAAAAAAATGCTAATGTCTGAGGGATATCAACATTCACAGGTGAACAAAGAAGGTTTGAGTTCGAGCTCTGAGTCTCTCTATCAGCCACTTTTCACAATATAAAAACTTCTCTTTAAAGATATAACAGTGTTTATTAAACAATAGCAGAGTTAACAAAGTTAGCCGATGCTCTGATCAATAAATCACTATCCTGAAATCTTATTCTACCTAAGCAATAACAATAGCAGCTATGTGAAAACACATGCAAGTGAGAGCGTGCATGTGTGTTTGTGGGCAAGATGGCGGACATGATCTTGTGAGATGATGTCACACAATCTCAAGGATGGTGGATGTGATCTCGGAAGATGAATCTTGTCACGTGAGAACCAAAATGGTGGACATGACTGCGGTGTCTTGGTTAGAACAATAGCAAGATGGCGCTGACTGGCGTCTCTGTGCTCCACACTCGCCCGAGTCAGTGTGCGTTATCAAATTACACATCTGATGATAGATGACGAGGGGCAGAGCATCACTGTGTCCCATGTTATCTGTCCACCAGATGTACAAAAGGGTGCGAGTGTTGTGTATGTGGGTGTGTGTGCATGTGTGTGAGTGTTAGTAACAAGAGAGAGAGAAAGAAAGGAGAAGTGATGCCGGCTCGCGGCAAAGTCCCTTGACTGTGGGGGAGAGAGCAGCAGTTGCTTTGTCCACAGAGTGCGTGCGTACAGACGGTAGTCTGTCACACATGTTGTCTAATATGTCGATCGACAAAGCAACAGTCCCGAGTGGGACAAACACAAAAACAGTCTAGCGTGGTGAACATAACTAAACAGGCAGCAAACTTCAAATACTCCTCAGAGCATAGCAGAACAAAGGGACTCGGCAGTCCGTCAATTCACAACAAACAACAGCAACAAAGTTGAAAATAACACACACTTTCATCACCTATCTCTGCCCAGACATTACATGTCTTGCTTAAGAAAGTGAGTAGAGTGCGTAACAGTCCGTCTTTCGGATCCGGCTCGGTTCCTTGGCTCAGATGCTGATGGGGCCATCTTCACGCTCTGTCAGCGGGTTTGACGGCAGCTGATCCTCGCGGCATTGCGGGGAAAACAGCAGAATTGACTCAGTTAAAGACGAGTGGGACATGGAGGCTGTCCTTCATCTCTGTGAAGAAATCCTTTCTTCCTTGTGAGAGCGCTGGGTTGCAGCAGCGGTCTGTCTCTTGGATCAGATGATTGTGTTCAGGTGAACACAGGGCGAAGTTGTCCAGCAAGGGGAGGCTCTTCAAACTCAGTGAGGGGAATTGCATGTGCATGGGGTTACCTCCATTGTAAGCTGGCTCACAGGAAAGTAACTACTGGGGAAAGGCAATGTGTGTCGGTGTGCAGCCAGTTCTTAAGGCTGTGGTGATGTCATAGCTGTGTCACTGTGACTTCCCCTGATGTTGGAGTGTCTCTGCCAATGAGAGACGAGAGTTTGGGGTTCTTCCCAGATTTCACACCAAGGTGCAAACTGCTGGGGCAGGCTGGGAGATGGAGTCTGTGAGAGCAGCATTTTGGCACTGCTCCTTTGTTTCAGGGGTTAGATGACAAAGGCGGCCTCGTGGTCAGGCTTCAGAGTTTACAAGTAGGCCTGCCTTTGTCTGACATGCTAGAGGCCCAACACTTTCATAAGTACAGGGCTTTCCACAAGGATATGGAGTAGCCAGGCAGTGGGAAAAAGTAGCCAGCTAGTGGTGTCCAGGGGCATACCTCTCTGGAGAAAAAATTTGGACAAATTTGGTGGCATCTGGCACATTCTAATGCCACTATTCCATCATATACACTGAATTAATCATTGCATATTTAAATGAGTTTGCCTACCCGATTGTTAACATGTAGTGAATTATTGTAAAGAATTAGGCTTCTCTGTGTTAAAGGTCCAGTGTGTAGTATTTAGTAACATCTAAAAGAACAGACTTGGTAAAAATTGAATAGATTATTTATAGGTATATCTTAATTAGTGTCTAATCAGCTGAAAATAATAATTGTTGTGTTTTCGTTACCTTAGAAATAAGCCCTTTATATCTACATGGGAGCAGGTCCCCCTCCACAGTGGCCGCCATGTTGCATCGCCATGTTTCTAGAGTAGCACAGAACGGACAAACCTAACACTGGCTCCAGTGAGGGCCTTATGCGTTTTAGATTCAGTGGGCGACTACCGGTGTTAGGACGGGCAGTTGTGCATTTGGTTATTAGCAATAACTATGAAATCAAGATATTGTTAACCTTAATCAATAATTCGGGCACCAATTGTTGGATCTGTGAGGAATACCGTTGATTATTTGCAATAATTATCAATTATCAAAGATAATTAACTAATTATAAAAATTAATATAATTATTAATATGAATTAACAAATATGGGGCACCACCCGGGAACCGGGACCAATAACCAAACAAGGTAGTCTAATAAATGGGAGTTCACCTCGAATGTTAGTATCTGAGAGATATCAACATTCAAGAGTGAACAAAGAAGGGTGAATTCGAGCTCTGACTCCTTCAATCAGCCACTTTTCACAATGTTACACACAATAATGACAAAAGAACTTCTCTAAAGATATAACAGTGTTTATTAAACTTAGCAAAATTAACAAAGTTAACAAATGCTTCATTCAATAAACAACTATTCTAAAATCTAATTCTACCAAACAAAACACAACAGCTATGTACAGGGTTGGACACATGCAGGGGAATGCGTGTGTGTGTGTGTGTGTGCGACAAGATGGGGCCTGACATGATGACGTCGTCGGTCTGCAACTCGGACGTGACTATGGGGGAAGTCACGTCACGCGAGAACTGAATGGCGGAAGTACGGCGGGGTCTTGGTTAGACAGAAGCAAGATGGCGCCGCCTGGTGGTCGGCGTCTTGCACTCACCCAATTCTGTGAGAAACACACGTGTCTGATGGCGGATAAGGAAAGACAAAGCAAAGCTTTGTCTGACGTTATCTGATTATCAGATGTGCAAAAAGATGTCGGTGCGTGCGCGTGTATGTATTAGTCAAAAGAGAGGGAGGAAGGAGGGAAGGCGATCGTGAGAGGAGGAGAAGTGGTTCCTTTGTCCACAGAGAGGGCACGTACGGACGGCAGTCTGTGACGCACGTTGTCTGGTTTCTGATCGACAAAGCAACTCACTTTCTAACTCACGATGGCACAAACACAGCAGTAGTCCCGAGCGGGACAAACACAAAACAGTCTAGTGTGGTGAACATAACTTAACAAGCAGCAAACTTAAAATACTCGGCGGTCCGTCAACTCGCACAACAAGAAACAATAGCAATAAAGCTAAAGAGCTAAATGCTAAACAGAACTTACCCCCCCAGCTCAGTGACATGGGAAAGGCGTGTGCTTCAGGGCACGTTCAGTTTTTAAAGGGGTGGTGATATCATGGCTGCGTCATCAGGACGCTCCGCTGTGCAGGAGCGTCTCCGCCGATGAGAGACTGTATGTTGACTGTTCCCTGCTGAGGTGTGAAAATTGCAAAGCATCCTTGGAAATGGAGTTTGCAATGGACTCCCATTGTCTGTAAGCAGCATTTTGGTGCTATTCCTTTGCCTCGGGGGAAACAAAGGAAAAAGCACCTCATTACATGTAGGCCTTCTTTGAGGCCCAACACCGGAAATGCACCGGTTTTAAAACGAAGAAGAAGAACGGACCAAACATTTTGTATTGTAAGTTTTTGAAACCAAAATCTGATAAATGGAGGATCATACTTATTTAGAAAATCACAGGAGCGTGAAATGTCGTCGTCAAAGAAATGAAAACATGAAGAAGCTAAATGAAATTGGGACAACGAACGGCATAAAATGAAGATAAACCCAGATGGAAATCCCTGATGAGAGAAATGTTTGCAGACTGACGGCGAAGTTTCCTGTTTACTGCTGGACAGGTAATGTATACTTATTTTGCCCCGCCGGTAATGGTTCAAAACCTAGATGATGTACAATGTTTATTAGCAGTACATTAGTTTCTCTGAAAAGAAACAAACAAAATATTGCTGCTCGATACTGTTGCTATATAGTATTTATATAATTGTTCAGTAGTGTTGCTGATGTTTTCAGTAGCCTCTTTTATACAGAGAACCTGCATTATAACCGTAAAGAGGATCCAAGGGGAGGACATTTCTCTTCGTTTGATAACGTTAAAAGTAAAGTTAGACTTTTCTGTCGGCTTCCTGACTCATTTTAAAAAGACGAGAGAAAGAGAGAGAGAGAGCAGCTGTGGTCGAGTGAGCTAGAGGGTGAATGAAGAGAGGGAGCGCTAATAACATTAGTGAGGAAGCCGGTGAATCAGATCGATAAACGTTATTTTCTGATTGTTTCACAGCAGTTAGCTTCTAAAGCACAAACACACCCACACACCTCTTAAACCCTGTAGCTGTGCACTGCGCCGCCTGATTTGGTCTGAATACGGGCTAAACAGAACAACGAGGCGGATTACAGGCGCAGTATTCCCGCCTTGAACGGGCTGTGTAAAAGGGGCTATTGACTCACATTACACTAATGACACATCAAACTATACAGACTACAGTAATGTAAGCACAGAGCTGCTATATAAATACCACTTTGTGTTGTATTGGCATTTTTAATATCGTGCAGAACAGGTAGGAATATGATAAAATAATTGTATAAATGACGTCACAAACCTCAGTCGCTTCAGTCCCTTCTGAGGGTTTCCAGCCTCTTCCCCTGCTTCCACGGTGCCGGTGTTTGCTCTCCTCCCTCGCCTGGCCCTGCCTGCAGCAGAACCGCTAACTCGCCCTCTTTCTCGCCCTCTTCCTCCTCCTCTAACCTCTGGTACTTCCGCAAATGGATAATAAAATATGTAACGTTATCCTGCCAACGCTATCTCACTATCAATAATGCCTAACGTTAGAATAAAATAACGTAAGTTTTGTTTAGCATGACGTTGCTAATGTTAGCTTTTATTACCAAAACAATAAAACACTCATAATTGCTATCTTACTTGTGAGCTATAACCTATAGTATTATAGACTAAATAATTAAATACATCTTCACCTCATCGCTTGACTTGTTAGAAATGCTCGAAGTTGTCGTGGACGATGACATCTTCAGCAAATAGCTTCTTGTCCTTGAAGGCCACCGTAGCTTCTGGAATCTCTCCAAAGTCTTAGGGAGGGGAGGGGTGAGCGGCGGAGTGCTTCAATCTAGAACCTCACCGTTAGCGGCCGCTAAATACCACACATATTACACACTGGACCTTTAAGCCCACACAGTCTGTAAATAAGCTATTAATATTTAAAACCACGTCTGTTCCTGACTGATTAGAACTTTAGTAATTAAGAATCATTAGACCTTATTAATTATGTTTTATACAGTGAAGATCAACACCTTCACTGTAAGATTTATCAGGTTTTAAGACAGGCCACAATGATGGTTACTGTACTCTTTTACTAGAAACATAAATGCATTCTAGTCAACAAAAATAATCAAGGCTATTTTATTTATATACATCTTTTATCTATGTATCCATATGTAAAATGACCTGAATACTCATCTATGAAAAATGTTAATATTATATATTAATATTATATATTATAATATATTAATGTTAATATTATTTAATTCCTGATTAAGGGGAAACTGACTACTCTTGCTGTTCTATTCTATCAAGGCGTTAACATATATTTAAATATTAAATAACACATGCACTTATCAACCCAGACAGATAAATAAAAGAGAGAGGGGAAATAATTCATTCAGACCTATTTTAAAATTGAACAAGGACCACTTGACCCATATTCAGCTCTGCTCCACTTTCATATGTCTGAAAAGCAAATTAAATTGTTTAGCAAACAAGACTGTTAATTAAACTACTATATTTAGCTGTTTGCCTTTATTAATGCATTTTAGTTTATTGCTACAGGAAAAACTATTATTACCTTTAAACTAAATAATTATTGTGTTGGTGGGCTTTAAAGGGTGAATTGGATGGTGTACTGCTTTGGGTTGGATGCCAGTTACGTCTCTAAGTGGAGGAGTTCAAGTATCTTGGGGTCTTATTAATAAGTGGAGGATAAGATTGACAGGCATATCTGTGCAGCATCTACAGTAATGCAGCCTTCATACTGAGTCTGAGGGAGAAACTCCTGATTAACCAGTAGATTTACCCTCCAATCCTTACCTCTTTTCATGAAATGTAATCATTTGGTTTGGACATCTGATTTTAAAAAAATATCCGATTTTTTTCACATTTGTTTCTTTGATCATGACTTTGTGATAAACTATCACTTTTCATAAGAATTATCCATTTTTTTTTCTATTTTTTGACCCCCGCCCCCCCAAAAAAGCCTTACCATTTACCAACCTGAAAGGTTCAGTTTCTAAAATCTAGAAAGGAGGTGTTGTGTGTTTTGTTGCATGTAACTTGCAATGTTTTCTGTATTTGCACCAGTTTCTTTAAACTGCATATGTGTTAGTTGAAATTGGTCAATGTGTTTCTCCATTTGATTGTGCTTTATTTTTTGCAGTCTTTATTTCTACATGCGATATAAAGATGTTTTCTTCATTAACTTTGTCCATTACCTGTTTTAAAGTTGCATTACATTAACCTCCTCAGCCACTGTACTATGTAGCTCACTACCTACATTCAAAGACCAAGGTGTAATATAGAATTAGCATTACATGCACATCCAGTGTGGCAGTGAGTTTGGGTAGCAGCTTTGCCCTGTTTATTATTGGATTTGGGGAAGTTTAACCAAGACACAGAGCATTTGCTTGCACCTGTAATTAAGACAGTATTTTTGATCAAATCAAATAATTGTGATGGCACCATAAACAAAAAAGTAAAAAACATTAATTCATTCATTGCTACACCTTTGACACTTCTCTTCAATTTCCTTTGTCTTTTTTCATTTTATTTTTTGATTAATACCCCTCTACTGGACACGACATTATTTTTAAACCAAGCGTTATCATAGCAGCTGTTGGGGTCTTCATTTCTGTGTTAAAAACAAACAAAAAAAACCCACAGGTTTCCTTTCTGACATACTGTTAGAAGCAGTGGATGCAATGTGGCCCCATTGTCAGGGGAAGTGTTTCAGATGTTTTACCTTCACACTGGTGAAATGGTTATCAACATGCCATATGCACGTATCCACACAGAAGTGTTTTTATGTCTGTGTCCTGTTTTCTCACTCAGATCTAATTATACTCTTGGAGAAACATTCCCTTAATGGTTGCTGTTTTTTTTTAATTAATAATGTTTTAAAGCTAAAATCCACACATCTTTACAAAAATACTTAAAAAAAAAAAAAAAAAAAATTAACTCTGAAACAAAATCATGTCTTTTTCACCTTTCTTAAACCATCTAAGGATGTAAAGCCACTGATGAAAACCTGGTTTCAAATTTTGAATGTTTCTATAAGATTTAATATTTAAAGCTTAATTAGCAAAATCCAAAAGCTCAGGGAAAAAAACCCCACTGTTGTTATTAATTACAGTCCAAAATTCAGACAGTCTGCTTCATCAGGACTGTGTGGGTGTGGTTTGATTAGATCGATTGACAGTGCTGACCACATAAGCCAAAAATTGTCATTGCATTTTTCTAAATCCTGATAGGTGTGTGAAAGTATGTAACATCACCTCAGCTAGTTCAAACCAGTGAGAATAGCACAGACAGAATCACAGTAGTAGCACAGAAGTACAGAAATCTTTCATGTAAAATAATCAAAACTGTTGTAACTTTGGCGGAAAGTTTTTCATGTAGGATCCCAACACTCACTATAAGAATCTGATTGAGAAACTAGGATTTCAGGGTCTTTAAAGATCCTGCCCTGCAAAAAGTGTAGATAACATTTGCAGTATTTTTAAAGGGGGGCATATTATGCATATTTACAGATCTATATTTTTAATCCAGGGCTCTACTGGAATAACTTGCCATGATTTACAGTTCAAAGAACTCCTTATTTAACTCATACTGACCCTTTATGCAGCCCCTCAGTTAGGCCTCTGCCAGAAGCAGGCCGTTTTAGCTTCTGTTAGCCAGCTCCTGGAAGCTAGGCAGAAAAAAGTAGAAAAAACAGGCAAGGTAGAAAAAACCATTGCAAACAAAGCGTTCAGAGTACACTGAAGCCCTGGCTTTTTGCAGGGAGCATTTCTACATATGTAAACCTCAAATTTTGGAATTTGTTGACCATGTACTATATAGATATCCAACATCATAATAGTATATAAATAACAGAAAACCACAAAAAGCATAATATGGCCCCTTTAATGTATCAGCCCATTACCACAGTTAACATAGTTGAAATTTAAGTACTCTTCTGGGAAGAATCCAAAATGGTAATATTTATTTTACCGTTTTTTTGTCCAAATGTCATCTGTTTGGCCAAATTCCACAGCTCATGGCATCCACAACAATCAGTCCGTCACTTCACAAAAGCACATTGTTTGTAAAATCCTGTTCTCTCTGTGACTGAACCCCGTCTGCATAATCAAGCTCACAGATCATTACCATGTGTGCCATATTACATTTCTGCCAAACCCCAATTAAGGGTAGGATTACCTATGCATGGCCAGCTTCATCCTAATTTTGGAAGTGTGGTGCATATCCATAAGCAGCCCACAGTTAATTTGAGCTTGAATCTAACATGAACCTGTATTTGCTTTTGCCATTGGAGCTGGCATTGCTAGTGCAGGCTGCATATTTACGGCTAGAAATCCCATGCTCCATTTATGACTGGTGGAAACTTTCTGCTTCTGAAACAGCAATTATCTTAAAACTTTCCTCCCATTTCAGTCTCAGTGCAGGACACATAATTGATTCCCATTAATTGCAGGTGCTGCTGCAACTGAGTTGTGCATAAAATTAGCGCTGCACTGTCCCCATCAGGAAATGTATCTCGCCATGATAGACAGTGAAGGTTGAATTAGGATTTTAAGAAGATGAAGAGCTCTGCACAAAACTCATTAAAAATAGTTAACAACTGACATTGCTTTATTAAACATGTGCTTACAGTACGCACACACATGCACACCACGCACGTCCAAAAGAAACACATTCACCCACCGCCACTCCAGGGACTTAATTATTGCCACATATGAGCAGAAGGAAGCTCCCTTATATTATTAACATAGTTTCATTTTCCTTTTAATATTCAAGAAAATCTTATTAAGGAAAAAAACTCCTTTGCTGAAAACAGAGAGGAGATCTTGATTAAATAAAAATATCTTTGTTCCTTTCCTGTCAGAGCGAAAGAGTGAGAAACGCGTTCAAATGATGAGGCTGGGAGGTTTAGCCTTTGAAGAAAAGACATATATTAATATTAACAAGACTCACCTTACCCTCCACCCTGACCTCTTATTCTTCTATAACACCTTTCACTCTTTATGCTTCTTTTCCTTTTTTCATTCCTACTTTTTTATTTATTGGCTTTCTCGAGTCATTAGTTCATACCTGTTTGCCTGTGGCACACAAGAGAAGCTCCTTTCGTTAATTACACTGTTGGTCTTTCATTCGCTCCCTCCGTGCTATTTCCCACATGACTTGTGACCCTGAAAGGAAGAAAAAATGAAGGACTTGTCTTAACATGCAGCATTTACAGCCGAGTGATGCCGTGTTTTCTGACTGCAGTAAGAGGCAGCTGGTGTGGATTTCAATCCAATATTCAATTGAAACAATATTCATGTGGTTCTATTTTCACTACTGCTTACACCTTTACACTTCTACCATCCACACCATTCAGCTACTAGACAGTATGTGCCACTGGACACTGATGCAAAGCATGGTCTTTTATACTCTCACAACGGATGTGGTACAAAGCAACCAAAGACCTGAGGAGATCCTTTAAACTTCCTCCGCCTGACTGAATCACTCTGATAAGCTTCGCAACAGGGAGACACTCTTTTTTTTTTCTTGTGTACCCAAAGACAACTGAATATGTAATGAAATCACATCCATCTTGTACATATCTGGATCTTGTGTTTCATATTCTGTACGTTATATCATGGTATTTCATTCAACGTTTCACTTTTGAGCAACATAAAAAGGCTACACTGTCTAGTGCACAAAAGCCTGCAGGAAATAGTACGTTATGAATTATTTATATTGTGAATTGTTCATGAAATGACATCTCTTTTCATGTAAGGCATGTTATTTACATCATATAGCATACCTAATGACGGTGAGCCTTTGTACTCTCAGCACTAATTCTAACTTTTTTTTTTAATGTTGGTGCATAATATACTGTATCTGTACTGTCTATTGTGCACTCAAGTTACCTGAGGATATTCCTCTAACAAAGTTTTCTTACAGAAGTCAGTAGAAGTCAATACATTCTGCATACCTGCATGTATATAAAGCTACAGACAGCATGTGATGTCTAATGCACTGATGCGTGACATGACTCACATTGGACTAATAATGCCACTGCAGTTCATCAAATGTCATCCCATCAACTTATCAAGTGTGTAAATCAAGCTACCAGACTCTAGAAAACACTAATGGCAATCAAGGCTGCTCAATCCTCTAAATAATTTAAAATAAAAAACATTGTTTAGTAAATCTGCATCACTGTGTGTATTTTGACAGATTGCCATGTAGTTTATGCCATTGGGTCCCTTGGGGAGGAGGCCTAAAAGGTTGGGAAACATTGGTTTATGCCCTTCACAAAAGTACCCTAAACATTTTTTTTATGAAATTATGATAGCGATGTGGCTTTAGGGATGGTGATGTTGGGTCTGTCAGTCCCCCAATTTGGTCCAGAATTAAATATCTCAACAATTATTAGATGGACTGCCATGAAATGTTAGAATTTCATGTCAACAAAGGTTATGAATCCTACCAAATTTGGTGGTCCTCTGACTTTTCCTGTAGTGCCACCAGCATGTCTTACTTATCCAGAGAAATAGCTTAATATCTATGAGATGGATTGGCACAAACTTCTCTAGCGCCACCATAAAATGTCTCATTTACTATGGAATGGATTACCATGAAATTTGGCACAGATATTCATGTTCCCTCAGGGTTAAATGCAGTAACTTAAGTGATACTTTAACTGCTTATATGGTGAAATTCCTGCACAACTCAAGAAATTCCCATCAGTGTCAGTTGTACTTTGTCTACAAGCTAATGAACATGGTAAACATTATACCTGCTAAACATCGGCATGTTAGCATTGTCATTGTTGTGTTATGTTGCCATACTAGCATTAGCATTTAGCTCAATGCCTTACTGTCTGCAAGTATGGACAGTCATTGCTTGTCCAGTGATGCGCTTATACGGTTGGTGCTTGATTGGTTGCATCTTTACGTGCAAATTGCTCAGTGCCTTTACATGCAAATGAAATAAAAAGGGGCATGCAAATAATGCAAACTACCCAAAATATGTCAAACCAAACAAACTGATGTGGCCCTTGCTGCAGGGTAGAGGCTGGTTTGCTATGAGAGGTGCATCTAAGCCAGAACTACTGAAAACAAGTACAACTTTTAGACAGGACCAAAAGAGCATAGAGTGTATAGAGCAGCCAATTTTGGTTATTCGTCACGTTACAAAGGTATGTTAACTACACCTGTCAACATTCTACCAAAGTTAAATTTGCCTTTACACTTCTGAAAAGTCCTTGAAGTGAACAAAGTTTAGAACCCCTCTGTATAATTGGCAGTGTCTAAAAAAAATGATTTGTAGAGATTTACTGGGAAGTGTATATCTGTCCTACTAATTTCAAAGATTAATGCTTGGATTGATGACAGAACTAATTATTAACTAAGCTCAACTGTTACTGACACTTTGGTTCTTTAAAAAAGGATCACGTCTTAATTTGCTTTTGGGAGGAATTTTCACCAACAGTAATAAAGTTGTTTAATTAATAACAATCACAAATTAGCTAACAACACCGAACACCTGAAATTAAATATAATATTGAATGATTTTAATTTTGTCCAGTGAGGTCGTTTACAACTCCGTGTTCTTTGGAGTGTTTAAACTATAAATACTAACCACTTCAGATTCTCCACTTCACTAACTCCACTACTGCTGCTGTTACCAGGCTGCTGCTAGTCAACAATGCATACAGCTTGAAGTTGAGTGTTGCCAGATCATCAGGTGGAGTATTCCCCATATCCTGCTCTTTCACTCTTTATCATAATAGCACACTTTTTTGCAGGAAACATACAAACCTGGCAACTCTGCAGAGATCTTACTGTTAAAGGTGCATCACGTAAGAATTGAATTCAACAGAATGTGATGAAATAATAAAATGAGACCTTCCTCAACTTTCTCAGTTGTCTATAACAGCCTGTGGACTGAGTTCAACACAAAGTAAGCTAACATTACTGCAACGCATGTGAACTATATTCTGATATTGTGGTTTTAGTTGGCTAATGTTAGCACCTCTGCGCACTCACACTGACAGTGCGAGCACGTGCGTGAGCAACAGGATTGATTGACTGATTGAAATTCTTTATTGACAATATAAAAGATATACAACATATATAACTAAATACATAATATATGCACAGCCTCAACCAGGAGGCATCATATATTTGTACAGTAGTTGTCAAAGGGATAAAACACAATAAAGCCTAAGAGCTTATTACCATTGTAGTCCTTTGGGTGTAGGATGCTGACTGCAGCTCACTTAACAGCCACCGATGTCATTAATGAGAAGGAATTTCTGATTCTTATATATTGCACCTTTAACATTACGTGGAATTAAAATGGCTAGATTGTTTGAAATGGGTAAAAATATTGTTAGGGACAATCCAGAACACTTTGATAGTGGTAGGGGCATGTCCCTACCATCCACACGCAAATCTGCGCCCATGTATCTTGGGATGTGTGGTGAGTTTCTCTCCACCTTGACCATCTGTCCACTTGAATGAAGGGAATCCAGAGTTGAGGTGTACTGGAGGGAAAAGCTAGAGAGAGAGAGATATGACATAATCCAAACTGAGATTGGTTGCTGTGTGATATCTTGTTTCTCAGCTCCAGAGTCTCAATCAATAGCTGCCAGTGAGGGAGAAGAAAGCTCTCTCTCTCTCTCTCTCTCTCTCTCTCACACACACACACACACACACACACACACACATACACACACACACACACACGCACGCACACACACCTGTCAGTGAGAAGGAAATGTTGAAGCTAATGAGAAAAGCTTTAAAACATCTTTCTGGCTGTCCTCTTCTGGGACACGTGGACACACTAATCTACCTTCCTACTTTCCTCTTCTCAACAGAGCAACACAGCACAGAACTCCATATATTATAAAGCACAAGATGTGTATTCAATCTTCATAACCAGGCTGCCCACGGTAGAATTATTCACATGTAACTCTCAAGAAATTGACATCTTGGTGTGTGATTGAAGCTTGTGCGGAATCTCCATTTGGCAGAAGAAAGAAAATTCACAACCTTATTATTTGCAGGGGATGTGAAAAGAAGGCTTGAACTAATACAATCCTTCAGATAAACACAGTAGCTGACAACAGCAGCAACTGGGGACTATGTAAGAAACCTTGTACAGATAAAGTCTCTATGACTAGAATTGTTGTCTCCAGATTCAGCATCTCGGAGAGTGGACAGTTTGCCGCAGTGACACAAGAAGAATAGGTTTAAATGAGTAGAATCGATGGTCCAACAGAAATTACAAGTCTTTTTCGTAGTGAAAAATCATAGCTACAAGCTAGAAAGCATTCTTGTTCAAAGTCTGTGGTTATTCATGTGTTGTGTGTGTCACAGGTTATTGCCTGACTGTTACAGCTTGTCTACACAGGAGGCTTTTCACCTGTGTTTTACTGGTGTCTGTGTCATGCTTTTTTTCTTCTGTTTTGTATGCTGCAGCAGAAAAACAAAAAAAGAAGCTTTTGGAAACCTATTGAACATAACAATGATCAGTTGTCTCTCTGTGTCATTTTTTAATCACTCTCTTGTTCTGTTCTACATTGGATCACACAGATCTGGTGCCCAAAAGCAGACTTAGGAGGCAGAATAGATGTCATCTTTAATTGGTTAGTATAGATGGCAATGAGTTGGCAGGCAGACCAGGCAAACAAATCCACATGACTGGGGCACATATGCAGGCTAGTTATAAGACAGGCAGATGGTCATCTGAACAATGCAGTCCAAAATATAGGTGGGATCACCAGGAGAATGTAGCTGTCCTGTATATAGTGTACTGTACACTGAGACTAACTGTGAATGGTACACCATGAAGCAGAGAGCGATCCAGAGAACGTTCTGGCAGTGTGTGAAGACACCAGCAGAGAGCCACGCCAGCTTCACTGCAGAACAGATAAACAGACATTAGTGCTGACGACCCAATTACCTGCAGCTGCGACTGCAGCACCAGCCAGCTACAGCTGCATGCCAGCCCAGACAGATGCACCACACCCCTCTGCCACAGTCACATCTCCCCTCGTTGCATCTCACAGGTTCTCTGTGGGTTTGAGGCTGAGTGAGTGCTATAAATTTTGTCACTGAAAAGCAAAATGAAAAATATTGTTTACATATTTTTTTCCATGACAAATATGAAACGATAACTAAAAGATTATCTTGATAAACCTTGGACAAAAAGAAAAAAAACAACAACACATTTTTGTGTTTCCTGTGGCTGTCAGCTTTTAAAAAACCTGTCTAGTTCTGTCTCACGTATTCTGAACTCATACCAAAGTGCTTATTGCCAGACCTCTTTAAGTTGACAGATGCGACTAATTGGCATTCAATTAAAGTGAGTATTTGCCATGCAATTAAGTATAGCTGCGTTTACCACCAAGTTTCCTTCATGAAGCAGAGGCAGCCGTGTGGGTCAAAGTACCATTACAGGGCTCATTATTCAAAACCTTGATTTCTAATTAAAAATGCACAAACAAGGAAAAGCAGAGCAAGAGATGGACACAGGTTACAAGCAGCCTTATACCATGAAGCCTGCACCGTATTTGCACAGCCACTATTCCAAATCAACATGATACCAGCGAGGCACATGCTCAATGAACTCATTTGATTACATTTGGCATGTCAGCATTGTAAAATCCAAACCTATTTTTTAAAATCCTTACATATGAGGTGTTTCCATTATTTCGTTTACCTGAGTTTACATTAGGGTGTGTGTAGTGTCCAGTTAATATGAGCATCTCTCCCCAAACCTCTGATTTTTGGACGACAAGATACAACTGCGTTAAAAAACTAATTCAAGCACAAGGAGGGAGCGGGGGAGGCACAGCCTGGCCTTCAAGTCCTCGGAAGGGTATACCGCGTCCTTCGGAGGATGCAGCCTGTGAATAGAGAATGGAGCTTTTGTCTCTTTAGACACAAACATACAAAGACAAGCACACACTTTCACATTTTTGAATCTATACATAGCACAGCAAGAGTATACATAAAACATCAGTGTCATTAAAAATTACAAAAAGACACTGAGTAATACAGGATGTGTGATCATCTTTCACAATTTCATAGTTCCTTCTCTCACCAATCTCTTGTATGAGGGCTGGAAGTAACATAAATGAATTGATAAAAATTGAGTTGCTGAAAATGCATGTGAATTGAAGAACTGAAGGGTAAATTGTCAAGTAATTTAATTAATTTAAAGCTGATTTGATTAAAACAGTCGTGATATAATGAAAACAAAGCCATTTTTTAAAATCATTTTCCCTGTCTTACATTCATCATTCACATGATCATTTATCATTTACAGTAAGCAAGTTTTGTTTGTAAAATATCAACCAAAAACCATGTCCACTGACTAACTGATCAAGTTTTTGGCTCTCAACTTGCAGGCCTGGCCTGCTCGTGAGTGGTCAAGATACACTAGTAAACAAATACAATGTGTACTGAGAGATGCAGACTTGCTGTAAACGGTAAATGTCAGTTGGGTATTGTGAACGATGAATGGCAGACAGTAACACAGCCCAGTTGATTATCAGAGCAACACTGTTTCAAATCAAATGTCAATCAAGTTTATCAAATCAATTGATAATTTATCACTCTATTTTTCAATTCACATACATTTAATCACTTTCATTATTAATTCATAATTAATAATTTTCATCACTTCCATTTTTTTCAATAGTTTTTTTGTTACTCCCACCCTTGAGGCCACTTTCCTTAAATGATAAATGGCAATTTTGTATTGTGAATGATAAATGTAAGACGGGGAAAGATGAAACATGGCTCTGTTTTCATCATATCATGACTGTTTTAATCAAATCGGCTTCAAATTAATTCAATCACTTGACAATTTATCACTCTATTTTTCATTTCACATCCATTTTTATCCCTCTATTTTTCAATTCATGTGCATTTTCATCACCTCCATTTTTATCAATTAATTTGTTACTTCCACCACTCATTCTCTTGTAGCGTGATCAACTACACTAGAATTAAAATGTTGTAATTTTCTAACAATAATAATAATAAGTGAATAACAATTGAAGTGAAATAAAACAAACCAAATTAATTAGTCTTATAGTCGGAAGTTGTGAACTCTCAATACAGGGACCTCTAATCTCCACTTTAAAGGAATACACAAAGACAAATACTACAGCTAAGAGTACTAAACACGACAACATTTTACAAACAAGACACAAGCAGGAAAGGAGAAACTGGTACACAAGGCTATGGCTAGTGAATGATTTGAATGAATGATGAGTTATCTATGGTGTAGCTGATGTGATCTTGCTGGATCTCGAAATGATGAATAAGTCGGATGGTGTGGATATGGATAGTTCCCATTTGAAGAAAGCTACTGGTTTAGGCTCTCCTAATCTTGATCCTTAACTCATGACTCTAGATTTTGAGAAGAGGGCAAAAAGAAACCATGGTTTCTCAGATAAGAGATTATTGCTATTTTAAAGATCCTCGCCAAACACGGGGATTGCAGAGTTCTGGGGGAGCAGAGTCAGTCCCCTCCTGTCCATGGACAAGCAGGTTCAACTCCTGAATGCTGTTACTCTTTTTATCAAAATTGTTAGTCGAAACAATTGCATGATTTCTAATTTTGCATTTTTGATAGTAGCTTTAGCATTTTGAGAGTGAAACAAGCAGAGTGGTACTAAACATGACGTTAGTGTTATCAAAGATGATGGAATTATGTTAGTAGTACACTTCCTAGCTTAAAGGCAGTGGAATAAAAGTCAAACTAAAGCAAACACATATTGTTATATACACAAACATTCTAATACACTATATTAATTGTCCCTAGACAAAATCCAAACTACATTTTAGAGTTAAACCTGCAGTGTGGGACTTTTGACTCCCCCTTCTGGCAGTGAGAGTAATCACAAAAACACTGTTGACACATGCTCACATCATAGGCTCTGCCATAGCCTACTGTGTTGCTGCTGTTGCGGCTGTAAAACATGGATAAATTATCTTGAGTGTCGCACAACCCCCGCAAAATGATCAGAATTTGATCCATTCAGTCCGATAACTTCTGGAATGTCTAGAAGAGCCGTACAATGAAATTATTTTTATCTCCATTCAAGTTTGCAGAGAGCTAACAAGGCAGTTAGTCCGCTCGACAGGCAGAAGTCTTTAGTGTGCATGCATCCATCCAGTGCATTAATGTCAAACCCGACACCAGATTAAAATCTCCGGTATACTGTGAAATACAGAGAAATTTATCTGGCAGTGATAGGCTTAATCAGCATTTTGGAACTCATTTGGCAAGTGCTAGAATGTACGTTCATTTATGTGTAAACGTTCCACACTGGAGGTTTAATGGGTTGTCAGTCCTTTGTTCTCTTTGGTCTGACTGCAACAGCAGGGGTCCAAGCCGTGTGCTACATTTGTGTGTATATGTGTGTGTGTGCATGGCTGTGTCCACATGCTTGGTGTTGAGTGCTCTAGTAAATGTCTCAGAGTGTCTGTATGTCACTTCGGCATGACTTGCAAGCTGTCTGGTGCTCTCAGGCTGTATTCAGACCAAATCAGGTGGTGGGGCAAAAACGCCAGTCCTCCCATTCAGTGGTGCAGCAGCGGCCTGCGGCTGGAAAGTTGAGTCAGAGTCACCTTTTGGAGAAACACAACCCAACGGCACAGTGGTGTGGCTGTGGTGGTCAATCATAGCCAGAGATCAGACTGATCAGAGCTGTAAAGATGTTACTAGGAGAATGGCAGGACATTCCTCTTTGTTTGATAATGTTAAAAGTAAAGTTAGGCTTTGCTGTCGGCTTCCCAACTCATTTTAAAAAAGAGGAGAAAAAAAAGAGAGACAGCTGAGAGCACCAGCAAGACAGTGAGAGAGAGAGAGCAGCTGTGGTTGAGCTAGCTAGAGAGTGAATGAAGAGAGGGAGCACTGGTAGTGAGAAAGTATTTGAATCAGATCAATAAAATGTTATTTTCTGATTGTTTCACAGCAGTTATGTTCTAGCGCACAAATAAACATTCCCACACCTCCGCTCAACCCTGCGGCTGTACGCTGCACCGCTTGATTTGGTCTGGAATACGGCCTTATGCAAGTTTGCCAAGTGATCAGTTCTTCGGTCAGTTATTTGAGTCCTAAAAATCAGAGTTCACAGTATGATTAAAGTTGGTCTCTGTGGTTGACTGGTTCTTAGATGTGAGTTATGATGAGCCAGTGGTTGGGGATGTGTATCCAAGTTGTGCTATCAGCTCACACTAGGGTGTGAATTGGTCTTTCCATTTTGCTAGCTCTTGGAGATCTTGAAAGGTCAAAGGTGGCAGGGTCAGTGGTCTGGTTTAGTGGCTATGCAGGAGATGAGGTTTTCTTATCTCAATTGTTGCTGTTTGCAGGATGTTGTGTATAGTCTAGTGAGTGAGAAGTTTAGGAATCTCACAGATGTCTTATTGGCCAGCATTCCTGGGGGGTTGAAGAAAGAGCTGGTCCTGTTGTTTGAGGGTTTTTACCGTCTGCATTCAAAACATGAGGGGACTTTCACCTACACTCTCTTGCTGTCGTTTCACTTACATGTTCACACACACATGCACACACACACACACACCTTTTCCTTGATGTTCAATTGTTGCATTTACAGGAATAAAGGCTCCCCATTTACACTCTCCCTCAGTCCATTGAGATTCTTTCTCCCAAGTGGAGTTAAACACTGCAAGTCTTTCTCTGCATATCCTTCATATTTTCATTCTATTCTGCTCTCACCTCGAACTATTCTTCTGATACAAATGTATTTTTTTTCTGTTTCTGAACTCTGTGTGCGCTTTCATTCATATGTGTCACAAAAAGGTGAGTGGATGCATCAGCCAACAACAGGAGCTAAATGAATACTGCAGGGGCAGATTATATGTTATCTTGCTTTTGTGTACAGATCTTCTCTGTCCATCTCATATTTTCAGACTGTTGTATATTGACTATCCTTCACCCCCTCTCTACTTTCTCTCTGGTCCTGTCAACTGGCTATTACTCTTACTTCCTTTTAACTGCTAGTTTTCTCATCTACAGTGACCACTGTTCTGTCACTTTGGCTCACTGCTGCTGGTTAATTTTCCACATTTAAATACTCAATCTTGTTATAACTGTTGGCAACTCAATAAAACAACCCAGCCTGCTTCTGCCTGTCTATAACAATCCACATGGTTTAGGTTCCCGTGGTTTAATATGAGGAGATCACATTCGATTCACAGACTTTTTGAACGTGGGACTGGTTTGATTGACTGGTGTAAATGTGTTACCCTGTTTAGTGAGAGTGTCTTTTGTATCACACATATAAAGGTGTGTTTATTGATGCACAAACCTATGCACATAGAAACGAATGTAAAAATGTTTTGCCCCATTTATTTTTTCAGATTTGACAGGAACCTTGAACGTTATTCGAGAACCAGATAAGAGAGTATATTTAATATTTTTAGAGCAAACTCTATCCTCCTCTTGGTTTCTTTATCCTTGAGGGGGACAGGTTTCCTTTCATTTTTTTCTTCAACCTCTCCTCCTCCTCCGCAGTCACGGGCTCATTCTAA
Organism: Thunnus thynnus; assembly: GCF_963924715.1. NCBI lineage: Eukaryota > Metazoa > Chordata > Actinopteri > Scombriformes > Scombridae > Thunnus > Thunnus thynnus. Next base: position 10,475,568 of record NC_089519.1, read on the forward strand.
AAGCTCCTGTTACTTCCCTGTGATCCTTTACTCTAGACTACTTATTGTTCCTAAACCTCCTCTTCTCTCAAGGTTTGGTCACTGAACTTCATGAAATAGCAACAGAATGTGCGTGTGTGTGTGTTTTTTTAATCTTTCTTTTTTTTGGTGGGCCAAGTTTGAAGTGCTGAAATTGTGTTGTTTTTGTTTCTGCTATTATTACTCAGTGTTGGTAAAGTTACTCAGAAAATGTATTCACACAAAATTGTAAAGAGATTTTACTGAATACTCAGTGAGGAGTACTTATGCCTTTTGTCATCATTTTAATTTTATATATATTTTATTATTGCTACACAACAGTGTTGGTGGTAATTGTTTGGTACAGCATGGTAGCTCAGTTCCAGTGCAAAAGAAAGAACAAAACAAGCAAACAGGCACCATAAACCACTACAACAACACATGCAAAAAGGAAACACATGAATGTGAAATTATGTACAGTGAATATGTATGATATGTACAGTTCAGTTCCCCGGCATATCAGTAGCCCAATAGACAGAAAGTACAATGATGTACCAGTGCACCAAGTCCAGTCTGAGTTCAGTCCAGTTCATACAGAGCATTCAGGTCAGTATATGGGATCTTATGGCAAGGGTGGCTAACAAGGGGTGTTAAGTGTTCTGACCCTGTAGGGAAGAGGCTGTTTTTCAATCGAGTGGTAGCTTTTTATACAGTGAGTTGACTGGGGGAAGGTCACATCCAATTATGTTGGAGGCTCTAGTGACAATACACCCAAGGTTCCTCTTGATGTGACTGTCTGAGCTCCCATACCGGACAGTGAGAGATAATGTGAGGATGCTCTCTGTGATGGCTTTATAGAAGTGGACCAACAGGTGTTTTTTGGCATGATACTTATTCAGTTGTCTGAGGAAGTACAGTCTTTGCTGGGCCTCTTGTGGTTGATGTGGTTGGTGTGGTAGATGGGGTTATGTTACTCTATAAAAGTCATACTGTGCAGCCTGATGCAAAGTCGCTTCATTTCTTCTTGATGCACAGCTATTTGAAAACTGGTAAGCAAAATCACCATGATCTCCATTTTGCATGAAGAGAAACTATTCTTTTGCCACCACTTTGCCACTATGCCACCACTTGCCATCCCGGTCAAGTCCTTTGACACATTGCTTGTGGTGTTATGCTGCCATGAACAGGTGATTCTAACACAGACACAACTGTGGTGGGATATTTTCATCTCGATGTCAATTCTTAAAGGGGAACTAATTTCGCACATGAAAGGCTGTTTACAGGTCTTGGCGAGTATTACTGCATATGTGAAAAATTAGCATTAACAGTGGCTCCAGGAGGAGCTGTGCAAGGATTGGGTGAGATAAAGAAAAAAAGATGTTATATATGGTTCTGCTGCATGTGAATTAGTAAATTTGGTGGAGTACTCTTTTAACAATTAAGAATATCACCACTTATAAACATATTCAAAATGGGAAAGGAGGACCCCCCCCCCCCCCTTTGTAAAGGTAAAGTGATTTTACCTTGACTGATACTGACATTGGTTTGAATTCAATGTATCATTGCAAAATTCTGTTGAAATTTTATATGTTACATAGGGACATAATTTTTTTTATCAAGCCAGCAGATTTAGCCCTGAAAGGCAAGCTGCAGTTATTTTCAGTTACTGTGAAAGGTATATAGGAATATGATCAAAATAAGTTTCAGAAGTAGCACTGTAGTAATAGTTGTTTACTATGATTCCATATTACTCTGTCAATAAAAAATAGACAGTTTATCAGCCAGATGGCGATAATACAGTAACAAGTTTTATACTATAGTGTGGGTGAATAATCTTTTCTGATTGGCCGGCAGGTGTGCGTTAAAATTGTTTATTGCACACGTAGTTCAGCTCAAGTTTAATCACCGTTCTAAATTCATCCACGACCCAACCTGTAACCATAGCAACATTAAAGAGCACAGCTGTCAAAGTTTACTCATTATGAAGTTTTGAAGAATGGGACGTAGCATAGGAAAAAGAGATGGAAAAGAAAAGAAAGAAACCAAGTGAAAAATGGCGGATCTGAAGAGCTTAAAATGACAGAGGAAAAGAAGGCTGAGATTAATACAAAAAAGGCAACAAAATGGGCAGTTAATATACTGAGACTTTCTCTACCAAAAACAAAAGAACACTGATTTGGAGACATACTCTGTGGTTATGCTGAATGACACCTTACATGAATTTTATGCCTTGGTTCAGGCTTGCGGCGAGTACAATCCAGCAAGTTGTCATGACAACGCTAAGCTCTTGCTTCATAACCTTTCGATCTTGACTTAAAAACTTTCACCAAATACTTGTGAATGCTTTTCTTTATAGCTTTATTTTGTATTGTATGCTTTTATTTTATATTGTAGAGAGGCACAACATTTAAAACTGTTTAACACACACCTACTCGTTGATTATCCCTTACTTACACTTTGGTCAGCAAAAAGGAAAGGAATAATTTTTGGGAAATGTGTTTATTTGCTTTCTTGCTGAGAGATAGATGAAAAGACTGATACTACTCTCGAGTCTGCATGGTAAATGTGAATATGCAAAACAGCTAGCCTGACTCTAACCAAAGGTAACAAAATCCACCTACTAGCACGTCTAAAGTTGACTAATTTAACATATTATATTTAACTTCTTTAATCCATAACAAATGGAAATGTAAAAAATGACAAGTAGAGGTTTTATGAAGACTATTTCTTGGGTGGCAGTAGTAGCGCCATGTTAATTAGTCAGCTTAATAGGTGCTGTTTAGTTCTGGTAGTTGTGCAATTTGCGTCACAATTTGTACCCCTTAATCTCACAATCATAACTGTATCAAACCAGAATGCACAAACATCATAAACATATTTTGAAAATCAGCTGAAACCAACATGGTTGTTTCTCTGCAATCTGTTAAGGAAAAACAACAGTATATCCACTTTGAAATCATAGTTCCTCCATAGTTCACTCTTTATAACTCTTGGTTAAGATCTTGTCTGTGTGTAACCAGAAGTGTTAATAAGCAAACACGGACTGTAATTCTGTGGAACATATCAGCCACAATATAAAAATGTGATATCACAAATTAATATCAATCAGAATTATGTCATAAAATGTATTCATGCCTTGCTGTCTGATAGAGAACAATTACAACCAGGAAAACAATAAGAGTGTTTTTGTTCGTTTGGCATGATAATACTTTTTTTTTTTACTAAGGCTAAGGCTCAGAATGTCCCATCATCATGGTTCCTATATCTTTGGAACCCAGACAATCTCTGCTATCATATTCATATATGTGTAGTGGACCCTACATGGATTTAAGGACATAATTCACAGAGATTTGTTTATATGTATGTTCACCATGAAATGTTGGGTTACAGGACTCCTGGTAAGGTGATGTTCTCATGCTGTGTACAGTTAATGTTGACTCGCTCCCTTTAAGAAGTGGAAGTGTAACCTAGGTAACTGCAGCATCATTTTGTGTTAAACTGGATGTTATGATGGCGCCATTCTTTTGGTATGGCAGTTAAAGTGTGTGAATAAACAGCCACAGAGGTGTGCAGTCAAAAGAGAAGCTTACTGATTTTGTTAATCCTACAACACAATATTTGTGCTGTATTGATCATTTATGGACATAAATACAAACAATTGCAAAATTTCAATTGATAGTTTTAGCTTTTTTTCCTCCATAAAAAGTCTCTAAGAGCATGTGTAGTATTAGTCGTATGCGAAATGATGGCATTTCTGAATAGCTTAAAAATACAATATATATAGCATGCCTAGGTGACACATGCCACAAGCCAATAAATGGAGGAAATTAAAAACAAGCAAGAACACCCTAGAGTTACTGAATCAAATATTCGAATTTGCTTTGAAAAATGTGACAAGATACACTAACTGAATTCATTCTTGTTTCTACTAGCAATCATGTAGCCATCACAAATGTGTGCAGTTTCAGACAATGGCATGTATTTGACAAGATGAGTCCAATCTTCACAAAACATGCTCAAATTAATAATTGGTCATTCTTCACTACATGTAATTAAAATATTTATTTTGCCAAGATAAGACACTTTTGGAGCAGAAACCGCAAGCTTATGTATTTATATGTTTTAGTATGCATATTTGTATGTCTGTCAAGAGGAGGCAAAGGGGTGCAAAGGAGGAAGAAGACATAAAGGATAACATCTGGTGCATCACATCTGCCCTGGGCCTGCTAACCGTGGGGAGTCACTGGAGAAATCACACACTGGCATACACACAAACACCAACACATGTCATTGACAGAGTTTTTCATAGGAAATAAGATAAAGATCCAACAAACTGTTGGATGACAAATCTCATACATACACACACACACACACACCCACATAGACCAATATCATGAAGTCCTGCTGAGAGTGATGTGTCGTGCTGCACATTTCCATGCAGCCACGAGCTGCGATCACTATCAACCAAGCTGGCTTTGATGTACAAGCTCTCATTCCCTGTTACTCTCTCTCCACTTTGTCTCAGAATAATCTAGATGACTCCCATTCCAGGAGTCACAGAGACTGGTAAAACGTGTTTGTGTGTTTGTGTCATTACTGCATGCGTACTGTATGTTCCCCTTTGAGTGTGCAGTTATGTGTGTTTGTGTAATACGGTTTGTACTTTGAGCGGAGATAGTGGCTCATTTGTGGTGTCATTGCCTGATTGCACAGTGAGGCTAGAGTTTGGCAACATCAAAGGCTCCACACAAAACCTAGCGACTGGAAGAGTCTTTTCATCAGTGCTTATCATTGTTTTGCTAAATTGCTTCATCCTGACAGGAGTGATGAGTGTTTAGTTTGCATACATATGGATTGAAACCAAAACAAAGTGTGACGCCGATAAGTGGCAACATGCCTCTCTGTTTATCAAATGAACATATGTCATATGCTGCTTCTACTGTAAGACACGTTCCTTTACTAACAATCAAAATCACTTGTGGCGAGTTCACAGCAGATGACTACAGATGAATCAACTGCAGATCAGTCCATCTAGTTGTGCACCAAATTCATACACGGCAAGTATGCAAAGGAGCAGCCAACAACATTGGGCCTCATGCAAGGACATTTTCATATTTTTATCCTATAAAACTCTTATTATTTTCTGTGAGGTTTCCTCATATGAGTGTTCCAAGTCAGATTCAACAAACTCTCTTAACTGCCTGAACTTGTCATATATCGCTCATTTCACCTTGATGAACGCCACCTGTTCATGAGGAGGTGTGATCATTAGCATAATCCACACCCTGACAAGTGCCATATGAGGCTCCATGTTCCGCTCCATTTATGCATTTCATTCGCAAAAAAAATCCCAAAGAGTATAAACACTGCACAGGTTCAAGTCAGAAGAAATCAGAAGACAAAAACATAACAAATTTAGGAGTGACAGTAGTCGGAGACCCAAAACAATTAGAAAATAGGTATCCAGCTGCCAACAATGTGTCATCAGTTCAGCTCTGCACTATGACAGAAATAAACAGGGAATGCTTTGACATGAATTTAGATGCTTTCCAAAGCAAAGCGGTCCATGATGGGAGGCGGTCATGTGACAGTCAAAGAGATATTAGAGGAGAGAATATTACAGTCAGAGAATATTACAATATTACAGTGATGTTACACTGTCAGCTGCAACACAAGATGATACTGGACAGAGACCTGCAGAGAGGGCATCACGGTGGCTCAGTTAGCACTGTTGCCTCACAGCAGGTCCTGGGCTCAAACCCCAGCTGTCCCAGGTCCTTTCTGTGTGGAGTTTGCACGTTCTCCCCATGTTTGTCTGGGTTTCCGCTAGGTACTCCGGTTTACTCCCACCATCAAAGACATGTATGTTAGGGTTAATACTCCTGCCAGTGCCCCTGACCAAAGAACTGGAGTTGGTCCCTGGGCACTGCACTGCAGCTGCCCACTGCTCCTAGTGTGTATTTAGGATGGGTCAAATGCAGAGGATCAGTTTCCCCATGGGGATCAATAAAGTACTTCTTCTTCTTCTAGAGACACAGAGGCAGCTGCCAGAGTGAGAGAAGTTTCCAAAAAACAACTGAAATGAAGAAGTTGCTGCACCAACATAAACCAATAAAAATCATAATATCTAAAAAAACCTTTCAGTAAATTGGCAGCCATGATGATGACATGGTAAACAGAATATGAATTTAATTTTGTTAATTTCGTTATTATATTTAAACTCCAAATTAATTCAAACTAGGACAGTATAATTGTAAGTCAAGCAAGTGTTTTCCCCTGTGAAGAAAGGCAGGGATGATCTCTTCATGACTGGTCTGGACTGAACAAAATGTAAATTTCATTCGTACCTAAGAAAATGTAGGATGCAGAATACAGGATGGATCAGTAGGGAAAAAACATGTTATTATCAACAGGCTGTTCAGATCTTTATGTTAGTGACAGCAGCCTGCATGATATGAAAACTATATTTTCAGTTAGCAACCTGCACCAGACTGCATGCTGTATCAGTCACAGTCAGCCAACACATCAGGTGAATGATACCAAGGAAAACATAAGTAAGGTACTTTTGTATTTTGAGGGTGATAGGTAAAACTTACACCAGTTACTTTTGCTATAGGGGTTGTATAAATATAGTGAACTGATCACTAAAGCTTTTTCTGTGTTCTATTTAGAGTGAGCTACTAGGAGCCACAGTGTGTTTGTCTGCTGTCATCTGATCACTGCGCTGAACAGATTCCTTCATCTGCTACAGTAGATACCAGTATCTAACCCAGAAGGTAAGAATGTTGTTCTGACAAAGAACACCCCAGAAAAGCTAGTTTAGTTTTTCAGAAGTGACAACATCAATCTGTTGACAAGAAACCAAACAAGAATGTTTACTCAAGAGTCCAAAACCAGGGGTGTATAAGCGGGTTTAGTGAAAACTCTGATATCAGGTAACTTAAACTCTGGGTGAGTTAGTGTGGTAACTCAGTCTGTGAACCTATCCTGCTTGCTGGCAGGCTTACTTCAACAAACCCTGAGTTTCTCTCTGTCTCCTCCTGCAGAGCCTGAAGCAGCTGTCAGACACGTTTCATTTCCTCATTCATTCAGTTGATATCAAAGCGCATATCGAAGCACATTCATTGGCGGAGGTTTACTGTATGTCAGAATCAGAATCCTGGTTGTTACTCAAGGAAAGTCTTTAACAATGTTACCCTTTTTATGCACATCAGTCATTTCTTTGAATATTGATCTCACCTCACATTCAAATATGACACAGCGTGAATTCACCCTCAGCTCACAATCAAACTTCTGCATATCCTTCTTTTATACCACTGAATATGAAAAAAAAGATTTAGACACATAAGATCAATAATCACCTCATATGACTCATGATGTGATTGGTCGCACTGGTGGAACATATCCTAGTTTTTATGTCATGTTGGCGATTATTAATATTTCTGAGTGAGATGGATTGTGGTGCATCTGCTGACAGCAAACTAAATGTAGTTAGAAAGTGAGGCTTCTAAATAGGCTGAGTCTTCATGTGTTTTAACAGCATATCAGTGACTATGTTTAAATTTTCTATATTTTCTTGCATTTGTTGAAATACATATAGTCACTGAATGCTGTTAAGCCAAGATCCAAACAGACGTCTAAACATTTTCTCTCAGTTTGAACCTTGACACCTTTTCAACTGCAAATCACCAAACTCATTATTGCTGGTGCAGACTATGAGCTTACAATCATGTCTCTATGTAACATATCTATCATCTGTTTTATCTATCTATATGTTTTTAATCTTAAACTATATAATTCATCTTCAGTGTGTTTTGTCCAGTCAGATAAAAGCTGAATAAATATATTTAAAATGTAATGTAGGCTATAGCCTAATACACATAAGATTCCACCACTTTATCATCCATTAAGGAAATTCAAGTCTGGAAAATGGATGAATGGATGAATTAATGGACGACACTGAGTAAGACTTTATTGTGTTTACTAATGAACTCTTTTCCCCACTCTCACTCAGGTTGTGTCACTACTATCTTTTTAAAGATAAATATTCACAGTCCACATACACATGCATCAAAGTTTCTACCTCCAGTGGATTAAAATGGAGGCTCTGCCTCCTATTTACCTGTTGCCATGGTGAATCATAATATTGGAGCTCCATTAATGATGGCTTTTTTCATTCAGCATGCATGCTCTGAACGCAGAGTGAACATAGAGTTAATTGAACTGACTCTGATCAGCTGTTCTGGAACCAAAATCTCAGAGTTTTCTCTTTCAAGATCAACTCAGTTCAGGGTTAGGCTCAGAGTTTGTTAAAGCTGCTTTCTAGGATAGACCCCTGAGGTCTATATCAGAAAGCGGGATTAGTGAAAACTTAGTTTGTTAACCCTGTTCCAGAAACAGAGGTAATTTAAACTCTGGGTGAATTGCTGCAGTAACCTAATGCCCCCTGTGTTTTGTCAAGGCTGAATAAATATATTTAAATTGTAATGTATAGCCTAATATACACTAAGATTCCACCACTTTATCAGCAATGAAGGAAATTCAAGTCTGGTAAAGGATGAATTAATGGACTACACTGAATACAAGTTTATTGTGTTTCCTTATTGACACTTTTCCCCGCTCTGACTCAGGCTCTGAAACAGCTGCTGTGTTTTTTGAAGATAAAACATACACATGCATTAATGTTTCTGCCTCCACTGGATTAGTATGGAGGCTCTGCCTTCTATTAACTTGTTGCCATGGTGGATCGTAGTATTGGAGCTCCATTGATGATGGCTTTTTTCTTTCACCATGCATATGCTTAACTTAAAGTGAACATACTGAGGTGATTGAACTCTTACTGAGTTGATTGAGCTGTTCTGGAACCAAAAACTCAGTTTCTTATCTCAGGGTTCATCATCTCAGAGTTAGGCTCAGAGGTTGTTAAACGTGCTTTCTGGAATAGACCCCTGAAAGGAACCACTGAGCGAAATGTGAAGCAGCATTTAGTCTGTTATAGTGTTTCAGTACAATATAAAAAGACCTGTTATGGTAAATGCACACCAAGTTCAAAGATGTGCCACCTACGGGACATTTACAGTGTGTTAAAATGAAGTAACAGCTGATCATTATGTTCTAAATCAATCAAGGATTAATTATTGGAACAGCGTGCACACATCTCCCTCCCTAGAAAACTATTACACTGGCGCATCACAAGATGAGACAAAGTAAATTTAAGACACTTTTCAACACCAAGACAATTCAAAGAACTTTACACAATGCAAATGTAGTAATGGGTGGATGAAGGGTTTGCTGTAACAATCAGGTATTTAAAATTGTGTTCCACTACAACACTGTCTGTAAGCTGTGTAGTACATTTCCAGCTAGCTAAGATGATTGTTGTTGGTCTGACATCAGCCATCTTGTTAAATTACTATACGTCACTTTATGTTGCTTTATCATTGGTTGAGATCTCTTGCATGTACTGTAAGTCCATAAAATACATTTTCAATGATTAACCTGTCAGTTCCTGCCAGAAACATACACACGGTTGTTTTAAACAGTTTGACATTTGTTTGTGTTAGTTTAGTTATTTTCATAACTCAAAAAAAACCCTGAAGAAGGTAAGATGTATTGAAATGTTGATGATTAAAGTTGAGTGCTAACTTCTCCCATTTTTTTTATAATTTAGACCGTATAAACGCAAACAAAGCCACTTTGGTCTATCTCTTGCTTGAATATGTAGATGTAGATGTAGAAACCAACGTAGTAGTCTACATCATATGAGAATCAAGGCTGATGTCCTTCACATGTCTATATATCAAATTGTTGGCTGTCCGTGTCAACACGTCCTTGAAGGTAGGTTGCAGTGGTTTCTCACAGATGTCAGGGAATTGTTTCAGGTGCTGGTTTTGCAGGATGTACAAGTATAGGCTGCAGTTGATGCCACATTCTGAAAAGCTTGTCCAATTAATAAGTATAAGAGTATCAGATTCACAAGTAGTACAAAATGAGTACTCTTGTTTATAAAAATATCATGTAGATTGGTTCCAAATGCTTTTACTACTTCATCAAAGTTGCAAGAAATCAATGAGGCTGTGTTCAAATCTATTTCTTATGTTACACTAACTATGAGTTATGATTACACAACAAACACCTGACTTGGCTGAGCTTAAAATCATGTAATAATCAGGTCTTCTACTTTTTATAGCTTATTAAAATAAATGTCAACCAGTATAAAGAAATACTGAATTCTTTGCCATGTTAAAATGTAGACAAACCTTTGCAGGTTTCTTGTTAACATTGACGTTGTCACTTCTGGTGTTGTGTCAGAACAGCATTCTTACCTGCTGTGTTAGATACTGGTGTCTCTGTAGCAGATGAAGGAATCTGTTCAGCACAGATGATAAGATGACAGCAAACACACTGTGGCTCCTTGTAGCTTGCTCTAAATACAAAATGACTTGCAGAGTTCCCCAAGGCTCCATTCTGGGGCCTCTTCTGTTTAACATCTACATGCTTCCACTTGCTCAGATTATGGAAAACAACAAAATATGTTACCATGATTATGCAGATTACACACAAATTTACATAACCATATCACATAACTGTTTACAGAAACAGGCTAGACGCTAAGCCAGCACACCCCAGCAATAAAATACAGATGAGATTGCACACATCGATTGTAATAATGTTAGCCACAAAGAGAATATCTTATACATGATATTAGTGTTTACTTACAGTTGAGGTTGTCTCAGGGGAAACACTGCAGTAATACTGCTCAGTCTGTTAGCTAATGTTAGCTCATGCTAGCAATCTGTAGCAAGGTTAAAGCATTACAGGTTGTCAGGTTGCACTGTTAGCAATGTTGAAGAGCGAGCAGTCACTCATCAGCTGAGATGGAAAGTCATGGAAACATGGGCACACCTATTTGTGCTTGTTAAAAGCAAAGAGGAACAGTACAGTAACTTGCAGCTGCACTGTATCCTGCCTTGTTGTTTCGGTTGCTTGACTCCTTATTAGGGCCATGCTGTAAGAGGAAGTTCTTTAGTGATGAGCGTCAGCCTGGCAGCATGAGTCTGTGAGCCTGAGGTCAGGGCAAAGAAGACCTGGGGCCCTATCTTACACCCAGTGCAAAGCGGCGCAAAGCGGCACCAAGTGTGATGCAAGTGTCTGCAGACGGATGCAGTTGTCATTTTCCCATCCAGCACCCATGTTGTTTAAAAAGCAAATGCACTTGCGCATATCTAAGAGCCCATGGGCGTGTTGGTCTTAAAATCAGGTGAGGTCAGGCGCATTGTTGGCACATTGCTATTTTGAGGCAGCAGAAAGCGATTGCACTATTGACAAACAAAAACCTGGTCTGAAGTCAATGGTGCAGTGTTTCACTGTTATTTTAAGGATGCATTATCAAGATAGTAATATGTGTCTACATAGGCGGGTGCACAATGCGCATAACTCTGCTTGTTACACACACACAGACGCGTGGCAGTGCACGAATATGCAAAAGACTACAAATAAAAGGATTACAATGTGAAAGATTATAATTGTGTACATCAACATATTTTAAAAAAATACATGTCATAATAGTTAGTCCTCATATTCATCAGAATTAACTAATCGCAGTGATGACAGATGAAGTTGATGAAGATGAAATAGTGGCAATACACATAGGTATTCAAACTCAGGCTGAGGGTGTCTGTCAAGACCCAGCAAACGGATATCGACAATGGATCAGACATGAGGACATAAGGAACACATGGGGATATAAATGAGGTGAAAACAATGATTAAACTAAAGGAAATAAATCAGCACCTTGGAGAGCTGATTGGTTTATTGCATGCTTTGCCCAAAACACACCCATGATTAATTAAGAGACTAAGGACAACCCTTTTGAACCATGCGCCTGGCGCTGCAACCATTTTTTCTGCCGTTAAACTGGCAAAAGTGGATTTGGACACACCCTAAATGTACTTGCACCATGCGCTTCAGACCGTGCACTTTGGATCGTTAAAATAGGGCCCCTGGAGTTACAGACAAATCACCATACACATTTGCAAATTGCCTCATGTATTTGGAGATCTCTGCCACAGCAGAAGTGTAGCAAAAATCACGTGTAAAAAGACATTCAATTGAGAGGCATATCTGAGTTGTAACTGATGACTTGTTTGTGTTTCCAGCTCTTGGAGCAAAATACTTTTCAGCCATTAATATCTAATGCATATTTACAGATTTGTCTACGCATTCAGAGATCTGTGTATGCATTTACACATTTGCAGATTCCTGTACACATTCACAAATTACAGTTACTTATGCAGTACAAATCTGATTACACACACACAGACTGAAATACAGTTACACAACTCTCCACACTCATTTGCAAATAATATTGCTACAATTTTATCCCTATACTTTACTGTTTACATTTCTGCTGTTTGCACTATAGGCTTATCCGGCTGCCTTACAAATGCACATGTAAATACTTTGTTCCCCTAAACGCACATGTATGTAGTGCTATAGTGTTATATAGTGTATAAAGTATTTCCTTCTTTTATTATTGCACGTTTATATTATTGTTTTATGTTATAATTGCATGCCTATTTGCTCTTTTTTATCTACCTTTTGCACCGTCTCCAAGAAGCCACAAGACACTTTTTGTTGTACGTGTTCTCTGCACTGTATAATGACAATAAACTTGAATTGAAGTGAATTGAAGCTGTGGGTTTTGGTCTGTTAGACAGACTGAGCAGGCGGTTGTAATAAGTCACTTTGGGCTCCAGGAAATTGTGATCAGCATTTTAAACTATTTTTTGAAAACAACTGTCGATTAATAGACAATTGGCAGATTCATCCACAATGAAAATAATCATTGCAGTCCTAATGATATTTCTGCAGGAGCTGCTACCGGCTAATTCCGGTTTATGGGTCTTGTTTCTGTTGTTTTGGCCATCATGCCTAATCAACATGATATGATTGTCTGACTGCTTGTTTCTTTCCCCATACAACGTAACTGTAGAAATGTCACCATGTTCCCAGATCTTAGCAATTACTTCAATAAGTATAATGTTATTATAACCAAAAGAAAAAATGGCACAAAGGTACAAAATATGTTTTTGTGATCCTCCCCAAACTTGCACTATTGCACTATATAGACTGCTGTACCTGAAGACATTCTTGACCTCATGGTGATGCAGTATCTCTTTGACATGAGAACAAAGCAATCATTTCTTTAAGAAATTTTGTGCTTTTAAATATACATTGACCCCCTGCAATTCCTCCTTGATTCCAGCGATGCCTCTGAGTATTTCATTATGTTTCTTTTCTACATCACTGAGCACCTGCAGCTCGATATGCACCGGAGATCTCTGAGCCAATGCAAGATAATCTGGAATATTAATAATTCTGCACTAATAATGAACTGTTTACGTTTCAGTGCCATTGTTTCTAATTGAATTGTGTAATTCAGTTATTTTGCTTGTTATGCTGCAACAAATAGAATTAAATCACTGACTTCTTTGTGGTGGTCCAGCCTCCTCTGGTTGATGGATGCTTTTCATGGATGCCTCAACAGTGACTGCTGCTATTTTGTCATCTTTGGATGACACTGAAGTGATACTCTGCCCCCCTCCTGTGGCACTGATGTCTCTTTGTGTCCTGCAATCCTTTCTTTTATTCAGGTTGAGCTATTTTTCTTTCACCTGTTTTTTTTAAATTTTTTTTATGGGTGACAGTGTGGACAACATTTGTCACTTGCTCTCATTCTGTCTTTTTTGTTTTCTTGGACAAGCCAAGGGTTAGAATTTCCAAATAAACCGTTTGGTTTAGCTTAACCTCATATGGCAGTATCCAACCTCATTGTCTGTAAAGTTAGTCTTTAATTTCTCTCTCACTTTTTTTCCATAACATTAAGTAGTTTTACATTCACGCTGCTAGGGCTATTAGAGGGATGTTGTTTACCATATATGGTGATTTGAAGGTGTTTAGATGTACAACAGGTAGGATTGGACAGAAGGGTTTCCAAGCCACGTCATTGTGACATGCACATGCACACGGGGGGTATAGACAACAAATCGGAAAGACTTATGAGCTCATGAGGAGATCAACATTGTTTTTATGCTACAAACTACACAAATCAAAAAGTGTAACAGGTGGAAAATGTTCAATATCCTAAGAAGGACAACTCCCTTCACTTTAGAGTGCATAATTATCTATTAGCAACTAGAGATCAGTTTCATCTGTGTTTTTCAGTCATCTGTCTCACGTGTGTCTTGACGGAACAAGTACACTTAAACTTAATACTGCTTGAATGCATCCTGTGTAGACACTGATGGCTGACTGAAGTTGCTGCTGCTGCTCTGCTAATGTGCTACTTTCGCTGCACAGCCTGTGTAGATATGGTGTTACTGTTTATGGCTGTTTAATTATCAGTGCAAAAGTTTGTCAGGGTCTATAATCACTGGTTTGCTGATTAATTTGATGTGTTTTGGTGTGAGACTTGGCGACAGTTAATAGAAATAACAGACTGAAAAGCATCATGTCATGATCTGCAGTGGCTGATAAATAAGACCTGAATTAAATAATTTATTAACAGACAGACATCTGGAATACATAAATATATATACATATATATAGTGTGTGGTATATTTAGATTGCAAACAGCAGTTACATCATACATTCTAACACTGCTAATAACCGGAGTGACTGAACTTTCCTGCTCTCAACTTGTACAGGCAAACAGCAGGGATTTCATGTACAGTATGGTAACATGAGTGCAAGGGGGATTCTGTGGTCTTAATCAGTGTTGCCAGATTGGGTAGTGGGTCAGACAGACCGAAACCTTGTAGACTATGTAATAAATTCTACAGCAGTAAACAAGATGGCAATTTTTATCATTTTTATTTTGCACTTTCCTCCGACACACCTATCACATACTCAGGTTGTTGTGAATTTTCTCATGCCGTCTAAATGGTGGCCCCTGGTGGACAGAATATTCTCTACATCAGACCCTATTCCCCTGCTTGATGGCCAATTGCAGACAGGTTTGCTTCAAGCCACTATATAATAGGGGTTTGCTTGAATACACATACGTTATTCAACAAAGCACAAAAAGTGGGTTTTTTACAAATATTTGTTTCACACAAATATTTTAAAATTCATTCGTTTTCGGGAAGAAAAAAGAAAACATGTCAAATACCAGGGCGCAGGTCGGTTACATCGCTATCTCAGTCTCTGTCCTCTGCTCTGTCTATCAGCAGGTCTCAATGAGGGGAGTCACATCCACCTGCTACATGACGCACATTTTCTTATTTGGACATCACTCCCAGAGTTGGGGTGTTCCCCAGAGATAAAGCTGAGCTACTGACACAGGTGAAGTCCTCCCAAGGGACTCTCCATAACCTGTTGTTTCCCTTCTCCTTTCCGCAAAGTTAGGTTGTAAAAAATAGGCAATAAATGAAAAGTGCAAAGCAAGAAATTGCCTTTGAAGTTCTTCCCTTCACATTACACGTTGTGCTGTCTCTGTGTTGTGGGTGTATAAATAGGTAGAGGTCTGTCTGCAATGAGGTGATAAGTAAAGTTTTAGCTCAGTAGTCAGCACAGTCATCTATGATCTGGGAGACTCCAGTTCGAGACCTGCTGTGGGGACCTCCTTTGTAAGGTTGTTTATTCATGAACACTTATTGTAACACTTTAATTTTCTCAAACTAAAAGCATTATAAAAAAACCTACAAGATTTTTAACTCTCTTTTGACTTTTATTCAAATACAAATACAAATAATTTTGCTGCCTCAAAAAATACAGATACAAATACAAACACTGGGCTCTCTGCACATTCCTACTATATAATATCCTCACTCAGAACTGCATATCTCTCTGCTCTCCATCCAGCCTCCTTACCATGCCTTCCTGAGAATGTAAGCATGCTATGTTTATCTGTATTTATTTTCCTTTAGTCTGTTGTAATATTTTGAGTTAATTATTGATTGAAATTCAACCCAGCTGATAATTGTTGATTAGTTGATTAGTATTTAGTTTGTGTTATTAATTTTGGACTATGTATCGTTTGCACTGCAGTAACCATGGTTTTGGATGGACAATAAAACTTCTAAATCTGCAATCATTGTCAATGTCTCTTTAATTTGATAACCTCAGGCGGTCAGCTAAGCTTCCAGAACCTAAGAAGTAATAAAGCTTAATATGGTCCTTCGAGCCGGAGCGCTGACTACCTAAATTCAAGAGAATGGAAATGCATGAGGAAAATAATAAAAATGAGCAGTATGTGAACAATGGAACTGAATCAGCACATTCAAGATTCAAGATTTAGTTAAAATTCCCTCTTAAAAAAATGATAAATTCCAAGAGAAAAAAACAAAACAAAAAAAAGAACGAGCAGTTAGCAGCACAGTGCATTAAAGTGCATGTAGAGAGAAAAGTACTGATGGGGGAGTTATTGCTCATTTAATTAACTTGTCTTTTAAACACAGCTCCTTTCTTGATGACTGGAAGTGTGCCACTGTCATGCCTATTTTTAAATCTGGAGACTGCCTTGAAGCCAGTAACTACAGACCGATAACTATACTGCCAGTGCTCTCAAAGGTTGCTGAGAAAGTTGTCATTAAACAAGTGACAACATTTCTTAATACAAGCAATTTTAGTCTACATTGTATACAATTTGGCTTTAGAGCGCTTAATAGAGCAAATTAAATCAAGACTTGACAAAGGAGGAGTAGTTGGTGCTGTATTTTTAGATCTGTGTAAAGCATTTGATACAGTCAATCATGATGTTTTAATATTGAAACTCTCTAAATGTAACTTCTCATCTAGAGCACTGGCATGGATGTCTTCATATTTATCTAATAGGATACAAAATGTTAAAGTTGGTGACACACTGTCTAGTAACATGAAGTGCACAATGGGTGTTCCACAAGGGTCAGTGTTAGGTCCCCTATTATTTAGCCTATATATTAATGATCTCCCTCAACAGTGTCATGACGTAGAACTACAAATGTTTACAGATGACACCATTGTGCACATGCAAAAACAGCTGAGTTATCTGCTGCTAAGCTAACAATTGCATTGGAAAGGATCACACATTGGCTTGATCAATCATGTCTGAGTCTAAATGTAAACAAGGCAAAAGGTATGTTTTTCTCTAAAACTATGGTACAACCTCCTAACGTTGATATTTTCATCAAAGGTGAACAAACTGACATAGTTACTGATTTTAAATATCTTGGTGTGACTGGATCCAAATTTGAACTTTAAGAAACATGTTAAAAAACAGTTAAAACCATAACGTACAACTTAGCAAATTTTAGACATATTAGAAACTGTCTCTCTTTGGACGCAGCCAAGATAATTATGCATGCTATGATTCTTTCCCATATGTCTTATTGCATCACATGTTGGGGGCAGACTGGAGAAACAGCCATAAAACCTCTTGAGTCCTTATACAAACAAACTCTTAAAAACGCCAATGCATTTCCATCACTATAGGGTACCGGAGAAATACAATTTACTGAGCTTTGAGAATTTTAGATTATTCTCCAATTTGTGATTAGTTTATAAAATTTAAATGGTTTGGCCCCTCCTCCACTATGTGACTTTGTGTAAACTCACTCAGTAAGTTCTATTAGATCCTCCAGAATATCCTCTATACAGGATTGTACCATACCAATTTGTCGCACTGCATTTGGGAAGTCAGCTTTCTCTGTGAAAGCCACAACTCAATGGAATGCCCTACCTGATGATATGAAGAACTATAGTTCAATCAATACATTCAAAGTGAAATTAAAAAATCTACTAAAGACCAATCAGCTGTGTGCCCACTGAGTCTAAACTCCATCTATGGTCTTCTCATTAGCGCAGGTAGTCTTGCTTTTAATTTGACAAGTTTACATTATTAATTTCTAATTGACATTGTGGGTGTTTGTGATGTGCTGTTGTGTGTAGCTTTGTATTTTGTATTTTGTATGATGTGTTCTGTGTGGTTCTTTTGTTGTTGTTTTTTTGCTTTGTACTGTTTGTTGCTGTGCTGTTATATATTTTGATCATGGGGGACTACGGATGCAAATTAGCTTCAAGCTAACTCTGGTGCAGCGCATCTTTAATGTTTAAAATCAATAAAATCACTGTCCAAATCAATAAATCAAATCTACTAATAATCCATTTTACTGTCCAGAGAACATTAGACAACATAATTGTTGGAACTGACGATTTGTATGGGTTGAGAGTTAGCCTAGCTTGCACTCCTCCACACTTACCCCACTTCCACATCCTGTCACACTGCTTTCGATTTTCCTCCAGCGCATTTTTCTCCAGCGCAGCTCCAGGCAACGCTGTGGGCTCCTTTGGGCCCACTGGGCGTAGCAGACCAAGCTCACTCAGCTGATTTAGCTCTCCCAGCCAGTATTTCTCATAGCAAAAGTCTTTGTTACAAATTTCCAAAAGAAACTGATGATCCTAGATCTATTTCCCTGGCACTACACACGATGACACAAACATAGACGTAGACATGACCAAAGACATTGCATAGTCGAAACTAGGAGAGGTTGGTCATGCCGCCATCACACCAGTTCCTGGAGAGAGTGAGAAAATACCACCAACAAGGACCCCTTAATTTTGCTTCTTGTCTTCACAAAATAACTCTTCTGTTAGCTTCCTCAGCGCAGAATGTTGGTAACAGTGGCAGGTAGCAGTTAGCAGTTAACAGCTAGCTAGTTGTTTTGATTTAAAAAATATATCCAAAGATGATATTTCCTCTTCTGTTCTTGCTGATTAATGCTGTTACCTCTTCTTCAGAGTATTTTCTGAAGAGTATTTGAAGGTTATTTTGCATATGTCCCATTTTTTAGGTCCAAGTTTGAGATGTATTCAGGAGCCCATCTCTCTCATAGAACACAGCAGACAAGACACATCACAAGACCTGTTCTAGGAGAGAAAGGCATAAACCTCAGCGTTATGGGTTTGAGGGTGAGGTACAATCTACCAGGTCAGGAAAAGCCATATCTACACTTCATAGGAATAAAGAGTCTTTGTCAAACATGGTGGAATCACTGAAGAAACTGACCTCACCTGAAAACTGATCACACATCAGACCCTGTGGTCAGGCCTAAAACCAAACTGAGAGATATTCAGCAACTTACAGCCCCGAATGAGCATATCAATTCAGCAGAGGAGAACTTCACTGCTTACAAGCACTATAACCTTGCTCTTAGTACAGTTAAGATACCTGTAGCTTTTTCATTTCAATCCGCACCACAATATAAGCCTCCTCTCACAATTCAAAGCTTGAACAAACAACCCAATTTACAGCCTGGATCCTTTCCGAAGCATACCACTCATGTTCCCTCTCATCAGCATTTACCAGTACAGTTTCAGGTAATACGCTCACCAATTCGTGTGGTACATTCACAACCTATTCCCTCCTCTTTAGGCCCTGTTTGCACACGGCCTCTTCTGTCATCTTCTTCATCATTTTCTGTCAAATCCTCAACCTTTTGCTGCTCCCCCTGCAGGTGATGCCATGCCTGCCACAAGCCATCTGATTTGTTCTTTCCATCAAAGAGCCCCAGGAAATCAGTGTATTGTTTCATCACAACGGGTAGCTCAGGTACAGTTGCCACCACCTTTGGAAATGACTCATCTTACCACCACAGCTTCAGCTAGCACAGTTCTATATGGGCCATCACTGTATAGAGTCCATAAGCCTGCGGTACCAGACTTCACAAAGGATAATGAGAGAGACTTTGCCAACCTGAAGCTGGCCCTGGACAATCTTCTGAACCCTCACGTTCAGCTGAGTGACAAAAATAAATATCATGTTCTCGTTGAGCATCTTAAATTGCCTGAAGCTCAGATCGCTCACTCTTGTCATCATCATCCCAAGCCCTCCTCCTTTATTTCCACCAATACCTGGTAGCAGTAAGTGGCAATATAAAGGGCATGTTCCACCAAGTCTGACTGCTACCTGATTGGCCTTTGCTCAGATTCCTTTGGCGAAACATGAAGACGGAATTGGCATCTGATATTTATATATGAATGGCAAGTATTACCCTTTGGTACCACAAGCAGCCCCAGTTGTGCAACCTTTGCTGCTCAGAAACATGTCCGAGATCAGTCCAAAGGATATGAGGAAGTCAAGTGGACTGTGGAAAATAATTTCTACATTGACAATTGTCTGACAAGCTGCCTCAGGATTCATGAAGCAAGATGCCTGGTGGATAAAACATGCAACCTTCTGGCCACAGGTGACTTTGAAGTGCATCAGTGGGCTAGTAATCACCAGTCCATGGTAGCTCAATTACACACAGTCGGACGGCATACTGAAAAACGTTGGGGTGTGATATTCAAATGCATGACCACCAAGGAGGAGCACCTTGAACTCCTTAACTCTCTGGATTCTGATGCATTTCTTCTTGCTCTAAGGAGGTTCATCTCCCACTGAGGTTAAACTATGGAGCTGCATTCTGACAGAGGCACAAATTTCTGTGGTGCTGAGAAGGAGCTCAGGTGGGCAGCTAAGCTTCCAGAACCTAAGAAGTAAAAAAAGTTTAATACAGGTGTTTAAATTTTTTGAAGACACCGAGCCCCAAATTTTCCTGATGGTTAGGGCAGCACTTTGTATGGTGCCTTTGGTGTGTATTCATGACTGAATGGCAAATTGTAAAGCACTTTGAATGAAAGCGTTTTATAAATGCAGCCATTTACCATATCTGAAATTGGGCTACTTTTATTTCTACTTTTTCTGACAATTTAGTGGGTATGAGACACTAATTGGGCTACTTGGTATCAGTCAAATCTGGCTGACTGTTAATGGTTTGGGACAGCGACTGCTCATTTCTCACTACCTGCAAGAGCTAACTCCATGTAGTCTGGGTTACAATTCTCAATTTCATGTGTCATGTTAGCTAGCTTGCATGGCGTATAGTAAAAACATTTTGGAAATACAGTCATTGACATTGTGGCAATGTTTTTTCAGTCTCTCTACTGCGCACACACAGTTTTTTGTAAATGGAAACCTGTCTATTGTTCACCTTTCTCAAGGACGTCATTTTAATTAGTCGGGAAACAAATCACAGGTGTAACAAATAACATAATGATTAATTTAAGCTATGGCAGTGAGCCAGCATGTACAATATGGCCCTTACTTACCCTAAGTGAATTGCAGCCATAATTAATGTTATTAGGTCCACCTGTGTTTGACAAGTCAAACTGTCAGCCTATTGAGAACAGGTGTGTGCATATTTGATTGATGCCATGTTCTTTGTGCTTATGGGCACACAGTTTTAAAACTTGTTTGCATACTGTGAATTTGATATATGAAGCCTCGGATTCTTTAAATAAATGATAAATGAAATTCAGGAATGAATATCTTTAAAAATCCAAAGACTCAGTTGGTAATGTTACTAGTTTATTAAGAGCTTGTATTAGAGAATATCTTTTGAAAAAAAAACAAACAAAATAAACAAATAAACCATAAATTATCTTATTTTTGCAACACTCTGCCATTTTTTTCAGATGGTGGTTATCTCATTTTGGAATAAAAATTCTACAGCATGATGCCCACCATGTGTGACAGTCTCTGCCTCCCAGTGGGAACACTATGGTTGCTCAAGAATCTGTTTTCATAACACTATGTCTATTGCAATGTTATAATAATTAGAAAAACAATTGCTGCTGTTGGTTTACCTGTGTAAACCCTGTTTATTGTTGTTATTGTGTAGCATGTCCAATTTATTTCCACTAATAGCATCTTTGAAAAAGTTAAGGGGTCTTGCACAGAGCAATTATGATGAGAGCACAGCATATCGCATTTGATGTTTATTTCATACAAAAATGCAATAATATTCTATTTGAGTATTCTCCAATGTAAACTAAAACCCTGCAGAAAGATAAACAGAGATTGCACTTCAAAAAGACAGCAGTGGCAGGAAATGTCTGTGTATTCTCATATTCCTTTAGAAACAATAAACACTGTCTTTTAACTTTCAAACTCTCCATGGTGGCATGGCAGCGACACACTCAGCTTGGGTGAGGCAAGAATCTTTGAAGGAGAGCGATAGGAAGCGAAAGAGACAGCTTCTGAAAATAAACATTTCTCCTGAGATGCACAGTGTTTTTGTGTGTATGTATCATTTTGATGACAACAATCCCTTTGACTCTATGTATGTGTGTGCGTGTGTGCGAGTGTGTGTGTATATGTGTGTTTGCTACATTATTCAGTGGCTATTTCATCAAATTTTATGCCTCCACCACATAGCAACTTTCTCGAAATGTACACCTGTATTTGTGCTTTTAAGTATGGAAACAACACATTTTACCTCAATTTAACTATGTAAGTAGGCAAAATATTAGACTTTCATGGTTTGCTTTATAAAAACAAAACAGTCAATTTACTTCAGATCACTGGGGTGAATAGTTAAATCTACTGGAAACCCTAATCCACAATAGCTTTCTAACTATGTAATTTAGGGTCATATGTACATAATAGTAAGCATCTAAAAAGTATTAGAAATTAATTTCCAAATTTGAAATATTGTCATTTAAGTTTTTGTAAATTTTCCTGATGTTGGGTTTGAATTATGCATGGTTATGCTTGGACATTTATTATGGAAATTATGAAATTAATTCTGTGAACCAATCATAAACAATGTGATGTGCTGCAGTAACTGTATTGTCTAATTTCTGGTTGCTGCAGTTTCTATGTTATTGGTAGCATTTCTGCATCTCAAGCCAGTTAATTTTAATAGGTGAAAGATAACATTTTACTCAAGTTGATGACAACTACACTCGTTACTGTAAGTGCAACAAAACCTTAGTTAAAAAGCCAGCAAGTACTTTATCAAACCACCTGTTCAACAAGCTTAAAAATGTAAAAAAGCGATATTTTCAACTGCTTTGCCTGCAGTGTCCCATCCACTGCCAGTAAGTTTTACACAATCACAGAGCAACGAAAACTGTCTGTATGTAGCCTGTTTATCTGAGTTTGCCACGTATCTTAACATTTGACAAATTCTTGTAAACTTATTTACTGACTGAGACAAACCAGTACCTCCTCTCTCTATCAGCAGTACCTGCAGGCAGTGAATCACGTCAGCAGCAGAATACAGAGGACAGGATGAAAGACTGCCTGCGCAGAGAGCAGCTACGCACACACACTGTACAGTGCCAATTACAAGTTGTGATAATCACGCATCACGCTGGACATAAATTAACGGTTGATGTTATGTGATAAGCACAAGCAACTTAACACTGTACAATGTAAGTAGTCATACATTTATACAATTAATACATTGTGTTTTAAAGTTTACCAGTCACACATGTTCCTACTAGGCTCTTGGAAGCACTCAGAAATTATTTTCTCCAGCTGCTAGCATTTATACGACTGTCTGTTTGTCTTTTTGAGCTCCTTATCATATGTCACAGTGGTATTTGGCAGCTTGACATATTCTGTTTCTGCAGTAGGGACATTGGAAGATGCTTTTGACTCGTTTTCAATTTATTTCCTCCATTGCAGAAAAACACGTTACACAAGCCCTCAGAACTCCTGCAGGTTAAACTTTACTAATGAAACACTTTTAGTGCTGACTGACTCTAACACATTCAGTATAAACAGACTTAAAGACACTTGATAGCCTAGCAACATTAATGCTACAAACAGCCCACAGCTATCATCCTGGTCACTCCTTGATAAGTTTCTTATCAGTGTGTTTAATGTTTAACATGTAAAAAAGTGTTTTAAGTAGTTTTTATGAATGCTCCTATGATCTCAGACTGAAATGCTAATAGTTGCACGGGTGTTGAAACTTGTCCAGATTAATTTTGATAACTCTTATCCCATGTATAGACTTTATTTTATCATTAAAATATAACAATAGCAATTAATATAATTTATTGTTCACAGTTTTAAAAAATCAATCAGACAGCATTTTGTGGAAAAATCAAACATTAAGTGTACAGTTTTAATAAACTCAGCATTGTTTTTCAATATACTGACTCTTAATGGTTGATTGCATGGTGTTTTGTCTTCATACAATGTAATTATCACTTATTGTTATTGCACAATTGGTTTTGGCCTTGGTGCCCTACATTTTGGCTGCAATGCCCCACTAAATTTGTATTTATCAAAGGCCAAAGTGGGCTTGCCTTAAAAATGACTTAATTCCAGGCCTGTATATGCATTTTTACTATGTCAAGCCAGATGCTCCAGAGGCTTTAAATCACTTCAAGGACGGACTGGGATTTAAAAAATGGCCCTATACTCTTTCACTCAAACTGGTCTCCACCTGTTCAATGATGTCCCATCACTCAATCATGGCACAAGCAACATAAATAACCCCTTCAAGTATTGAAAGAGATTGCATTAAAGAAAGTTAGATAATAACCATTATAAATTTTGAGCGTACAACATTCAGAAGTTTTTAAAAAGAGATCATGTAGACATGCACTCACTAGCAGCAACATGAAGTTCCGCAGAGTGGATTATTGAAGCCCTCATTAATTGTTATATTCTTAACATCTGACAGCTGTATGTCTCACGTCTCCCTTTCTATGTGGATTCCCAGTAAGACATGTTGTCAAGAATATATTTGAACTTGAACCTTTGCCTCCAATCTTTATGCTAAGCTGCTTTTGCTGGGAAGATTGTTAAAGGTTGTTCCAACTGTGCATTTCAAGAAATGAGCATGTCTTTCTTAATTATACAAATTAACCAATAATGTTATATCAAAATAGTGTTTTAGCATGTTAGGAGTAGGTTTATTCAGAGTACATATCTTCTTATATCCGTATACATATCCTTAAGCAATAATTAATGGGAGACATCAAAGCAATAATCAACAACTTGTTGATCATGATTTGGGTGGTTAATCATTAATAATATAAAGAGATAAATAGATAAGATTAGGTAAAAGGGAAGGAAGGTGGGAAAAGGTATGAATAACTCACGACCAGGTAACACAATAAACTTAGTTCCTTGGCAGAGAGTAAAAGGTGCTAAAGTAAACAACCAATTTTTTTCATGATGATAGAGGATACCTGAGTTGGACCATCTGAAGTATCTAGACTGACTCTAATGACAGTACTGCCACTTCTTAAACTTTGAGGGCTTTGATGTACAAGGTCCACTAAATGTTTTGAAGTCTGCATGACACGCCATCAAAGAATTTTTTTTGTGCCTTAGCACTTGCTGCCAATGTCTGTGTCGTTTTTGCCTGTCCTTGACAGCATGCAGGTGTCACAACAGAGGGAGAGGCACACTTAAAGATAAGCATGAACATCACGCCGCCTAAAGATGAAAGATGTTGGCCAAACTGTAAGAGAGAGAGGCACAGAGAAGAGAGACAGAGAGAGACAACAAGAGAGAGATTCAGTCAAGATGAGGAGAGGATGAAGTGCAGGTGACATCAATAACCTCAGTGATGGACATCATAAGCATCTCTTCTGCCACAAGCTGAAGGACAGAAAGAGTGAGAGACTGTTGAAGAAAAGAAACTTTCTCAGTGAATGTGCATGATAGAACAACAAAGCAGGTTACAGAGAGAGAACATGAACCTTTCAAACACAAGTATCTCTTTAATGTAGTAAGAATCATATTTTACGTGTTCAGGTGAGCTAACCTGCCCTTCAGTGGCACCCTGCCTCACTTTTCCTCACAACCTCCTACACCTTGGATCTGCTTTTCATCATCTCCTCAAGCAGAGTTGTGTCCCTGGCATCAAAAAGAGAAAATGCATGCTGGTCGAGAGGAAATTTATTTCTCAGTATACCACTGATAGTCAGTCTTTGTAACCATAGCAACAGGTGGCTGACTAAGAACCCTGCTTTTGTAACAGGTTGCACTGGCTGAGGATATGGCTTGGTGCTTAAATTTCCATAGAGATAGTGTGATGTTGATGGGTTTATACTGCGAGACTGAGACTGGAAACACTGTAGTACGAAGTCATTCCTAACATTTGTCAATGTTGAAGAGATGTAATTAACATACTATAACCCTGACTGTGAACAAGTCCTTGGTTTGTTATAAGAGGAAAAAAAGTGAGGTTCAATTTATATTGATTCAACATCCATTCATCTCAGAAAATGGGATGAATGCATCAGTCCTTCTGTCTGTCTTTCCCTCAGTCCATCCATAGTTAGATCTATTCACCCACTAAGTATTCAAGGTTGAGTTTCTGACCACTACTGAAGCTGTAGGGCAATGTTTGAGCAGCTCCCCATATTGTTAGTACCGTACCAGCATGCTTATGAGGACAGACAAGGACGAGCACAGGGATAGTGCTACACACTTTTCGGCTGACACGAGGCACGTCAGAAACAATTTCAAAGCAAATACTCCTTTTACAATTGACAGCATTACTGTCATGATGATAAAAAACTTGCACAAATGTACATCTTTGGTAAGTGTTTTCAATGCATTCTGAACTTTTAAGACACTTGAAGGTGAATCCATTTCAATTTTCAGTTTCTGATGAGGAAATGGGTAAAAGTAAAAATTGATGCCAGTGTAAAAGGAACTGTTGTTCCAATCTTCTGCAAATAAAGAAATTACACGATAGCAGAAGTATGAGCTGGACTGGATGCTTGGCAGAACATTCTAGTGTCCTTTCTGCCTTTCCTCAATAAAATTTAAACTATGGAACTTAAAAACTACATTCCATCCCAGGGACTGGACCCATCAAAGTGTGCATTTTTAGACCACCACAGGTCAACAAGGTCTGTTCCTTTACAAAGGCTCCTCCAAATGCAGCTAAAAAACAGCCTGTTTTTGGACCAATTCCTACATTTGGTGTGTCTTTTAAATATTACAATGGAGGGAAGCGACAAAACACACACACACACACTCACATCTAGCCACTCATTCATACACCCCTTTATACAAAATACATACATTCACAGATGTAACGCTGACTGTATCATAAGAAATGATGATTTTAGGAATCTGGAAATGGGGAAAAAAGCCTTTAAAATAAAAAGCTCTGCTGGACACACAGTAAGTGCTGCTTTTTACACCATCGACCCTAACTCAAGCATTGAATTGCTCAAGCATTTCTGCTTCTGGTTCTGATTGATTCTTCTTAACTTCGGCACCCCGGACACATTTAGTTTTATACACTGTATTTGGCAGATCTACAACCGTTTCCCTTAAGGGTCACACATGTCACTGTGTTCCACAAGGTTCAGTCCTCGGCTGCATTTCATTCACTTTCTACATGCTTCCCCTGGATTCTTCTCCCACTGTTATAGTTATATATATATATTGCCCCGATCTCCACAGTGGACATGCCACTCCTCACTACCTGCCTTTTGGAGATCAAGCATGGATAAGGAACAACTACCACCTACAATTAGACTAAAGCAATCTTCAGCACTATTGCTTGACCCACCTCCCCCCTTCTGACCAGGAGATTGACCCTCTCTCCTGCTCTTAAAAATCTAGATCTAAGTTTTGACCCTAATTGTATCTTTTTAAACCACATCTCAAGAACATTGCTACACCTATTTAACCCTCTCTGATACACAGAAGCTGGTCCATGTTTTCATCCTACCAAGGGTAGACTTTTCTTTGAGAATCCTGAGTCTCCAGAAACTTCAGTATATTTACAATACTACGACTGGGATCCGAATGAGTGTGTGGAAACGCCGTCATTTTACTCCCATCCTCCGCAAACTGAACTCCTGTCTGATCTTGACTGCAATGCACTGGCCTGCCTCAATAAAAATGCTCATCCAAAAAACTCCTTTTTCACTTTTTATCCTCAGATCAAATGACTTTTTGCACCCCCATGACTCTGTACTATGGGAGATCAGGCTTAAGCTAAGTTGTCACCAGCTCCACAACACTTGGAGTCTATTAAAACAGGCCTCAATATTTTCTTTGTTTCGGGAACTGAAGTCTGTAAACACTTTTCGTAATAATAGTCATACCAAATAGGGAAAAAAGGGAACATTAATAAAAAGAGTGGGTGAAGTTGAAGGCCAAAACAATGCCATTGTTGATCAGACAAAGACAAGGTTTGATGACGAAGAGTCTGTTCTGATCGCTACAAAGTGTATCACGCTGGGGTCCGCAGCAGGATCCATAAACACTAGCTGGCAAATACTCAGCAGGCAGATATTCACTAACACCCACACACACAAACACACACACACTGAGATGTGTCCTGAGCACATGATTAGGGGTCCTTTCTGCTGAGTAACAGGGGAGGTGGTGGCCACCCCACTGCCTCGTTGATTTATCCAACAGCCTGCTCCTGTTTAAAGCCCAGCTGTCTCTGTCAACACACACACGCATGTAGTATGTGCCATACACACACACACACACATACACACACACACACACACACACTTTGCTGTTATTCGCTGATATTCTTCCAACTGCTGCTTCTGTCACTTTACCCCATCACTGCTGAGTTTGGCCTTGTGCCAGAGGTGCAGCGAGCGTCTGTGTGAGTGTGTGTGCACGAGTGTTTAGGAGGGTTGGGTGGATTGTGGGGACAGAGAGATGAATCTGGAGCCTATTTGCAGTTAATATCTGCCGGGCATCATCTCTGCTTCATGCTGACTCTGTTTATTATGGTTACATAAACACATTGGCTCTACTGACCCATCATCTCTACTGATGGTCGTGTTGATGGCCACAATCTGAGATGAGTCTCCTGGCCACTCACAACCGCACGCCACCGACTGCTGGGACATTTTTCTCTCATGTTTTCAGCCTTGGATAAAGGTCTTCTTTAGTTGTTATGTGTTTTTAGATGTGGCTTCATTCTCGTATTCCGAGATGTTTATGAAGACCTGAGCAACTACAGAGACACCCCACTTGCATCCACCTACAGGGAATAAGCAATCAACAAATATTATGAAATATTATCATGGTAAATATGGAGGCCTGTGGCAGCGGTAACCTACAGGAACATATTCCTCTTCCATATTTAGATGCCAGGTTAGTCCTAATCATGTTATGAGGATGTGAGATTGCCAAGGTTGCTCAATTATACATTCTCTCCTGCCTTTCATTCGTTCTGCCACATCTTTTTCTCTTTCTTCACCTCTACCCCGTCACACAGATTATGCTCTCTCCCTCTTTCCTCAGCGGAGAGGCAGGAATCACACACTAAGCTTTGAACATGAAAGGCAAGGCAGAAAAACAACAACAAGGACAACAGATCACTGCATGCGTTTAAGTGTGTCTGTGTGTTTCTGCGCACATGTATGCTTTTACTTGCAAAGGAACCTTTCCTCTAACATGTGCATGTATGCATATTTAAGATGTCATTTGGATGTGTCTGAGTGTGTTTGTGGGGGTCTTGGCTTTCATGCCTTGCTTTTGTTTTTTTGCATTAACCTGTGGGGTTCCGCATGTCTACGCGCATGTAGATATGAAAGCTTTCATGTGTGCTTGAGTAGAAAACCTTTTTAGCGTGTTCACAGAAAGGAAAGCCATTTGCCAGTATATCTGCAGTCTTGTACGGCAGTTAAGTCTTGTTGTCAAGTCATTATAACTTTGGCTCTGGTCGGCGTGAGTCTCAGTCCAAATCAAAATAAAACTTTTTCAAAATGCACTCCAATCATGTCCCTTAAACGTTCACATCCAGATATTCAAAGCAAACCCAAAGAGTTAGTGTTGTTCTCAGTTTATAGTGAAAACATGCAGCTCAGTATCTTAATTTATTCTGCTCAGGGCCCTTGCCTACTCAAGCAGACCTAACCGAAGATAAAGCGCTTTGTGAATATGATTTTAGGGTAGGCTGGAGGTGCAATGCTCACAATATAATTTTGACAGTTTTGGCGCACAAAAGCACAAAACCCAGCAAGAAGTTAGACAGAATAAAGCTTGCCATCAAATGACACTCAGTGGGCTGTCAGTTAAAATGAGCTGCTGGATGAAAGAGAAAGCCAGATAAAGAATACTGTGCGCACAGCTAGTGCAGGTAAAACAGTACTCCCTTTACATAATGACACAATCAGCTTTGATAACTCCGTAAGCCATCAGTATGAGGCCAAACTTGTGTTTAGTCACTAATAGGTGATAAAATTGCATAGCCTGCGCTCACATACAATAAACTCAGTTTTAACTCGGATACCTGTGTCTGTTGTCCTTGCATCCGTTCTACATTTGACAATGCAATCGCTTGTTATTTGTGAGTGGAATAACATCCATTAGATAGCTGTGTTTGTGTTGAGGTTGCCAAAATATAACATCTTACAACGTCTTATGGCTGCCCCTCTATTAACCCCTATTTAAAAAGGAGCAAAACTATGTCCGAGAAGCAGTTCTTTGCTGTATCATGTTCAGTGTGGACAGATTTTTTGTAAATAATACTGACAGTTGAATTGAAAAATCGAACAAGCGTGGCTTTTAATAAATCGTCAGCTCTCTCTTATTCTCAACCTCTCTCCCTTTCTCCCTATAGAAAGATTTTTCCTCTCATTTTCTCCCTCAGAAATTTCTCTCTTCTTTCGTAAAGCAAGATAAAATCTGCTCTTGTGTGATTTGGCAATGATGCCTCAGTGGGAAGAAAAGGGAGTAAATGAGTAGAGTACAAGGGGAAATATGGGTTTATTGGTAGTGGGGCACGTCCTGCTGTCATCTCAGGACTCGTTGTTGTCGTCAAGTGTAATTTATTAAGGTGTTCAGGTGGGGCCGGTTTTAGTTTTACATGTAGTATCAATCATGGCGACTGTCATTCAGCTTTTAACACACTCACACAAATATAAAGACGCACACAGGCACACCTGCATACACACAATCGCACTCACTCACACACATATACACACACCTCCTCGCAAAAAATACTGCTTTTAGAGTAAAAGCCGAGGCTAAAAACTGAATGCTGCAAACAACCATCCATCAGGTCTACAAAATAACAACAGAGGCGACATTGAGCTGATATGTATAAAAACCTGCAATATCTGCAATATCAGAGAAGACACTAGCAAGGCTGTTTTAAAGTCAAACTGACATTTTATTTCTCCACACTTTTTGTTTAAGAGATTATAAATTGTAATGATTCTGTTTTCCATTTTTTCAAAAGAGAACAAAACTGTTTTTTGACACATTTGTAGTGTTTAGTCTTCAAGCCTCTGGCGTTTTTCCCTGACAGAGGTTGATTGACATATGAGGGTGGACGTGGCAAGGAGATTTGCTGACAACTTCCATGGTGTGCTGACTGACTGTAGCTTATACAGTACATGCTGTTACACAATGTCTTCTCTTAAATTTCAACAAGCACTCACAGAGGTGGATACCAACAGTTAGCTGTTAAACATCTGGGAGGACCCATCACACTGTTAAGGGCCAGTTTATATTAAAAAAGAACTACTCCGTATGACGTATTGTCTGACTACGTCAGAAGACAAAAAATGTAGCTGCTCCAAACAGCCACACTCGAGGGTGGGGTGAAAAGCCTGTCATGAAAAATTCATAGCGTTGTACTTGTTTGTACATGTAAAAAATTACAAAAGAGCTGGAGAGAAATGCAGTCCCTGCTTTGACCTGGCCAGTCATTATGTGAAGT
Organism: Thunnus thynnus; assembly: GCF_963924715.1. NCBI lineage: Eukaryota > Metazoa > Chordata > Actinopteri > Scombriformes > Scombridae > Thunnus > Thunnus thynnus. Next base: position 10,507,061 of record NC_089519.1, read on the forward strand.
GGGTGTGATAATAGGATTGTTGGTTTCAGAAAATTACAGAAATAGAAGGACACAGATCCTCCAATTCAGACGTCAGAAGGGTGTGGAGAGAGAGGGTTTCTGAAGCTGTTCGACCAGCACTCCGTATGTTACTCTGTGATTCAAATCACGACATGGAGTAATAAAAGCAGTGCACAGATCACAGATGGGACTAAAACAACTGCTAACAATTTTGGCATCCCTGCTGGTTAACTGTGTGGCTGCTGTAAGTGATATATTATATTGCACCATTCAAATTACCAGTGCCAACATATTCAGTCGGTACTAAAAAAATCACTTTTGTAATTAAAATAAATTAAATTAATGCTGTTGAAGTTCATGTTAAAGTACATCAATATTAGAGGAGAAAATAATACAGTTTAATGTGGGGTGAAACTATCTTGACATAAATACGTGACATAGGCCTTTCCCAGGTGTAACTGTGATTGACAGGTGTAGCCGAGCCGTTGCCCAGTCATTCTCCAGTGCTGCTGGGAGTTGAGGAAAACAAGACAGGCAGTTGTTCTCCAGACCCAGATGGGCAGGTTTTGACTCCAACAGTGATTAGTTCCTCCTCTCTGGCTAAAGGTGCACTTATCAGTGATATTTGGTTAGAATAAAAACCTGCAGAGTTTTCAGAACCTTTGAATAATTGCCTAAAATTTGCAATCTCACAAAGAGATATCCACTTACATTTCATACTGAATTAATGAACACCCTTCAACCAATAATACAGCACATTCTCCCAGTATTCCCCTAGATGAGATGAAATGTATTCATTTTGGATGAAAAAAAAAAGCCACCTCTTTATCATTCAAAATGTAGATAATCCAGTCAGGTTTGAGAATGTGCCAGTGTTTTTCAAATGCTAGATGCCTAACTTTGGAATAAATATTACTATAAAATAGAATGTAATTAATTTGATAAAGTAAGAGAAATAAGTGAAAGCTCTTACAATTTATCAAGCCCAAGCAACATCACAAGTACAAGTAATTATTTTCCACAGTTTCATTAAAATGTCCAACTGGCTATTCAAAAACAGCTGTCTTCCACTTCCACACTGGCTGTGGTATAGTATCTAAGTAAAAATGTCCTTTTCTTTTTTTAACAGATGGTTTCAGTAACACATTTATTTTTAAAAAAAAGCTTCCCAGTGTCATGTTCTTTGAACTTAGCTAATTTGTTAACGCAGTGAAAAAGATAGAAATGTAACTAGTTACAGCCATCAAATTATCAAAATCCATAGACGGGTACTTAAGGGACATGAAGTCAGGGAAGTTGTGTCGTTATCCTCTCAGGGTTTCTGCCAGTATATTGCAAGCCTGGCAGCCCGCTGGGCCTGTGTTGAAATGTATTTTAAGATGTTTTCTAAACTAAAATGTGTTATACAAGTAGCACAGCTCTATCAAGGAATAGCTCAGGAGCGAGTGTGCGGTCGAGAGATAGCGATAGAGATAGATAGAGCATGTGTGACAGTGAGGCTGCAGCGACTGGAGCACAGAGTATGAAGTTAGAAGTATAGCTGTGAAGAATGCAGTGTGTGTACAGTCTATGATATTTGTCAGTTATTACATGCTACAACTCTTCAAGACCCAAGCCAAGTTCCCGTGTCTTGCTTGCCACCCAGCTGAAGTGAAGGGGGTTAGCTCTGAAGCTAGTGACAAACTTCAGCCCAGACTCTTTTAAGCTGGACCAGCTATTCTCACTTTGGTGACAATCTCAGCCACTCCTCCGAGTTTTGCTTAGCACCACCCTGCTGGACTTAAAAAATATATAATAATAATTTTATCTTAACTCAAAAAATGATGTGATATCCAGAGTAAATTATTATTATCCATGCTAATTTATTAAATGTATACATTATATAACATAGTATTAGGGGTAAAGCAGTCCATGAATGCATTTAATACAACAAGAAGAGTCCAGGCAACCAGTGCAGTTTTCTTTGTACATGTTTTAATCACTGTAGTGAATTACTTAATAAATTAATGTGATTAATCACTGTGTGTCTATCATTATATGACAGTTATTGTCAACCAACCCTGGATGTAAAACAGTCCCCTCTCATGAATCAAACATTGAATTATCTTCAAGTCTAGATATACTGTATATTGAATTGTGCATTGATTTTCGGTAATGCAATAATTCATGCTAATTAATTTATTGTATCTTGTAAACAAGAGGAGCGCTTCATTTGAAAAGCTGACAGTGTATATACAGTATCAGAAGTTGTCCTAAAGTAGGGTTTAGGTAATGCAGCTTCACATTTCAAACTGATGGAGACAGGTAAAATTATACAATATATTATAAGTATAGTAAATGTCTGCAACCCTGTGTCTACATGTTTAAAGGATATGGCTGATTATACAGTTTATTTGACTTATTGCCAATAAATCCTAAAAAAAGACCAAAATCAACAGTGATTTCATCCTACTAACAAGTATTGTCTGCGTAGCCTCCCTCCATAAGGCTTATTTCTCTAGGCGTAGAGCTCTATTGTTGTCCAGAAACTATTAAAACAAATCAATGATTCATTAGGATGAACACAGGCATTGTAGTTTATTTTGAGTTGACCTCATATATACTGCATCAAGAAACCACACACCAAAAAATCCTTGAAAATACACATTTACTAATTTTTGGGTAATGTTTGCTAAAAACCACAGTGCCCAGGTTTTAAGGGAATTATTTAGACAAAACTTAAAATAACACATTCGTGACAAGTTTTTAAAGATTCACATCTTCAGGAGCAACGAATGGGTGGTACAGATAGAGTATGGAAGTTGGAAAGTACTGAGAGATGGAATAATGCATTGTTGATTTTGGTCTTTCATTGGATTTTTTGACAATAACAAAAATTATATTTGCCAGCATTATCCTTTAAATGGCAAGAATTGTCTTTTCAGGATGGGTTTATACCATTTCTTCTTTATATGGCCATATGCAGCAAACTGGGTTGTGACGTTCAAGGTGAAGCTACTACTAGTTGCAATGCAAATGGGATCAGCAGGGGAAAAAAAGGACAAAACCAAAATAGTAATAAACCAAAAGAAAAAGGTGGCTGATGACCTGTTTAAATTGATAAGTGATTGTTGGTATTCCCTTTTATTTCCTTGAGCTGCAGAATGCTCAAAGTGAGTGAGGGGGAGGAGGACTGGCCATTAGCCATTGCAGCAAGAAGTACAAGCACTGCATTACAGAAAGTGAGCATTCAGATGTAACTTTATACTGAACAGCAAGCATGACCCCATTCAAAGATTCAAAACCTTTTTATGTTAAAGAAAAGAAAAAACCCATCAGCCATTGCAGCTGCAGACACATATTATAGTTTGTACAGCTGATGATCAAGCTTGAGTAAGTGCCAGGCAAAAGTAATAAACTCCAAGTTTTTACATACTACACAACTCTGTTACTGATACAGTCATCAGCACAGAAAAACTACTATACTCAATATTTTGTGACAAACAGATTAGTCATCATAGTTGCAGACCTTTAGCTACTTTACAGTGGTAACTCATGGCGTTGATGTCGGCTCTTAATTACCAGTGTTAAACGGTGGAATAAATAACCTGCTTTCTGTACAAGTTTATTTGAGTCCTGCTGTTCATTTTATTTCATGTTCTGTGGACATGTTTGCTTCTCTCTGCATCTTGTAGATAGTAATAGGTAGTAAGTGGCTTGTTCATTTTTAACAGGGTTGATGGCCCAATGGGAGGACTGCAGGATTATCATATAGGCCTAGCCTAATTCATGATGTAATAATGGTGATTATAATTTCGATCTAATAGAATTGCAATTAGGCTAAATACATATTTTGTGTAGGCCTATTCTTTTACTGGATGTGGACATTAAGCATTTTAATAATGCTTACTTTTCAAAAAATCTTTACCTCAAATTTATAACTGTTGCAGCTGAGCACGATGCAGTCAGTGCAGGTTAATTTCCTCAGTCACATTACCTGCTCCACTCCCAGGTTACATGAAACATCTATAGTAAAAACTATATCTGCAGTCATGTCTCCCCTAAAATATTTTGCTATAGAGGTGGCTCGGTCTGGTAGTGTATTTTCAGCAGCACAGATGCTACTGAATGATCACAGAAATATTGTAGGAATATTATAGGAATATTACAACCAGCGTGTGTCTCTATGATGCTACTTGTCACTTTGATCATGAAGGTGACACTAGTCTATAGAGTATATAGGCTACAATATAGTATAGTATAGAGTATTTATAGTATGTTGTTTAGAGAATATTATAGATCCGAGATGAAACTGACAGAAGGGTGGAAATGAGAGAAAAAGGAGCAATCGCAAATCCGTCTGCTACTTCAGCTCCACGGGCAGCACCATGGATTTATCAATACACAGCACAGTAAGGCACTGATACTTCAGTGTCATGGTTGGGGCCATACATTCTAACTTGCACAAACCTCAGTCAAACAAAGGATCAATGAGTCAGGCAGACTAGACTAATATATTCAACTAAACAACCCCTCTGCCCCTGCATTCTCTCTATTACTAGGGGATGGAGAGGGGGATGGCAGGTTAACAAGGGGGATGCATTTTAAGCATTTTGCTAACAAGGGGAATGACATCCCCCCTCAAATCGCCTACTGGCAATGGGGCTGAGTTGTGCCTGTGTGATTGACAGGCAGTAGACATGCTTCTTCAGAGTTATTCTGATGGCTCTCAAAATAAACAAACTTGGGTCAACACCCTGGATTCTTAACGCACAATTGGAGGGTGTAAGTACAGTGTACGGTGTTGGATTTCCCCACACAGAAGCCCATTTTTGTATTACTACCCATTAAGCTGGAACATCCCTTGTCATTAGGTAAGAACCTCATGTAAGTTGTAACTTGTAAGTAACTCAAAGGTACGGAGACGTCATGACATCTCAATATCCAGGTTTATGGATGTTTCACGTACCTACTAGCAACACTGACAACGGCTTTCTTTCTGACTTTGTTGCACTTTTGTTGACGCTGAAATACAACTCTCTGACTCTGATGCTAATATCAAATTCAAGTTTCACATTCAGGCTGAACTAACTGTCAACACTTTCAGAGGATGTTCATGACATGAATACAGGGTTTGATCATCTGGGAACTTAAAGAATCTTTCACATCCACGGTATCATAGTCTAGGCTTTTTTCAAGCACGTTTCCTCAAGCTGTTTTTCTTTCCACAGCAAACTAGAGGTGGACCTTGTCCCTGAGTAAGTTCCCTGAAAAGAACCTTTGTAGAAATGTTTTCTCATTGACCTATGCCCGATGAAAAACTGAATGTACCACTTGTAGTCTTGATTTCTGTTACTGAAAATAATTCTCATTTAAGAAAAAGTAATTACCTTTTACTTTAGCAAGGCCTTGTCACTCGTTTGCCCTTGTACACCAGTTTCATCAGCCACAGTAAAAGAAAAAAAATATCTTTGGTTATTTTTGGACAATTTTAGAGTCCTGTCTCTATTATGCTCTTAGAGAAAAGGCTGAAGATAGGGCAACTGAATGGACCCTTCAAGATGAAACGAGGCAACACTGACTCCAGACTCTGGATGTCCCAACTGGCTTTTTAATATCACAACTGTGTCTTCCGCATCATTTCCACCAATTTCTGATTTTTTTCTTGTCTGGTTCTCTAAATGAGGCAATCTGTCAATGTCATCGTTGGTAATTGACAATTGGACCAAACTTCAGCGGAGCTATATTTTTATATTTTTCAAAATGTTTCTCCACATTATCAGAAACAAGGGGAAAGCATAGGACATGAAAGAAAAAATGTATACAGTGTATAAACTTACCTGAAAATAAAACTTAAATCCATTTAGAAGTGGTGTGGTCCTTACTTTTCAATACCACTGCTAACAAAACACTGCCCATGGCTTGTAAGTTACACTTCAAGTTTGTTTACTTTGTTTTTTGTTCCCCTGCTGCAGCTCAGCCTGCCAGCTGCTGTCAATCAAACGCAGACACAGACACACCCCTCTAGCTTGAGAGGAAAAGTGGTATTTCTTATATTCTTTCTTTTAATAATAACGATTAAAAACACAATTGACAATATACTTAAAACACAGAGACATTATTTCCGTCTTCAAAAAGGAATGACTAAACGTGATATTTGTTGGAATTTAAACAAGAATATAGTGCGTTACAATAGTCAAGACATAAGGGGGCAAAGCAACGGATTCAACTGGAAATCCAATGACTCCTTGCTAAAATCCAGGAAACCTACATACTGATGTAGAAAATAGCAAACTTCAGTTCTATTGTACTTTAACTTAAGAAAAATTTCGAGACATCCAGGCACTGAGCCAAAATTCAGCAGGTTTTACAAATACAGTACACATAACTGGACATCAGATGCAGCAGTTGCTAAGTCATTTTCTGTTGTGTAAAGAACGAAACTCAAGAATAAAACAACACTTTGTGTTTGCAGGTATTGTTGGAAGGAGGTCGGTCACCACTGCCTTTTAATATTGTGACAAACTGCAGCAGCAATAAAAAAATATATATATTTAGTTTTGTTATAGGTTTGAAGCTCACTACTTGGGATGACCATCTGTGTTGGTGACCATGAGTGTAAAGCACTGTCCTTGTCAGGGGTGTTTGGTATGTTAGAAAACCATTTAATGTAACAGTGGCTTCATCTGTCTTTTAAATACTCTGATCAATTTTTAGTTGTCAGATTGAAGATGTTCTTGCATCTGACTTTGCCTTTCAACTCACCTGAAAAAGGTATAAAGTGCAGAGGAGGTGAGCTGTTTATTGGCAATTTTCTTTTCTGGCATTAGTCCTGGAACTAATTGGACTAAATAAATACACTGTGGACTAATTTGATTCAATTGTGTTCGGTGTCTGTCAATATGTCCGCCCTTCAATTGCTTCCCTGACTAAATTCATCTTGTTAGCTTAGTGTCTGTCTCTTCCCTTAGGTCAACTGACTGATGGAGACAGGCAGAAAAGGTGTTTTTAAAATGCAGTAAAATGAGGTGGAATCAGGTATTCCTCTCACGAAGCGGCCGGAATGCAGACACACTCTGTCTCTCTTACAGAGAGACAAACACCTAGACATCCACACACACATATACGCGCACGTAAATACACGTACACACACACACAGTCGTGCAGAAATTGACTCCAATTAGCCGGCTGCTGGTCTCTCTCCTTCCCTCATCAGTGCAGGAGTGAAAGCCTCATCATTAAGAGAGCATGCTTAATGACGGCAGGCCTAACCCTTTCTGATGCAGGCACTCTTTGATATTCTAGAGGTAATCCTACACACCTTCTCTGTGCCTGCCCTATTACACAGTCTCTGCCTTTTCTCCTTGTTCTTTCATTCCTCATCATTTCTTTGAATCTGTGTTGGCTTTATATATGGACATGCAACACACATGAAACATCTTACTGTTGTAACATGTAATTTTTGGAATGATTTCACATTTCTTGAGAAATGGCTGCTTTTATGTTGCTGGGATTTGTTGTCAGGAAAAAAATGAAAAAATAATAAGCAAACATTAACTTTTTATGTTGGAGCTTACCACCAACCTGTGAACACACCACATTCATACACTCCAATGTAGTAAAAGGCTGAAAATAATCTCAGCTATTATTTTATTGTTTAAAAATCTCAAATATCCCACTACAAATGACCCAGAGTCTGATTCAACTGGGCTACACAACGTACGTTTGAAAACACTGTAAGTAAGGTGTAGTTCAAGACCTACCCACTAATGGCTTGTAAACAAAGACCACAGCAACTCACAATAAAGAAAGCAGAGATGTAAAGACAGCGGCGATGTTCATGTCCACAGAACAGCATATATTAAACATAAATGTGTTTTCAAACCTGTGATGTTTACTTTGAATCAAACTCTGGTTTATTTTCCCCCTTAATACAATTTGTTTAGGCAGATTGGAACACAGCAATCATACTTGGCTATAGACCAAAAGAACCACACTGAGACCCCTTAGAGGAACTGATCTTGGTCTGGTGACAAATAATTTCTGGTGTACTTTGTGGTGGGAACATAATTCGACCCAACTACAAGGTGTACTCTGCAAGTTTGAATTAAATGGCTCCTTCGCAAATTAGCAGTCAACAGTTGTTATTATATAGCAATCACAGTCTGATCTTGACTATCAACAACAACAACAAAGTATTTGGCCTTCTTCTTGATATTTGGGCAGACAAGACCTTCTTCCTGTGTTTACATTCCGACCAGAGCAAACCAACTAGGTTCAAAAACACCCAATATTAATTGAAGTTTTGATCTGGTTAATCTGCTAATCCTTTCTGTAATATGCTCAATGTAACATATTCAGAGATTAACTGTGCCAAAAAGTGGGCAGAAACTGGTGGTCACAGCTAAACATCTGCCTATTTTGATAGATTGAATTTGATATTGTAATGCATGACAGTAATTTATTTTCAGCTAACTTTAATTAGAGGTGTCAATTTGTCTGGTTTTCATAAGATGTGTTTCCTTCCTCATTGTAATGAAATTGATGTTGTGTTTGGCCCAAAAAATGACAGACTTGTTTGGCCTATTCAATATATTCAGCTGTGATTTCCATCTTTTTATTCTTTCTTTCAGGATTGGACACTTCATGTTTTTGACCTTGTGCTTTAATAATGACAGAAACAGAAAATAATGACAGAAAGCTTCATTTCTCAAAAAAGACATGTGACACAGGCACACATCCAAATATATGCAGATACACATACACAGAGTACTGGTTCCCCTTGACCTGTTATTGTGCTATTTTCCAGTCTTTGTAACGACCATTCAATTGAACACTCTGCCGCAATTTCTGCCTCTTTTCATACATCATATAATTAGGTCCAATTATTGTTAATAACTTTGGGCAAAAAGCCTTTGTTACCAAGGTCAGTATGGTCTGACAAAGCTTTAAAGCTGCCCTGCCCTCATCTTACTCTCTGCACCATCCAGTTAATTATGTTCCACATGCGCACATGCACACGGCTCTTTCTCTCTCACATTGTCTCTGTCTGTTTCTCTAACTACCTCTCTCTCTCTCTTTCATGCACACACATGCTAAAAACAGTGGGCATTTTAAAGGTCCTTTTCTGCACACTGTCATGGTTGATAAGTTTGAAAGAAGAAACTCTTTGGTCTTCATAACCATGGCAATGAATTATCAACAGAAAAGTGCTGTCTCAGTGGGCTTTTAGGAGGTCGAGTTGAGTGTAAGAAGTGGCTACATACGTGAGGACCTGCTGTCTTTATGTTTTAAGTTTTCATTTGGGATTCACCACTAATAAACTGATTTTCTGATCTTTGGCGATGAAGGTGGTGTGAAATTGACTTTTTCTCATGTTTCGCTCAATCAAGTCTCACTTCAAAAATAAACGGTAAAAATGTGTTTACCGCCAGTAAAGTTGGAAATTTGAAGAACCAATCACTGAAACAGATATCCATGGTAGTGGCTTTCAATGGCTTTATCATAGACCTAAATCATAAACAATGAATGATAATAAATCAAGGGACTACTTTTGCTTTGAAACGATGGTGATTAAACCAAGGAAGATCAAATATGTGTCATGCAAAAAAATGGTGTGAACACTGCCTCACTATGAAATATTAACATAAGAAGTTTGTCAAAGTTTGCAGAAGTTGAAGAAATGGGTTTCATTCTTAATTGGACCTACATGAGGAAAGGTAAAACTTTCCCACTGCAGCTCCGTTATTCCACCTTTTTGCTGGAAAAGGAAAACTAAATGAACAAACTGTCATCTAACTTTACCTTTAGCTCCTCTTTCTTATCTTCTCACCCTTAATGTTGCTATACATCCATGTCATGATTCCGTCTGTGCCACTAAATGCTAATGCTCCTTTAGCCAGAATATTAATTTTAACCTATAAAACTAATTTTCATAAGGATTAGCAAAGTAATGACCTAACCCTCTGAAATCAGAGTGCCCTGTTTCAGACTACTAACACTGCTTCACTGAGCTGCTTAATGTGGCTGGAACACCATTTTCTGTTTCTATTTGAATTGCGGATTGCAGCTTTCAATGGAGGGCCACTAAGACCTTGAGAGTGAGTGGCAGCAAGGATGATTAACACAGCTATGGGGATAGTGAAGGAGACTTACACATGGATACACGCAGGCTCCCTGCTATGGATCAAGACTGGATATGCTCAAATGTTCTTAAGGGATTTACATCCCATAATTGTAACTGCTGCAATGGGTTAGCAGCGTACATGACAGTAGTGTTGGGAGAGTCTCAGAAAACAAAGTAAGAGATGTACCTTTTGTCACTGAGGCTCGAGCAGTTTTACAAAAAAACATGCTATCCCAGCGACAAAAATACAACTGTTGTATTCTCAGAGTGCGTGCAGGTGGAGGTGCCAGATTAGGTGTCTATATCTTAGTTTGTTTAAAATATTAAAGGATAATGGTGTGTCTACAAAGAAAGAGTTTCAGCTGGGTTTTTCAGTCGTCCGACTCATGTGCGTCTGATGGCACAAATGGAACAAAAAAAAAAACATACAGCTGTCTACACAAGCCCCATATCGGCTCATGTTTCATTTGTGCTATGTGCGTATGAGCACAACCCGAAGCGTATTTTGCCAAGACATGGATAACCTCAACTCAATACCGTGCCTGAAAGCATCCTGTGTACACACAAACAGGGGACTGGAGCTGCTGCTGGTGCTCTAATGTGCTGCTCATGCTGAACCTCCTGGAGGTGCATGTGGACATGATGAAAGGCTGGTGCTATGTTAACTTTTAATCATTATTAACAAGTCCCCCCAAGACACCAAAACCAACCATGAATTTATACTATCAAGTATTGTGTGTCGCCACAGCCTGATGTAAACAGGAGCTTATGCCTCTGTGCTATAAGCTTTCGCACATTAAGTAGCCAAACTGTTGCACTGCAGTGACCTTTCTTCATTACAGTGAATATAACTGGAAGAATAACTACACTTGTGTCCATTATAATGAATGCTATCACTCTTTATGTGTATGTAATTGTTTTATGGATGATAATGGAATGCTATGGAATGGATGCATACGCTACATGGTTTTGGCCATACACAATACTTGTTAGTAGGATAAACTAACTGTTGGATTGCTCTTTCATGGGATTTGCTGATATTAAATAGTTACAGTAGCACCCGCCTTAAGGCAGAGAGCGGCACAGAGAAGATTATCCAAGCATCCACGGAAAATAGGCAGTGTTTGAGTCTTGGTGACATAGAGACTTTTCGCAGGGTCTGTCATAGAATATGTCACAGAATGTACAAATGTCTTCATCATCTGGCTCCTGAATACCTCTGTGATCTTCTCCACATTCACTCCTCAGACAATGGACTCCTTGCCATGCCTCACACCAGGCTGTACTCTGTGGGGGACAGAGCCTTCAGTGCTGCAGCTCCTCAGCTCTAGAAAGCTCTCCCTCAATCCACAATGCTGGGTTCATATCCGTCTTGGTGGACTGAAGACACATCTGTTTAGCCAAGCTTTTCATTTACTCACCTTTTTTGCGTATGTAAAGTGTCCTTGGATTACAAGAAAGGTGCTTAAAGTTGAAGATGTGCATTGTCAGGATATCTTGCTATAGGTCAATAATTCGCTATTAGCTATCAGCAATTTGGTTTCACTGCTCACCAAAGTTGAACTTGATGATATAAATGCTGGTGTAATTGTTAAAAATAGCACATTTCAAGCTCGCCCTCAACACCATTAATACAGGCTCTCAAATATTATTGGAAAGGTCACAGTTCTGACAAGGTTAGTACATGAAGACTGAAAGAACTGGAAATAATTTATAATATGAAAACATTTGATTGTCCAAGTGCAACCAAAGGTATCACAACATAAGTAGTTATGTTGTTCATTGCTTTAGATGAATTTAATAAGAGCTGATCAGCAAACATGTCCACCCAGTTTTCAGTAACTCACATTAGTTAGATGATGGACACTTGAGTTTCCTTGGAAATAGTAGTTTACACAAAATAATATTCATCACACGACCAAGGCATGAAACCTTGGTCACCTGGTAACCTGGTGTATGGGGGGAGGGGTACCCCCGACAAGATGGTTTTTGATGTCAAAGGTGAATGTCCTTGTTGATCTTCCTCCTTCCATCTTGGGATTCCTGGTTGATGACTTTGACCCCTTCCCAGTCAATGTATCGATCTGCTTTCCACCCCTGACTTTTGCACAAGTAGTACCTGTTCTCCATTGATCACAGTTTTAGTCCCACAAGATCCCTGCTCTTGTATCTGCATGTGTTGCCTAGAAAAGTACAGGCCTCAGTGGTCCACACATACAAACACAGCCATAATCCAGCAAGTCTACACACTTTGCTTTCTTCCTAAGAGTGGCATTGTCCAACCCATCCAAGCCTCCCACAGGGGAGCAAACAGTGATTAAAAAACTGAGGGACAATAAACTTCAAGTGAGTTTTCTCATATTTGCTAAAGAACACAGACAAAAGCCTTCCTCTCATAAAGCCACCATACACCTACTCGCTGCTTTTCAATTCCCCGTATGTTTTGTGATTTGTATTCACAACCAAATGCCAGCACTTGTGAGTGTGTGTTTATCTGTCTGAAGTTGAGGCCTTCCCAAATGTTGATGTTAATAGTTGTTTTCAGAGGCTGAATGTCCCCCTCGGTGAATGTTATCTGTTTCTCTGGCTCGTTCTCCCTCCAATGGCGCAGTGCAGATTAGTTAGCTTCTACCAGTTGGTACAGTCTGGGGCTCCAAACGTTCACTTAATGAATTGGCAGTCATCTATGTGTGCGTATGTGTGCGTATGAGTGTGTGTGTGCGAGAGAGAGAGAAAGAGAGCAAGAGCGAGGGAGGCCAGTGAGACGCTAAATTAATAGCAGTCATCTTTACATGCTTCCCTCTGCTAGCTAAGCCTGCTAATGAACAGACTTGGACGCCTGCGGTTAGTATCACACACAAACACACAGAAGCACACAAACACACTGATGCACACAGAGAGGTTTCAAAAATGCCTGTGGATTTGATTATGACACAAACACAAGCACACACACACACTTAGACACAAAAAGAGCTGAAACGGGAATGCAACTCTTGACATTCATCGAAAACAGTTCCAGCATGTAGGGCAGTCTTTTAGGTCTGTGCGGTTCGTTTCACCACTCTAGCCCTGTTTATCTCTCTTCCGCTTTTCTGTCTGGAAGCTTAAAAGGAGTCACTACACACTCATCCTCACACACACACTCATACACAGGGGTGCTGGGAGCATGAGGCAAGCACGACAGGTACCGTGGTGGTGATCAGGGGGGACAACTTCACACATTCCCATTCACACTCAAATTTGCCAGCACACAAACACACAGCACAACACACACCTACGCAAATACATGGGCAGGCACAAAGTGTTAAGATAGGGCAAGGGGATGCCTCTGGGGTGCTACAGTTTCTGTAGAGGAGCAAAGGGACCCCCCAGCTGCTGCTTGCCATTTCCTCGCTGTCATCCCAACGGGCCAAGTGTGTGTGTCTGTCTGTGTGTAGAAGCAAGATTGCAGAGCTTTCACAGTGGGGTGAAGTGAGCCAAGTTTGTGTGTTTGCATGTGTGTGTGTGCGTGTCGTCCCATTGGGTGAGACTGAAGCCAACTCCAGGAAATGGATTGGCATGGAAGACCTCGCCAGGGATTCTGGGGTGAAGATGAAAGAGTTCCTTCACACACACAGAAACTCTCTCTTTTTCTTTTTCTCTTTCTGTCCTTCCTTTTTCTCTCTCTGCTTCTGGATGCACTCTTTATCTCCGCCACTTGGGTTTCAGTAACACATGTTCAAATGCAAACACAAGCCTTCACGACCACGCACATGTCCACACAGATGCACAGACAACAAACCTAAAAAATATCCATTTGCAAAAGGAAATATAATGTACTCATCAAATAAACACAATATGTACCTTGTAATAATTACTGAAATGGTCTTAAGTACGAAATGGAAGTCTCTTGAGCACTCACTGAGACATAATTTCAGTAGAGGAAACATGAACTATTAAGAAAAAAAAAAGCATTACAAATCTTTTTTAGGAGTATTCAGCATGTTACATGTGTGCTGTTTTTACTTATACATCAGTAATACTGCAGTATGAACACAAAAAATAAATTATTTACCGAGCATATTTTTTGACAGATCAAAGGAAGAGTTCAACACATTGGGAAATGTTCTTCTTTTGCTTTCTTTCCCAGAATAAGTTTGGTATCAACCTGTTTTCAGTGGATTCAGGGATAATTTCGGTTTATTTCAACCTTCCCGTAAATGTGGCCACTGTGGCTCTATGGGTCATGCTAACTGTGCACTCGCCAACTCCGTTATAGAGATTTGGAGAAACCTGAATATCCTTTAAGCACAGAGCTGGAGACTCTGTTTCACCTAGCTTAGCGTAAAGACTAGAGATAGAGGAAACAGCCAGCATTGTTCACTATTCAAAAATGATCCTATATCTCCAAAGCTATCTTAAAAGAATAGTTAGATATTTTATGAAAGATGCTGACTCTCTTTTCTGCAGGGTTAGATGAGGTGATTAGCTTAGCTTAACTCTTAGCCATCACATTCACCCATCACATCTTCTGTATTTAATACATGTAGGTATTTAGTATTTAGTTCAGTACTAGCTAACAGCCAAGAAGACACAGTATTTAAAGCAACTTTGGAGATACCGGACATCATATTTCTCTTTTGGTAGAGCTAGCTGCTTCCCTCTACCCACAGCCCTTGTGCTAAGGTAACACATAGTCTATCCACTGAGCACACCTAACTCCTGGTAAGACAAACAAGCTGACTGCCAAAATGTCTAAGTAATGGAGCCTTCCTGCAACTGGTAACTGCAATGAAACAGCAATTGTTTTACTGTAAAAAGTATTAACTTTATTGTAACGGATTACCACATAATGTGTCCAACACTGATCAGCACAATATGCTACCAATGCTGGCAATCTCATTGTTACACTAATTAACGTAAATTCTGTGAGTAACTAACAAAATTAAACTTGGCTGTTGTCAAGTTTGTGTGCTCCCTGCAAGCCGATGTCTTCGTAGCCAAAGATCATTAGTGAGGAAAGGTAAATCACTCTACTGTATAATCAGAGAGGACTGAGTGTTCTGTGGTTTCCACAACACAAATGAGTGAAGCAGTGCTCACAATCTTCTCTAGTAAAACAATCAGCTGATCACGTCACGTCAATTTTAGGAGTTGCATTCTTCCAGTTAAACTTTCATTCATATGTAGTGTAGTGTTAACAGCAACTGTTATTTCAGTGGATACATATTTAATCAACATTTCATATCTTCTGCTGCTATGAATATTTATTCTACTATGTATACAGAGCATCTCGGGCAAAAAAAATGTCTTTTGCGATGAATTATATTTTTATCTTATTTTCAAGTTGTAGCTACAGGCATCAACATTAATTAGACTGCCAATCAAAATTGTTTGTGTGCTTTGAGCATGCAGATTTCAGCTGCCTCTATTGAGTTGTAGTTATTTATAAGTTTAATTTCTTTAAACATTGAACACTAAACCCAGAAAGGGATTTTGATGGATTCAGAATTGAATCCAGTATTTGTATTTGTATTTATATTTGTTGAGGCAGCAAAATTACTTATATTTGTATTTGTATTCGAATTAAAGTGGAAATAGGTGTAAAAATACAGTTTTTGTTTGTATTACGCTTTTCATTTTTGGATATTAAAGTGTTAAAATAAGTGTTTATGAATAAACTATCATGACGGAGGTCCCCACACCGGGTCTATGAACTCAGTCTCCCAGATCATAGACAACTGCACTGACTACTGAGCTAAAACCAAGTGCTTCGCAAATGTGCAGGCAGACCTCTACTTATTTATACAGCCATAACACATAAACAGCACACCGTGTAGGGAAGAACTTCAAAGGCAATTCTTGCTTTGCACTTTTCATTTATTGCCTATTTTTACAACCTAACTTTGTGGAAAGGAGAAGTGGAACAACAGGTTATGGGGAGTCCCTTGAAAGCACTTTGCTTGTGTCAGTAGTTCAGCTTTATCTCTGGGGAACACCCCTAACTCTGGGAGTGATGTCCAAATAAGGAAATGTGCATCATGTAGCAGGTGGATGTGACTCTCCTCATTGAGACCTGTTGATAGACGTAACAGCGGAGCAGAGGAGAGAGCCTGAGATAGCGATGTAACCGACCTGCACACTGGTATTTAACATGTTTTTTTTCTTCCCAAAATCAAATAATTTTAAAAATATTTGTAGGAAATAAAAAAAACAAACACTGTTTGTGCCTTGCCAAATAACGTATTTGTATTTGGGCACACCCCTAGCATACAGTATGTTTAATGTTTAAGAAAAGAGATGCATTGATGTTATTTCTGAAAAAAATGACTTTGCCCCTCATATTTTGTCTGTGACCCTAAATAATTTAACTAAACTCAAACTTTAAAATAAATGTAATCATAGAGCCCTATATCTCGCAAAATGTTTAACTATTCAGTATGTATGTATGTAATTCATGATTATTTTTTATGTATGTATGAACAACTATATTTATGTGCTGTAGTTTCAGGAACTTTTTACACACATGACAAAATGCCACTGTTTGTAGCGGCACCTGTTCTGGTCTTGTCCCACACTAGAAGTTGCAATGATGGGAGTGTAATTACATAAAATTTAGCAACTAGGAACATGCAATTAAGATTTTTGTATTGAGCTAGTGTAATTTAAAAAAAAAAACAACAACATTCAAACCCTGATGGGAAAGGAATGTTTGTGGATGTTTATCTGCTACAAAAAGCAGGTGTGAGTATTTTGGGAAAAGGGAGGGGTATGCTAGTCAAAATCTTTTGCAGTAGTTTTTTTCTATGCTCCTCTAAATGACATGTTTTGATATAGCTGGATAGAGCTGTTTGCATATCAGATACCGAGACACACGCTGGGAGCAACATTCAGTCATGAGATTTGTGTGTGGGCGTGTGCATGTGTGTTCTAGTGTGTACAAAAGTTGTGATGTGTTTGTCTGTGTTGCTTTTTCTCCATGATTGACATGTAAAAAGCCACTGATTATCTTTTAGATAATTACCACTGTTGAGTGGGGAATGTTCAGTTCTTTGATTGGGCGACAGAAATGGAATAAGCACTGAACTGTATTTTGCTTTTCTTTCTCTCCATCCTCTTCTCCTGTTTTCATTTACATTTATATTTACAGTGCATTTATGACACTTTGGTAGGCGTGATTATCCAGAGCAACTGATAATACTCTACAAACTTCATAACTATCATCAGACCTGGTTTATGTAATTTTAAAATCATTTCTGCAGACAAGCATTTGAATGTTTAAAGTATGTGTAATTGGTCTGGAAAAAACACTTCTGTGAAACCTGTAATCGTAATCACAAGATGTCACAAACTACTGCCACATAATACTGCAAGGTGTTCACACAAACACGTGGACATGTGACAATAGCACGTAACAAACTTGTCTCCTATAACTATATTTCTATACTGCAAAGTAGTTTTGCCAAATACGTTTTGGAGGATATATAATTGCTGCCTTGATTATATTTGCAAGCAATATTTTTTTCCAGGAAATGTTAAATTCTTATACTGCACAGACTTCATATGGGAGTTGGCTGTGTTGGATGTTGGGCATACCAAGCACTGGACGTCGACACCGGAGACCACGGTTTGCTTGATGTGTAAATAGGCAGCTGTTTGCTAACACGTTCCCATATGTCATGCAGTGATTATACTGTATGTCAATGTTGTTCACAGCCAGTGGCACTGTCCCATAGTGACCAAAAATAAAAGAGGAAAAAAAAAATCAATTATTGCAGGTTTAAGGAAGAGGGAGTTCAGGGGGAGATCATGGTTTTGGTTAATTAATAAAAAAAACAACAAAAAAACAGAGCTTGTTTTGTGCTTCAAGTCAGTATTTTTTTTCAGTATTTTACAAAGACCATGATCTTTCCCTAACCTCAAGTGATTTGAGTCACCTAAACATTAATGCATAAAAACATTAGTCATGCTTCCAGCTGATATTAGATATGTGCAACATGGACATTTTGCAACGTTGCAGATATCTTCATTAAAAACATTACCTCATGTTGATAAAAAACGTCATCCAGGCAGCATTACATTTCTTTCAAAATGTATTTGCTGTTGCAAAAGTAGTGGTATATAAATTAAATATTTAGGAGACAGGGTTGCTGGTAAATATATGTCCAATTTTTATGTTGTGCTTACTCTCTTTCGAGTTTATTATTATTATTATTATTATTATTATTATTATTATTATTATTATTATTATTATTATTATTATTATTTTTATAACACCTCCTTACTTGGCATAATCTCCCGTTCCCTCTCTTCATTCTATGTTCTTTTGTAGTCATACATACTCTCTAACCTTGTAACTCTGTAACCCCCCCATGCATAGACACACACACACACAGTCCATCTCTTGAGGCCAGGCTGACAGAGGCAGAAACTAGTGCAGATGGCTTATTTGGGGCCTGTGGCATGAAAGTGGTGAAAGATGCAACTGTTAGCAGGCGAGCATGCATGTTGATGTGTGTGTGTGTGTGTGTGTGTATGTGTGTACTGTATGTAGGGGGGGAGCGTAACATGCAAAGAATGTGTCCAATTGTAAATGTTTATCAGGCTCACACGAGTTGATGAAAAACTCACATGCAATTTCTGAATGTTATTAGGTGCTCCTCCTCAGAGACTTGCTTTGTGTGTGTGTGTCCTCTCTCCATTTATTTGTGGATAACATTAAGGAGAACTATGTGCTGTTCAGGCTGTCCAAACCCATAAGACCAAGACAGTGTGTGCATGTACAACAGGAAGTACTGTAGTGAAAGCATGTATCAGTGCAACAATGGTGTGTTGTCATCTCTAATATTTTAACAGTTGTACAATGCAATACACAAAGGAAATGGAGAAGCTGCTCAAAATTGGAAAGAAATTAAATTCATTACAGGTGGTGAGACAGCTACAGACAGATCCAGGAAAACAAACAAACCAACAAACAAAGAGTACTGAATCTTTGGGATTTATTTTTTTTTTTTTTGCTTTCTCTTGTAAAGCTGAATATTCTATATTTGCAGTTTATTTATGTCTGTTGGCACATATGTTGTATCATTTGCTGTTAGTATAGACTTTTGTATGCTAATTAAAAAAAAACAGTATGACAGTTAACAGTTTCATTGTGTTGTATGTAGTATCAAATTTGGACGCAGCTTTAGTTTGACTCTAATTATAAATCTCCAGCCAATGTAGGCTACAGTATTGTTTAGACACTGAGTGGTACCAACTTACCATGTTATAATGATAAAAGTTTGTTTTAATGAGATATGTTCATTTAGTGAAATAACAAGAAAGTTTTGTGATATAACAAGATGAAGTAGTATGTTGTTACCACAATATAATTTGGTATGTAGTAATAACCAGAAAATATCTCAGAATAACATGAGAAATATCTTGTTATAACAAGCAACTGGACACATTTTTTTGTCATGGTGGCATACTTAAGAGTTTCACAAACCAGCCTGCTCTATTACTTTGAGCATAGGTTTGACATGCCAGCATGGATGGACAAGCTGACTGAAGTTATAGGCTGTTGGGCCAGTTCACTGCTGGGGGTCAACAGTCCTCTTAACACCACTGAGAGGATAATAAACATTTCATGACTATCATGCATTGTAGGTAAATTCATTACATCTCATTGGTCCATCCTATGTTTTCACACTATTCCCTTCTTTCTTACATATGATGCTTATGGATCAAGACTAGAGAGATCTTGTCAGTAGTATAACTATAAATTGATGGTAAATGTTCATATTTTGGATTGACTGTTTATAATCCCAAATGATTTAACAGGTTTAGTTTAGCAGAATTACAAATCATGTTTGAATAAGAGCAGATTACCTGTCAGACCTACAGTATTGCAGTGACACTGTGGAAACGCAGCTTCAACTAGCAATCGTCTGACTACACTTATGAATTGCTGACCAGCTGCTGAGACTCCTGGTAGCATAGTACAATAATCTGCAATGTATCCGCCATTAAAACTGCTCTCTGCAACTGACACCCATGAGACTGCTCAATGCTGCTGGCATTCATACTCTGTGTCTGCTTGGCCTTGTTCAGAAACATCAACAGTGACTTTTATGATTATAGAAAGGAGTATCTACCATCTCAGACCTCATAGAAAATTACAGCACTACTCACAACATATTTGATTGCGGTTTACATTTGGTAGGAAATGTGTGTCACAGATAAACAATTGCCCCTATTGCAGTTATAAACTTAATGCCTTTTGTTTTTGCTGCATTTTTCCAAACATAACAGTAGGTTTTGTATATGGAAACATGCCTTAGGTATTATTTTGCCCAAACAATACCTTTTGGAGGCATAGGAAACAGTAATCTGCTTAAAAGTGATTGTGTGGTCTGCATGCTTTGCATAAATCCAACATGTGCTTGTCATGCTGTTTGGTAATTATACTAATATTAATGAATATTAATGAATGACATTTTAAAGGAAGTTCAAGAGAAGCTGGTTTTAAATCTGTTTCTGCTTCCTGTGGTTCTGCATGGTTGTATTACAAAACAGATGGCCACAAGACAAAAACTGCAGACAGATGTGGGTGGTGGTCTAGACATACTGTAGAGTGACAGCTCTATCATCTGTTGTGCTGTGAAACCCCATTAAGTGAGTTACCCAAATAATGTGAGAATATTGCTTCTTTATAAGCAACTTTCTTGTCTTGCAGTGAGCATCTATATATTATTCATTATACACAGCACTTCCGAGGCACTATTTTGATCTCAGCCATCTTGGTGAGCATGATAGAGGTAGGGTTGGGTTTTAGAGGAGTTTTCATCTGCAAAGTGATGACAAAAATCTTGCCTCAAATTGTTCATTTTAAATTGCTTAACCCTTTCACTCTAGTGGTTGTATTCACTGGAAACAATACAAGAAGCAAAAGTAGACTTAAAGAATAGTCTATCTCTGTTATAGTGTAAATTCACTCATCATGGACTTACTGTACATTTGCCAATGTTAGGCTTGTGTTTGGGGCTGTTGAGGTTAGGGTAAGAATCTCCCATTTCTAACAGTTGTGGGATCGACAAGAATGCACAACTTACAGACTCACTGCAACTGACCCTTTAGCTTAGAAAGTGAATACAGTACATGCTCTTAAATGGATTAAAAGTGTTTTGTTTGTCAATTTTGTGAATGTTAAATAGAGTCACAGAGTGAAGTGTGTATTCTCAGTTGGACTGGCAGTACTATCATCTCTGGGCGTTTGTGCCTTGTCAAAGCAGAAAGTGGCATAGTGAAATTTATTGGTGAATTGTTGCTAAATTGGTGGTTGCTGGAGAGGTTTATTTTGGCAGTTATATAAAATTGGATGCTGTGACACAGGATGGTACATAGCTAATATGATAGCTTTCACTATTTTTGGATTTTCCAGCTCTCATTTCCCTCAAAACTCAGCACTGTCAAGATTTGCAATTGGACAATGGTGCAGATTTGCATTTCAAAGTTCACCACACTTTAATTCTACACAAAAGCCCTGCACTGATTAAATTCTTGCCTCAACAGGCAAATCCACTGATTGTTGTGATTCCATCAAATTCAACTGATTACAGTCTGGAATTTTGCTATTATAAATGCTAGTGTGACTGTCTTCTTAGGCTATGTGCCATCCTTTTTGACACATCATAATTTATAAAAAATACATATTCCCCTCTGCCTCACTCTGTCTGTGTATCTCATGTTCCTCTCTTGTCATCAGGAATGTCTTTGTAACCAGATGTTCAACTCTGTAATTGTATAACCCATGGCAGGATAATCCAGGCAGATCACAGCCTGAGTCCCTCCTCTCTTTTCTCCCCACATCACCACACTCATCTCTTTACTCAGGTGGGATCAATGCACTTAATTAAATCACTTCTAAATAAGGTTCAAAATAGAATTTTCATCTAATGAGTTCATCCAAAACGGAATGCTTACCATGTTCTGTCCACATGAAAGAATAAATTGTAACCCTGTTTAGGATTCATTCCTGTTTAGGAGAGATTTACACCTGATATTCAAAAGTAGTAGCTAATTGTGTGTTCTGGCTGTATTTAACCACACTAATGCTATGTGATACACAGATCAAAATAAAGAATATTTAATTACTGAAAAATTTTAGTGTGTGGTCTACAGGAACATTGTACTTTATTTGACTGATAAAACCCAGCAACTGTCAAGTTAAACACCCAATGTTAAAACATCTCACCGACCATATCTAAAACTGGAAAATATAACTAAATAGTAAGTGGACAAGGAAGTGTTTGATGGTAGTTTAGTGGAAATTACCCTACCACTATGGTGATGACTCTGCAGCAATAGCAGGCAACTGTGCATTCATGTTACAATCATTGCTACCAATGGTTGGTTGTAACACACAGTGTATGGGACTGACTGGTCAAGCGCAGCTGTATTTAATGAAACACTGATTAAAAGTCTCAAATGAGAGCATGCCACTAAACTTTTATTCACAACAAACATCTTGACTGCTGATAGCAAATAAGCTAATAACATTAACAATGTCTCTGTTTCATTGAGGTACCAGCAATCTGCATAATACCAGGCTGTGTCTTAAATCATCCCCTCATTCACGCATTCACTACTCCCTACATAATAGACCCTCAATAGTTTACCCGATAGTGCAGTAAATTGAGATTTTTGACACATACTAATCATCATAATTTTGTCACATATATAAAATGTGACACTGCATTGTGGGATTGTTAGTAGAAAGTAGTGTCCATGCCACAGACATTACCTGTTTCATTCCATTGTGGAATTTTTGAGGGCACTATATAGTGGATACATTTACACACTCAGAATTCAGACATTCAAATAAAATGGCAGACATTAAATATAGTGCACTATATATAAAAAAAGGGGTGATTTTGGACACATCCCCAGAGCCCTGGCACACCTGAATGTAGCCATTATTATGTTATTAGTTACACCTGTGTTTAAGCAGAATGTGTGCTGTTAGGAAGGTCCACCATTATATTCATGTCATATCATAGTAACCGTAATTACAAGTGTCCAACTTGTAAATAGCATTCAACGTCATCAGCATCCAAGTTGTAATTACTCCTGGGAACCTCTGTTTTCTGAAAGCCAAAGACTCATATTCAATATAATTGAACCCACAGTTCATGGATATGGTGTTATATTGTCAATACACAGTATTGTAATCTTTACACCACCAACTCTTTAATCACACAACAGTCGTCGTGGGAATCTTTCCCATCTCTATCATCCATACCATATGACTTAAGCATAGCATTAAACTGGCGAGCATGGTCTCATATTGGGAAGCACAGATACATCAAGATGAATAAAACAAGACATTCCATGTTTGTATATGCTCTAAATAGGCCCATTTTTATTTTGTCTTGTAGTGTTTGTCACATCAGCAGCTGATGGGGGTCAACATTGACCTTGGCTGTTCCTTACCAGTGCAGCTCCTATGAAAGATCCATATGAAAAGCACTCAATTGAATGGAACTTATAGGATGATTCTGTCTTTTTTCAACCTGCTGAGTCCTTGTTACCCTGAATCTCTATAACCTGTGCAAAATCAGCATGATGCATAGAGCCACAATTGCCACATTATCGGCAAATATGCCAGGTTGAAATAAACTGGAATTATCCTTCAAAGGAGTCATTGTGCTTATGTCGTCACAGTAGAATACAATTTTCACTTCACAGAGCCTCATAAGTAACTGCACTCAGATCCAGCAGGTGAATACAGATCAACACTAAACACACATCATAGCAGCAGAAAAATTGTTTGTCTAAACCTTTCTCTGTGTTGGATTATATATTTATTAAAAAAAACAAAACAACAACAAACAAATAAAATCTAACTTTCTTAACCTGCCTCTCTTGCAGATCTGCTTTTTGTTTTTTTTTGTTTGGCCTTTTACGTCTGACAACAGAGAGAAATGACCCTAACAACATTTTTATTTGGTAAGTACTGTATGACACACATTCATGTACTTTGGATAACACCCATTCACACAAACATACCCGTACCAAGTGTAACAAGAAGAGTTTTGCTGAAACACACACACACATCCACACACACCTGTTGTGACCATTAATGATTTCCTTCATTACTGTCAGTAGAGACCGTTAGTAGGGAGAGTATTTGCGTGGTTGTTGGGATTTGTCGGTCTATTTGTCGGTGTGGGTTTATATTTGTACGTGTGAACAATAATTAAAAAAGAAAAAAAAAAAGAAAGAAAAAAAACTATCCACAAAGCAGCAGACGTATATTTGACATAATTTTCACGGACATACAGGCTCACACTCACATTGCGGGCACTCAATACAAGCAGTCCCACACAGAGGAGTTTGATGTGGTGCACAAACCCACAAACACACAAGCACACACAGCATACTGACAGTGCCAGCTCGTGACATTTCTGAGCATGCCATCGGGACGAGTGGTTGAGGGTTGGCGGAGGGCTAAGTGTCTGTCTGTAGGCCTGAGATAACGGCTGTCACCTCCCCGAGTCCTCTCGTTCACACACACACACACACATATTAAGATACACACAAAATACACTTTCTCTCTCCTTTTTCTCACACCAGTCCACAATTAAACCATCCATCCGCTGTGACAGTGAATGCTAGTCAGCCGACCATTCAGCAGCGCTCGATATCAATAGAGTCCCTCAGTCTCTCTCTGTTGCGCTCTATTGTTGCTTTGTCGAGAAGGGAATGGCTTTAACAGTTGGTAGAACTACATGGCCTGTGAATAGAAGTGGCTTATGGCTGTGTTTTTGCATTGTGCTGCTCTCCTGCCTTTCAGCCCTGAGATCTTTAAAAGTGCTGCGATTATGGCAAGAGCGGTGATGAAGCATTGTTTTCAGGCTATCAACTTTGGCACATGCAGTGTGCGGATTGTCTTTCCTATGTGCACTCGCAGTGTACCTCATTGTGTTGTGGCTCATTGTGCTGTGATGTGTGTGTGTGTGTGTGTGTGTGTGTGTGTGTGTGTGTAGTTAAGAGTCGAAACAAGAGGAGGGGAGATAAGGCAGTCGGGAGATGTGGTGCAACGGCAATACACAAGTCTTTTCACAGAGACAGCAGATGCACAGCTGCCACCTTTCACTAACGTACTCACCCTTTTCTGTCTCAGGTAATCACTTTTTCTCATTCAAGCATGAGCAAAGACACGGCACGGAGAGAGAGGGAGTGTGAGAGTGAGAGAGAGAATGAACCACTGAAAGAATAATACCAATTTCTGGGCTCCATTGATTTCGACAAATGGCTACACATCATGGCATGGATGGTACAATAGGGACAATTTCCAACAGAATAAATGCAGAGCAGTTTTGTTTTAGATCTGCTGGGGAAATAAAGTGTGTGTGTGTGTGTGTGTGTGTGTGTGTGGTGTATTTGTGCGTCTAAATATGGGGTCTGAGTCCAAAAAGAACAGTGACACACTTAATCAGCAAAAACTGCAACTCTCTCTCTCTCTCACTCTGTGTGTGTGTGTGTGTGTGTGTGTGTGTGTGTGTGTATGTGCGCGCGCATGTGTGTGTATGTGTGTGCGCCTCTGCATTACCAAGCAGGCCCATTTGTCAGTGCAGATTATAATTAAGGGGTGGGGGGTGGGGGGGGGGTGGGGTAGATCAAGAGCAAGGCAACCCAGAAACAATCAGACTTTCATTTAGGGTGTGTGTGTGTGTGTTTACATATGTGTGTGTACGTGTGTGTGTGTGTGAGATTGCATGCATGCTAACATATGTGGTGACATCCAGTAAGAATCCATTTTGAAGCCAAGGCCACTCTCTCTCTTTCTCTCTGACACCCAACTTGCAATCAGTGATCCCTCCGCAGGCACGTTCTCTTCCCCACCATCCCTCCTCCGTCGCTCTCTTATTCATCCACATCCCGTCCGTCCTTATCATTCATCCCTCCACTCCGCCCTATTTCATTCTGACTTCCTTAGCTCTACCAATACAGAGCTGTCTAAGAACTCTCAGGTGGTTCAAGTCCATTACTTTGGGAGATAGAAAAACACTGCTGAGGTGTTCTGATTGAGGCCTATTAAAATTCATAAGCTGTGGAATAAGGCCAGAGATAAAAAAAAAAAAAAAGAAAAAAAAAAAAAGCTGCTGTACGGATGAAGGGCGGAGTGGTGTATATGGATGTACATGTGTGTATGTGTGTGAATTTGTCAAGTGTTTACGAAGAAAGAGGGGAGGTGAGTAAAGAGAGTGAGAGTGATAAATGCTCAGTGATCCCATGAGCCTTTTACCTCTTTAAATTATCTCCATGCTTTTCTCCTCTTTTCTTGTCCTCTTAGTATTTCTCTTCTTCCCTTCAGTTTGACAAAACTGCATATGTATCCTCACACCCTGCTTGAATCTATTGTCCATGTTTTCCCTTCTTTTTCATCCTTCCTCCATGCGTGCACACACATTATTACATACTGCGAAGCACTTTCTGTAGGCAGCTATCTTCCTTTTTTTTAGCTAGTTGCTCCTGATAAAAAGAATATTCCCCACTGGTTTTTTATGGTTATGAAGGCACTTACAGAAGATTATCAGACACACGCATTTATACACACACACACAAACACACACAAAACCACCTGCTACTTTCTGTTTCTCTATCTCCCTGCCTTTTTTGTAAAACACACACACACACATACGGAGTACATTAAGAGTGTGTGGATCGATTGAGGGCAGAGGTCGTTAGAGAACGCGCTCTGACTGGTGAAACTCAGATTTCACTGGGAGACAGAGACTAGCTTAGAGCTAGTCATCTCCTTCACCTCTCTTCATTCTTCTTCCTCTTCCTTGTTCTCCTCCTCCCCTACAACAGACTCAGCCCAGCAGCCGCCTGGGATAGATTATCACAAAGACTGTAAAGAGCGAAAGAATGAAAGCAGAGAGAAAATGCCTTCACTTGGCTGGCAAAAGCAAAGCTAAACAACAAAACAAAAACAAGTGGTGACAGCGGTGTAGCAGTGCAGTGCCAGCTGGCTCTTTTTAAGATAACACCAGCCTTGTTAGAGTAGGCACACCTGTTCTTTTACCATAAAAGATGACAATATGACTGCATGGTTACATATTTTAACCCTAGATCCGCGAACACAGACAGACTCCCTTGATAGGTCTGTCAAGGTGTGACTGCTAATCTCTATTGATTGGTAAAATCAAAACTTGCACATTGAATTGTATGGAAGCTGTCACTATTTTAAACAAACAGCAATGATCAAATTCCTCATGGATTAGAAAATGTGAACTAGTACGCAGACATGTAAGGATCGCTGGCCAAGCATGTAACTGAAATGCTGTAGTTGTAGGCAACAGCAATAGTTGTGTATATATGAGCAAGAAAGCTGCTTTGCTGGAAATAGAAGTATAGGTATATACAGACGGGTGACAAATTAAAGGAAAAGCCAATATAAAGTGTCTTAGTAAGGTGTTGGGCCACCACAAGCCACCAGAACAGCTTCAGTACGCCTTGGCATTGATTCAACAAGTCTCTGAACTCTACTGGAGGGATAAACACCATTCTTCCAAAAGATATTCCCTCATTTGGTGTTTTGATGATGGTGGTGGAGAGCGCTGTCTACCATGTCAGTCCAAAACCTCCCATAAGTGTTCAATTGGGTTGAGATCTGGAGACTGTGAAGGTCATAGCATATGATTCACGTCATTTTCATACTCATCAAAGCATTCAGTGACCCCTCGTGTCCTGTGGATGGAGGCATTGTCATCCTGGAAGAGACCACTGCCATCAGGATAGAAATGTTTCATCATAGGATAAAGGTGATCACTCAGAACAACTTCGTATTGATTTGCAGTGACCCTTCCCTCTAAGGGGACAAGGGGACCTAAACCATGCCAGCAAAATGCCCCCCACAGCATAACAGAGCCACCAGATCCCCTCACTGTAAGGGTCAAGCATTCAGACTTGTACAAGTTTTTCCTTTCATTTGTCTGTAGGTTTTTTTTAATTTTACTCTGAGTCTAAACAAACATATACTACAAGTAATCACAGAAATTAACCCCCTGGATTAGCTATTGTAGCTAACTGCATATGACCAACTTCTGAGGCAACTTGCTGGCTACAGTGTACAGCCAATTTAGTAACTGTCACTCTAGATTTGGGGATTTTTTTTTTAGAGATATTTGTTCAAAAAAGAGCTTAGCAACAAATCAAGTGATGTTTTGGCCAGAACTTAAGAGTTGCCAGTATTTCTCAATGAATGTGCTCTTACGTGGTAATGGCTCTCCAGACTGAATGTTCAGTGAATTGAGTAGAGCAGCAGCATATTCAGTTGACCAATGATCAACCTGACACAAAAGAAATGTGAATCATCTATTTAAGTTTATTTATTTTTTCTCAAAATACACAGAGTTTACAAGAGTTAGTTTATTCCAGTGTCTGGAATCAAAAGTATTTCAAGTTTTAGAAGTACATTTAGATGCGTATTGATGGGATGATACGGTAGCAATTTGGACAAATAATAATAGCAAATGATAAAGCCAGTTAGTTAAGTTTAGTTTGGCTTTTTCTGACTTTCGTATAAACAGGATGTAAATAGTTAAATTATGACCTCATGGATATGCATTTGACTTAATCTATCATCTGCGACTTCAGGAGGGCTTTTGTGACTTTCCATTGAAAATAGTTGGCGACACTGCTTCTGGCAATCAGCAGCAGCCCACAGCCTGACACATTTAAACAAATCTTTGTGTGCAGATAAATAAGCAGCTAGTTTGGTTACAGTATAGTGTGCTACATACTGAATATAGTGCTATGGAATTAAATCATTTGTTGTTCATAAAGCTGAGTATAAGCTACTTCATTTCCTGTAAATTAACTTCTGTTTCAGTTGTGCTCAGTGGGAAAGTTTGAATCCCATGAAAGGGAATGATGTAAGTCTCTATATGCAATCTTCATACTGTGCGTTAGCTATATTTTGTTCCTCTCCCTGCTGCCTAACATTATACAGACTGTTGACATGCACTACAGTTGGTCCCTTTTGTTTGATTGACTACCCAATCACGTACTCAAATCAAGTATTCCCTTTTTTTGTTGGTCTTTTTCTCTCTTCATCCCCTCCTCCTTGCCAAAGCCTGTCACCCCTCCCCTTGTCCCTCTACAGCATAGGGATCACGCCATCTGGGTTTGACACACACATTTGTTTAGTTCCCATCGTGCTAAGTGGATTCATGTGGAATAAAGATTGCCTGTAATATATCGAAAGGGAGTGTGATGCGTAGGGGGAGGTAAGTCGAGGGAAAGGGAGGAGTAGAGGCGCTGAAGAAGAGCAGAGAGATTGATGATTGATTCAAATAGACCGCACTAAAACAGTGACAATAAGAGGGTGAAATAGACAGAGTAAGGGGAGAGAGAGAGAGAGATGACAAAACATATGCTGCTCTGTCTATACCATCAATCTAAAGTTGTGAGCTCACCTGGAAATTGTCAAGCATTTGTATCACTGTGTGTGTATGTGTGTGTGTGTGTGTGCATAAGTGACTGGCTGTGACTATGATGAGTTTCCTCACAACCAATATACATATTCAGAGGAAGCGCACCACTCCATCATCCCTTTCTTTTTCCTAAGTTCCTCAGATCAGTGCCTGAGCTGGCGTTGATGTGTGAAGCATGTGTGCGTAAGTGTGTCTTTTTAACTGTGTTTGCTGTCTTAATATTGGCCCATTTTAAACTCATTGGAACCACACCTATGGAATCAATAACGCAAACATACACTGAATGAACACAGTCATGACTGAAAATAAAGTATGTGGTGGAGGATTTACTGTAACTCCACTACTAGGTCTTTAAATATTGAGAAATAACTATTGGGTAGAATTGAAGTGGTGCATGTTGTGTAAATCACCTTGAGCCCAAAAAGCACTTCTGGAGAGGAGTGTTAAAGCGTATGTAGTAATGAGGGAAATGAGAAAGGAGGAGATAGTAGGAGAAAATCCCCACAAAAGTAATGTACAAACTGGAGGGTGCTGTATATGAATAAAAGGGCTACTTTTTGTAACTCTTTCAAGCTGTCGTGTTGCCATTAAAATAATGTTTTTCCATTAATAAAAATAATGCTTTTCAAGCAAATTAAAAAAAAATTATTCTGGTATAAATCATGGCAAAAAAAGCTTTGCACTATACCTCTCAGTTATTACATTACTTCCCATTATTCTTCAATGCACAGAACATTTAATTTGTACATAACATACCCCATTGACTTTGTGCAGCCGTGTCAGAGAAAAAAAAAATCCTCCATTTTACACCATTTGTCTATGCGTGTCTCAATGTAGAAACCAATGAGCCCTAATAAGTTAAACCGATAATGATGAAGAACAAAAAGAAAACAGTCTTAAATTAAGCTGCTGTAGTAAGCCAAAACCCTCCTTTTGATCAAAATCCATAATAACATGGCCGATTAAAAATGACTCAGCTAGTAATGTTTTCATTATAGAAAAGAGAAGAAGGGGAGAAAAAAAGTGAGGGGTAAACGAAGGAGAATGAGAAGAAAATCTATCATAATTAAGCGACAGCATAAAGAATGGAAGTGTGTGTCTTTTTATAGATGACTACTAATTGAGGAGAGAGCACAGAGCCGATTCTGCCGCATATTAGCTTTTAATTACCCTAGACGAACGCAAAACACACAGACATAAGTATGCACATGCACCCACGCACACACACTCACACACAAAAAAGGCTCTGGCGCCGGCTTTTACCCACATTCCAGCTTTCCAGCTCGCACTCAAACACACACACACACACACACACACAAACACACACACGGTCGTTTTTACATCACTTCAGAGGACATTACATTGACTTACATTAATTTTCTGGAGACATATCCCAACTTTAACCATAACCATTACATGCCTAACCCCAACCATAACCCTAAACTAACCTTAACTTTGAACCAAGTCTTCACCCTAAAATGAATGATTTACGTTAAGGGGACTTGCTTAAGGGAAGTGAGTCCCCACAACATGACTGTGTAAACAGATTTATGTCCCCACAACATGAGGAATACCTGGTACACACACACACACACACTTGATCACACATACTTTGTTCAAGGTTTTCAGTCTCTAGACAGCCTCATAGTTTTTTGTGTGTGCCCGTCCCTGGCGAGATCATTACTTTACTTTGGAGGCTTGCATGCTTAGAATCTTAACCAGCTCATTATTGAATATACCAATATATAATAACATAATTATTACATATTTCATACCACTTGCTGATGGAAAATCTAGCTAAAGTGTGCTGCAATTTTATGCTTGAGGGTTTGCTCTTGATGCAAGCTGAAGTTTGTCAGCTTCTATTATTTATTTTGGCCTAACAAGTCAAACTGCATCTGCTGAGAAGAACATCATCAACACCAGATAGACATTCATTAATTCATGTGACAAGATAGTGCAGCAGCATCTGCTGAAGAAGACAGTGATCGGCGGCAAAAGGGATTTCATGATTTGAATGTAGCATTTGGATTGACTGTGATGATTCAATTTTTTTTTCATGGCTGTTAAAATTCACTATGACAGTTATGGCCAACAATCCAAAACAAGCGTTTTTTATTGAATCATTGAGGGAGGATATGGCAAGATGTGTACATCCCAGTTTTAAGTTGACCCATGTCTTGACTGGTTTTACCGAGGGCACTCATCATTTACTTAATCTGCATACAAACGACTGTATTTTCTTATCTAGAGGACGGCAGCCAGTGAACCGCAACCTGCCCTGAGGTGTATGATGTACACACAGGCACAGACCTTCTCTCTCTCTTGCTTTATCTCCTTCATTCTCTCTCTCTCTCTCTAGAGTTATTGTCAACCATCAGACGTCCCTCTGCCTGGATTAGCAGTCTGTTATGAGAGCCCATGACTATAATGGCTGATGATACGATATGCAGCACGGCTATCGCTAACTCTGTAGGAGGCTAATTAACCTCTATGTCCTCCGCCCTTCATTTACAGGGGACTTGATTTAAAGGCTAGCACAGCCAGCATACTCACCTAACTGGGCCCCCTTGGTGTGTCACTTCACAAATTCAGGCTAGCATGACATTAGCTGGCTCAAATGATGTTCCTGTAGTGAAGCGCAACTCAGTTCCTCAAATGCAAGTGGACGACTGATATGCTTAACCTTAAATCAGATCTGTATCTTAAATTATGGCACACTCTTATATTATTATAAATTATTATATAAATGACTGGCAAAGCATTATGACTACAGACAGCATCTCTTCACTGCAGCTGCATAACAAGTTATTACAATACTACTGTAATACTCTAATAAATCATAGATTTATTAATTATGTTCTATGACCAGTGTCCAGTAAACTTACTTCTGTGATCTCATTAAAAATAAAAAAACATCATGAAATTACTCAAATTTCAATTAAATAGATCTTAAATCTAAATGTGTACAATTCATGATTTTGATACATTTCATACATGTTAGTGTTGAAATGACAAATCACTTCAATCACACTTTTCAATGACTTTATTTTGGTTGCTCTTAGTAGCCGAAACTAAATTTGGATTGTTTTTTTGTGTTCTCTTTTCAATTGTATTATTATTATTATTATTATTATTATCATTATTATTATTATTATTATTATTATTATTGCCATTTTTGCATGTGATTATATCTATTTCTCAATAACCTACAGTTCATATTCTCATGTAAAAATTATAACGATAACAGTACTGTTATATTTATGCTTGTAAAGGAAGGAGCAGTCATTTGTATTGCAAAATGATGAAGGAGTTAACC
Organism: Thunnus thynnus; assembly: GCF_963924715.1. NCBI lineage: Eukaryota > Metazoa > Chordata > Actinopteri > Scombriformes > Scombridae > Thunnus > Thunnus thynnus. The sequence continues at coordinate 10,539,954 of NC_089519.1, forward strand.
TTGCAAAGGTTGTCATCCAGCTAACTATAACTTAGCCTACACTTTTTTGGGTCGGAGCTTGTTGAGGACTTACCCTGACAACAACTTCAAGCAATCAGACAATTCAGGCTAATTAATTATTATTATTATCATTATTATTATTAGATTCAAGTAAAGTTGTTAGCTATATCTGCTAATCAACAAAGGACAGGGCCCTGGGTGTACATATGCAAAATTAAGATTCAGAAATAAAATTTGTGTCCCCTGTGAAAACACCAATACAGACCCTAACTCATCCTGCCCACTTTGTTGTTTATAGTTGGATCACAGATCAGGTATTTAAATCACAGTATCTAAATATACATATCTTAATCTTCAGTTTTGGTATGCATGTAATAGTAACATTTATACAAAAAAATGTCTGTTTATCTACAATATAATGAAGGCACAATTTGAGTTTTACACATGAAATCAGCCCTGAAGTGATGCCAAACAACAAGGGTAGCACCATTCAAATACTTCCAAGGCCATATCAATGAAGTCTTTTAATAAAAGGCTGAATAAAATTGTTCAACTTTGTGTAAGAGAAGCCTTGGCATGCAGTGAACTGTTAGTATTAAGTGCCTCACCCACAGTGGCAGTTATACTTGCAGTGGTGAATAACACTACAGCCCTCTCTGTGTCTCTCCACTTCACTGTTTGAAGGCCACTTTCTATGTACCAAACACCTCTCTAGCCCAGCACTAAATCATCACTACGGGTGTGTCATGTTTTCAATTTAAAAATGCATGTGCTCCACCCACACTACCATCATTCCATTCACACACACACATAGACCCTCAGAGACAAAGAAAAAGGCTTGTGAACACATAGGTATCAAACACTCACAGAGACACACACACACAAACACACACCATAGTTATTACTGATGCTTAGAGTGGAAGCATCCTTTTCAATAATACACTTACATTTTGTAGAGGGACCATAATTTACAGCCTATACATAAAAAATTGTCAGGTACCCAAATGAATCCTTAGTGCTCTCTGCTTCCATTCGGCCCAGTCCATTAATCATGCCACTGATAAACACAGGCGTAATCTGATTGTGTAATAAGGTGCTAGTTTGCATTGAATAGCACATGCGTATAAAAGCACCCACGCGGAACTGCATGCATACACATGCCCACATACACACAACACTTGACCCCCTCATGTAGACACAGTGAACAACAATGGAAAATAACAACTGTGGCACTTGTAGCTGTTCAAGTGCACAGTTTGTTACAGAATACAAGAATTGGAAAGAGAAACACAATGTAAAGTCATGGACATTCTGGTAGAAACACCAAAATATGAATATAATAAAAGCCCAATAATGACTCCTCCACAGAACAGTGAATGAAGGGCAAATTGTACAGGTTGTTTTGTACATGTATTTGTACTGAACATACTGTAGGTGTGTTTGGGCTGAGAGCCAACAACACAGCTGTTCCATTATCAAACATATCTACTGTCTATGGTACAAGGTGAGAACATAGACCTTGTCCAAGTCATATCAGCAAATACCAAACTTTCAGTTAAAGTCATTTTATTTAAACGAAAGGTAAGTGGATTTGCTCAGGAGAGTGAAGGTATGAAAAAGTTCACAAAAACTTTTTTCGCACCTTCACTCTCAATTTTGAGCCACTGAAAAATAGCAAACTATCTGCTGATGAAACGGAGGACAGCAACCATAAAAATAGCCTCTTGTAATTTCAAATTGGGATTGTTCATGCATTATTCCAAGATGGTTAACCCTGCTGCTATAGGCAGCCTAAATCATCTACTTTTGCTGTTACGTATTTGTAGATATTTGTAGCAGCTCCATTAACAAGAACCAGATAGCCTATAAACAATGTGTAGCTCCTTTTAAATTAGCTAAATTGTTTATTTGCTAATATTGGATTTTGTTTAGATCTAATTGCCTGCGATGCAGCATTCGCAGCAGTGTTAATTTCATTAACAAAAACTATGACTAAATATGAATTTTTTCATGACTAAGATGAAATGATGCCAAGACAGAACTGATGTCATTAAACACTAACTGTGACTATCAACATGCAATATTGTTGATGAAAAAAGATGAGACTAAAATGTAGTTTCAAAAATTTCCACTTCACGAAAATCTCTTAGTAGTTTCGTTTACTAAAAAACGGAGACAAAATATTCCAGAATGTTTTGATTTTTTTTGTATAAATACAAGCAGTGGTTTATGCAATGTGGGGGGGGGGGATCTCACAATTCACAATTCAGATTCACTCATGTCCCATAGAAAATGAATAGGGGTGCATCACTTTCAGTGGGTCTTCACCCTTAGTGATTAGTTTGTCACCTTATGTGGTTTGACTATTGTGAGCAGTTCCTATGTTGCAAACTTCTAGCATCACGGAAATCAGGAATCTGTGTAGATGAATTTTGCAGTTCCAGTTTGTGGTGTAAAGACGGCTTAAATTAGATTTTCTGCCTTTGGGGTCAAAGAACAATAAGGGATTTATTTAAAATGTTGTCTATACATTCTTGACTTTAAATATAAACTTTGTATTAATAGATAAAGATAAAAACGAGTAAGGATGAGAAAAAAGCATTTGTCCAATTTCAAACATAAAACTGATATCACAATTTTTCTGATACTTGCTTCGCAGGTTCACCAAGACTCATTATTTGTCTAATTAAAATGCCAACCTGTCTTTAATTAGGAAGTTGTGACTGTCTCTAATCTGTCTCTTCTTTAATCTGTTTATTATTTTCAGTGACAGTGAATTAAGTGTGCTTGCTTGTGTATGTCTATGTGCACATGTGCAGCTTAGAGTGGGGTGTGCTGATGAAGTGTTCACTGCCACAGAGTCTCTGCAAAGGAGTGATGATAAGGGACAGAACATAAGCAAAGTGATGATAAACAACCAGCATGATTTATTTTAAGCATTTATTTATTTAACTTTCACAGCAACGGTTAGAAACTACACTAGGAAATCCATAACACATGACTACGGACAAAGTAAGTGGTAGTTTGGGTTTGGATCAATGCAGAAAACATGAGCAACACTTATGTAACGGTGTGTGAACTGATTTACAAATAAATTGCACAAAAAGAGCATTCATTAAAGTTTCTACTTTGCACTGTTTTTTGGCACTGATGGTCTAGGTCAAAATTTAATACACAAGCTTTAGTTAGCAATTATTAAATTCTCTCTGAGGAAATGATTCATGTTTGTGCCTTGATGTCTTGGTGCAGAAGGAGAATAAGAAGGAAGCAGGATAGAGGTGCAGAGGAGGAAGAAATTATGAAAATATTTAAAGTCAGAGGGTTATACCCGACTCAGAACTTTGTCAGTCGAATCGGATTTGGCTGTTTAATATGAAGATTCCACTAACTACTAACTATGTGGTCTGTTTTTTTTGCATATAGTAGCCCATATGGTAGCCCAACATTACATGTTGCGCTACCATATGGGCTACCATATGGGCTACTATATGTAATGTTGGGCTACCATATTTTGTCACACACATGTATTTCGGTTTAAATCAAGCTCTTATAGCCTATTTTTTAAATTTCCCTTTCAACATTAAACACAACATGTAAATGAATGAACAAATGAAACAGTTTAAAATAAATTCATGGCATTGCCCGCTATGAAGACATGTCTTCTTCAATGGGAAAGGCCTTCTCTGTCATTTCTCTTTAAACATAAAACTAATAAATAAATCTAAAAAAGAATAAAGTAACAAATGCAATTATTTAAGACTGGGATTATCTTTAGATGAAAATAAAAGCATTTTCCACTTTGAAATAATAACTTTCTCATTGTCAACAAGATAGGCTAATTAGGCTACTATATTTCTCTTTAAACATAAAATAAATAAATCTTAAGTGTAAACGAATAAATAAACACTTGCAATTTAAGATTTGAACTCTTTAAGATGAAAAAGCAACAGATTGTCTTCAGTCTCTTTTTCTGTACAACAAATAGCTAATAGCTCTAAAATGAATGATTGGCCTATATTAATCATGAGGCAAATAAGTGGTCTTGCCATATTATGCAGTGTTCTTATTCAGCCTTCACCAGCCTTCAGATGTTGTAGAGAGAGAAAAACTAGTTTGTCCACATTACTTTGGAGAAGTGAACTTTGGGTCTTGTTAACAATGAAGCCGGACTGGTGTGGATGTGGAGGGGATGCAAAGTACATGTTTTTTGTTTAATCCTGCAAGTATGTCTTCATTTAGTTCTGTATTAGTGACAGTCCCTTTTCTTCTTGTTCTTCATCAGTTGACATCATCATCAGCACAGCTATCTCCTTCTCCTTGTCATCTTTTTTTTCTTTTTTGGAGGAGGCTCAGGTTCCTCTGTGCTGCTGTCCTTGCATTCCATTTGCATGGGGCCCTGTGCACAGTTTTGACACACTCTCAGCCAGATTTGCGACCTTTCCATAAACCTTGTCAAGTTGAACATTCTCTAAGAATGAGAGTTTTTTAAAACGCGGATTGGGAGCTGCTGATTGCACCCTGTCAGCTCCCACCTCCTGTCGAATGAGTGACCAAGGGCTTCAGAACTAAAACAATGTCCTCTGCGAATCTCCACTGGGCTGTTGTTAAGTCTAAATCTCAGTGGGCCCTCTTGCTGGTATCAGGGTCTGACAGCATTGACGTAACTGGCCATCTCTGTTCCACAAGATGTTCAAGCATGTAGAACGTGGAGTTCCAGCAAGTTGGCACATCTTGGGTCAGTTTGTGTTAAGTCACTTTCTGTAGGAGTTGCTTTTCTTTAAGTGTTGCTGCTGTGCTCACTTTTTTTGACGTGACCGACTAGATGCCTTGCAGCTGCTATAGTGCGACAGACCGGGTCCTCTTAGGAGGAATACCCCTTAGCTGGTCTCAGCTGGTCTGGTCCCTAGGCTGTGGCTGTGTTGCTGGGGGGGCTGGCTGTCGAGTGGGAGGGTGATGGTGTCTTCCCCTCCTTGGGCTCTGTGTGTTTGGCTCCACCCCCCATAGCCATATTAAATTAATTTAATTGATATAAACTCAAATAGATATAAATTGATATAAATTAATATAAATACCTACTCATTTAACCCATTTTGTATTATTATTGTGCCTCTGCCGCTATCGCCGCCACAGTCTACTATCAAACAAGACTATTATCATTATTACTTTATATTGTTGTATTGTTATTATTATCATTATTATTATTATAATAATTATTAACGCTCTCACTTTTTCTTTCTCCCCCTCCTCTCTCTCTCTTCTTTTCTCACTTTCATTCACTCACCCCCCCTTCCCTTTTCCCACAATCAATCAATATTGCTTAGTTGCTTTCTACATTTACTATCTTTTCCATTGTAATATGATGTTGTCATTGCTGTTGTTTGTCATTATTTTTGTTTGTTTGTCTATTTGCTTGATTTGTCTTTTATTTATTTTTTTCCTTTCCACTGTGTCTTGTTAACAGTATCACCAATAAAAAAATTAAAAAAAAAGACCGGGTCCTCTTTTAGGGCTGCGTTAATGCATAATTGCAATGTGTGCCCCGCGCAACAACCCCTCACACAATTCCCCAGATCAGATCGCCAGTTAAAAAGTCCGAACAGAGAATCACGTTTGCTGTGTTGTCATGTAGGGCAGCAACTTGCTTTTCTCCTGGAATGTCATATGAACCTATGACTTTGCTCAGTCTTTTTTCAATGTTTTATGCAGTCTGACTCTCTCCCATCTCTTTTGTTTCTAAAACAAATGACTCAAGTCACCAGTCATCTGTAATAAAATGGGCAGTCTCTGTCATGTAAGCTTCCATTTGCTGTGATATCCAAATGTCAATATTGAAACTTACTGCTACACTGTGCTTAATCTGCTCCATAACCACCTCTCTCATTGACTAACCGTATACACCACAAATGAAAAGACATACAAAGTTGTTCTGAATTATTTTATCAGAGTTTATATTTCCAACCAATCATCTCAATTTGACAAAGTAAAAATGGAGGCTTTCTTTAAGATTTCTTTAATTTGCCTACCCAATTAACCAGTGAGCAAAGTAATCAGCTTGCAGCTGAAATATCAGAGAAAGAAATTAGCACTGCTATAGCTCATCTCAAATCAAACAAGGCCCTGGGCCCAGATGGGTACCCCTCAGAATGGTACAAAGTAATGAGGGATTCATTGATCCCTGTTCTGCAGGGAAAGCAAAAAGAGGGACTTTTACCACAAATCATTGGCCTGGATCAGACAGGCTTTGTTCACAAAAGACAAACCCAAGATGACATCAGACGGACCTTAGATGTAATTAGCCATATAACAGAGTATAATTTAGGAGCAGTTTTGGTGGGTCCAGATGTGGAAAAAGCTTTTGATTGTGTGAATTGGTCATTTTTTCATTTGGCTTTCATGGTAATTTTTTTTTAAAACAATATAAGCTCTTCATTTTAAACCAAGGGCAAGAATTAAGATAAAGGGAGCAGTGTCCAACCCCTTTGTTTTAGAATAAGGAACTAGGCGGGGGTGTCCAATTAGTCCTCTCTTGTTTGCGATCTTTATTGAACCCCTGAGCCAATGGATTATTCAGAATACAATATTAAAGGGATAGATATGAAGGGAACAGAACAAGAGATTTCTTTATTAGCTGACGATGTATTAGTGTCCAACCTGGAACATTCACTTGTACAGTTATTCTCATTCCAAAAGCAATATTTCCTTCTCTGGTTATAAATTGAATGTTTTAAAAACACAAGTTTTCAGTTTTAAGTACAGCCTATCAAAAAAAACATGGTGACAAAGTTTCACTTACAGTGGGAGGCAGAATCCATGAGATATTTGAGAGTAAATACACCAAAATTTAACAAAATTGTTCTCCATCAATTTCCTCCCTCTTAATCAAAAGATTAGGGAAGAAATGAATATTTTTAATTTTTGGTAAATTAGTTTTTTTTTTTTTTGTTTTTTTTTGGTACATTTGGTAAGGGCAAATGCCTAGAATTAGATATCAGAGTCTATAGTTGGCACAAAACAAGGGAGGGGTCGCACTACTGTGTTTAAAAGATTATTATATTGCAGCTCATTTCAGACCTTTGACGTGTTGGTGTAATCCAGAATACTTTGCGAGGCAGAAGGAGATTGAGGTGGCTGTAACAGAGGAGTGTCCAATTCAAGCTGCAACTTGGGAAAAGGTTTTGCTGAATAACTTAATTGATTTGAGAAATCCATGGATTTGTTTGCCACTTAGGCTGTGGAACAGTGTAATAGCCCAAAATCATTTAAAAGAGGCTTTCAAAGTTTTGAGATGATGTGCATATGGATTTTGTACCTAAAAGATTAGATGTCAGGTGGGTGACTCAAGGCTTAACAGCATACTGTACCTTCTTTCTTCATCAGGGGTCCATGAAGATTTTTCATAAATATGAAGATGCAGAATGGTTTGAATAATAACGATTTTTACAGATCTCTTCAAGGTCTGCACTATATTGAGCAATTAATGAAGGTAAATAAACAAAAGTACTTGGATAATATTATACTAAAAGTCTTCATTGAGACTTATATATTGAACTGAAACCAAAAAACACCTCAAAGCTTCATAGGGGTCAACAACAAACAAAATGTAACTCATTGTATGAAAACAAAAATGGGAAAGGGAAGGAAACCTAATAATAATGGAAGAGGAATGGGAGAATTTATGTGAGCTACAATGGAAAACGTCAAGTTCAGCTTTTTCATTAGGTTCTTCATTAATCCAGTTCAAAAGACTCATTATACCAAATCTTCCAACTTCTGGAGACAGTGTGGGCTCTGTGAGGCAAATCATTATCATATATTCTGGTCTTGCCCATTATGAATTCCTTTCTGGCAGGAAAGGCCTCATAAAGTTTTGCAAAAAGTACTCCAGGAGGACATTCCATTTAAACTAGAGACCCCGTATTTGGCCGCCCTGCTATCAGAAATTTTACCTCTTATGTGGGATATCTATTTCAGATTCTTAGCACAGCTGACAGGAAAGCCATTGCTAGAAAGTGGCTAAAAACAGAAATACCTACAGTGGATGATTGGGTTGACATTATTTATGATATCTTTATGATGGAAAAAATTACTTTTTCAGGACAGGACAGGTTTCTGAAAAGGTGGAAAAGTTGGATTTGTGTACATTACACCTGTACAACCATCATTTGTTTAATGTGAATTTCTTTGTCTTGTTTGTTTTTTTCTTACCCTTTTTTGTAAAGTGATTTGAGTATCATGAAGGTACACCCCAACATTCTGGTCCTGTTTATTAAGTTTGGTTTTCTATTTTGTATTTCATTTTTGTTATTATTTGTTATTTTCATACCTTTATTTTTATTTACGATATTGGTCCTTATTTGCTTCTGTATTACCTATTTTAACTCAGTTTTATTACCTTATGTTACAACTGTGTTTTACAGAAGGCTCGGATAGATAAAGCTTTTAAGTCCTATGAAAATGATTACATTGCTTGTATTGACCTTGGTATAACCCAATAAAAAGAGAATTTCAAAAAAAAAGAAAAAAGAAAGAAATCTGTGATGCTGTCTGTAATTGCTTGTTTCAATGTCTCCATAAGCGGGGGGCCTCAAATCTAGAGTTTTCTTAGTTAGTCTGGGATGTGAGGATGAAGAAGATGAGCTGTGGTTATCTTCACCACTGTACGTGGGATGGGCCTAGCAGAGATATACATAATATATTAATATATAACATATAACAATATATTAATATAACACCTTAATAAATTAGCTTTGTAAATAGACTTATTGCCTGCATTATATGTATAGTAAATTTGCCCAGATGATTGTAGAATGGCTGCCTAGCTATGCAACTTACCTGTTTCAAGTGGTTTGCCATGTTCGATGTTGTTGAATGATAAGTGAATTCTCGCATACAGAGTTTGCACTTAAGTTCGTTAGGGTTGTCCTTCAAAAATTTGAAATGCCGCCATACTTTAGACTTCTTCTGACACATGGTTATAGCTAGCTTAGTTTACCAACCACTCCACCTGAATTTCCAGGGCAGAAACACTACCAGGGCATGTTGTTTTTTTGTTGTTTTTTTTAGTGTGCCAGCTAGCCCTGCTACAATATAGAAATATATTCACGATTACCCTTATTTATAATTCCTCATTGAAATGTTATCTTTGTGCATTTTTGTAAGCTTCTACTCATCGACTTTCAGGAGGCAGCCTGAGAAAGTAATGATGAAGTAGGAAAGGGTGCAAAGGATGAGAGTAGCGGAGATGACATAAAAAGAGGGGTAGATAAAGATTGAGGTATTTTAAAGGGATTAGATATAAGACCTGTGATAAGAATATCATCGGAGATGAAGCCAGGAAGAGGAGTTATGGGAAGGTAAGATGCAGCCACCTGGAAAAGTTCTGACAAGTGGATGAGAGAATGAGGCAGAGAATAATGAGGAGGTGTAAGTGGAAACGAAAAAGCAGAGCGGCTTCGGAAAGTGGTGTTTTGGTTATTTCTGTGTCACCCTGTAATGGGATTTTTCACCTGAACCACTGAGACCAGGCCAGATGAGCACCTATTTCACATGATGAGATTTCACATGGCTGTGATCCCCATGGGAGCAGGTTCTTTCTTCACTCATTTGATTTTGGCTTTGATAGAAAAGAAAAGGTGATTTTTTCCTCCTCAGTGGGGGAGTTAAGTGGATGATTACAGTTGAGTTCTATGGAGAATAGGAAAATAGGAAGGCACTGAAACACATAGGCCCAGGTAATATAGGAATTTATTTATTTGATGATTCATTTATCAACTCTACTTGTTATATAGTGTTGTGTTCTTGAGTATGTGTATGAAGAAGAGAGGCACAGTTAAATAGTGCAGAGAAACAGAAAGAGAGCGTGTGTGTGTGTATTACAGTACATCAGTAAAGGCTGCATGAAACTGTGGGTGTCAAGAGAACGCATTTCCATGCAAACTAACTGATTTATCAATCCAAACATCTAAATAGAAAGTGACTTTGAGAGTGCCTGTCGCAGGTTACAAAAACACATTTCCTAAACAAATTTGACATTGCTGTTCTATCTTCAGTACTAACAGACACACTCTCCCTTTTCAGTATCAGCCTATCCTCTGCACACAAACACAGACACCTACACACAGACTTTAAGTCTTTCACTTTAAGCAATAACCTATCCCCCTTCTCCATCTGCAATAAAAATCACCTCATGTTTTTTCAGTGCCTCAGCCAAACGTTAAGAGTATGAGTTGTCATTATGTTAGATTACATCAGTATTTTATGTCTAATTGAATTGCTTTGGTGAATCGGCACTGGAGCAGAGTCTGCACCTGCACTACCTCAATTAACTGCATGTTGTCTCTTCACCTTCTCAAGCAAGCCAGTAGATCAGGTAATTTGCTGATATATACAGTATGAGATGAGTATGAGACATATTTTCTTTTAAATATAAAGTGTGGAGCGATAGATGGTATATGGATCTTTCTACAAAAAAAGAAACATTATTAAAGGCTTGTAACATTTATCTAATATTTATTGAAAACTGGTGCTTAACCCTCACAGACAAATGAAGCAGTTTAACTAAGCTACAGGTTTCTAGTTTCTGAAATGCATCCACTTTACACTATAATAATAATAATAATACATTATGAAAAGAGCTTTTGTACGAGTAATAGAAGGGGCAGCATGAGGCAACTAACAACACAAACAGAAAAATACAGTAGAAAGTGTGTAGTGATGCTTGACTGCAATGGCTAAGCCAGCCCTGAATAACATCTCCCCCACCTTTATCTAAGAGGTATGCCAAGCTACATACACCACTAGGGGATCAATTAAACCTCTCTTTTCTCCTCTTTACACCTCCTCAAATCAGGAGGGGAGGATTTCAAACGACGGACTGCATGCTCACTGCAACAACCCCCCCTCTCTCCTAACCCAATTAAGATCATCTTCAAAAGACTGCGGTAACACCTTTAGCGGGGGTAAAGATGTAGCTTCTTTCCTGAACCGCGGCATGGTCTTCCATGCTGCTTATTGCTGCCACTGGAGGGGGAATTGTGCTACAGGGAAATGAGGCAGAAGGGAATCCTAGCGCAGCCATAGTTCTGAGTATGACTGCCAAGGTTGGAAAGTTAAGGGAGCTAAGACCAAATATACCCAGGCCTTGGGGGGTCGGGGGGGGGGGGGGGGGGTACACCATAAAAGTAATCTAACTGTGATAATTATATCAATAATAGATGTTACCTGTATTTAAACAAACAATAAAGGAAATGCACATTTTCTGCTTATGGTGAAGTTCACACTCCAACACAAAATACAAACACTGCCAGATTTGAACAGTGATATTTTGTATCCAACAGCTACAGGTCCCATGAGACTTTTACCCTGTCTAACGCTGTGTTCATGTAATGTGGGATGGAACGTAACAATGGTTACCACAGTTGGTAACCATCATATTATGGTGTTCTATGTGTATAACTGAGATGTGTTATGTATGTTATGTTATGTAGATGTGCATTGTTATGTATGGTTTCTAATTATGCCACTGGGAATGGATAAAGTTATTGAACTGAATGTTTGTATATTAGACAAAGTTGGTTGTTTCTGGGTAATTACCCAATGAGCATTAAGTGTGACATTACCTTGAATGGAGGACCATTTTCAAGTCACCATTGTTTATGTTAACATTTACAATACTCAAATTTTAGTAATGAGCAAAGTAGTACTGTGACTCAATTATTGCAGGTTTAATGATGTTTGTTTACCATCAGCAAAATAATAATATGTATTTTTCCTTGGTTATGTGGCTAGCATTAGCTACTAGTGGCAGGTAGTTAAAAACAGCTAGCCCTCCTGTAAAAATTAGGAAATACAGAATGCAGTTTAGGACATATACTTCACTGGGTGAGATATTCTAGGTCTTGCAGTGGGTGGATAGAGAAACACTGAGACACAAACTTCAGTGGGAACTTTTAGGTCAGGTTTTCTATCCTTTCAACAGCAGAATTATATGATAAACATCCAGGAGTCACAGAACAACGTCATCATTCATTTGGAGTTGTGTTTCTGACCACCTAACAAATTCAGTTCATTATTCACTCTCTTTTAGTTCTGTCTTTAGTCTCTACCTACACCTTAAGCAAAATTGCTAACTGTGTCTGTTTGTCATTTGGTGTGGTAGTGTATAGCAGGTTTTTAGAGCTTTTTCTCTCAAAACAGCTGCCTGCTGCAGTCCAAAACAATGTTATGACAGTGGTAAGAGTGAACAAAATCAGTTAAGTTGTGGGCCAGGCAGCTGAACAATTAGCTAAAACTCGGTATAAAGCTCTGTGTTCTCTGTAGGCCAATAACATCAGACTGGTGCAGGTCCTTTTCGCCCTGGCAATAAACATGCTGGTAAAATCTGCAGAGCCAGAGTGTCAAGGCCTGAAATCAAGATCTGGGATCCACCAACCGCCAATACCAGCCTTAATGGATGACCTTACCATCATTATGGAGATGGTGCCTGGAGCTAGGTGGATTCTGAATGGGCTGGAAAGGTTGATGAGGTGGGCAAGGATGTCCTTCAAGCCTGCAAAATCAAGATTTGTAGTGCTGAAGGAGGGGAGAGTCTTGGAGAAATGTTCTTTCTCGATTGAGGATATTCCATTTTCTCCATCACAGAGAACCCTGTAAAAAGTCTAGGGAAGACATTTGATGCAACACTCAGAGACAAGGTGGCGATAAGGAACACCTGTGGGGAGTTTGAGCAATTGTTGCAGGAGGTTGACAAGACTGACCTCTCAGGGCATTTCAAAGCATGGATTTACCAGCATGGTATACTACCAAGACTCGTCTGGCCACTGCTTCTGTACGAGTTTCCTATCTCCACTGTTGCTGAACTAGAGAGGGTAGTCTGCCGGTTCTTGCGAAGATGGCTGGGGTTACATAGAAACATTAGCAGCATCACTCTGTATGGAAACAGCTGTAAACTGAGGCCCCCCCTGAAATCCATTGAGGAGGAGTTCAAAGTTTAGTGTGCAAGAGAAGTGCTGCAGTACCAGGAATATTCAGATCCAAAGGTTGCTTGAGCAAGGGTGGCCGTGACAACTGGAAGAAAGTGGAGAGCACAGGCTGCAGTGGAAGAAGCTGAGATGTGACTGTGCCATAAAGTGCTGGTAGGGGCAGTCGCCAAGGGAAGAGCTGGTGTTGGAAGCCTTGAAGTCCCTCGTTTTGACAAAGTACAAGGGAAAGAGCAACAAGAACTGATCCAAATGGAGACTATAGCAGCTGTGGAAAAGGAGAGGAACGGCAGAGTTGAGGCAATGAGACATCAAGGTGCCTGGACCAAATGGGAGTGGGTGATGGAGCGGAAGATCACGTGGAATGATCTCTGGAAGTTGGATTCACACCACATCAATTTCCTGATCCAGGCTGTTTATGATGTACTTCCTAGTCCATCCAACCTGCACTGCTGGGGCCTTGCAGAATGACCAGCTTGCCCCCTCTGTGAGAGGACTGGCATGCTTGAGTAAATCCTGAGCTGCTGCCCAAGAGCTGTGGCAAATAGTTGCTGGCAGCATGGCCAGGTCCTCTGGATAATTGCAGACACCATCTGCAGCACCCTTAACATCAGTTGGAAGACAGGGCTGATCAAGAACACCATCCATTTTGTCAAAGAGGGAGAAAGACCAACAAGACAAGACCAGAAAGCAACTGGGTTGCTCTTCACTGTGCAGGACTGAAAGCTTAAAGCAGCTACAGTTTCCTCCCCACATCACAGAGACAACACTGTGGCCTCAGTGTTTCCCCTAGGTTGAGTGGTTTGGCTAGGCTAACCCATTGTTGCTAACTTCGGAGCTAACCCCCTTCACTTTTCCAGCAGTTGGGGAAACAACAGACTTGACATTTCTTGGTCTTGAGAAGCTGCGGCATTTATTAACTGACACACTGTAGTCTGTACTGTATATTTACTGTCAGATTGACAACTTACTAACTAACTACAACTAATGTTAAAAGTAAAGTTAGGCTTTGCTATCTGCTTCCCGACTCATTTTCTCTAAAGAGAAAGAGAGAGAGAGAGCACCAGCGAGTGAGAGAACAGCAGTGGTCGAACGAGCTAGAGAGTGAATGAAGAGAGGGAGCGCTTGTACCGAGAATGCCGGTGAATCAGATCAATAAAACATTTTCTGATTGTTTCACAGCGGTTACGTTCCGGAGGACAAATAAACACACCCACACTCCCACACACCTCCGCTTGACCCTATGGCTGAACACTGCACTGCCTGATTTGGCCTGAATACGGCCTTACTGCAATTCTTTTTCTCTGCTCCGCTTGCATTCATCGTCACTTTTCTGACGCTCCCCCTCTCACCTAACCACTCACTCGCTTATGCTCTGCACTATTCCTTAAAAGGAGTTACGCTACCTGCAGTTTCCAAGGCAACGACACAGACGTTGACTCGCGTTTCGAAACAGCGCTGCTCAGAGGCTCCCAAATGCTATTGATTTCAGAATTAATGAATATTTGGTGTTATTTTTGGCTTTTAAAAAAATATTTTTTGGCCTGGCAGGGGTTCTCATTGGCCTGGTGGGCTGCCAGTGCCAGTACCTGTACTGTTATAGGGGAAACACTGGGCCTGAAAATGTGCTGTGATCTGTCATATCAAAACACATTCTAATGCTTGAGCTCACCGTGCCGTGAGAAGAGTGAATGGAGGTGGTCTACGAACGGAACAAAGTATAGAGTATGAGGAGCTGAAGAAACTGCATAAGAGGAGCTCCAGCCCCTTCCAAGTGTTGGCCCATGTCGGGGCTTTGCAGGCCAGTTGCTTTGCAAAGCATATGTTGCACTTAGAATCATGGGAGAGAGACGAAGGAGAGCCATTTCTACCACCACAGACAAAGCTGAGAAAGCGTCAAGATGACTCTGGCTAAAGAGGGCAGGTCCGTGGGTTGCTGCTAGGGCACTGGGGTTGATCCACCCCAGTCGAGTCACCTGGGCGAGGGTGTGTTGTGTTCGAAACACCTGATGCCCCCAGGTAACATCACCGATGATGTGCCCTAGCGTTGCATCAAGAAGATGTATCTGTAAGAAATAGGCGTCATCTGTACTAGCAACACCTCTCACATTACTCATTGTCATTTGATACATTGTTATTATAAACATATCGATAATGGCCACTTTAATTGTGGCAATTAGTCAGTCTTTTGATACAATTTCCAAAATAATTCTGGCCATTTTATTGTATTTTACAAAAGTCAATCCACAAAACAGCATGAACAAGGGAAAAACAGGACAAACCACTAAAATATTGACTACAGATATAAATCAAGACAACTGCATGTGACTTGAGATTTAAAATCACTTAACACAGATTTCACGAGACAGTAAAACATATTGAGTGCCACTCCTATACAGTAGTTTTCTTTAGAACAAATAGAGTGATGATCTATACTAACACACCATATAACCTGGCACTAAAATAATTCAAATGAAAATATTGGTTTCATCAAGTTTAATCTCTGATATTCATCTTTGAAATGGAACATATAAAGTGTAGAGTCTATTTGGCTCATTTTTTTCTTCTTTAACTCAGCTCTCTCTCACCACTACCTTTTTGAGTGTCAGAGAAAACTCTGAGGTGAATTCTCAAAGGGCCATGTAAATTACTTGCGCGGTCGATGTGTGCAATGGGCCATTCACATACAAGATTTATACCTTTGGTAGTCTTAATTATGTCTGCCTTTTATTTGCTCTGTAAAGCAAGAAGCACAGAAGCCTGTAACAAGCCTGCCTTTCCTATAATAAATCTGCAGGATAGGATTGGTGGGTTTAGACATAGTTGCCAATAGTTTTCTCCATCCCTTGCCTTGCCTTTCTCTTCCTTTTGCTCCCCCCCCCCACTATGTCTTCTTTCTCTTGTTTTTGCTTGTTCTTTAATCCTGTTTTTTTTTTTTTTATTATTATCTTTTCCCATTCCTTGTTTCAGTATAACCTCATTGTTGTGTGTTTCTCATTAAATTTCTTTGTGCTGGTTCTTTTTTATTTCACCCTCATTCCTCAAAGGTGAACTCTGTATTGACTAAAAAATAAAAGATGTTTAGTGGGAAATATGTAAGTTGATTGGTTGTATTTCATTGAAGCTAACGTGATTGGTTGATCCCCGTCAGATCCTGCCTGTTTGTGGTACTTTGAGTATCTTTTTTTAATATCTGCAAGTATTTTGGAATTTCCATTGAAAAAATTACATTGCTATCAATGAGTCTTAAACTTTTTTGAAACTTTTGAAACCATACTTTAAACATTCAAAATTTAAAACCTTTCAAATCTTAATTTTATATCTCTCTACCTCTTTTTTTCTTTAGAACCCCTCCAGCAGCAGAAGAAGACTTGTAAGAAAAGTGTGACAGTTTGTATCTCAACAATGCTTTTGGCTGAATTATGGGGACTGAACCTTTAACACTACATCTTCACTGAATGGTTGTGACATCATGGGATCAGGCTGGTAAAAGTAATACTGTGCTGTTTAATTACCTTTCATGACACCATAAATATTGCCACAACCCCTCCTCTCCATCCCTCCATCATCCACTCTTTCATCTTAGAGCAAAGCACATCAAACTGAACAGAAGCCTGACTTGTCATTTGAAAACAGAGAAGGTCACTGAAAGCTTGCTCAGATTGACAGAATTATGACTCAATCCAGGATAACCTGTCACTCATGGTGATATGTGGTTTTAACAATTACATTTTAGATTTCTAACATTCACCCCCCACCAGTGCATTGAAGTATTTGTGATAGACTGAGAAAATTTTAAGACAGGAAAAAAAAAACACTTTTTATCTTTAAAAACAATAGTGCTGAAATGATCAGTCAATTACAAGAGCTAGTCTGTTGAAAATTAATTTGACAGTTTTCATCATGGATTTAATCATTTAAAGGCCGCCAAAGGGCCCTCCAGTTCCATCCACCAAACAGGATTGCCATGCACTTTCAATTAAATCTGATCACACCACATCCACACAGTCTGAAAAAGCAGATTAGCTTAGTTTTTGTCAAACCCTTAATAACGAGTTTTAGTCTTTCATGTTGATTCATTTAGTCACAAAATGTAATGTTATAGAGAAATAGACTTGGTTGAAACCAAGTTTTCAGGTTGAGTTTCAAGTTCATTGTTGGCCTTGGAAACAGAAGTTGACAAAACAAAACTGTTCTGCAGCTCTCGATCACACCATATGATCTTTTTTTTTTTTTGTATCATTCTGATACAAAAAAGTGTTTTTTGTTTTAGGCTGTTGAGTAGATAAAAGAAGCAATCTGCAAGACGTCTGTGGACATTTTTCACTATGGTTTGACATTTCACAGTCTAAATAATTAATTGATTCATCAAAGTAACCAACATATTACATGATAATGAAAATCATTCAGTTGTGGCGTTAAAAAAAACAACCAACCATTCTGCGACATAGTAAGGAGTTGACTTGTGGCTCATGAGGAATAAAATCATTCATGATTTTCCTGCATTCATCTCTTCATAATGCTATAATGTTTGCTGACACTGACCACTCACCTCCAAGCATACATTAAAGTGTTTAAATATATCTCATTACCTGTTTTTTTGAACCTAATTTGCAGCAATAAATGCCACAGTAAATGCCTGGGCATGAATGATGAGAGTTAACCTCTTACCCCAGTCATAAAAGTCTGTTAAAGCAAATTGACTGCTAATAGTGTACTCAGTACTGATGTGTTAATATGCTGTTGTAAAGAGACTATGCATTCAGCCGGCTCCTCTCTGTTCAAGATCCCCTTTTTCCCTTTTCTCTCCTGGAAAAAAATGGCTCATTACTGCAGAGTTACTCTCGCAGTGGTTGAGAGAGAGAAATGTTGTCATTTATGTTTGCATGAGTAAATACCAAAACACAAAAGCTGCAATTTCCAGCAAGTGGATTCAGAGAGCTCTTCACATGAATGAGCACATGAATAAAAATGTCTTCATGAGTGACCTTCATGAGAGGAAAGAGAGAGAGAGAGAGGGGTAGAAGTAGGGCTACGGGGTGGGGGAGCGGTGGGGGGAATGATGGAAGATGGAATAAAAGCTAAGGTATAAGCATAGTTCATAAAGGGTCAGGACATAATTACTTAGAGAAATGCCTGCTCAACGGGTGGGCACAGAAATGCATTTAGTAGCGCTTACAATTTTAATTTAGCTATGAAAGAGCACTTTTCCCTTTTTTTCCCTTTACTCTCCCATCTCTCTTTTTTCTCTCTCTCTCTCTCATTTACTATTGCTACACATTAACAACTTTTATTTTGATCAAAATACAAAAGCACTGAAATTCCCATTAGGCCTTTTTTCTAATGTTAACAGGGTTTTTTTCCCAAGAAGAGCACATCAAAAGAGAAAGTGCTACTTTGGTTTTATCTTTATGTTAATCAAATCGGCTCGCTGTGTATTTTATTCACTGGTTATTCTTTGATTAAACATTGTCTCCTATCAAATTCACTAAGCTATTTACAGCAGCTTGTGATTGCTGCTCCAGAACAACTCAAACACAAAAAGGCGAGGTGTTAATAATGGCTGCAAGCTTGTAAAACATGTTGAATATCTGTAAATCATTAGTGGGAGTGTGCAAGAGAACAATTTAAGAGAAGAGCCTTTGAGAGAGAGGAGCTGAAATATACGACATGTGAAAAGAAGGACATTAAAAACTAAAAGCATCAAGGAGTATGAGTGTGTATATTGGAGAGAGAGATAGTGAGTCACAGAGGTTGGTTTCATTCATTCACTTCTTTTGACTCAAGACCATGATCACGTGGCACAAACAGAATAGCACACGGTATGGCTAAAGTACAACAAATATTACTTAAACAAAGGAAGGACATTCTTCAAAAAGGCACCTTATTACAAATAACATCTGGCTTATCTGATTGTAATAACAAAATGAATTTAAACACAGACGGGCGGTTTAAATAATACTTTGGCAAGTACCTCTCTCTGTAATTCATTATGCTTACATCCGTACATTCAAACAAAATATGATATTCTCCTAGATGGTTGTCATTACAATTATTGCAGATATTCTAGTTTATATCCAGCCATTTATATCTTCCAATGAACTTGGGAATTCTGGTGTTGTTCACCCTAAAGTTACAAATAGCCTGTCTATACTTCTGGTTTTCACACAACAGATACTTTTCCAATTTAAGCTCTTGTTTAAATCCTACATAAAGATCACACGCTGTCATACATCTGAGCTCACTTTGCCATTTCTGCATGAACTGATATTCCTCAGCCACTGTTCAACAGTTAGTTTCAACCAGTTGATGTTACATTTTTGTGTGAGCCAGAGGTAAGACAAACCATTGTCATCTAGTATCGACTTGACCTGCAAGACCCATGGTGACGTATATACACCTGAATTATACAGATTGAGTGAATAGTTAAATATTATTCACCTGAGTTTTGTTTCTTTACCTTCTATCAACCACCCCCAGAAGTTGAAAAGAGAATTATCTCTTTTTAACTGTGACACAGAGTGGGTCTCTTCCCAGCTCCCCATAGACCATATTATTGCAGGTTGTCATTTTACCTTTTAGGGTGTACTTAAGAAATTTGAGGTGTAGTTTTTACAATATATCTATTTTTTCAAACCCCCACACCTCACATGCATACAACATAAATGGTGTAACTAACCTGTAAAAAGATCTAGTGTGATATCTATGAAATATCTTACAAAAGAGGGCCTATAGTACAGTTCAGTTGGTCAAGGCCAAAGAACAAAAATTGTACACATTGTTGCCTTTTAGTTCTGGTCCTTCTCTTTCTTTCTTTCATTCTTACTTTTTACAAGTAAACCAAGAGGTAGAAACATGAAGTCAGATGGGCAGGTTTTTTTTTCAAAATGTCGAACAAATTTGAACTAACAAGTAATTTGTTCAAATTTATTAGTTACTAGTTGTGGACTCAACATTTGAAGGCAGTTTCATCGTCCAAAGTCAGCAAACAGCCTTAAATTTATCCGTGATTTTTCCATTGAACCCAAAATGCTTCCTCATATTACCTCTAAGTTAGTTTGGTGTCACAATTTCCCATTCTGCACAGCTTGCTAGTTTTCTCCATTTTACATTAGCAAAGAGAATAGGACATGTAGTGGGTCAGCTTGACAGTGGATTTTAGAAACGCCCCACTGGAGTACAAGACGTTGAATTTTGAATTTGAACAGAAAGATCGGTTGTTGGAATTTTGAATAAAACGTCACAACCCAAATATGGGCTGACAGTGATTCATAAGTGATTCATTGGACAGCGTTGATGACTGCATCATCAGATGGACCCTCATGGGGAGAATCAAATTCTTGTGACTGACAGCAAGTCATTAAGTGCTTTACTACACCTAAAGGGCTTATTAACTCCTCTAGTGATCACAAAGAGCTGACAAACAAATAATTGATCATGAGTAAGACTAACAGGCAATACTTTAACTGTCTGAAGACTGCATATATTACAGATCATGAGGCATCTTGTACCTGAATAAAATGGAGGATGGGAATGCTACTGTGTGGCAGCTGCGTTTCACTCACTATTTAATGAGGAACTGCTCAAACACACAGAGTGGGAAATCACTTTCTTGACAGTTCCCACAATCAGCAGATGGATTTAGTAATAGTGTATCATTTGAACACATGCTTAAATCACATACCGTATCTACTGTCACAAATGAACTGCGCCAGAGTTTTCTTGGAAGTAGACTGTGATATGCTTTTTCATACAGTCTTTCATGCAGAGTTCAATTGACAGGTTTCACGCCAGCGTAAATTAACCAAACCAGCAAAATGCATCAAGCTTATTTGAATTGCACAGAATAGGTTAATTGCAAAAGTACCCTGAGAGCAACTGCTTAGCCATGTTTAGACAGCAGGTTCCTTAAAAGGTATCTTTACCACTGACTGTCAGATTTGTATGTTTGGTTATTATATATTTTTTTTTGGTTGTTGTGGTAATGATATAAGCATTCATATTAACTCTAGACCTAATTCTCCAAAACCTTTTCCATCCTAGAACTAAAACAGCAAGCTCCAGGCTGAATGAAGAATTGAGATTAATCCTCTTGTGCTTCATGCACCTCAGCAATATCTAGACAGAGAACTCTTCACCAGCCAATATCAACTACAGGGAAGGATAATATATGCTGCCTAATTTTTTTGCAGCAGTCATGGCCAATTAACCACACTCTATGCGATGTCAGTGATGTGTGTGAGTGACGTTAAGGACAGTTTGAAGTCCGATTTGAGTGCTGCTGGAGAATGAGGGAATGAGATTACATTTTTATGATTATGTAACTGGCTATAAGCATGAAGTTAATAGAGTTTTTGAGTGGTCTGGTGTAATGACTTACTTTATGCATGTCAATCCACACATTAACTGTGAGTGAACAGGATACTGGAGGACACAAGGTTTAATTTAGCTGCCAGGATTTCCCAGTGGGTATCTGTAAAATGCCAAAGTCCGCAGGTTAAGACACACAGGTGGATGAATGTCTGCATCCACATGGCGTACAAGGAGTGTGAGGATGTAAAGAGGCTCGTGGTTATTAATCATACTTTTATGGAATAAGGCACCAATACAGAAGGAGACAATGGTCTATGTTCAGTTGTAGTTGATGGTGAAAACACAAAAGGTTGATATTTTTTAATGGGCATTGTTTGGAAATGCATGGTGTGTGTGAGTCTATGTTGTGTAACTATAGAGAGAGAAGGTGGCTCTATTGTCACGGCTTATGAAAAGGTTATCCATATCCAATTATTTTGGTGATGTTACTGTATACATCACAGGATATTTATATTCTGTTGTTTGATGCAGACAATTATGTTCATTTTAAAATTGCAGCTGGTTTGAATTAAAATATAGTGATTTTGTTTCATGTGCTGCTTCATTTCACTGTGGTTTATATTTTATGTGCATATTCAGCTTGTAATCACTATAATTACTTTAATTAAGTCTACAGACTCCAAACTGAAACTTAGCTTTGTGATGTAAATCTGATTTCAGACCAACATCACTCTAGTTTAAAGGTATACCATGCAGGATTTTCCTAAAAACAATATGTAGACTCTAGGGATGCACAATAATATCAGCACATCATCGGTATCAGTTGATAAAGGCTTTACACTGAAATACTGGCATCGGCACGAAATGAAAATTTCTGCCGATATGACAGGCCAATTCATTGACTTCTCCCCTGCCGCCTGGCTGTGCTTCCCTCTGTGGACTGTTTCACCCTGACGACCCCGGTGCTTCCTCCGCAGGAAGCATAAACAGTCCACGGAAGAGCTGCTGTGTTCGGCTGCACAGATAGGAAAAACCTTGGCTGACAGGATGTACCACTCTGTTTGAAAAAACTTCTTCTTTTGGGTTTATAATGGCGGTTGGCAACCAGTGTACAACTCTGGAGTGTGGACCAGAGATTAAATCCTACCCATTAATCCTGTCTGTCTAATAAATTCAAAGAAAACTCTACTGCTCGACCCACTTGGCAGGTTCATTAAGTTTTAATACTGAACTCCTGAAATCCAGTCTTTTTAAATTCTTCCTTCATATATTGACTTTCTTGATCATACTCAGTACAATCTATGCTTGCAACCTCGGTTGTGCCGAGGTGTGGGCGCGTTTACTTGTTTTAGCGTGTAACCACCATGAAACAATCAGAAAATAACGTTTTATTTCTCAGATTCACGGCTTTGTTCTTGCCAGCGCTGCTCACTCTCTTCATTCACTCTAGCTCGCTCGACCACTCCTGCTCTCTCTCTCTCTCTTGCTCTGCTCTCAGCTCGCTCTGGTCGAGCTGGGGAGGTGGGGCCAACTTTGAATGCTGTGTTTAGAAACGCCAACCGAAAAAACCTGCATAGTACACCTTTAATTTTGATTCTCATTCTTTGGTTTATTTGGTATTCTTTCTGCCTGGACTTGATCAAGGCAATCTGATTCCGGAGGGGATGTGCCAAATAATGGAATTACTTGCTGCCTGTCTGAACATAGCCTTGGAGATTAAGTAAAAGATCGACCTGTCCGCAGTACACTACCTGGAGAATACACCTACACATAAGCACACACCTGCTCTTATGCACACAGCTGCACACATTTGCATAAATACACATGCATGTGTGATTCAACATATGAAAACATGCCATAATTTAGTAACACAGCATTTATGGACGCAAAACACACATGTACATATCTAGATGAGCACACACACACACACACACACACACACACACACACACACACACACACACAATGTTAAAAATTCGGCTGTCACCCACACCTGTTTCTGTAGCCCTCACTGCATGTGTCTGTGTCATCAGATTGAAACAGAAGAGCTTTGCATAAGCCCATATGCACACACACACACACACACACACACACACACACACACAAACAGAGAGAGAGAGAGAGTTGCAGAAATGCACACACACCCACAAACCGTGCGCACTGGGTTCTCCAGGGCTGCAGTGTCTGGCGGGTGTCCAGTGGTGGAGTGGTTCTGCTCTAGAGAACGGCGGGCCCTGTCTACAGCCCATCAATCAAACCCTCCCGGCTACCCTTCCCTCTCTCTTCTCCCTTCTCTCCTCCTCCACCACCATCCCTCTTTCCCATTGCTCTGTGCGTCTCTCTCGCTCTCTCTGCTCTCATCTCCTCTATTTCTTTAATAAATCCACCACTCTGTATACCAATTTCTCATGCACCACCTCACCTTTGTTAATCTCCCTCCTCTTTTCTCTCTGCTCTCTCTTTGAATCTTAAACTCCAATCACTCCACCAATCCATTCTTCCCCTCTGCATATTTAATCGGTTCTGTACTCATAGATACTCAACCAGCTCTACCTTACACCTTTACTTCCATTTCCCGTCTCACCCCACAGGCCACAGGCTTACATATCCCTTCACTTCCTCCCTCTCTCTCTCTCTCCACTGCCCTGTCTTTTTGCCTCCCTCTGTCTCTTCCCTTCCCTCTCCTGATTGATGCAAGCAGACGGCCTCTATCAGTGTTTTATACATAATCCAAATAAGATATGCTTGTGCCTGCATTTCTGAAAGTCCTAGCCAGCCCCTGACACGATGTGCTGACAGAGGATTCACAATATGCGAAGACACACACACACACACAATTGTGCATGTAGCTGCACATGCAAACACACCCACACACGTTCAGAGACACACACAAAAACACACACGCCCATCGTCAAAGGATTATTTGAAAAAGTTATGGCAAACAAGACAAAACACTGTATGCGGTTATGTGAGGTAATATATTAATGTGTGAGTATGTGTATGTGTTGGTGTATCTTCTGTGTGTATTTATGAGAGACTGAGACAGAATGTGCATTTAAATGGCTGTGTTAAGTAATGCTGACCCAGCTCTTTCTTTTCTTGATGTCCCATCCATACCAAAGCAGCAAAGCAGGATGCATGTAAAGCTTTATGGAGACACATAACAAATGTGATGCCCCAATCTGTTACTTCCCACCAGGTAAGTGCACCGTGGTGAAAAGATCTAAAAGAAAATTAAATAAAAGGGTTTCAGTCAGGAGAATTAACTGTAGTTTAACCAGTCAAGTGTTTCCACCACATTTATTTATCTGTGGGGCCACGTGGATCTTCACCACCACACCAGTCTTTGTGCACATTATTACCTTATTTCTCATCATTGTATTACCAGCAATATTTATTACTGTACTATAATCTAATTGATAGCCTTACAAAACTATCTCCACGCCCTTTATGGCTCTGTCTTTCTTGAGCCCAGAGGAAATCACACCCAGAAATAAAGGCCTCAGGAGTGGGCAATATGGATTCTCTGTCACAGTAATTGTAATTTTATATTACAATATTGATACTATATATATTGGAATATACTGTATTTTCTGGAAAATAAATTGAGCAGGCTAACATGCTGATGTTTAGCAGGCATTATGCTGACCATGTGCACCATCTTAGTAAACATGCTAACATTTGCTAAACACACAGCTGAGGTTGATGGGAACACCATTAGTTTAGCAACTATTTGGTCACAAATTAAAGTATTGGACAAATTGAAATTTTCACCAGATGTTAGCCCTGGGTGAAATCTTAAAGCAGTTGTAATTTATATTTTTATAATAACAGTGTGTCAAATGACTCTGTGAGGTCAGAGGTGCCACATGTAGTGATGACCCCACAGAGAGTTATCACTCAACTCTGCAACTCCCCTCAGCTTTACAGAGATTTATAGCTATGAGCTATAGTTTCAGCTCATTGTTTAGCTGTCCAGTTGCAACTTTACTGTTTTGGTTCACTCTCACTGCTGTCATAGTTTGTTTTCAGCCACAGCAGGCTTTTTTGAGAGAAAAAGCTCTAAAACCCCACTGTACACTACCTGCTCAGCACCAAACAGCAAACAGTTAGCAACTAGCTGGTGAACATAGTGTAGCATTTAGCAGCTAAAGAGACAGATATTTCCCTCAGGAGAGACCAAAAACGGAGCTAAAAGAGAGTGAATATTGAGCTTAAATTCAATAGGTGGACAGGAACACGACTCCGAACAAATGATAATGTTGCTCTGTAACTGCTGGATGTGTAAATAAGCAACTGTTTGCTAACAAGTTCAACATATCAACTTAAAAGGTGATGCTGAAGTTTACAGCTTGTTTCCGCTGCCCACAAGTAACCTAAAAATCATTCAGTGCAGGTTTAAGAGATTGTCATCTATCTCAGTTAATAATGTGGACATGGATATATGCTCCAAATGTAATGGCAGTCCATCCAGTAGTTGTTGAGACATTTCAGTGAAAACCAAAAATGTCAATGTGGCACTAGAGGAAAAGTCACAATATAGTCAATATACTTCTACCTTTGGGGATCATGATTTTCATGGCAATCCATCCAATAGTTGTGAGATTTTTCAGTCTGGACCAAAATGGTAGATGTCCAACTTACATACCGATCAACCTTGCTATTCAAGGACAATCCAATATTGTCATAAAGCAGTCCTGCTAATTGATTTGTAACCTTGCCAACAATGGTTTCATTCATCCTAATACACAAAACTTTGGAATTCCTGTGTTCAAATTGGCATTTGTAATTTAGTCCCGTCCTCACATATTTCTCAAGAAAATGAAAGAAGTGGAAGAATACTTGTAAATTTTACCAATTACCACTCTAAAAATTTTTCAGCTTCAACAAACCAAATCAAACAATGTTTGTTCCCTTAGAATACCCTTCCTTTGTTTAAATAGCATGTCTGTAGTCGCAGAAAAATCTGCTCCAAAGTCAGCAAGCTGTTGCCTGATTTAATACTGGTGTGGTAAGTGTTTCTCTTTTGAGTTTTGAGTGAATGAGAGGGGTTTACTTACTTTCACAAAGTAGTGCAGAGGATGAAGACATATGATTCACTGTTTGGTTCCCCCGTGTTCATATAGTTAATACCAGTAAGTTCAATGAGTTCAAGGGTTTTATTCCTGTCTTTGAAGCTTTATGGTTATGCTTGTTTATGACTGTGTTCATTAAATCCGTATTGTTACATAACATAGTTTTTAAGACCAACTTTAATTAAAACTGTTTTCATATTTTAATATTATTGGTCATTCATTGTTAAACTACACTTTTAGTGCTTTCATATCTCACAGCAGTTGCAATAATTAAAAGGTAACACAGCACACCAACTTCAGGTTTAAGCTACAACCTCTTCCACTGAGGCAATATTCAGAGGAATCATCACATGGACGCAATGTGAATGAAACTGTGTTACTGAAATTGAGTGCTCTAGCTATGACTCAGGAAAGGGTACTTGCCAGAGGAATAAACCTCAGCTTGTATAGGTCTGTGTTGATATGAGGAAAAATGATAAAAGAAATTTCATTGCTGAAAGGCATTCCAATTGCTAATACTTATTACCTGAACATTACTGTCAGGGAAGGTGATACCAAAATGATGATAAAAAAAGAAAACACTGGAGAGAAGGGATTATATCCAGACTCAGACCTAAGGGATCCACACCAGAAATTGAGCAGTCTGGTTTTCTGGCCACCAAATCCAAGTGGGCTCAACATCCAACTACTACACCACCACTGCTACCAAAAGCTACCAAGGGCATGTACTTATACAGTATACAAACACAGTCCTGCATGTGCACACAACTTTCCAAGTGTACAAAGAAAACTTTACCAGCCAGTCATCTAACACAGTGGATCCCTATCTTGAGATCAGGATCTGTACAAGGTAAGATGAATATAGACGGTTGCAAGATAATTAGTATAAAAATCATGCAAAATTATGTTTGTTTTTTGAAATTTGAATTTCCTCTTTGGTTCTTTCTTGTGAAATACTGTACTTTTACCCTTCCAGGACTCTCAAAATGATTTAAATTAGCAATGTAAATGGGGGAAAATCACTTCTGCCTGAACTGCTGTATCTATAACAGGGGATCATAAGGATTTATTGCTTCATATCAAAGGTGCCTAATGGAGTTTTCTTGTACACAAATAGTAGATATTCAGATAGTATTCAGATTCAATAGTAGATAATAGAGTTATTCAGTGTTTCTCACCAAACACATTGTGTGTATCCTTGAGGTCTAACAAACTCTTAAAATATTTTAAATTGTGCAGTATTTATGTGTTAGCCTTCTTCTTCACTGCCTTTTTTTTTTTTTTTTTTTTTAGCTCTGTTTAGTGCATTATCGACACCAACTGTTGATAAGTGGAATATCTTGAACCAACAGCTGAATGTAAATTGCATTATAATCACTGTTATAATGCATAATAATATGATTATAAATTACTCTAAGTTACTCTAAGTGGTGTTAAGTTACTCTAAGTTGGGTGCTTTAAGTAGAGTGAGAAAAATATCATTAAATCTATGTGTAGTGAGGGAGGCTTCCGACACCAGGTCGCAAACCTCGATCTCCCAGACCACAGACGGCTATGCTAACCAGTCAGCTAAAGAATTAAGCTGCTGGCCAAGGGCCAGTGTGTCTAGTCATCTGTGGTCATTACTCTCTAGAGGGCATGGCTCTGCACCGTGACACTATGCAAGAACAACACACAAAACATTATAGAATTAATTTATATGTTTAATGGTCATAAGAGAAAGTGAGTACTCCAATTTTAATAGTGGTCTTCATCCAGCTCAGTACAGTATTGACTTTCCCAGCTCTACGTATCCTGAAACAAAACCTCCTCAAGCTAAATCAGGACAAAACGGAGGTCCTCATTATTGGTTGTTTTCTTCACTAACTCAGCACATTACACCCCAGGCGAAAAACCTTGGTGTTACCATTGACACTTACCTAACAGTCCAACCGCATACAAAGACCATAACCAGCATCATTATTACCAAGGTCAGAACTTTTCCTTCTCCCAGAGAATGCAGAAAAGCTTGCGCATGCTTTTATTACAAGTATGCCCAGGTCACACCAGAAATTCTTTAAATCACTTACAGCTCATTCAGAAGACTGCTGGCAGAGTTTTACCTTAACAAATACAAGAGTTCCCAGTTAGTTTCCAGATCAATTTTAAATGTTTGAATAAATGTGTTTATGAACTTATCCCTGACTACTTGGGTGATATGATGAAGATACGGCCCTCGTTGATCCCTCAGATCCACAGACTCTCTGCTCCTCATCGCACTAAAAATGAAGATGCACTGAAGCTGCTTTCTTTTCTTCTGAATCCAAACTGTGGAATTGTCTGCCTCTGAATCTGAGGATGGCAATGTCAGTTGAGGCCTTTAAGCAACTGTTTAAAACTATTTTTTAGCCTTGCTTAGAAAATGTTATTACTACACCACAGCCATTTTTTAATTATCTACACTATGGCTCAATCTTACAGGATTATAGTTTTTAAGATGATGACGGCAAAAATGGTTAATGTAATGATAATTGCTGTTGTTGCTATTATAGTTTATTATTTCACTTCCTTCCTCTTTTTAAATGTAGTTTAATATTTTACCCATTATTTAAACTGTAGACTCAGGAAGGGGAACAATCAGACACACACACACACACAGATACCACAGTAAAATCTTCAATCACTATCCAATATCTGACAGTAGTTTGCCACAGGAAAGACAGAAATCAATTAAAGTAACTTTTAATATCAACTCTCGCTCACACACACACAAACACACACACACAGTTCCACAGCTCTTATCTCTTATCAGTGTTTACAGAAGCCTGTGCAGAATTTGATTTAGAAAACACCCAAAGTAAATTTTACACAGCACCATAACCTCTTAAGTTCTTGTGAGGAAAATGTACCTGGTCCTTTGAACCCTAAAATAGCAGTGGTTACATAATAACACACGACAATCCATGTTTTACGGAAGGTACTTTAAAAGTGAGTGTTAAGATGTATTTGCAAGTGCGCACATCTGTGTGATTCAAACGAGAAGCCTTGGTTGCAGGAGATGAACAGCTGGTGTCGTGGCCTTCAAAGTAGAGCACGACCTTGTTTACAAATGCCACACACACCTACATTGATACGCATAAAGGCACACTGGTTTAGAACAGGCATGCACACTCACAGACACAGCTCATAAATCACTGTGGCCTACTCTCAAGATCCAAGCATCACAAAATTTGCCACTGTTTACTCCTTGTCTGTAGCAGGTCAGCTTGTTCTAAATGGAGCACAGATAATGCACAGTGTTTTGTGTCCCTATTTTGTCCCCAAGATGGTTTTGGAGGGGCACAAAGGAGGACCCTGTTTTCTGCCCCACTAGTCAATCACAAATGAAACTGACACCTGAGTCACTGCAGGGTTGACCAAAAGAAAGAATAAAGGCCACAAATTGTAAGGTAAAACAGTGTATTATCAATAACAATATACTACTATATTCAGTATGTAGAAATACCACATTAATACTACAACTATGAGTTACATTTTTCATTCTTGTGCTTCCATCATTTAAAATTTTAAGCATTTTTAACATTAAACAAGTGACAATGGCCTGATGGATTATGGATTATAAAGTGGGCTAAATACTGGTCCTGTCTTTGAAATGGGACAGATCTTTTAGGCCGTTTATGACTTATTAAGGGTCTTTTCAGACCTGTAATTCCTTTGCTCTGGTCTGAATCAATGACGGAGCTGGTAAACTTAATATGTTTTCCCCTTGGTTCAGTTTCTTTTCACGCAGAGAAAAATCCAAGTGAACCATCATTACAAGCCATATGAGTATGTTCACTCATTTGTCAGATTTACCTGGTGCAGAAACAAGAACATAAACACAGGAAGACGGTACTGAAGAAGGTCCTCTAAACAAATGCAACATACTTTGTTGCGCTAGTCCAGGTCAATTCATTCTCCAGCTAGATGCTAGCAACTCATTTGCTCATCTGCATCCCAGTGCAAAAAGCACACCTGGCTATGAGAGCTGTTTTGCTCAAACTTGCAGAGTATGACTAGTAGTTGGGTCGGATCGAGATTGGATCATGTTCGAACCGCTCCAGAGTTTGTCTGGGACAGGACCGAGACCACCTCCTCTAAAGGGTCTCGTGTGGTTGTTTGTTTTGGTCCACACCTGAGTGTGATTACTGTGTTCAGACCTGCCCAGGCACCAGGGGAAAAACGAAGCAGAGTCCACTTGATCCGGATTAAAAAGGTCTGAAAATACCCTGAGTCTAGAAATGCAGACATTGGAGGATGCAGCCATTTTTACACATGCAGATTATTTTACTCATCATAGAAAGTACTACTACTCGGCCTTTAAAAAACAGTTTTAAAGGTTAGGATAGGATACAACACTTTTGGAGCCTAACTTATACTAGGGAAAAAAAGTCAGGACATCTCAGTTGCTGCTGCATAAATTTTGATCATTCCTTTTTTAATCTCTCCAAGTCCCCCAAATTTATGGAAGTGCAATGCTAAACTGCCGGTGTAGTGCTTAAAATGTGAGCACTATCATCTCTACTGTACTCCTCACCTAAAACCTATCTGAATCTATACCTTTTTTTAAAAAAAAAAAAAACATCCACAGAGTGAAGGTTTGTAGTTGTGAACTGGACTGGAGTGGGTCATGGGTCCATCATGTAACCAGTAATTTTTCACAAGACGGTCAGACTGAAAAACAGTGATAGCATTTGAATAACAATCACAGGGCTTTCATCTGGCACTACATTTTTTTTAATTAAAAGTAAACGCACTGAATGACTTTCAAATTACATAATTCTCAGTTGAAACTGCTCTGACGTTTCCTTTTCCTCCAAACTTGAAGGTGTTCATTTGCTCTAATTGACTTCGCTCAACAGGGGAATCTTTAATTTCTAGGGTCAGTAGTGTAGTGATGTAGCTCAGGTCAAACCCTGCAAGACTCCTGTCATTCTGTCTGACTAGTCATTTGAACATTCACCAGACAGGAAGCCCTTGACTTGAACACATATTGACCAGGGAATCTCCAATAGTGAGTCTGACCCAGAGCAAGAGTGAGAGGCCGCTAACCACATCATTAGGCCCAGATTATCTGTAACGGAACCTCTTAGTAGCCATTAGCAGGAGGAAATGACCCTGACCCTATCATTGTAGTTTTACTTGTTCTTCACTGGGAGAAGAGAATGAAGAAAATAGATTAAGATCAGCTTGAATTACACCAACTAGGCCTGGAACACAGGGGATTTTAGATAAGTATTGACACACACACACGCACACACACACACACACACACACACACACTGATGCACAAACAAACACAAAACACACTGATATACACTGCTCCCTGAGGGATAAGTACGATGCAATAAATCCAGCCTCTAAATAGATAGTGCTGCAACATGTGTGGCTTTTTAGATCAATGCTGATATGATTATGCAGGCTCAGGACCATAGATGTGGAGTAGATAGATTGTGCTGCTATAAATGCAGCCTGGGCTAGGCGCTGTATTCAGCTGCACTTTGCTGACATCAGCGCTCTTCTGCTCTTCCTGCTTATTAAGAAAGGACTTTGTCCTTAGATGACCTGGGTCCTTAGATAGCCCCCAGCCAGAGATACACACGCACACACACACACACACGCTTTATAGAAAAATACTTCATACCTGGCTGTATGCATTCATGCACAGTTGTGTGCATCCAAATATTCATCAATGTATATCTTAAAAATAAGCAAATACACACACATTCTGGACATGAAAAAAGATACATAAATGTATGTGCTTCACTATAATGTCATGCCTCACAAGTGATCAGCAACTCTACACCATTTTCTGCCCCGTTGTCCTCCAAGAATGAGTGCCAAGTTGGCGAGACAAGTAAATCCATATCATTGGAGATGAGCATTTCAATGTTTGATTGTGTGTGAAACTATGCAGTACTCCAGAGTGGGCAGGTGTGTGAGTCGGACCTACAGTGTGATTAATCTAAACTGAGGCACAAAGTGGTCCCCCAAGCATGACCCAAGTTATATTCAGATTCCAACAAGTGAGTTGATCTCAATCCGATGGCTCAGTATCACTTAGGACTGCACAGCCAGGATTTTCTTTGAAGGGTGTTTATTGAAGTGACAGCAGGAATTTAGTTGAATAAAATGGTTCAGTGGATTTATTCCTTAGTCTTGGTTTTTACACCAATACCACTGTTGTAAGAAATTTTCGATTAGCTTTTATTTATATTTTGTTGGGGAAATAAAACTGGAACACACACAGAAATGACAGCAATGAGACATATCAGCTTGTTAATATCAAAAACCATCTACAGCACTGCAGCACCGGCTGACAAGCAAGTCTGAGCAGACAACCAGGGTGCTCAGTGGATGACAATAATTGTGAGCCAGAGCAAAAGAAAGAAAGTAAAGGGGATTGTCTTCCTGTTTGAACTTGCACAGAGAGCTTCATTATACACAGTAATATAGTGCCAGCAGCAACTTTAAATTGGCTTCGTCTGAAGTCAGAAACCTGGGAATCACCAAAATGAAACAATGATGTAAGAGACAAGGTTTGTTTCACGTAATTATTCCAGTATAATAGTAGGCTATGCACAGCCCACCTAAATCTAGCAAAATGAAATGTATTATTTTGCTGAGGAAAAAAGTCACTTTTATCATTTCTTTAATTATTTTTTTTAGGACGCTACAATACAATCAAAGTACACGCATGAGTTAGAACATGTAATTCAACCAAATTTCACTGCTAATAAGTCAATTCTGCCTTATACTGTGCATGTCCTTCTCGGTTTCATGCAGTCTTTCTTCATTAAATGCTTCAATTTTCATTAACCTTTTTTTTTTTTTTGAGTCATAAACATGATATTGAAAAAGTGTCACCTTATATCGCCTGTCATCTTAAAGCTGATGGAGAACATGTTAGCTAAGAGTTGCCTTCGTCCAGCAGACACAGAGCAACTTTAGCATTTATTTGGAATTGTGTTCCTGGTCACCTGATGAATAAAAGTCCAATATTCATTCTCCTTTTACATATCTGTTGATCGAAACCAACTCCAGAGGGAAATAAGTGACTGTTTAGCTGCTAAATGCTCCACTATGTTCACCAGCTAGTTGCTAACTTTGTCTTCCATTTGTTGATGGTCAACTGGGGGAGTAAAGTTGTGAGCTGTCAGACCAAAACAATGAGCTGAAAAACACTAAAATACTGAAGCTGAGGAGAACTGCAGAGTTCATTGATAATAATCTGTGGGGTTGTTTGAACAAGTGACACATAGTAATATCTTTTCCATTTTTAATTTGAAAATATTGACAAGAGTAGCTTTAAACACAATTAAATTAGACAGGGCTCAATATGAAAGGAGACTATAAAATACAATATTTGGCCTCAAATGAATACTTAACTTACAAAGTCGGTCCAACAAATGATCAAGGGAGTGTCTTGTGACAAAGCCTCATCAAAAGCAAACTGGCAGCAGTGGAGCACACCTCAAGCTCAGCCCTGACGACTCTCCTCTCTAAAGCATAATATATTCATAAATGAGCAAATAACGGGACCGTTTCCCTCATATGATTGTGCAATTAATCATAATTCAATCATAATTACCAGGAGTTTGTCTTAACTGAACAGCTGTTATAGCTGCTAAAATGTGCAAATATTGAGATCTGTATTTGGATGAGAGAACCAGGTGAGACAAAAGGCTGTGAGGCATTTAAAGTGGACATGTGTTGATGAATTTGACTTTCATAAACTGTGCCCCTTCTTCAGGACTGCTGGATTGACTTGCTGGCTTTTGATAGCCATGAACTACATAATGATGAGATTGATTACTAGTTTGAAGGATCGACCGGCTGATTTCTCTACTCTACCACCAACTAAATCAAAAGGATTTAAAGATATCAAAATATACTTGGTAAGAGCATGTGCATTTGAAGTAGTTATTCTTAAACTGCACTAAAATGTATGTTTTTATCTGCATTTAAACATGTACGAGTTAGGGAGTTTATATCAAATACATGGATACATAGTTTTTATACAATTATCACCTTACCAGCCAATGCAACAAACAGCTAACTGCACCTATTTGTACTAAGATGTGGTTTTATTGGACTGAAGTGGTGATCAAAATTGCAGTGCATTACCAGATCTGCCGACAACAGCACTGCTATACACTCACTTACACACACACACACACACACATATACAAATACTCCGGGGGCAATCCACCTCATTAGATATAGACAAACATTCAATTAGTCAGTATAATAGGGAACATAAAGCATGTCTGTGGTGGTAATGCTTACATTCCTCCTTCCCAGTCAGCGGCACTAAAACAACTGGCTGGGGATTTATAAGGCAACTGGTGAATGATAATGCTTCTTTCTCTGTCTCTCTGTGTCATCCAAAGTGTGTTTGTCTTGTCCAAGCATTTGAAATTAGTGTTCATTTCCAGAACAAATGGCTCACTGTGGATAGAGCCACATGAAGCTAAGGAATGACCTCACTTTCTTTTACAAATGTTTGTCTAGAAGAGGCAGCAAATCTGTGAGGCAGCAAGTCTGTAAGGAAACTTTTAACAAAACAAAGTGAAACAGAATGTCTGTTTGTAATATCATCTTATTATTTAGAGAAGACATATCCAGCATTTTAAAATTAGGAGACACCTGCTGATTTTTGAAGTGTAAAAACATAAAAAAACAAACAGTTAAAACACTGCTTCTAGTAAAAGAAGATTACTTCATAGCAGGAAGAACAAGAAATGTGAATGCTAGTGGCGAATGTTTGTATCGTAATTGACAAATGTGTGTATTTTTGTATACTATGGTGATTACAAATGTAATTTCATGCCCACAAACAATATATCCCTCAACATCAGTAAATGTCAAACAATTTTAAAATGAATGCAACCCAGTGTTAATAAAGGTCAACGCTAAAGCCTCACAAGATGTGAGAAAGAATATTTTGTGGACTAACTTAAATATAATGAGGATAATGCTACCCATAAAGCAAATTTGTGGCTTTTATAGTGTATCATATGTTTCTGTGAATATATAATTTGTGACATCATAAGAAGTTTGGATGCAATCGTGGTCCAGCATGAAACGCAGTCCTGGCACCAGAAGAAAGTGACTGGCGAGGCATTTGGTTTTTATGACCAAATGACGGTAGTTAAGTCGTGATGGTGCCCTTGTGGGGGGCACCATCACAACTTAACTACCGTTTACCCGTCCAACCTGCACAAACATCAGACACACTTCATTCACTTCAAACATCTTCCTCCTGGTTTTACTGGTGGTAAAGTCCAGGGCTCTAACAATGTCACTTTCCAATGACATCAATGTTAAGTATTAAGACATATAAAATACTCTGAATGTGTTGTGGTTGGCATGGTGATAGCAGGTGAACAGAACATGTGGGTGTCCTCCTAAAAGTCTTAAATGGGTGGCACGCTAACCTCAGCTAGCCGCTTTCAAACATCCTGCTCTGGTGTCACACGCTGACAAACAGCTGCTGGACGGTTAAAAACTCTGAATAACAGTTAGTAACCGCCACAAACTAAAGTTCAGAGGTTTAAACAAGCTTCTCAGAAACTGAAAGAGACGACAGAAAGATTAAAAAAGAGTGAAACTAAAAGGTAAAGGCAACAACTGTGTCTGACAACAAAACAAACACCACAATTCCAGTTTCTGCTTAGGAGCAGCAGAGATACTAAAGGTGATGTCTTATTTCTCTCTAAATCCAAACACCACAAACAGACAAAAAGACATCCTCCCTGTAATTTTTTTTCCCATCTTTGGGCCTAGGGCTTGAGCCCCAGTAAGCCTGTGCATTAAAAGAGCGTTGATGCTGATTTCTAATGGGAGGGCCAAATTCCTGGATGG
Source organism: Thunnus thynnus (assembly GCF_963924715.1). NCBI lineage: Eukaryota > Metazoa > Chordata > Actinopteri > Scombriformes > Scombridae > Thunnus > Thunnus thynnus. The sequence continues at coordinate 10,576,204 of NC_089519.1, forward strand.
GCTGTCCTGGCCCCATAATGAGAAGCCTCCAGTGCACTTACACTATATACATGATACTTTTTTTTTCATATTCATAGATTCTGAATTTTTAATGAGGGAGAAAGCGTAGATGTCATTTTAAGGATTTTAACAAGATCATTGACCTTTTTTTTGCGGAAAACACAAATTAGCAAAGTATTAGCACAGTATTTCTATACATCTTAAAACATGTCTGAAGGGGATCTTTAAGAATGTAGGAGCACATTAGTAATTTACATCTGATTGGCTGATTATGCCTACCTTGAGTCACTGATTGGTATTGCCTCTAAAAAACCTGATCAGAGCATCCATACTGTAATAAGCACATGAAAAAAAAAAAAAAACGAGTTCTCAGTGACAAAAAATTGCAGGCGAGTGTTGGATAAAATTAAACATCTGAAAAGTGACGCCACTGCATCGCCATTGTAATCATATAAGGCGACACCAAGAAAGTTGAGGAATTAGCGTATAAATGGTGGGAAGACATTTTGAATGCAGTGCATATTATAGAGAAGTCGTACACCACTTTGAAGAGATCATTATCCTTCTACAGGAAATAGGATTCATTGCCGCATTGATTGTCTTGGTGTGATATGAAATATTCACAGTAATGAGATAGAAAAGGCAAATGGTAAACATGCAAGGCAAATAGCATAATATTAATGTAGCTTTTTCCTCCACTATGCATTATCTTGGTCTAATAATAATATTAATTACAATAAGATTTTTGGATTATAATGTGATGAAGACACTGATTATCTTTACTTTTGAGAAAATCTCAAGGCACACATTAATTCCCTACGAAGCTGGTGGCATAGGGATCGCTAACCATGGAATAGAGTATGAAGACCTTGATATTTGATTGATTAAAACAATGTTTGTGTGTGAACATGTGGGTGTCTTGAAGCAATCATCTTTTATGTATAGTTTGTTTGCACAGGACTTTAATCTAGCCTGAATTTCAGGTGTCTTTATCTTCACTGATTTTCCCTGTAAATAAACTTGACCTCAATATAAAACTCAAATGAGTAATCCCTTTTCTACTCTCAGTCCTCTCTCAGTGACTCCTCTCCCCTTCTGTGTGTCACCCTCTGTTTCAAAGATTGTTGAACGACCAGCAATTGTATTCAACTAGATAGCAAATATGCTGTTTTCTTCCTCTAACCTTGCTTTACTCTTGACAGAAACAAACACTCAGAATCACGCACACACACACACACGCACTGATAAACCCGCATAAGAAAGACCTTCTTGACAGTGAATTGGCTCTCACTGTCAGTGATGTCTGTTTGCAAGCCCTCCACACAAGCAGAAGGGGAGAAATAAGTATGAGAGAAAGAACAAGAGGAGTGGGGAAATGATGAAGGACCAAAACAAATCAGGTCAGGGAAGGGCGAATAGAGATAGATGTAATGCATAGATGGATCTGATGAAGGATGAATAAAAGTGTTTGTTCTTCTGAAAGTCAGACGGTCAAAAAATAAAGCAGTGGTGTTTGATTTTTTCATTGGATTTACATTGGAGAAAGTTTTATTGAGGGCGACTTGAAGGATGGTAATCAAACCACAATGCCGCAGGCTGTATTCTAGCACAAGGTATTGCAGGATAATAATACAGATATCATATTGTAAGCATGTTTTTAATCAATAAACTATTATGGCTTGCAATGATACTTGGCTCATATTTGAAAATCAAACAATGTGTGCACCTGTAATGAGAGCTTTATAAATAAGTCAAAACAATGGCTATGCATCTTGTTTTTATGTTGTACATAATCTATTTTTGTCTTGAATATTTTGAATTTTGTACATTTGCGAATTCTAGAGCAAACCACAGAATCAAAGCAGAGGAGAGACTCATAGACTGGATTTTGTGGTTGCATCGGTGGCCAATAATGAATCAAACCCCTCCACCTGCAACCCTGTCACCATGAAATGACGTCCATATATAACTAAATTGCAATAGGAAATACGTTATGTTAGAAATGTAATGCTGGCAGAATTATGTTCTCTCTCAACATAATGAGAAAATGTTGTTTATTGAGAGAAATGTTCAGAGACAATGTATTTCATTTTTTCCTCACCAAAATGTACAATCTTGCAGTACAGCTGCAGCACTACTAAGGTTTTTATGATTACATTTAGGCACTGGCAGCACTTGGTTAAAGAATGGGCTCACAGTTTTTCAAGTCTGTTTTAAAACAACAGTCAGGTGCCCAAATGAACACTGAAATAGGTTTTTCTAATCATTCCTCCTGTTCATACTGACCATTAGAAGATCTCTTCATAATGCACTTTCAATGTAAGTGATGGGGGACAAAATCCACAGTCCTCCTTCTGTGCAAAAATGTATTTAAAAGTTTATCTGAAGCTTCAGCCTTCAGATATGTTACAGTCTTTTTAGTGCCAAAGTCCCTCTTTTTGTTACTATACTTCCACCGCAGCTCAACAGGGAAACACTGTCAGAGGAAATACAAAGAGGGAATTTGATGCTAAAACTGTAAATGTGGCAGATATCCTCTTGATATGACTAACTCAGACTGCTGAAGCCTCATTCACATCAACTTTTAAATGTTTTTTGCTCAAAATAACTGCACAGACAAACTGTGGATTTTGGCCTTCATCACTTACAGCGCATTTGAAGGGGATCTTTTAATAGCCAGTATGAACAGGAGGAATGATTACAGTGAGGAAAACCTCTTTCAGTGTTCATAGGTATGGAGTCAGATCAGTCTCAGTATCAATGAATGCAAACAGAAGGATTCACATGTATTTTGGGCATAGATCTGAGGGTGTGATTTAATGTGATCATATAGCGTTATATCTGCGTATTCTGCAATTATGAACAGGAAAAGATGGACATCAAACTAGAGAGAGACTAAATGCTCTTGCTGGGCCTGCATACCCAGTATGCTTTGCAGTCCAACGAAGATACCTGAGGTCTGAGCACCTGTCGGGATTGGTCAGATACGGCAGCCATTGCGGAAATTTTGAGACAGGCTAAAAGTGTTGCTCTAGGACTGTTAATATGTTACGTTATTAAGTTTTAATATTTTTCAGGCAAGAAAGTAACTATTTAGATTCCCAATATGTGGTCAGTTTATCCAAATAACACCTGTTAATAAATTCGCTGCAACGTTTTAAAAGATGTGAGGAGCTGCTGGCCGAGTGACCAGCCAGTCATCTCAGCAGCCTGACTCCTGAGATGACCGGCTGGTCACCAGATTATTTTGTCACGTGTGGTCAGGTGGGCGTGTTGAAGTTCAATCACCAGAACTGAGCTGAGGATACTGAACTGGGATACTTGGTGTGTTCGACCCATCCCGACAGGTGCTCGGCCCTTACTTTCTCACCCAAAAAAAATATTTAAACTTTTGTTAAATATTAAAATTTCAATTCTCTCCCTAGATGTCCATCCTCCTTTACATAAGACTGCGCAGATGTAACGCTATGTGATCACATTAAATCATACCCTCGAATCTACACTCATGTTATTGGCTGAAAAGGAAGGAGACATCTGATTGGCTACAGATAATTCCCTATTGAAAAAATGCATTTGTGAATCGAGCAGTGCTTGAGGTGGAAAAAAAATAAGTGTCAGTACTTCCCCTATTCACATGTTGATGTGTGTATCGGCCAGTATCAGAAAATCATTAATTATAACATTCTGAATTTCTACAGTGCATAAAAGACACTAGGCAGGGCGGAGCTAGACTCTCAGCACAGAGGGGGCGGAGCATTCTCGAGAAGCCCTTCTGATGAAGTAATTTTAAAATTCACAAATGTAAAAGAGGTTATATATCCTATCCTTTCCTATACATAAACACAAACTGTCACTTATTGAGCCAAGCAAGCCTATGTCTAAGAAAACATACAGTGAAGCCACGTTGTCAGACAAGCTTATAACATGAACATGAAATAGACACAGCGGTCTACAACACTGTACGTGTTTGGTTATGTATTTTCATAACCAAAATTTAAGTTAATAAAGACTAATAATAGATGTTTCACTCACCAGTTGTTGTCCCTGCTCAGCCTGCTGTAGTTTAGTGTAGTCCAGTTGTGTATTCCACCATCCTCCATAGACCAAAATATGTGCTTTTCATGGTAAGGGGTTTGGAAGCTATGCTTTGAATGATGCTAGCCTCATTGTTAGCGACTGTTAGGCTAGTCATGCCAGCAGTAACGTTGCTTGATTATCCAGTCCATCATCATGGTTGTGCTGAAAAGACGAGAAAGATGAGAAGTAAGATGTAAGAGAAACACTGGATGCAATTAGACTTTTCTTACTCTCTCGCTCCTTGCATTTCAATGCACCCAATTTGTACTTTCTCTCCATTTTACCACCTAGCTAGATATCAGTCACATGGCATTCAGCCGACCAATGGTGTAACTTCATCACTCAGTCAGTACGGGACAGACATTCACAGCTGGCCCTGCTGTTGGGGGTGGCGGGGGCCCAATTAAGGGGATATAAAAGGGGTGGGATCAATGACAATACATACAGGCCATAGTGCCCCCACTGGTGCTGTTTGCTGCATAAGACGAGAACCCCTTGGCAGTTGTGGGGGCTCGTCTCTGCTCTGCAGAGGACACACACATGGTCTGAGTCTGTCTTTTTATGTTTTGCGACAATCAAGTACCGGCAACTTGTGAGAAGTGCCAGCATGCAAGAAAAAGTCACTTTACACCAAAGAGTAAAATCTAGAAGTGCCCACACACAAATGCAGTGAAGTTCACAAATGACAAGCAGTTTGTTAATGCAGGTTCAACAGTTTGTTGATATGTTTTTGATGAAAATTTAAGATACTTTTAAATACATCTATTTTTGGATAAGGCTATTAGATATATTTAAAATAAGAAATATTTGTGTGTGCATCAGAAATGCATTTGTGAACCTTATTTTAGAAATGTGGATTATTTTTTACACGTATATACAACAATAAATATTTTTGTGTGCATTGGAAAAACATTTTTATGAGAGAGTAATTTATATATAAATCCCAAAATACATTTGTGAATCCTTCTGTGTACATTCATTGATATTAAGACTGATCTGAAACCATACATTTGGGCACCTGACTGTTGTTTTAGACAGACTTGGAAAAATTGTTAACCAGTTTTTTAAGGTTAGGGAAAAAATATGGTCTGTTTAATACAGAAAAAAATCAGCAATGACTTGAAGCACAACATCTTTTTAACATTCAATTGAAACAATGTTATTTCATTGACCTTAACTGAAGTGTTTTTGTTGCCTAAACTCAACCACACACGGGACTCAGGATGCAAAGCTGTTACTATGTGTAACCTCCTCCCTGTGACTTCAGAGCGATATATAAATGTAGCGCTTCATTTATTTGAAAAAATGATGCCTGTGAGCATAATCAAGGCAGCAGTTATGTTTGCCAACACAACATAATTGGGAAAACAATTTAGTTGTATATGAATGTAATTTCTTGGAGACAGGGTTGCTACAGTACCTGTATCACATCAGTGCTGATCATCAAATCTCTTTCCATACATGCTTTAATTTGCCTTATTAAATAACATACATTTAACATAAAATCATAACCTCTTAACATCCACCAGGTCGTTGGCAACCCGCTTAAGCCAGTTGTAATCTCCTTATTATCACGCAGTAATGGATAAAAGCAATTGGCACAATTTGGCCACTTGGAGACGTTTCGGAAAGGTTCGGGGACACCAGTGACACCACAAACCAAAAACTACCTAGCTCCCATAAACTTAGGGAAGCTACTGTATGTGGTGATTTGCATAGTTCTGGCACAAAGCATGTCCTAGTTATTGTTATTCAATTATGACTCATAGATGAGGACCAAAAACACTTTTTTGAACCTTATTTGAACTGATGTACTAACTGATGAAAACTGATGAAACTGATGAAAATTCCAAAAAAAAGGGTGGATGTTAAGAGGCTACATAGTTACTGTGAAGAATATGATGCAAATTTTAATGATGCAGCAATTGTTTTAGTTGTTGCAGAAATTACTCAGGGATCACATCTCCTCCATCTTTTAAAATTATGCATTTTTCCTCTCACATTCTCACTGCCAAACAGAGACATCACTTAACACCTGTTCTGCAGCTGTTGTGGCTCACAGAGTTTCTAAGCTCCTTCACTTCCCTGGCCTCTTGTTTTTGGAGCATATGTTGTGGGTTTTCAGAGGCTTCTGGGCTAGAACATTTTCCTTGACCTGACACCCCTTTCATCCCGGCATGTCAATCAAAATTGACTCGTGAAGACGGAAGCAATGAAAATTAACAGCCAGCTGGATATCCTGCCATTATCTACATCACCATCCATTTCCAAAAGGAGGAAAGTTGATGGTAATGTTGAGCACTCAAAGAGAGTCCTAATGCAGTTCCTCAAAGAGCAGCTCACTCACTGCATGGAATAATACATACACCAGGTGCTGCATTCATAAACCTTTGTTTCTCTACATCTTATTTACCATGGATTTATGTGCAAATGTATGCTGGCACACTTCTATTTAAACTTGTGAGACATCACCACCTATTGTATAATTCTCACAGTAAACTTAAATAGATAATGTGCTAATACAATGAAATCATGCTATAAAGACAAAAACACAGCATGTTGGTGCACACATATACATTGTTATATGTAATATGATGTATACAATAGGAGTGTAATGGTACACAAAATTCAGGACGGGGAGATGTGGTATCATTTCACGATGGAGATAACGGCACATATTTTAATAATAGTGTTGCACTTGGTCAGTGTTAGGGGTCTCTCATTTGTCATTCTGATAAACAGGCTACTTGGCTAAGTCAGCTAGCGTATACCAATGAGCATGCTACAGCTCAGGGGTACGCTGCCAAAATGTTCCAGGTGGAATGCACATCAGAGTAAATGGATTATTAATTATTAGTCGAGGAAAGTCAGGTATTGAACCAAACATCCTGTACAGAACAGTTCAGGAAGAATACACGTACCGTTACAGCCTTAGTACATTATGTAATATTATTATTACAATAGGTAATCATCAATGTCTGCTTAATTAGTTGAAAATTGTAATTTCTCGTTATTACTACTACAGGTGAATTTCAACTCCAAAGCGACAACACACAAAAATATTATACACTGTGGTTTAACAAGCAGCCAGCCTCCAGTTTGGAGTATTTACTGACCAGCAACAGCTAGCTTAGCCACTGTGACTGCACTGGGTTGCACCCTCCAACTTGGTCACATTTGTGACCTTGGCACTCCATACATTACTCCATGACTCGATCACACAGACTTCTCAGCGCAAACCTGAAAGGGGGAATACATTATATTTTTGGTGATATCCAGCAGTGGTTTGTATCTTCAGAGGTATTTTCATGATCTCTCGAGTGTTTAGTGTCCAATGTTTCCACAGACTGTGCCCAACTCTCCAGCAACAGCACTACAAACACGGTTCCGCGGTTAGTTTCTTCACTGTGCAATCTGTACGTTATGTTACACTGTCCAAGCTTATTGGAATGTGTTACATTTTCCTTCACCAATATCTCAAGCCGGGCATGGTCTTTGGAGGTTTGATATGAACATGTTCTTTTAATAATTTGATGGAGTCTCAAATTGGTCAACACTGAAAGAGAAAACAGTTTTTATGTTTTTCACATCTTGCCAGATTTAAGAGAAAAGGGAGAGACAAATACACGCAGAGAGAGAGATGAAGACACCTGGGGTTAGAAAAAGGCGGACGCCGGGAGAGAGAAACAGAAACACCAGGAGAGAAGGACGAACACACCAGGAGAGGGGGGGGGGGGGTGGACACATTTTGGATGTGGCCATGGACACATCCCTGCATGTTCAAGACTGAACATTTCTTAACATTAATAAAGTCACATGTAATGTTAGTGTCGCACAGACAAACGAGCGATGCTGCACCTGCAGGGAGTCATTTTTCCTGGTAGGCAGCTGGTAACTTTGACTATAACATTCTTTGTATGAATCAGCTTCTTATCTTGTTCTTCAAGAAAGAGCAAACAGACATATTTAGTGTACTTCTTCTCATCAATTATTATTTTTTACATTATTATTCCTTTTTAAATTTGAAATCCAAGCCAACTAAGTGTTGCATTGCAACCAGAGATGCAGTGTGTTTGCACATAGTGCACTTTTCCCCTGTCTCTGTTCATAGTTGACATCCATACCCATTTGAGTAGGAGAAAGTCACATTGTATAAGATAATGACCTTATTAACTTGTCAGAGGTATATTTACTGTTGTAGCTGGTGTAACTACTCCTTATGATTCCAGCAAAATTGGTGTCCATTATGGAATTCTGGGGAAGAGCTGACCTGCAAATACTTCCCTGTACAGAAAGCAAGAAAACTTCTCAATGTGGATATCTGTTCCTGACTCTTCATTGTTGAAATGTATGTTACAAGCTGCACAGAAAGAAAAAAGGACTACAACAATCTGTCAAATGAAAAACTGTTCTAATTTTGGCAGACGTAGGATGCAATTAGTCATCATAAGAAGGTGATTGAGAAATAACATTTTCAGAGCCTTTACCTGAAGAGCCAGTGGCTCCAGCTATGAATCTCAGCCAATGTCTTTTGCCATGCAAATGGTGTGGCTCAAAGGATAGCACTATCAGTCTGTTGGCTGGTCTACTGCTTTGGTACAAACTGAATTATCTCAGCAACTACTGGACTGATTGCAATGACATTTTGTAAAGACATTCCCCAGAGAATGAAGCCTGATGATATTAGTGATCCCTTGATTTTTCCGCTTGCCCCACCAGTAGGTCAAACATTGAAACATCAAACTAATGGATCGGCACCCATTTTCATACAGACATTCATGATTCCTATGTGTTGATTCATAATGACTTTGGTCATCTCTTTTGGTTAACGCCACCAGCAGGTTGACATTTATGGTTTTAAGTCAAATGTCTCAACAACTGTTGAATGTATTGCCATGAAAAATATGGATAAATATTCATGTTTACCTCAGGATGGCTTGAAATCACTTTGGCGATGACTTAACTTAACTAGCCTCATGATTAGGTCAGATACTTTGGTTTATGACTCGTTTAGTGCTAATCAGCATATGTTAGCATGCTAACATGCTAAATTAAGATGGGAAACAAGGTCAAGTTTATATCAGCTAAACATCACCATGTTAGCATTGTGATTGTGAGCATGTTAGCATGCTGACGTAGACATTTCGCTCAGGGTACTGTTGTGTTTAAAGTATAGCCTCGCAGATTTGCTCACAATATTCTTATACATCTTTTTTCCTCACAAAAAAGGCCATAAATAAATCACAGACCACAAAAGAACACATGCTATCACCTGACAAGAGCAGACACCAATACAGGTACAGGGATGTGCAACAGGGAACAACAGGACACTGGCAAATTCAGTCACAAGGTATTGAGTTTACCTGGCTCATCTTGCTGCTGTTGTGTGGGTTTACACCATGGTTTACACCATAGACTGTATATAAAGATGGACGTCATGACAGCTCCCTCAAAGTGAAGCAAAAACATCTCGATCGCCCCCTAGTGGCTGGCTGTAGTATAGGTCATTAGTCCTGCCCCCTCCATGTTAGTGGATGGGACATGAGTTAAACTAAAAAATCAAAGTACACATCAAATAAATTTTTCCCAAAGATGGTTTCTATCATAGTTCTTGTTATGTTGATGTTTGTCCAAGTGCTCTTTTCTTATAAGTTTGTTTTTAATTAGTTATTTGACGATATAGAAAGGGGGTCTGACGTCATGATTGACAGCGGTGACAGCCACTCTGAAACCTCCATCAGGCCGCGGAACGACTGAGGGGGCGTGTTCCACGGGCCGTTATCCCACCGCCCGACTCTACTGCGCAGACTCTGGCTCCAAATGACGTCACACAAGCAAGATGACAGATCCCGGAAAAGAGATGTTTTAGCTTCACTTTTGCATAGCAGTAGGAAGTGGAGACATGTCGTCCATATTTATATACAGTTTATGGTTTACACACATAATAGAGGTGGCTATTTTCATGTGTTGTATGGTGCCAGTGTTACATACTGTACTTAATTCAGTTCTGTGTTCCTGAGTTCTTATTTTCTTTACATATATTAATCTTTGCATCTTATCTTTATGTACAGATATCTTGTAATATGGCCAGTAAAGCATATCCCCCTGCTATAACAACTTTGTCCAACAGCATTGTCTTTCCATCTAATGGTATTTAATCTGATAAGCTACTGTTCTTGTGGAACCCTGACCTCAAATACCCTTGTGTATCCTTGATGTGGTAAAGATTTCACTGGTAATTTCCACTGATAAACCCTATTATCAAATCGTCCAGTCAGATAAGATACAAATCTCTGATAGATGCCGTTGTTGGTAATTACAGCAGAATTGATTGCTGAAGCAGAGGGATGAGTCAGGGCAGGATGGCAGTCCTGCACTTTTTGTCCTTCTTCTGTTCCATATGCCCTCTTTACAACAGGATGAACATATCACAGGGTAGTGTGCCTGATTGAAGCTGCTTATTAACCTTCTACAAAGTTATCAGTATTTGAATTTTATATGTTCAAGTAATGCAATGTATGATTATCACCAGTGGATCGCTGCACTATAAACTGCACTATACTCAAACAGCATATTACAGGCCTCCATATAAACCAGCAAATAAAAATCAACATTAACCTATTTTTTTAAATTTAACATGTAATTTAGAATTTGTATAATTTATATCTATAGACCTTAACTTTTGGCTGCATTTTAGCCTACATTACCATCACTTACTACATTTGGCATGTCATTACAATTAATTCCTGATTAAATATTTTTCCCTCTTTTGCATAATGCTGGTGCACTTTTATAATTATCCCTGTTCCTCCTTTTTGAAACATTTTTGTCATGAAGCTAAGTCCTTTTCCACTTTGACCTAGTTACACATTTTCCCTAGTTTCTATTCATTTACCTTCAAAGGAAAGCATCTATTTAACCCATTTATCATCGACTTACTCACCACCACTACAGATAAATCCCCTCTTACTTTTTTAACTGTGCCGCTTATTGCTTTTTCCAAGCTGTAGTTGCAGCATATATATCATGAAGACAAATCTACATGTCAGCAGAGGTCACTGCTCCAGATATGCATGAATTTTAAACCTGTCTCATTGTATTAATAATTAGTGCACAGCTTGCTAGCTGCTTCATTCTCTGATGTGCTTGGTGCTGGTGTAGGTGAGAAGAGAAAGTATTGCTTTGAGTTAAACGGTGATATCTAGTAGTACAGCACTGGAATACCATTGCTAGATAAAATGCCTCTAAATACATGGAACAAGACATTGAAAACATATAGTACAATGAATCAGAGCACATCTTTTCCTTACAAGGAGGTAAGCAGAAGGGAAAGCAGAAAACACCAAGCCAAGGTCCAGTGTGTCTCCTTTTTCTAAGTGGTCCAAAAAGATGACAACCTGGTCTCATCAGTCCTTGATGGAGGAAAGAAATGTATACTGTAACAGTTTGGCATCTCTGCTGTTTACAAAGGATGTTGTTGGGATAACCTTCACAGCTCAAAGACATATGTATCGTTCAATCCAAGTAAGCAAGGAGCAGGTGCCCTCTTGGAGTGTTATTCACATGTTTAAAGGACGAGGCTGGTATGCTTCTATATTTTCCTTACTGTCGAAACCTCCTAAATAAGTCCAATCTTTCCTACTGATATCTTTAAAAACAGGTCACAGTTATGTTGCATTTTTAATAAAGGTTTGGTAACTCCCTAAAACATCTGGGCACTGTACTTTTTAGCAAACATTCCTTAAACAGGAGTGAATACTGCATTTGTTGAGGACTAGTTTCAACTGTGGATTAATACGCATCTGGTGCATGAGTGTTTACTTACAGCAGAAGGACAGTATATGTGGGATTGACTCACAATTAAATACAGTAGCTATGTTAATTGTAATCAAAGAATATGTCACACAGTGCAGTGATGTGGCTGTTTTTAATAGTTTTTGAACAACAATAGAGGTTTATGTCTATTTATTAGAGGAATCAGCTATATGAGGCTTTGACCATAGATGAACATAAGTTGTAGATTTCACTTTCTAAGAGCTTTTAACTAAATAAACCCTTTCTGTCTGTAAAACTACTTATATGTGGTAATAAATTTGAAATAAAGATTGTAGTAGATAAAACTTTTCAGCATAAGTTTGTCCTGTTTTAACAGGTGGCTAGATGTCTTTTCTGGTCTGTGCTGCTATCAGCTGCTTCAAAAGTAAACTTCAACTTTGGAAAAAATCTTCATGTTTCAGTCACATTCTGAGCAGCATACCAACAAAGGACTTGCAAGGGGCTGATGCATGTGTGCATTGTTCCTCAAAGAAACTTCATTGTACAGTCTACCTCATTTCCATTTCCATGAGAATCTGCTGCTGAAAGACTCCAGGCTGTACTCGCCCTGTGAGCTGACCTAGTGTTTACAACATTGTTTACATAGCTCAACCACCCAAACTTGTCAGAAACAACAAACAACAACAACCAGAGCAAGTCTCAGTGGCAATTACCATTAGAGTGCCCAGAGACCATACTACGATGGCACAATAAAGGAGAAATTACATCATAAACATTCAAATTTAATTGAGCGTGTGTGTCTGTCTGCAGTTGTATCCACATCTGAATATTTCTTCTCTGTTATGTGTGTGTGTGTGTGTGTGTGTGTGTGTGTGTGTGTGTGTGTGTGTGTGTAGACGTGTGTTTTAACAACCAGAGCAGAGTGCCCTCCATCCCACTACCTCCTCTGGATTCTCTAGAGAGGCCTAATCAGAGAAACAAGGCTCCTGTTCCATATACTTTGATTCCTCACTGAGCACCACAAACACGCATGTACACAACCCTATATTGTACTGTAAACAAAATACAGTATATTGCAATTGCAGTCCATTCTGTCTTTAATGACCACCTGTTCCATCTGAAGTTGATGCCACTTCAGTAAACAGCCCAGTGTAGATAAACTTATCCTGTTTATGTTGTTGAATATTGTGTTGTCAGTGATGATGTGTTGTTGTTTGCAGAGACCATGTTTATGATGTGTTGTTCCTGTTCTTGTGTGTTAAATCATATAGAGGGTAAGATTTCTTACCTGTTCTCATTTCGAAATGTCCGGATGACACCTGCTACAGTGTAGCGTCTCAAATTAGGCTGGAGCCTCTGACCAGCCTCCTGTGAACTCAACCCATGGTTGATTAGAGGGCCTACCAAAGTGATCTGGATCTCATCTGAGACAGTTCTCCTGTTTCTCCTCTCGCCATTCCCTGTCCTCTGTGTCCTCCTCCTTCTCCTCTTGCTCTTGCTCCTCCTCTCCCTTGTCTTCCTCGTCCTCGTCCTCCTTTTACTGGAACACCTTCCTCTAACTCTCTCTCCAAAATTGGCCTCCATTGCTGTGCATACCAAAGAGCAAACCTGAATCCTATTTATAGTGTTCAAGCTCTGATTTCTAAGTGATCTAATTGGTTACGGGTGTTTTCACATGTGCATTCTCGGTGCAGGTGATTGATAATTGAGTGTGGTATTTCAGTGGCAGTGTTTAACAGACAACACACACAGACTTTTAGTTCTGAATGATGTGTCTAATGTAGATAACTGTGTGTGGTTATTTGCAAAAAGTGTGTTTTAGATTTTCAAACTCAGTGTAAATCAGAAAATGTGCTTATGGTTTAGCACACCTGGTCAATAGAGCTACATGAGTTAGTGGTTTCAGTAACTGTGCCAAATATACTAGTTTTTGCGTCTTGGCAGCTGCAAAAAACTTTAAAAACTGTAATTTTGTGAGAGATAACAATGTTAATGTGCATTTTCTTTCACATTTACAGATAGTAACTTTTAAACATCATTATTATCAAATCAATAGAAGAGCCCAGCCCGCACAAGGTGAAACACTCGGGTATTCTGAATGAAAATTTGCCCCTACACACATTTCTTTGCAATGCAGTAAACACACCCTTTTCTACTAACTGCTGGGTCTCGGTTGGTTGAAAATGCTGTGTGTGGGTAAATTTTAATGTTTCCAGCCATTGTAATGATGATATTGTGCTAAAAAATATATATGACTAAAGCTGCATGTCCCAGATAAATAGTCAGTTTCAGCTGAAGATCCATCACATGGAAATAAAGAAACAGCATTGTTCTTCTACTGCAGTGTAGATAATTGGTCATAGTATTTTTTGCATGATTAGAAAGATCAGACTTGCATTTCCTTGTTACATAATCATGTTTGGCTTAGTTTGTGTATTTGAACAAGCAACAAAGTTCAGATTTATGCACTATTGTTCATATTTTAAAACAGTACGTTACATTTTTAATGGTAAGAAGATGGGATATGATATCTAACTAATGTGCGCTTCTTGGCCTTGAAAGTAACACTTAGGTTATTATACTGTAGGTAGTAGCCGGACATGCTAACATTTGCAGATCGTGTTAAAGCAGACAAACAAGCTTAATCCATTCCTTATACTTTTATGATTGTTTTTTTTTTTTGGTTTTAGAAAGTAATAAAGAAAGAAAAAAAAACACCTTCAAAACACCTATCAAGTATCACTTTTAATACAGCTCATGCACACTGCTTCCACATGGTGATGAATCCAAAGCCTGACAGAGATGGCGTGCCCAGTTATTCCAGTTAAGCTATGATTGGAACAATTGCTTTTTGGGAGAGGCAGTTAGTGGTCATTTGCTACATGCAGCATTAGGTTATGGGCATGGATGTAAGAGAGCTGGATACAATGCCAACACTCAGATCTTGCTGCCAACTTTACCCAGCGGCCATTTGTGCAGTATTGTAGCAAAAAAATGCCCAGTGGCCCAAAAAGCTTTTTTTTTTCCATAGACCACCATTATAAATGAGACGTCTGTAAAACTGTTGACAGGACACCCCCAACTACAAACAAGGTCAATTATTACTCTTTGTATGATGATTTTTTTAACCCATTAAGATTTTATATTCATAAAACTTTCTGAGCCCAGAAAGGCGATTTTAAAGTTTCTGACATCATCCCAATATAAAGTCTAAGAGCAGAGCGGGAACTCAGGGCCAGCTGAGAAACACTGCTACATATATTCAGAGGGCCACACAACACGAAAGCAAACCCCGCAGCGAGAAAACTTTTTTGGCTATTGCCAGGTGAGTGAATAGGCGCCATCTTTGAATGAAGTATCCAGCCCCTCTAATACATCCATGGTTATTGGACATGAAGTGGTGAAAAAGGCCTATACCACTCACTACTAGACATGAAAATTTTGATTCTGAAAAGTAATTTTTGTGTCAGCGGGAAAAAACGTAATAGATCCGAGTCAGAGGCTTTGCTCTCTCTTGCCTCACCTGTCTGTTCTACTTCTTTCTTTAACGTCTTCTCTGTCTTCCTAACTCTCCTGCAAATTCCTCTTCTTTAAACTCCTCCTCTATTTCCCTCTCTTTTCTCCTTGCCTCTCCTCAGCCCTTCCTCATCTTGATTCAGTCCCCTCCAAAGTCTTCCCCTTTCATCCATCTACGCTCCTGCCTCCTCACCCTGCACTGTTCTCCACCCATCCTTCACACCCTGTCCTTGTTTGTCTGGCCACCCAACCCTACCCCCTTCACCACCCTCCCCCTCTATCACCCCCTCTGTCTCACCACATCTCTTCCTCCTGCCCTGCTGCTTCTGAGCCCTCCTCTTCTCTTCCCTCTTCAGACAGAAAGCCAATTGGAGCTGTCTAAACAAATGAGAGGTGTCTGAGATCATTTAAACAGCCATAAATAACATCAAGAGAGGAGGCAGACGATGAGTGGACCCCACTGCTAAATGCACAGACACACACAAGAATACACACACCAGTGCGCACACACACACACGCACACACACACACTCTCTTAAGTGGACCCCGTTGCTAATTTGTCTGATAGCGTGTTAGGGGAAGATAAGAGCGGAGGCAGGAATCTGGACTGCCTGAGATGCATTAACTCTTCTTGTACTGTTTTCATTACTCAGGCTATGTGAGCACAGTGTATTGTTTGCTAATTTGCCTCTTGCAGCTATTGTTTGGAATGCTGGTGGAGCTATGGGCTTTGTGTGTGTGTGTGTGTGTGTGTGAGTGCACCTGCAACTGTGAGAGTTTAGAGTCTTGATAGAGAGATCATTCCAGATAATGAGGCTGTGAAAGAATGAATGGTGCCCTTTGTGTTGATTTAATGCCATGTTGTGTGGATCTCGCTGTCGCTGCTCACTGGTCTAAAGCCTACAAATATGTAGCCCGCACATCACAATCTGGAGAAGTAAGAGAAGGGGCTAGAGTTGGATCTTAATTCATTAAGCTTGTCCGTGTCTTGAAAAGAAGAAGACGAATGGTGATTTCGTTCTGTCAGTCCCTGGCTTGCCTCCACTCTCCTTGTTTCTGACAGCTTCTGCCAAGTAGGACATTAAATAATAAGCTCCCTCCTTCTTCTCTCTGTCTGTCTGTCTGTCTCTCTCCTACTCTCACTTTCTCTCTCCCATGTCTATCTCTCAGTGTACGTGTCTGTGTTTGTCTGACTGACTTACTGCCGTTCTCTGTTATAAATATTTAGCTAGGAATGAAACACTGGCAGCTTTGTGTGGAGTAAAAAATACGCCCGCACACACACACACACACACACACACGCATACAGTGTTTCTCCGCCAGTACCCTCTTAAATACTACAGAGTTGGCACTTGTTATAAGCCTCTGCACATCAGGCCAAATCCATTTTAGGAGTGCCAATTTCATTCTTGGGATGTTAAGCATCTACACTGCAAGGTCAAAACATTCCAGCGAAGGCCCATCTCCCTGTGTTGCAGAATTGGATGAAAATGAATGTTATTTCTTCTGTTATCGAGCCATCATGTTTCACTGGTTCCCACACAGTGGGCAGGTATATACTAATACACTGGGTAAATACTCATGACA
The DNA here is from genome assembly GCF_963924715.1 of Thunnus thynnus. NCBI lineage: Eukaryota > Metazoa > Chordata > Actinopteri > Scombriformes > Scombridae > Thunnus > Thunnus thynnus. The sequence goes on from NC_089519.1 coordinate 10,593,160, forward strand.
CTGGTGGCGCATAAAGCGGGAAATTTCGTCTAATTTAGAGGTTCTATTACATGTTATCCTAGAAATTATATTTATACAGATATGTGTGAGGGTTGTGTTGGCATATTCCTATGTGCATATGTTCATGCTGTTATGTGTGTGTAATATGTTAGTTGGCAGTGTTTTAGTTTGCACATAGATGACACACATCAACAGTGCCAGAAGGTGCAGTGGGTGTGGGGATGTGGGTGTTTTGTTTTATATATACCAGCTCTGAGCTCTTTAATTATGCTTATGATGTTGTGTGTGACAGGTCGCCTCTGGAGGTGCTAGAGAGCACAAAGGGGCCCCGGGGACATGCTTGTATATTGTTGAGAGGGGAATCACATTAGATTGAACTGAACTACAAAAAAATGGTTAAACCCCCCCCATACCTCATCTTAACATATACTGTTTGTTTCAAGGTATTAGCAATGTGTTTGTGAAGTTTGTTTGATTTCCCTTTTCTGCATGGGTGTCTCTGGGTACTCTGGTTTCCTGTTCAAACACATACAGTGTTGGTGAATTATCTGTAGGTGTGAATGTGAGTGTGAACAGCTGTCTTTCTATGTATGCTAGTCTTGTGATAGCCTGGTGACCTGTACACTGCTTTTGGCCCAATGATTGGTGAGACAGTGGTGACCCTGTACAGGATTGGTCAGTATCAAGACAATGACAACAAGTTTATAAATTATTTCCTGATGTGTCGTATTCCTACACATCTTTGAATACATTGTCCATTGCCATGCTGGCAGTTCTGTGAGGCTGTACAGCAAACACTGATTGGAGTGTAATTATTTTTGCAGGTATTTGTTCATAAACCAAAGTATTAAACACAGTAAAATGCTGACCTGATGAAGGGGCTAGATGAAAAGTCAGAGGATCAGTTATTACAATTACTATTATTATTACTTGTCATATATTACCAAATTTTAAATGTCCAAATTTAACAGCAATGGTAGGTAAATAGAAGATCATAGGCCAAATCTGGCCCTCAAAAAAATTTTAGCCCCATAATGAAAAGCTCAAGTTTTAGACAACATCAAATCTTCTACATGACTCTTTATAAATCAACAGTATATATAACGATGTAAATACAAGGCTCATTATTATGCAGGTAAATAACATAATTTGGCCAATCCAAACAGAACAGATTTGTGTCAGTAACAGTACTGTGAAGTGATGAAGCAGCCCACTGTTTATTGTGTGTGGATAAGTTCTCAATCACATTTCTATTCTCGTAGTGTAACACAGAGGATATGTTCATGTTTATGAATCATTTTTTGCCAGATGAGTATTAACATAAGCTGCTGTCACTCAATCAGCACTATTAGCACCTCACTTACTGATGGGAATTATGACAAATGCCCTGACATACAAACAACAACAAACTATTTTATAAATCAGTTTCATTCTTGAATGCATTAAAAGAAATAAAGAAACAAAACATATTAACAACATATTAGGATGTGTTTTCATTGCGCCCGCACAACAACAGCCCCCCCAGTAAGCAGTGCTGACAAAAACTGGCCCATTGTTGAACCTAAACGCTGACCCGTTTAATCAATCCAAAAGTTGTAGACACATTTTACTCAAAACCACAAATGTCAACCTCATGGTGACACTAGAGGAAAAGTCAGGAGATCACCAACATCATATGGATATATCGTCAGGGAACCAAATTTGGCGCCAATCCATTAATTAGATGATGAGAGATTTCAGTTCGACCTGCTGGTGGCACCAAAGGAAAAGTCAGAGGAACACCAAAGTCAGTAGGATTTATCCTCCAGGGACCGATGAGATCCATCTCATAATTATTAAGATATTTCAGTCTGGACCAAAGTAGTGGATGCCATCCATATAGCCTTGGATACATGGCTAAAAAGCATTTAGAAGTCCTATAAGTCATATAATCATATATATTTCCTTGCTTTCTTCTATAATGAAGGTTATGTATAAGAAAATGTTTGTTGATTTTCTAGCTGGATATATATGTCTATTCATTTCTTGGGGTATTGCAGTTGGCTGCTTTAAGTAACAAGCCAAGAATTATAGTGACACTAAAAAACCTCTGGGGAAAAACCTGTGGAATTCTATTTTTATATGTACACAAAGAAACCAAACAAATGAAAATATGAGGTTGGCTTGGTGAGGATCCTAGAAGGCAACAACTAACATCTACTGTTCTCTCTGTTTTGCGCACCATAACTCCATGAGATTGAGCGACTACCCTTTGAATTTTGAATCCTTAGATGGGAAGATGTGGATAGGTGGCTTTATCTAAAAACCAGTCAAGAGCTGAGTGAAGCAGCTAAGTCTTAAAACAGTACTTAACAAGTACTTAACATTTTCTCTATTTCTCCACTTTAAATTCCTTTGTGACTGGGAATCAAGTTTATTAAGCACTGCTACACAATTTGAATATCTGACTATCAGTCTAACACAACAATTTCTTCACAATGACACAGTAATAAAACTTCAGACAGATCGACATCATCTTTTTGGGATTATTTCATCTTGTAAATGTAACTTTGATGGTACAGACTGTCGCTATTGCTTAATGATTAGGGGTTTTGATTATAAATCAAATGAATAGAGAGATGAAAGGTGGCAGAGAAGCAGCGAGGAGGAATTATAGATGGATGGGTCAGTAGGGACTAAAAAGGAAAGAACCGCAGCCAGAAATAAGATGGGTAGACAAAGAGAACAGGATTAAAACATCCCCAAACTCTTTGAAGCCTCAGGTCTTCATCTACCTCTCCTGTTTGGCCCACTTCTCTCCTGTGTGCCCCACGGTCATCCAACTCTGCTCTCTGTGTACTGTTGGAACAGGGGAGCAACGTGGAGAGAGGGAAGATGAGGGGAAATGCGATAGTTGCAATCATCGCTTCTTCTTCTAAGAAGCTTTCGGCCCTGAGGTTATTAGTTCTCCATTCATTTTCACTCTAATGGTGCCTTCTTCTTCTTTCTGTCTAACCCCTTTCCTCTTCATCTCTGTCTCCCTCAGTCCCTTTTTTTCTCCATCTGTTTCTCATCTCTCATTCTTGCATTCTTGCTTCCTTTCAGCCATGCTTAACCATTCTGCTTTCAGTTTCCCCTTCTTCCTCCTCCTCCCCCCTTTGCTTCTCCTTTCATTTCTGCATAGCCCTTGTCTGTTGCTTCCACTCTTTCTCTTCGATCTCACCCCCTTTCTTCTCTCTAGGCCGTTCTCTTAATTCTCTCTCCCTGCTCATCATGGGGACAGTAAATCCCTTGGTGGTTGGAGCACAGAGCCACGGAGCTCTTTGATCGTTCGCGGGAAACCGGCATTCTGACTGCCATTCTGGACGGAGTTCTGTCTGGTGTCTGCTCGGTGGATGCTGAGGGAGGAGCACTCGGTTCTCACATACAACCGAGTCACATTCTCGCTGCCCAGGAATGTGCGCACACATACACACAGACAGGCAAGTGTTTTCCTGTGTGTAATTAAATTTCCTGAGGACCAAAAGAATGAGTTCATAACACAACCAAAACCAAATATCTTAAAATGCACTTCATGAGTTTCTTCCCCCACCGACAATCTCTCTCCTCTTTCTTTTTTCCTCTGCCATTCAGTGTGAATGCTTTATGGAACCCTTTATCCAAAATATGCTGTTTAATCTGGCGAAATGAGAAATTATCATCAAACAAGAAATATGGACTTATGAATACTGATTTAGCATGTGCCGTTCCCTTGCAATGACTTGAAATGTAATGAAATGATTCAGTCGTTTATAATGCATGAGTGCACGGCTCGTAATCAAACGAAATTGTGTTGTTCACTTGCCGGGGAAAATTAAATAATGATGATGTTCTTCAAAATGAATGCTTTGTGGGATTTAAATTCAGTAAGAGTGAGTTAGGTGAACTAATCTTATTGCATGTAATATGCGATTTAGCTTCGGTGTAGTGGGAAAATATATAGATTTTGCATGTAATATGGGTGATTCTACTGCAGTGTGCTGGAAATGTCAAACATGAAAGGTGAAATGTTTCACAGGCATCACTCAGTGGTGCTTTGGCATTTTGTTAGCATGCTTGTTTTTCTTCTTTTGCAAAGTCTCAACAGGCAGCATTTATGTTTGTAAGACATTAAAAGGGCTTTTGGAAAATCAGAAAACAAACAGAAGCCTCTCAAATGTCATTTCATTTTTCTCCCTATTGTGAACAGCAAGTCTTAAATATTAATACTATATTCCTCATGTTCTACTTGCACTGATGGAATAGAAGAAATGTACAAAGGACAGAACAATCCCTCATCTTTGACTAGTCTAAACTATCTTTTAATAACTGCTGTCGAAGGACTCGTCTGAGGAGACAAAACACAAGTTAAATACAGCACATTCCATCTGATGTCATTATCACGTTTAATCATGAGTCTGTGATATTTATTTGGGGATATGGAAATCCATTTGTATTTAACACTTTGTCTCAGTTGTCAGATGTGGGGAAACAATATGAATGTTTAATAAAGGCTCGAATCCCCTTAAATCCCTCTCCTTTTATTTGACATTTGGCTCAATACGCTCATTATGACAGCATTTAACATGTGACAAAGACCCACACACACACACACACACACACACACACACACACACACACACCATTTTCAATGTCGCGCTCTGTCTAGAAACAGAAGCACTGTATGAAAATGCATCTGAAGAATACACAAACACACACTCACGCACTCACCACCCGTCGTTCGGTTAAGCCTGTGGAATTGATGTGCCCCTAAGCCTGTTTTTTCCATGCATTATGCCCCAAGGAGAGAGCTTCTGAATGGTGGTGGCTGCCACTCACTGGAGTATAAGCTCGGGATCAGACTGCAGAAGTAAACACAGACACACACGCATAAAAATAGACATACACATACACACCTACAGGGCAACTGAGAGCAAATTTGGGGCCACAAATGCACAATTTCAGAGAGGAAACATACATTTTCAGGGGGCAACACACTGTTTCACACACAGACACACGCATACAATCAGTCCCTCTGTTCTCTGTCTCTTACTCAGTCTCTCTCCCTCACACACACACATACACACACACACACACACACAGGAACATAAACACTCACCTCTAAGCTAAGGGATGAAACCTGCACAGTGTGTCTCTGCCTCATGCTGGCTTAGCCACAGAGCTGAAGAACAGTGAGGGGATAGAAAGTGGAGATGAAGACATATGACAGAAAAGCTCTGTAAACAAGACACACAAACACACAAACTTACAAGCACACGCGCACACACACACATACGGGGGGGCTGCTCAGCTACAGTCAGGTGGGGTGCTTTATGTCAGACTGGCTGTCCCGTGCCATGTTTATGTCTCTTTTCTGTCCTGTGTTCAGCACTACAGGGGCTGCTTGATGTCACTTCAATGTGAGGCAGAAAGGCTGGGTGAAGGCTGACTAGGCCGCTCTGTGGGAGGCTTTGGCTTGTGTCTTAAGATGCTGCTAAACCTTTCAGACCTACAGTACCTGTGTCGTACCACTCGCTGTGCTGGAAGAGGCATCAAACTGCTGACTTTTGGGTGATCATCACTGTGTGTGGCGGGGCGTGGCACACATCCCTGTCTGTCAGAGGGTGTTCAGTGCTTATGTCTCTACATGTATTACATACATACAGTACATGTATTGTACTGGAACACAGAGACTAATAAAAGTGTAATGCACAGGAAAACACAAGGAGTGCACTCCTGCATAGCAAATCCTATTATACTTCTATATCCCTATAGTTCACATTTTACTGTATTGCTACTGTCTGCTGTGACTTCACAAGTTTCAGTATTGTGCATTAAATTAAAAATACTGGTGATTAGAAGATTAAAAATAAAGAAGTAATTTCCTGTGTAAACAAATTAATTCTTCTGTCTTCTTTTGTATTAAAAGATTTGACTGGCAATTTTCTTTATTTTTCTTATTGTCAACAAATCTCATATGCAGAGTCTAACCAACAATGAACCTATCCTACTTACAAATGTTGTGTGTTTATTTCTCTGTTGTTGTTCAGAAAATATAAAAAACACGTCAATGAGTCACAGCATGCTACACTGGATGACATTCATCTCTGAAGACAGTAGTTACCGTAATTATTTAAAAATGGCTCCAAAGATAGTAACCAGGGCTCCAGACTAACCGTCCTTGAATCGTCCCGAAAAACAATTTTAATCGTCCCAAAGTGCACATTAACCATCCCAAAATCAAAATTGTTGTTTCTTTACTTTGTAAAGCAAGACGGAGTTTGTCCGGGGCCCCTAAATCACTAAATCTGCCCCTTTTGATGTATAAGTGTTTTCTTTAACGATTTGCTTTTAAGATTAGAGATGCTGCTTTCAGTAATTGTAAATGTTTCCATGGTGACCTGTGCCTTTGCAATACAGTTTCATATTTATGTAGACTACTATGAATGCTGCCTGCTGCGATCTGCTTCTGCTCCTGATAACCCATGTGGTCTGGAAAGATTGTAGCATGCTGAGTGCACCAATTTTTCCGGGAATCTCTTTTATATAATTGTAGAAATAATTATTAGTGTCTGTGTATTTCTTAGTATTCCTTGTTGTTAGTTTGTTTAGTTGTGAGTCAGTAATTCGTGCCTGACGAAAAATGAAGCTGTCCGCTGCGGAGGAGTGGCGGACCGCAGCTCTGCTCTGCTCTCTGCTTTGTTCATATTTTAGAGAATATAATTAATATTTTCCTCATTAATGATGTATTATTTCACCACTTGCAACCCATCCACTATTAATCAGAATGTAATTTTTACGAACTGCCCAATCCGCGGATTAACCATGGTGCCCGCGGATATAACTGCAATCCATGCATCACTACTGTCCACGTACAAGCTATGTTTGGTAAGTCTTTAAGGCTTAGATTATAACAAAAAAGACCACAATACTATATTGAACTCATCTAAATGTATGCTTTAGCTAAAATATTCACACACTGCCAGAGTAGCGCTGTGTTTTGTTTAACCAGCGCAACATATTTGCGAGGTCCTGCCAGCAAGTCGTTTGTCACTGAGGGGACAGATGGATCAGTACCATGGGAACATTTCAGGTTTCATGCTTATTAGCCAACCAGTGATAGTAACTATAGTTAGCATGAGAAGCATGAGAACAGTATGACAAGACGTTCTCCAGCAATAATTTAAAATATATAAATATAATTCTTTTCATCCCAGAGGTGGAGATGACAGATGACAGTCTTGAGCCCTGATAGTAACCCTCAGGAGTGAGGTTCCTTGTACAGCGGACTCAACTCCGCATGTACGAGAACGTAGTTCTGTTTACAGAGCTTTGCTAGCTTGTTGTACTACATATCACAACCTCTTGTCAGCCTCTTAGTTAAATTCTTTGAGAAATGTATAATGTAGTACAAAATCGAGAGGTTGTGATATGTAGCACAACAAACTAGCAAAGCACTGTAAACAAAACTGCGTTCCTGCACATGTGCAGTGGCATCTGCAACTCCTGAGAATTTCACTCCTGAGGTTTACTATCCTATCGCTGTTATTAGTCTTTGGAGCTGTTTCTAAACAAGCTACGGTAACCACTGTCTTCAGGGACGAAGGGATATGTCACCCAGTGCAGCAGTATAGCTCACTGACATGTTTTAATTTTGGACGATATGTCACACTTTGGATACACATACAATTCCTGTAAGTCAGATGAGTTCAGTGTTGGTTTCGCTCTACACATGGGATTTGTTGACAAAATAGAAAAATATAGAAAATCACTAGCAAAATCCTGGATCAAATGACTATGAGTGATGTGAAAGCAGTCACTCTAAAGAACCAGATATTTCCATCAAGAGATGGTGAAGACCAAAACAGAGCTAAGAGTGAATATTGGACTTACATTCTCTAGATGACTCCAAATGGACTCCATGTTCCCCTGTAGCTCCCAAATAACCAGAGAAAATCAATGAATGCTGCTTTGGCAATATGCATATCATTATCTTTTAAAAGTAGTCTTTTTGCAGTGATGGAGAGTTCAGTCTGTAAAAAATATGATTTTTTTAACATCACTCAGAATGATTGGATTGACTTTTTCTCGGCTGCTAAACATGAGCCACAAATTAAAATAAAATGAAAAAACAAACAACAAACTCCTTCATAGCACCCGTGTGCAGCAACTTCTAGCCCTGACTGTACAAAGATCCATAGTACACTGTTGAAAATCTTCAGGAATCAAGCTTCACAGAAACAGGTCTTGTGAGACCAAGTTTGGGTTGCAGACCTTTACCTTTTTACCAAACTAAACTATGAAGACTTTTAAAACATTAGATTTTTTAAAAATATTTGATTGCTTTTCACTGTGTAAGACTACATTGCGAAGAGTATGTAGACTCCACATCAATATGTAATTGTTGATCATCTCATTCCAATGCCCCCAAAACATGTGGGGGCATTGTTATAAGAGAAACAGACAAGCAGCTTCTTGAAACTGTTGTCACAAAGTTGAAAGCACGATATTGTCTGAAATATCATTGTTTACTGCAGCATTAAGAATTCCCTTAATTGGAACCATGGGGCCAAGCCCAGACCATGCAAAACAGCCACAGAGCAAAAGTACACATAAGTATGGGGACATTTTTAAGTTTATAGATGGTGGTTATGCATGATAACCTTAGCTCTCTGAACACAGGTGGGTCTAACCAGCTTCTTTACTGGCCCACTAATCACTCAAGACTTAGTAGATTAAATGAGAATGCAGTCTTTTCATTGGGCCAGCTGCCATACAGTCGAGTGGGCAAATCCTTTTTGGCTGAGCACATGCATGCAAATTTCAGAATGTGGAGACGCAAAGATGAGTGGTCAAGCATAGTAAACCTTGTTAGTGTGTGAAGCCTGTGTGAAATACAACAAAGATTTTGGAATCAAGAAGTCTCCCTCTCTCTATCACTCACACAAACACACACACACACACACACACACACACACACACACACACACACACACAGATCACTGGGGCACTTCACTGACCATTACTCTTGGCAATGAGTGCTGAACAGAAAGTGCTTAGTAGAAAACAACAGGATACTTCCTCTCCAACTCAAACAGCATCCATCAGCCATACAGTGTGTCTGCGTGCGTGTATGTGGATGTGTGTGGATAGACACTTGTGTGTGTGTGTTTTGCCCGCATTTTTGTGTGTATGTTTTTGGGAGAGAGAAAAAGGGAGAAGGAGAGAGAGATTTCTTTCCCGTCACTTCAGTAATGCAGACCTGGGTTCTCCCAGCATCCCTCTGACCTTCATGCTCAGTTTCAGCAGTCTTACATCACCCGTGTCAAACATGAGCCTTCTGAATGTATGTGTGGGAGACTGTGTGTGTGTGTGTGTGAGTGTGAGTGAAAGTGAGAGTGAGAGAGAGAGAGAGAGAGAGAGAGAGAGAGAGAGAATGAAACAGAGAGATGATGAGGACTGAATGTGAAAGAAACACAAGCCTCTTGTATATCTTTCTAACCTTACGTTAAGACATCAGCAGTTTTTATTGATCTCTGAGGCCTTTTGGTCTACAAGGTGTTTTTCTTTACTTTTTCACATCTATTTCTTCCCTTTCTTATTTTCTCTTCAAGTATTTCCACCCGTGCTGGTGAGTCTGTTTGTCATTTATGTGTTTTTTGTGTATGTGTTCCTGGACTCTTGTCATTGTGTGAACCTAATAGAGTTTTAGACCTTTTTGGTGCTATACAAAGTCAGGCCAGTTTGACTAGTCCTCACTACTTCAAGGTTGGGACATAGGTGTGGGTTAATTAGTAGTTCGGAAGTATTTCAGTACCAAGCCATTGTTCTTCCACACAAAGAAGAGCCAGGGGAGGAATGGATGACACTGATGTCTCTTGGTCACTCTCTGTGGAGATTTTCTGGGCATGACCGGCTCGGAGGAGACCCTGGGATAGACCCAGGACACGCTGGGGGGATTAAATCTCCCCACGGGCCTCTGTGTACTTGAGGATACTTACAAAAGAGGGAAGGAAGTTGGAGGAACTTGCAGGGGAACAGGATATTAAGGCAGCTCTTCTTGTCCAGTTGCCGTTGTAGCGTATATAATGGATAGATGATGATTACAGAATTTAAAATTTTTTGGTTAAAGGTAGGGTTGAGCTAACGGAAGATTATGGTGTTTGTCAACCCGGGTCTTTTTCTTATAATTGTGCCCATTATGTGCCACGCTAACTTTTCACTAGCCACCCTAGGGGAAGCAGCGTGAGCACCAGGGTGAGGACAAACATTTATTACTCATAGTTTTATATATAGCATGATCCTCCTTTAACACAGGTAACTAAATATTACAAAAAAAAGTCTTGAAAAGCATTAATTGATTTGTAGGGTTTGTTATTGCTGTTGTTAGAGTTGTCTGAGCAGTCTCAGTCTTTTCTTCCTGTTGATTTTGGGGACGTGGACATGGCAGTCTTCAAGATGACAATATTGATCAGAGCTGCAAATGTGTTGCAGTTACACAGCTGGGGACATTCTCATTCATGGACACATCGTGATTTCCCACATGTGGCATCAATAAATACTGCTCTTTGCAGGAAAAGTTTCCTCCTCAGTCATCTTTTGAGAACAGTGACCAAAGGAACACCAGCAGTTTCTTGAGTAAAGTTGTGTTGCAGGATGTTCCTCTGCAGATGTTCTGCCTCTGCCTTCATTCTTTATTGGTCCTCTTCCATTTGATTTAGCTCCTTGTCTGTGTACTCCTGTTTAAATGTGGTCGGCCAAGTGTAATGATCCACAATAGTCCACTGGATAACCAGTCACTTATGCACTCTTGAAGTTCTTGGGGAGACACTAATGTAAACAAATCTCTCATTTTCTACTAGTACTCAGACACTAAATCAAATGGCGACCCAAAGCCTCACACATTAACAAAGTAGTGTGCACAGATGAACAGTTTAGTTAGCCAGCAGGTTGCCCCTGAAGTTGATCTCTGTTCTCAGCTCAGGGGGCTGCTTTCTGTGCTTTCTGTCATTTGGACTCAGAGACAAGTGCTTGAAATATTTTATGCAAAATTCAAGGTTATTTGGAAAGCTTTCGGGAGTTGTTTTGCCCGAATCACGTTTCTCCGTAATGGAGGTGGTGAATGCAGTTATTACAACCCATTAGTCAAAATGGCCACATAATGAGAATAAGACACAGGGTGAAAAACACCAGAGTTTCCCTTTAAGAGTCAGATGCCTAGAAATAAAAATCATTCTGTGTCTGTTTTGTTGTTCTTCTTTCTTTATGAGAATCAGTGTTCCTCTTTGTTAAGGACATTTTGGTTGATCATTGTTTTTTCAGGAAGCCTGTTATGGTTTACACTAACTGAAAAAGTACAGTAGAATTAGGAACAGGGGTCTTAGAATATGCAAGGATTAAGGAGACTGTATCATATTCAACGTATTTAAACGACTCCATAATTTACAGCATGATAAAGTAGAGAATGTCTCGGGGCTACTTCATGTAAATTTCTGATTTTATTATTGGTCCGGTGGGGCCATTCAATCAAGAGGGAAGCTTCTCCTGGATGAGAATTAAAAAATCTCATGAAGAACATGAAGAACAACACCAAGCACAATACTAAGTAATTATTTACTGACTTATTTTTTTTTGTTGTAAAAACAGTGATGTAGAGCCAGCCAAACTCTGAGTGTGTTGCCAGTAGAGAATAGATGTGACACACAAGCCTCTACTGTAGGTTAAGTACTTGCTTGAGCATCCAGAAAACCACAATGAGCTCTATACTAGTGCATATTCATATAAGCGTGCATGTATTTTGTCTGGGAATGAGAAGAGAAGTTAGAGAAGTGAGAAGTTACTTTACACATTTCTTTCATAGCTTTTTTTTTATTTTTACACTTAGTATGTTTAATTTTGAGCTGGTTTGTGATTAAGAATACTCAGCATAATTCTCTTTAAGTTTGCATGTATATATCGTTACATATTGTACTGGTATACTGTTAGTACAAGATTTTTTTATTGTGAATTGGAAATAATTACGCTGTAAATTGTGGGTCGTAATCTTAAGAACTGCTATAACATTTACAGAAAAAATTAATAGTGACTAAATAAAATATGACAAATCAAATTAATGTTGACATTTTACAGACTTTATCTTTGGTGTCTAATCACATTTTTCAGAAGAAAAGTTTGAGTGGAGTGAGACTTAATTGCACTTAAGTATTGCTAAAATCCTGCCTACGACCTTGACAGCATTGATACAAAGTCATCAAGCGTGCCACAAAATGACGAACAAAGACCATAGAAATGTAAAGCCATTCAATCAGAATGGCATTGCTTTAATGTTTACATGCATTAGCATAAAAATGTTCTCTGAAGGACGCTGTCTAAAGCAATTCAATGAATAACTGCTCACAGATAGAGATACAATTAGGACACTATAATTCATGATAATTATGGTCGTATTTTGAATAAGGAGGAGTGACAAAAATATTGGACTCCAATCACGGTTAACCATGAGGTTGTGATATTATTAGTATGACATTAAAAGAACTGAATTGCATTCTGGCTAGCACAGTAAGGGTGCAAACTGTAGATTAAATACCTTTTATATGGAACAGTTAACTCAAAAAGATTTGCTAGAGTTCAACACTTTGAATTCTAAAAAGGAACTCATAAAATGTACCCCGAGCTGTATTATCTGGGATACTTTTCTTTATTAGATGTTGGCAGACTTTAGCCATGAAGTCATATTTTAAGGTACAGACATTTTTGTGATTCCGGTGATGGTTTTGAGTTACAAGACATTGGTCTGTGGAAGTTTGAGTGTAGAGGCTATAATGATGAATTATTGGAGGGCACACTTAAAATGGGAATTTAAGTGCAACACAGGAATTTATGACGGCTCAGACAAAGAGATTTATCCTCTCAAGGAGTCACATTAGTTTATACTTAGAGCTCAGTATCTAAAGATGTTGAGGTGGAGGTGAAAGCACTCTGACCTTCACATTGGCAGGTTTGTGCTATCACTGCCCAGATTTCATCATAAGATGTCAGTTTGGTTGAGATAGTTGAGTCTGATTTACCCAGGCTTAGTCATTTTTCAGGAACAGTTATTTTTCATGTATCAATCTAAAAGGGAATCACTTCATTCTCTGTAGAATGGAGTTTGATAAAATAGGGGAATCACTTGCAACACTAAACAGCTTGTGAATTGGTTGACATGCAGAAAGCTCAAAATAGGTGTTGAGTTTTGGTTATTTTCTTTTTGGATTCTCTCAAGGGGAGGTAAAGGAGAGAGAATCCTGCCAAATCATGTCCTGTACAAGTGGCAACTACCACAGCATGAAGCTGAAGCCAATATGGAAGTAACTTAAAGTGCAATGCCACCGACGGCTGCTAGATTCAGGCTCCAAAAACTCCCTGGCTCCAAATGACTCCCATTCAAAAAGCATCACCATTTCTCTACAAATATGAAGTCAAATTTGTTCAATAAGTCATTATGGTCTTAATAAGTGTGCTGGTGGTCATTTAAGAAATTACTGCTCCATTAATAAGATTTGAAGACTTACAGTAGCTTTGATAAGTGCCCCTGGGGGCACTTATTGACAGCTGTGATTGATAGTTTGCTCGCCTGCTGCTCTCCCCAGCTTGTTGCAATATTTTGGTAAGTTTAATGTTACTTGATTATGACACCTTCCCTTTCAGCACAATTTAGTCAAATTAGCTAACGTTAGCCCAAGTGTGCACTGCTCAGTATTTACCAGTAGGCAGCGTTCACTTTGTTCTGAGGTAGCGGGGAGTGTTTCGAGGGTGTGAAAGACAACACCCCGCACTCCTTATCTGAAAGGTCTTGGCTCCAAACGGAAAAGATGGCACCGACTCCAAGCTGCAACTCTGGGCTTTAAACTGACTTTAACACTAACCAATGAGTGACATCACACCTCCCTACATTCATCTTTAGATATAGTCAATGGTTCTTTGCCATGACAGAGGAATTGCCATTTGCTCTTTTTTTTTTGCCTTTTTTGTCATTTTAATTGTTATTTTTTTAACTTCCTTGTGTTTAACTGCGAGGAGCCCATTCGGTTTACCTACATATTATCCTGTTACACTATATAATTACTTCCACAATGACATTCTGTGGAAGAGTGTCCCCCAAATTGCCTGTGCAATTAATAAACAATAATAAAAGGATTGCTGTCATGTGCATATTCATACATACTGTACAGAATTCGCTGTATGTGTACAGTGCTGTAGTGGTAACTTTGGTATAGTGGCTGTTCTGCTGACTAAGTGGATATGTCTCACTATGAAGTCATCATTATAATTAGGCTGATATACTGGTGGTGGGTGTACACGTGCATGTGTGTGGCAGTGCATGTATGTTATTGTTTGTATGGTGAGTGTGTGTGTTGCTTGCATGCTTGACTTACAGGCTAGGCTGCTTATTTTGGATCCAAATACATTACGGGCTGTTTCTGCTGGATTATTTGAGGTTTTAACAGATATCATTTACATGTTCCCTGTAGATGCATTCATTACACAATAGAAAGGGACAGCCAGCCCTACGGCACATTACCTTACAGAGACATTGTTGTGAATTATCGCTAGTGCACACCTTGAATAAAGTGAGGCGATAATGAGCTGCAGCATGAACAACAGGACGAGGGGGAGACAGAGGTTTGCAAATACTCCTGTCTGTCTCTCTGTCTGCAGGTTTCCCCCCTTGTTAAGAGATTAAATGCCACAGTCATTGTTTAATAGGATTGCTTGGCAGGGACCTGTGTGTGTGCGTGGTTGCATTGTGGGTGGGGCTCGTTTGGGAGTTTTAACAAGATTGCTGGCACAATATTAATTCTATTTTCTTCTGGCACCACGTTGCACTTTCTACTGGACACCATGTCTCTCTTTTTGAATCTCTATCTCTGTGGCCCCCACTGATAATCATACATTTTAGAGAAGGAGGAGACCAATTCAAGGCTGGTTCGAAGTTTGCACTGTGACAGATGCAGTGCCATCTCAATACCATGAGAGCAGAGGATGAGGCAGCGCTGCAGCTGCGGTTACGAGATTGTGTTTGTTGGTCATCTCACCATCATCTGTGATCATGACAACAACAAATGAAATGTAATAAGCAGTGTTACACAAAGTTAGCCAGTGCAGCTCTTATCTACAAGCGATGTGTCTCTGACTCATAAAAGAAAGATTATCTGTAATGGGCAGTCATTTTGCCCAAACAACAGGGTACACATGCTGAAGTTTATACTTTACACTTTCATTATTATGTGAATACAGAGATATAGATAATGATGATTTTAAATTGTAAAACCCAACGTCCAAAATCTCAAGAATTCACAAAGGATGATGGGTTCAATAACAAGTCAAAACATGCAGTGTTGAGTACAGCCAGTCACATGGGCTCATGCATAAATGATAGATCTAATTTAAACCTTACAAGCATGTACTATATATCTGTGTGGATTATACACATATCTTTAAAGCTGCATTAATCAATTTTATGGCCACTTGGGGGCAAAACATCTCCAAAACAAGCTCACTGACAAGCAGCCCTGACTTGTTTCTTTCTGCTTTTTTCTTTATTGACAAATCAGTGCAGGGGAATTACTTCTGCACATATATAGCTACCCCATAATTAAATTATATGTCAGGAACAAAATAAAAATACAGATCACATAACTTATGATTAAAAAAACAAAACATCAAATGTCTCCTACAGGCGTAGCATTTGTTTCTATTTTTTTGAGTACAGAAATTGTTATGTGATTCAGAAAGGTTTTCCATACCAGTAGAAAAAGTCTAAAACTTGGCATGTTATTAGTTGTTCTTAACATATGAATGTGACATTTCCCTTGCAGACAAAACCTTTTATACAGTCATCAACCATTCTGGTATTAGTATGAACAGATGAAAAATAATAATAATAATAAAAAAAATGGATTACTAAACATCAACACAGACACATCAAGTTCTTTTGGAATAGCAACATCCGAATGGTGTTTTAACAATAGCAAAATTACAGAATGTCAATTCTAGTGGCCTAAAGAGAATACTGGGAAAACCTACTGAACTTACCAGAAGTTGGCATTACAACTGCTTATTTTTCCGTTGTAGTGTTAAATAGGCCGATATGTTGGTCAGCGGTCAGATTAGCAAAAAAAAAATCAGCTTCTTCCATTTTCACACAGAAGTCAAATTTCACACTGATGTGATACAATGGCGAAGGAGGAAAAACAGCTCTTCCCACTGCAAATACTCGAACGAATACCTTGAAATATAAGGACTTTGTTCTGGATGGGTTTTAAATTACAGGCTAACCAGCAAGTTCACTGAAAAACAGTATGTAATTGTGCAATTTATATTGGGAGTGAAGAATTATCTATTTGAGCTCCTAACGGAATTAAAATCATTTACCAGCACAGGTCATGTTAAAATCACCCCACCCCCCTTAGAGAAATACATTCAGCCCGAATGGAGTTTTAGTCTTATAATGTTATTATGGCTAATATGAGCAAACAATTTTCTATTTCAATCCCAGCAGGCACTGAGCAACATTATCATCCCTGCAAAATCATGTTCCTGTCCACCTGGTAAACCTAAGTCCAATATTCAATCTCCTTTTATCTCTGTCCTAGTGTCTACTGACTCTTGAGATATTTGCATTTTTAGCCGCTAAGTGTTTGCTTTTCTTCAGCAGCTAATCACTTACTTTGTCTGTCGGAGGTAGCGTACAGTGGGTTTATCAGAACGTGTTTGTTGAAAACAGCTGCCTGCTGTGGATTTGCTGTTGACAAGAGCAGCGAGACTGAAACATCAAATAATATGTCAAAAAACAAAACCATAAGCTAATTAAGGCTAAGGCTAATCTCTGCAGAGTTACAAAGTTGTTAATTCACCTCACAATGCTAAATAATAATAATGTGCAAAATAATATTGATTAATGGAGTTTTTGTTACTGTTACTGTATGACATAAAATATTAGTTTTTAACTTTTACCAGTGTTGGTGTTCCAGATATAAAACAAGCATGAAATCTTATCAATACAATCAAACAGGAAATAGACTACTGTTGAAATTTCTAACCTTGTGTCTGGGGTGCAGCTATTTTTACTGACTAATTATCACATAAAGAAATTTATTTCATGGTGTGTATTAAAACCAAACATGCCAGTAAAAAATATGTGTCATAAAAAAAATTAGGAACCACGTTAATTGCTATGGATACAGAAAGACAACCAATAAAATCCTTGAGATACATGTTACATTTATTAAAGAATGAGCTACCAGTAGATGTGTTCCAATCATATTACTGTCAGCCAGCAAATGTTAATGTTATGTACTTTACTATTTTATACTAATAGAAAATTACTTTATGCAGACAAATGTTGATTAAACCTAAACTTTGAACATACAGCTTTTTTTCTTTTTTTTACTTGCTCAGCTCTCCCTCTCCTTGTGCACAAAGTTTTAGTTTTTCCTCAGCTGGTGTCAGTAGTTTAGCTCTACTTTAACCTCACAGCACGAGTGGCTCCAGTTGAAAAGTTCCACTCTTAAGGTGAAATACTGTGATCTTATCTTTGTCAACAGTTATCATCTTTTGAATGCTCTGGATTTTGGTATGATTACTGGAGGAGCAGTAAGACAGAGTCGTGAACTTGAATCATCTTAAGCTGTGGCCGATTTGACCCGTCTCATTCTGTTTGTGAAAACACTGTTGATCAGTCAAACTGTGTGTACTGCATATGTGTGTTTATGTGTGCAAGCCTGTGTGGGTGGGTGCTGAGTTGATGTGTTGTGAGGGTGAAAAAGGCGACGAGTAACTTTTCTTTAGGTGGGTATATTCGCTCTGCACCTGGTATCTGAAAATATATGAAATTAGAAGGATTTATTAAAATGCAAATACATGCTTCCAGCAGTGAATCTGAAAGACAGAACATAACATTGCAGTTCATATACTGTAACTGCCTTCAACCCAAATGATCTGGATCCAATTCCCAACGAAAAAGACGTTTTACATAGTTTTTGCACTTTGAGGGCACTTGTAAGGTGCCTTCAGGCTTAGCGAAAAGCTGATATTTTGCTTTGCTTTTCCTTTTTACACTATGTGCAAATTCAACTGCTGTAGCATTTTTTTCTACCTGTGTTTAGTCATTACAAACAGCCAGTTTCTCTATTCACTTTCTATACAACTGTGCTGCCCCTTTCTAAACACATATTGAAAACGACATTGTTGTAGCTCCTCTGTAGGACAGCACAGAGAGGTCTTTAACACTGACAGAACAGAGCATTCCTTATATTAGGGAGTAAGGCTTGATGGGGAGGCAGAGATAAAGTGAGTCTGTGTATGAGTGAATGCGTGGGAGAAGTACAATACAGCTAATACTGAAGTATGGGTTTATTTTTCTCTGCCCATGTTATGTTCACATGTAAGAGCAAACAAAGCAGCTCTAAAATTAAATGCACAACGCCATGGAAGGAATTATTCCTTTTGTGACGTGAGCAATATCTCATTACTGTTGAGGGACTTACTTCAGTGTCTAGAAACATTCAACTAGGGTAGGCTGACTGAACTTAGCTTAGCAAACAAGTTCTGGTCTCTGAAATTCACAGCAGGATAATTTCCCCTGGGATGTCTGACCACGGCCTGAAGCAAGCCAAGCAAGGTGACATCTGTCAAAGTTGTGATGGCGGAGCGATCCTCTTCCAAATTAAAACTAATCACTGGCTACTTACAGAGTAGTGCGGCACAAGAGACACTGAAAAGTCTCTGCAGTATCACAGGGGAGGTGGACGTGGATGTGAAAGACACTGTTTAAGATTTTCTTCAAGATTTTACACAGTGCAAAGCTTTTCAGATGCTCTTTCATCATGTGCTTTTTTTAGACTGAATCAAAGTTACGGATTGACCACCAGGCTAGACCGTCGTAATTCCAGCTGTCATGCCAGGATGGTACTGTTTTTTGCACAAATTTGCAAATCATAGCATAACAATCATAACCAGCAGCTGCCACGTGGTCTCCAACCCAGATACATTTACATTTTCTGTATATTTATGGCAGTTGGCTGTCGCTCTTACTGAGAGTGAGTTACTGCTCAGCATGAATAAGTTCAAGTGAGGGTAGACATTTGGCAGCAATCTAGTGATTATGTACAATAAGTGTAAGAGGTGCTTCAGAGAGTGTGTGCTGATCTAACAAACCCATTCACTCTGCAGAACAAGTTCTCTTTTATTCCTCTTTATTATATATATGTTCTATCCAGCTATTTCTTGGTACCTGAAAGAACTGGAGATATTAAAGCCACCCTAGAGCTTAATATTGAATTATCATATTGCATGGGGATAGCTTTGAACGCACACTTAACAAACCTGTAGGCATCAATTCACCAGTTGCCAGTTGAGGTAAGGCCTGTGTCTGGTTTTGTGGTTGGCAGCATTTGTTTTGGCCTGTTAGTAGCTGGTACAGTATAGCCACAAGGCTAAGCAGTAATACAATTCCCTAGACGACAAAACATTTTATCAGCACTGCCTGTGTAATGACAACAGTAGCTCTTATTGTAGTTGCACCCGGATTGCTGCATGATTGATGAAATCACAAATGTTGATTGGTATTCAGCCAATAACCAAGTCAGGTTTGAAGATCTGGACAACAACAAAGACGAGCTCGGCAGGGAGTGGCCTTTTATGTGTCAGTGTTCATGCTTGTCTCCCTGATAGGATGTTGGGGAAACTTGTGCAACCAAGTCTTCAAACTGGAGTGTGGCAGAAATGAAATGGCAGAGCTGTCTCTTGCCCCACACGATTAATGCATGGATGCTGTGGTAAGGACAGACAAACGCATCGTAATGGCGGACGTTGACCAGCAAGGTGGTGGGTGATGCCTGTGGAGAAGTTATAATGTAATAAGGCCTACAAAACTCAGAGGCTGACATCATGTCCAGGTTTGGGCTATGAGAGGGACAAGCGGAGGCTGGAGTCTGAGTCAAATTCAGTTTCTCCTCAAGTTGGTGGAGGTGAATCTTTTCAACGCACAATAATCCTGCATGGTAGGTGGATACGTTTGCACACACACTACAGCCATAAACACTACACTACATCTCCCATTCCTTGACCTTGTGAATGTTGAAGAGAGTCAGACAGGTGGAACTCTTATGCTGGCAGCCTTGGGCAGGAGAATAACCCCTTTGTATTTAGATATGACAGAGCTATTGGAGATGCTACCCTGCCCAACCCCTAATCGCTAAAATGTGGATTAAGATTACACAAATTGATTAAGAGCAGGGCAAAGCAGGGTGGAGCACAGAGCACTTGTTACACAAATATAATGAGCTGTTACAGGGGTCTGTCTCTTGTAAGTATGCTTGTGTCTCTACCTCCCTGTTTTTCCCTTTCTTTGTTTTCTTGTAAGTACAAAACAGCTTGAAACCAATAAAACATCTCCTGTCCCTCCTGGGCACGGCGGTGGCATTCTCCCATTTCAATATGAAATGATACATTAATCATTGACTAGACTAAATTACATTTTCAAGAAAGTCCAACTGCTCTCAGAAATATTCTTTGGCCTGACGTGTAGGGGGAGGTGGGGTGGCTAGATGTGCATGCCTTCAAAGGATGTATTAAAAATAATCCACTCTTCATTCTGTGTTGCCTTTCCTTCCTCAATCTACTGTACTTTTCTGTTCCCCTAGGGATCTCAATATACTGGTTAAACCCGTAAAAATCTTGTAAATCCATTATGCAACATGCCATAAATCTCTCAAAACCCACACTCATAATCCTAATCCCAGGTTGTGGATTACTTTAATCCAGTATTTAGATCTAATCCACTAGTCTCCAGGGCAGCGGAAGAGACAGAGCTATGAGATGTGTAATGACTGAAATCTCCCTAATCAAACTTTATTCATTTTCTCACCTACTTGGTAGTTTGTTAGAATACTTTTCTGTCACTCTCTGTATCCGTCCCTTCTCTCTTTCCGTTTCTCTACCTCTCTTTACTTCAGCCCCATAGGGAGTTTCCCATAGGGAAATATTCAGAGATGTAATTATGCAGTCTGCTTTTCATAATTTGAACGTTTACACTCCATGGCTGCATCTCTCATCTCAATCAACAAACACAAACAAATCAATTAAGACAGGATATCAACCATGTTTACTTTGCCACTTGACAGCAAACTTTTCTGGGGTGGTGAGACTCCCTCTGCCTCCTGCCTCTGTCTTTCTTAAATAAGCACAGACAAACTCGATTGTGCAGAAAACACACAACTTGAAAACATGTTAGATAGTGGAGTAGGAAAACACACATGCACACACAAAAAAAAGCATACAGTACATCACAGCAGTACACACACATAACGAAACAAAAACACAATTGTGTTACCACTAATTGCATCAGTTCCATCAAGCCATTCTCAGAGAGCCACAAACACAAATCAAATTAGCACTTCACATTGCTGTGTCCCCTGCCTCAGATACTCCAATTAGAGCATAACTGAGGGACTAGATGTATGCATGCACACTCAAGCTAGTAGCTCCAATAGTCCGGGGGTAACTGCAACAGCGCAACTTTCAGAAGTTTCAGTTGATTTTTGGTATTATGATTAGATAAACTTATGTGTGTATGTGAGCAGAAGAAGATAAGGGAACAGAGTCAGAGACAGATAGTCAGAGAGAAGGGAGGAAGGGGTGAGATGGGCCTTGAGAATGCACTGATGGATTCTGTTGTCAGATTCACACATTTCAGATTTGGCTCATTATGTGACTCTGTCCCTGCAGGCTGTTGCACGCCTTTGTCTTGATCCGTCTTCTAAACTTCCCCAGTGTGTTTATGTGGAATGTGTATTCTGTGCCTATAATTGTATTTGTGCGTATGTGGGCTTATGCTGATGGCTATGTTTGCTGGTTATGGTTTGTTATTAACACTAGTTTCAAGTTGTTGGTTTTGGGTTTTTTTTTTTTTTTTTTCAAATCCAAATTTAAGCCTACTGGCATCCTGGGTGGTGTGACTAGTGTAGTTCGTCTTGTGGTGGTGATTGGGACTTTACTTGGCCAGGCTGGCAGGAGGAAGGAGGCCTTATTTCTGAGTAATTGGTAGAAAAAAAACAAAACAACAACAACAACAAAAACACATAATAATCAGACACAAGCTAATGCTATAAGAAAACCATTCTTACTTTTGGCTAAAGCAGAGATTTTCCATGCTAATTCAATATCAACATGATCAATCTATATATCGGTGAACTGTCTGATCAGACATTGACTAATGATTTATATCCATAGCAATTTAACATAGCACTCACCTTTGAAGACATGGATCATGCCAAAATAAAAAGATTAAGAGTACCTTTTCCCATATTACCCAGAGTTAAAGAAAGTCATTTCAAATTAATTAATGATGTTGGATGTCTATCCTTCTGGTGAAATCCTTAGATTAAGATTCAGTTTTGGAGGTGATCATGTTCCTTTTGCAAAACAGATACTGAAACCATGGAACATATTTTCTTTTCTTGTTGCCACTCAAAACTATATTGGAAACAAGTTGAATAATGGTTTAAACTAAAAAAATACATCTGCTGATCACATTAAACTAACTAAGAAAAACTGTTAAATATGTTGATTACCACAAATCTCATAATGGCAAAATATTACATACACAAAGCCAAATTCATGAAAACCCATTCACCCTGCCCATTTTTAAAGCCTTTTAAGACTTCTGAGATGTGTAAAACTGTACAAATAGAGCCTGACTGTACTAACCTTCAATTTAAATTGAAGACCAATTTATTTTTATTTTAATTTATTTAATATAATGTTATTTTATTGTTTCTTTGTATTATTTATAAGTTATGTATATAATTACTGAAACACTTGCCAGGACCTTGGTTACTATGTTTGTAAATTAATTGTTAAAGTAAAAATAACAACAACAAAAAAACTAATTAAAACATTGTAATTGTCTTCTTGTATACTTTGTTTTGTACTTGACTGTGTGTAAGTGTGTGTGTGTGTGGTCACTTTTGAATAAAGTTGTTAAAAGGATGTTTTTGACAAATAATAAATGAAAATAGAGATGAAAAATAACAAACAAACTCACAAGGAACAAGTATATTTTTCTTTTTCTTTAAAGTTTGAATTTTATTGTACACACATGCTTTCCTTTCTGTTAAGGAAATCTACATCAGCCTCACACACACACACACACACACACACACACCAAGCAGAAAATGCTCATATTCAGTCCTAACAAACCACACGCATCACATCCAAACATACATTTTTTTTTTTCATTTCTATGTCAACCTCCATTTATGCCACACATTTATGCCCTGTCCTGTTTAATATCATGCCTCTCTCACTGTTTGTTTGTTATGTCATGTCTGTCTACATTAAATCGCCTGTCATGTTTTTTGCTTCATCAATTAGAAGAAAAAAAAACCATGCATGTCAGACAAGTTCTGCACTACCATGGAGAAACATGCACTGGCCTGAAAGAGCAGTTTGCCTATGCGTTAGATTATTTAACTGGATTTGGTTAAGACAGACACTCTACTAATTTTGTTGACTGGGTTTGGGTATCTGACTTAAAAATTCATGTTCAGTCATTGAATGATGTCTAAAAGACCTGTGTCAAACAGCACAGATCAATTAAGGCTTGTGTACTGTATACTCTGTCAGCTGTGCCTATTTCTGTCTACTATTTCTGTCACTTTTCATGTGAACAACAGAGTGTGATGCTGTGAATGCCTTCCAGGAGAGACAATGTGAAAATGTGCACCGTTGAAGCACGATGGAATGAGAGAGTGTCTCTGACTTTCTGCTTGTAAATAAGGCAGACTAAAGCTAAAGCTACTACGGCTCTGTAGTGTCATCTGGTGATGGCTCCATTCTTCCTTACTTACATCTGAAGGGGAAGGAAGCAGTAACACAGAGACTTGGAAAATATGAGACAGAAAGGGTTCAGTTGAAACATCACAATTTCTTCCTATCAGAAACACATTGTGATGTCACTCTAAAACTAAACTACAATCAGGTCTAATACCATTCTATTGCATGTATGTGGAAACAAAAGACAATGATATAAAGTCTGTGTGTCTTACTGTAGTGAGATGCTTGATGATTCTCAGAATTATTAATGTGTGCACCATTTACGACAAATAGTGTTTTTTCTTGTATTTCTTCTTTTTACCTGAGAGTCTGTGTTCTACAAAGTGTCTTGGAACACCTGAGGTCACTCTAAGATTTGAGATGAAAGGCTTGCTGTAAAAGCACACGTCTCCAGAGAGCCACTGACCTCACTGCTCACGCCTGGTTTCATTTTTTAAAAGCAAAATCTTTCAAACATCACATCTACTGCTGAAATATAGCTTGCTAACAGAGGGACATCCGCTCACCCAACTTCCTAGTACATTCAAAATTGTTTTCTGAATCTCAATGTTAACCTCTTTTTCTTTTTGTCATTATTTTCTTGGTGTTTTCACACAGTGTGCAGTTGTCCCTGTCAGTTATTAAGATGTGCTTCTAAAACAAGTGAATCACTGCCCAGCACCTGTGCAGACAGAACAGATGGGGCATTGTGTTGTTAAGATCATGTTTATCAGTCTTAGTAATACTCTCTGGCAAAAGTCTACAGGAACTGAAACAATAGTTTCTTTAAAAGATGGTGGTGCTGAGCAGAAGCAGATGCAGGATTTTCCATTTTAATTATTGAAATATAATTTGCTAAATGAATGCCAGGTCTGACAAATTAAATACATATCTAGATAATAGCTAGAGAGATATGACCAAATCTGCCTGAAAAATAACCAACTCTGATTAGTAGGTATGATATATAACAGAAAGTGCCTTGTAGTATTCCTAAAGCCCTAAGGCCATAACGAAATATGAGTCTTATGTAATAGTTTACTGTGTGCATACACTGTTTGTGTGTGTAGGGTATGAAGGAAGCTCTTCTCTTGTGCTTTCAAGCCTTTGAAGCTTTGAACCTCTCCTATATTCTTACTGCACCAGACTGCTACTCTAAATTCATTACATAAATAAATCACTCCGTGTGTCTTCGTGTGTCATATTGATGTCCGAACATCAATAGACAGCCAATGTGATTTCAAGCTCAGGTGCAGACAAATATGAAGGAGGAGAGAAACCTTGTCATTCATTTCTATGACTGTAATCTGAATTGAATTTACCTCTTAAATCCACAATTCGCTACATTCTGAGGTAGATAAATTGGATGCAGACGGAGAGAGGGAGAAAGTCGGGCTGATAGAAAGAGTGCAAAAGATCTGCAGAAGCCAAGACAAGCGAAGACACAGATGGACACAGAGAAATCCACAACCCGTCCAGAGACCCAAAACTTGAATCCTCTTGATGACACTGAAGTGAGAAGCGAGGGGAGAGAAAGAAAGCAAAAGGAGCAAGGTTGCCTGTGCCCAGAATACAAGTCCAGCATGTGAATATGACTCCCTGGTTGACGAGTCTGAATTTGTGTGCATACACTACACTACGTGTGTGCTTGTATGCATGACCGTGCGTGTGCGTGTCTGTGTGTTTGAGAGCATCAGACCCTCCAGCTCAAGGTTTCAACTTTTGAGCAGAATAAAAACTGTCCATAGAGAGTGTCAAGCTGACTCATCTCAAGGATCCTTACACTTGTGGAAGACACTGCTGGACACCTGATGTCTTTTATCGTGGCCAACGTACTCCTACTCTGAATGGCAACAACTTACCATGTGGATGTACGTGTCACTCGGTGCAAAGATGTGACATGGGTACATATTTTCCATTCCTTCTTATTCTATCATGATTTCTGTACTATTTCTTGTTTTTGTTGCAAGCAAGGCCGTTTTTAGACATAGACAAGCTACAGATGCACCCGTCTAGAATTGCTGGCTGGTCTGTGACAGGGCCTATACAGATCCGTGGCAGATCCCTACTGGGTCTTTGGCTGTAATGAGATGCCCCCTCAATGATATAATGAACACTGCCCTAACTCATAATGCCCCTAAAGCACCATGTGTGGAAACCAGTTGCAATGCTTTATCTATCCACAAGGAGGAGCAGTGATTATGCCCGACTGAGTGAGCTTGAAATCAGTTGTTCTTGTGTATGAGGGAGGATGCTTTCAACATAGCATACTTTTAGTGAAGTGCTTGTTATTATCATAAGGACATTAAAATCTTATGCTGAAACTTTGTGTAAAACATTGATACAGATATTTGTTTTTTAGCTAACATAAAACAGAGGTTGTTGTTTGTTAATTTGAGTGAGTTAGTGAGAAAACTGAAAGAGACACACCAGTTATTTCTGATATATTCTGTACCATGAAGGCACCAAAAGATGCGCCATTCAACAGAATTGCGAGAAAAATGAAAGCAATACAGGTGAGAACTGAATGACATACAGCAACAAATCACTGAGCGTGCGGTGGGTGTTGCACTCAGATCTGTGCAGCTGATCTGCTCTTAACAAGGCATATAATTCATAGTCACAGAGTAGCCTACATGCCGGTACTGCAACACACTGGCACACACTGACACAATGTTTTTTTATACGCGTTTACCGTCAGTGTCTTCTTGAAATTTGTTAAAACAGACAGTGTAAAACATATTTTGTGCCTGCAAAATAAACACATAGCCGCGAGAACATGATTTCAGTTGGGGGTGTGGGAGTGCTGACTATTTACACCCCCCCCGGAAACGATAAGTGCTTCTCCCCATTAAGAGAGATGCTGTGCACATTTACGCACAAAGCACAGCAGGGTAACTTCATTGATTATTTAAATCTCCAAACACACCAACAGGATCAGTCAGGATCTAATGGTAATTAATGTTCTGTGTTCTTCTACACATCTAAAAGGTCAGCTGTTACACACACACAGTCCAGGTTTATACAGTGAAATTGTCTGGAGTAAAGCAGCCGCCGTCCTCATAAACCCTGAGCTCCATCAGAGCTGTCTAAAATATGTAATTTCCGAAGCTAAAAGTTTAATTGTGTTTCACCTGGAGAGTTTCCTCTGTCCTGTCAAGTTTATAACTACAGTTTTTAGTTTTGCTGCTTAACTTAAGCAGCACAATATTTGCTGCAGTAATATTACTGTGCCCATGGAAACGTTTACAATTACTGATAGCAGCCTCTCATCGATTACTTTGCAAGGTTTAGAATGTTGCTAGTTGAAAAGAAAGTCCTCAGACAAAAACCACTTGACTATTGCAACAGCAGTGCATCTTCCAGTGCAACTATTGAAGTAGTTTATAGATATATAGATATATTTATATAATAGTTTCATACACCATTTTAAAAGATTCCTCAGCAAAGTCATTTGTACAGTTATGAAGGAAAATATAACTCCAATGCAAAGCTATTTATTACAATTTTTCACAACTGCTTAGACATATTTCATGAAACTATACTCTATTTTCCTCATATTTCTAAGACAGAAACATGTATTCTACTCAAAAACATCTTATGTTACATCTAAATGAGACTCTGCCTTCAGATCACACACAAAGCCATGGAATACTAGTCACCACCGAATACCCATTACACACTGATGAAAGATGTTCAAAACACTGCCACGCATGTTTTTAATGAATCCAGACGTCCCAAGTCTCCCAAAACGTCTGGGACTCCGTCTCCCAGAAAAGTGAAAAAATCCCATACTGGCCAGATTAATTCTTTTTTCCATATTAAATTCAACTGGTGACCTGCAGTTACACTTGGGCTGTTTGAAATATCAGTTTTAACTGGGTCTTTATTCATCAATCCGCACATTTCATGCAATCAGATATCACAGTAGATGACTACAACAGGTATAGCATGAAGGAGGAAGATACAACTGGATAGTACTCCACTTCTTTTGTCTGACTACTCATGTTTACAGTCAGACAATAGATCAGTGACCTGCTGTTTACAGTTTTCAATCACAAACGACGGGTTAAGTGGTTGTGAAACATGCAGCTAGAGTGTGATTCAATTGCTACATCAACCCACGTGTGTTTGTGTTTGTGTATATGTCAAGGTCATTATAGCAAACAAATGAAACTAATGGTCAAAACACATATATACATACATAGGTTACTGCTAAACAGAATTTCCGACATGTCTATTTTCTATTAATATTTCAGTCTCTCTCACTATCAAATAGAATGATTCTGTATTTTACAATATTTTTTTTAAACATCTGGAACTTACAGATGAAAATTATAAATACAAAAACTAAATAGGTATGTAGAGTTCGCTACATTATTATGTTTCTGCCAAAAGGTGGCAAAAAGTGGTGTTTCCACCAACCGACCCAGAGTGGCACTGCATCACTGGTGGGGGACAACATGTTTACCATTAGCTTGTTTAGAGAAGAAAATAATTTACTGCTATCAAAAAGTACTGTGCTCTGCTCTCTTACCAGTTGTATCCTCTACTAGAGGTGTAAAAATTCACAGTTTGGTATGATGTTGATACAGCAGAAAAATAAGAAAGGTAATAACATTTTGGTCTTTTATTTTGAAAAATAAGTCAACGTCCAACAATGGCTCATTAGTCAAAACTATTACTGAAACAGTTAAGTTGCTGCAGCGGAAGAAGAAAACAACCTTTCTGTTTCTTGCAAGGAGTCAGGACACCTGCTGACAGCTGTTTTATGATTTATGGTCTATGGTCTGTATATAAAGTAGTTCAAACTATCCCCACCTCCAGAAGCAACAACAATAACATGCTGCTTACACACTGATACTTCAGTATTAATCATCTAATGATGTCATAGATAATAATATATCAGTCAGAGGGATCAAATCCATTACTCTTACTTTCATACTTTTTAACTACATTTTTCTCTCTCATAAGAACTGGTTCTTATGACGTGCCGTCTGACTACGTCAGAAATCAAATGTTATAGTTGTTTTGAACGGCTTCACTCAAAGATGACTGTCATGCGGGGGACATGGTATTGTTTCACTATAGAGATAACAGAGCATATTTTAATAATAGTGTTGTACTCGGCCAGTGCTATGGGTCTCTCGTTTGTCATTCTGACAGCAACAACACTACAGGGTAACCTGGCTAGCTTGGCTAAGCCGGCTAGCATCCATGAACATGCTACATGGATGTATAAAGAGAAATGGATACAGCATCACAGGCGGGGCCCAGTTTATTCCTAGGAAAGTTGCTCAGTGGCGCATGAAGTCAAAAAAGTTCAACTTCTTCCGCATTGCTTCCACATCTGTGTGGCCCATAGAGCAAGCACACTAGTGACTTTCGCTAGCTGAGTCGGCTACTTCTGGTTTAGCCCTCCGGCTAACTTGAGTGGGGATGAAACAATTCAATCGTGTGCCTCTTCTAGGCTTTTGAAATGTGATCTGACCACATGGATCAAATTCTGATAGTGAGACAAGTCATTTCATGGGCGCGTGACGCTCAAAAAAATGTATCCACTGATTTACAGACGTCTCTTTCACAATGTAAGTCTAGGGGAAAAAGTCTTTTTGGGCCAGTGTGCATAATGTGACGTTGTAATTACATGGTTTGGCTGCTATGTCAAATTAGCTTCAAAGCCTGGCGCTCTCCCTGTATCCAGTTCTCTTTATACATCCATGGCATGCTACAGCTAAGTGGTGCGTTGCCAAAACATACCAGGTGGAACAATTATTGTTCAGTACATCGGATAAAGTGGATCATTAAACTATTTTGACAATAATTGTTTGGGTCACGGACCATATCTTCATATGACTGCATGCACCAAACCGTCATGTCTGTAACGTGACGGTTCGGTACAAATACACGTACCATTACACCCCAACACTGTATTACAACATTGGATGGTTGAAATACATAATATGGTCAAATGAACTTGAGAGTTGTATTCATACTTTGTCAAAATGGATAATGCAGATGTAGGTGAAAAACTCTGGCATAATGCTGCCCAAAGACAGGACGCTGAAGTAAAATATAAATTACTTTTTTCTTTCTTCTCTAATAAAGTATATATCCCTTATTTTTATAAATACTTTGGAATTATTTTTCTTGAATTTACTGTATGTAATTTATGTAACCCAGGTTATTTTCTGTAGCTACAAATTACAGATGTCCCCTAAACACTTCACATGCAGGATATCGGTAGACGCTAGCTAGGCAGCTGTGCACAGAGAAGTTTCTAGTCCCCCCTCAGTAACTGCAGCGCACGCAACTCAGACAGGTGTGTGGCCACAAATGTGTTATTTTGGAAAGAGTAAGATAAGGCATTCTAATGTAGGATTTACATAGGGTGGAAGGTGGAGGCGGTTGGTGGAGTGATCAAGCAGCGGGTAACTACAAACAACTGTATCGTGAATGTAATAATCATGACTTTTGGGAGTGAGGATGAAGGTTGGGATTATGGAGGTATGGAGTGGCAGAGGGTGGCGTTTGAAAGAAAAAGAAAAGTGGAAATAGTGGTAATTTAAGTAGTTCAGGGGCAGATTCTGATGAA
Organism: Thunnus thynnus; assembly: GCF_963924715.1. Taxonomy (NCBI): domain Eukaryota; kingdom Metazoa; phylum Chordata; class Actinopteri; order Scombriformes; family Scombridae; genus Thunnus; species Thunnus thynnus. The sequence goes on from NC_089519.1 coordinate 10,623,608, forward strand.
ACAGTCAAAAGAGCTGGGGCATGTTAAAACCCAAGTGCTGAAAACCAAAACAACCAAACGTGAAAATGCATACCCTGCATTGTAAAAAAGTAAAAACCCATGTACCTGGCTCAGCTGCTAGACATAGGGGAGTCATATCTGGAGTACCACTGTCTATCTCAATGGAGGATATTAAAACAGAACTGAAGGAGGGAAAGTGCTTGATGCTAAACGTATTACTACTAAAAGAAATGGAGGAAGAGCAGAAACATCGTCAGTAACCACTGACTTTGAACACAACCTTCCACGGAATAGGAGTAGGAACTCTTTTACTGGATAGTCTCTTCAGCTATCCAGTAAGAGAGTTCATTCCTCCAGCATTAAGATGCTTTAAATGTCAAAGAATGGGTCACACTGCCAGCCAGTGCAAAGGCAAAGAAAGATGTGCAAGATGTGGAAGTAATCGTGCATTTGGAAAGTGTGGGAGAGATGTGCCAGTTAAATGTTGCAATGGTTTTCATATGTTTACATAAGGTAATGGCTGTTATTATTTTAATGTTTATGCAAACAAAAAGTGTATAGTGCTGCTAATTTTATTTTTGGTTTTCAATACAAAACTTTGTGGAATGATTTAGTGTGTGTGTAGTACTTTTTGAACATTTTCAGCACATTACTGATAACATACTGATAACCCTGATCATTTTGGTCACTTTTATCATGATATGAAATTTTCATACCGTTTTATCTCTAGTGCTGTGATTTCAATGCACACAATCATTTATGATAGGAATGTTATCATACTGATAATAATGGTGCACTTGTTAAAGGAAGGACAGACACAAGAAATTGTGTATGTATATACAATGGCAGAGGAACAAGATTAGATATAAATAGGAATACAATGTCATATATTGATTTAACATTGGTCTCTGCAAATATGGCTAGCCTATGTGAATAGAGAATATGTAATGATAACATAGGTAGTGGCCATTTTTCCATTATATGTAATCTAAATACTGATGCATGTATCCAAGAAAGTGCTCTTATATACAGATAGTGCTTTCAAAAGGCTCAATGGGACAAATTTAAAGAACGCAGCAGGGAATTAGCTAACAACATTAAAATGAATGGTAATGTGAGTGAATGTACTAGTGAAATTACATATATGATAACTGACACTGCCTCAAAAAGTGTACCTAAAACTGTGATAACAGGGAATAAGAGAATTAAGCCGGAAAGATAAGTGTAGCTTCGCTATTGAAGAAAGAAAAAGTGTTCTCAGAAACCTCAGAAATAACCTGAATTTAGACAAATTGACAGAATAAAAGAGGGACAGCCATAGCACGCAAAATTATTAAAACAGCTTAAATGAATCCCTGGAGACAGTTTTGTGTTTCTATTGGAATAGAGAGAGATGTGGGTCATGTATCGGACATGGTTAAAAAGATAAGTGGGAGAAGGATAACCAATAAAATATGAATACTTGCAGATTGAGACAATTTAGCAATAACAGATATGTAAAAAGCCAACCTTCTAGGAAGAGTATTTGCTGTTGCTGATGTTCACAGTGGAAATCACCTTACTGTTATACATAAACAAAGGAAAGAAGAAGTCCTTAAAGATAATGAAAAGGTGCATGGTAAAAAGGTAGAAATCAGCTCAGCTCTTGAGGGAAATGAGAAGGGCATTAGAGGGCAGCAGGTATTCTGCTCCGGGACAAGATCAATTGAGTTATGCCATGTTCAGATAATTACCAGAGGGAGCATTGGAAATAGTGTTGAAATGTTTCAATAATATATGGACAGAAGGAAGACTACCTGTTTAGTGGAAGATAGCATTAATTCTACCATTTGCTAAACCAGGGAAAGATACAACAAATGCTGAAAACTACAGACCAATAGCACTAACCTCCCACTTGTGTAAATGGATGGAAAAAATGATTGTTTACAGGTTATTATACAGATGTGGCTGAAAATATTGGTAACCTTCCACCTTTTTTTAAATGAACTAAATTTCCTCTGTATTAAGTTGAAACTGATAGAAGTATATGGTGTCCATCATTCTTTATTTCACATTGAATATGACTGAAACTTTGCTTTTGATTTACAACTTAACATATTTAATACAATAATACAAAAGAAAATGGCATGGCCAAAAATATTAGTACCCTTAACTTAATATTTTGTAGCACAGCCATTAGAGTCGATAACTGCAGTCAAGCATTTTCTGTAACTCTGAACAAGGTTTCTACACTTCTCCACTGGTAGCCCTGCCCACTCTTCTTGAGCAAACTGCCCCAGTTCTCTAAGGTTTGATGGCTGCTGTCTCCCAACTGCAAGTTTCTTTCCACAGATGTTCAATGGGATTCAGATCAGGACTCATAGCAGGCCACTTCAGAACGGTCTTCTTTTTTACCATTCACTCTTAGCTTGGATGCATTTTGATGTATGTTTGAGGTCATTATCCTGCTGAAAGACCCATGACCTGCGACTAAGACACAGCTTTCTGACACTGGGCGGTATGTTTCGCTCCAAAATGCCTGATAGTCTTCTGATTTCATTGTGCCCTGCACAGATTCAAGGCACTCAGTGCCTGGGGCATCAAAGCAACCCCAAAACATCACTGAGCCTCCTCCATGTTTCATGGTAGGCATGGTGTTCTTTTCTTTGAAGGCTTCATTTTTTTCTTCTGCAAACATCTGTCCAAAGCACATTCTCCCAGAAGGACTGTGGCTTGTCAACATGCATTAATGGTCCAATTTGGCTTTTTTGTGTCTCCCTCTTAGAGGTGGGGTCTTCCTGGGTCTTCTACCATGGAACCCATTTTCATTCAGACAGTGATGGATGGTGCAACTTGAAACTATTGTACCTTGAACTTGAATATCAGCTTGGATCTGTATTGAAGTTTTCCTTGGTTATTTCTCAACCAATCAAGCAATCCTTCTGTTCAATCTCGGGCCAATTTTCCTCTTGCAACCACGTCCAGAGATGTTGGCTACAGTTCCATGGGCATTAAAGTTCTTAATAACATTGGCAACAATGGTCACAGGAACATCAAGCTCTTTGGAGATGGTCTTGTAACCTTTACATTGACCATGCTTGGCTATTATCTTTATTCTAATGTCTTCAGAGCACTCTACTTTTCCTTCTGTTTTCCATGTTCAATGTGATGCACACAGTGGCACAAAACAGCAGAGTAAGCAATTTTCTCCTTTTAAACTGAATACATGAGTGATTATAAGATTGAAAATACCTGTGATACTAATTTAAAAAAATAGTCTGCTTAAATTATCACTACATATCAATTGTGTCTTACAACCTCTAAAGGGTACCAATAATTTTGTCCAGGCTATTTTAGAATGTCTTTGTAGAATAAGCATGAATTCAGTTATTTTCAAGTTTTGTTCCACGGCAAATCAAACATAGACATGCACTGATGATCAAATATCTTTTAATTTTAACACTGTTCAGGGTGAATGGTGCATTATTTTAATAAAATACAAGGGTACCAATAATTTCTGCCACATCTGTATTTTTTAGAAAGAAGTTTGTTCAGTGAGTACCAGAGTGGCTTGAGGAAAGGAAATCCACAGATGCTCTAATTAAAGTAAGTAATGAAATTGAAAAGACCCTTAATATGAAGGAAGTGATGGCTATAATTTTCTTTGACATTGAGAAAGCTTATGATTCCATGTGGAGAGAATGTCTTAATTAAAATGAACAAGCTAGGCATACTAGGTGGAAGGTTATATAAATGGATCATGGATTTTCTATAAAATAGATTAGAAAATAGAATTTCAAGTTAAAGTAGGATCAGAAATCTCACAAAGTTTTGACATTATAAATGGATACCCCAACGTAGCATCATCGGTCCAATTCTATTTAATATCATGATTAATGATATCTTTCAAAATACAAGAACAGGTATACAGTCATCATTGTGTAAAGATGATGGAGCAATCTGGAAAAGAAGAAAAAATTGCCATGTGTTGAAATTTATGCAGAAAGCAAAAGTCAGTTAAGAGAGATTTTCTTATGATTATGATTGGGGATTCAAAATTTCAGTGGTAAAGTCATGCTATATGCTGGTCACAAAAAAGAGGTAATGAGCAGGGGTTAACACTATATAAGAAGCCAATGGAAAGAGTAAGAAATTTAAATATGTTTATGGATTTAAGAAAAATACACATGGAAGAATCATATTGAGAATAAATGTAAAAAGTATATTAAATTTAATGAAGTGTATGGTCAGATTTGAATGGGGAGCTGACAAAGAAGAATTAATACACATATATAGGGCTTTAAGGAGAGCCATGACTGCATGGTATATGAAGTAGCAACAAAAATTAATCTAGAAAAAATTAGACAGGGTATGATACAGTGCACTAAGACTTAGTTTGGGAGCAATCAAAACCACACCCGTTAATGCAGGAAATGGAAATTTAGCATCAACTGTTCTGCAGAACTGTTAGGAGTATGCAACATTTTCTGGTAAAAGCTTTGGATGGGGCAATTACAAGAAAGTGAAACAATACAAATTAGATACTATACAACACAGTTCTGTAGTTATAAGTAGGAGCATTTCCCACTGAATATTTCCACAAAGTCAATCTTCAAATATTAGAAAAGAGGAGAGAGTGGACAGAGAGGAATAATAACATTGGGTATCTGGTTCAAGGATATATGAAAAATTTTTTGTTGGAGCCTTATGCTAAAATAATTTAAATTAATTTTTCCCTCATCAATCTACACTCAATACCCTATAATGACAAAGTGAAAATTGAATTTTAGACATTTTTGCAAATTTATTAAAAAGGACAAAGTGAAATATCACATTGACATAAGTATTCAGATCCATTACTCAGTACTTAGTTGAAGCACCTTTGGCAAAGGACATTGTTAAGAGAATTTCAAACAGGTTTATCAGTATACACAGCAGAACTGACAGCAATAATCATCAGTCTTCAGTGGGTAGAGTAGGTTAAACCAATTAAAATAGTGATATGTTCACATTCTGCTGCTGCAATACAAAGTATAAAATCAGGACAAACAGTCTGAGAGGATCTTTTAATTGAGGTTTATATGATCTTATTGAATCTACAGCAACTAGGAATAGATGTTAATTTCTGTTGGATACCCTCATATGTTGCAATAGAGGAAAATGAGGTTGCAGAGAAACTTGCTAAAAATACATTAAACAAAAATGATAATGATAATGATATTTTAGAAATTTGTTTTAGGAGCAAAATCACTAATTCATCAGGAAATAATGATATCTTGGCAGGAGATCTGGAATAACGACACTAAGGGTAGAGATTATTACAAAATTCAAAAGTCTGTGAGAATGAGAAGTAATCGAGGTAAATATAGGAAAGATTATGTTATTTTTGTGGGTTAAGATTAGGACATACAGGACATACTTCATACACCATGAAACAGACAGTGTCAGATAAACGTGATACTTTTAATTGCAAGGAAACTGTTGAACATGTGCTGATAGGTTGTAGAAAGTTCAGTGTAGAAAGAGAAAGACTGAAGGGCAGGGTGGTAGATATGGGAAGGGAGTGGAGCATCAAAGGTCTGTTAGAGACAGGGGACAAGAAATTACAGATTCAAAGGGCTTTATTTAAATATTTAAATGGAACAGGTTTAATATACTGAATATAACTTCCTTATAAAGTATTTTTTCTTTGTTTGCTTGTTAGGTTTTGTTGTGTAAAATCATGATGTTACATACTCCAATACATTAGGTGGCAGCATGCACCTTTAATATTGGTTTGTAGTCTGCCTGTAAAAACAAAGAAAAAGAAGAAGATTTGCATAAATAGAAACTGAGTGGAGTTGGCATGTTGCCAGAGAGAGAGAAAACTGCTAAGCTGCAGAGTAGCTGTAGAATAAGACTCTTCAGGACTCCGAGGGGCGTTTCCCTCCAAATTAATACATTATCTTGGTGAGTCAGCCACCAAAGGTTAGCTGGTTAGCATTACGGTTTTGTTCCAAAATAGTTTAATTGACTGTTATTTTACCTTGAAAGGTATGGTGAAGCAAAAAAACAGTCAGGATATGATGGTACTTAGCTTTTAAGCCGCTAACCACTGTAGGCTTAAAGGACCACTGTGTAAGATTTAGGGGGATCTATTGGCAGAAATGGAATATAATGTTCATAAGTATGTTTTAATTAGTGTTCACTCACCTGAAAACAAGAATTGTTGTGTTTTCGTTACCTTAGAATGAGCCCTTTATATCTACAGAGGGTCCTCTTCCACGGAGGCCTCCATATTGCACCACCATGTTTCTACAGTAGCCCAGAATGGACAAACCAAACACTGGCTCTACAGAGGGCAATTTGTGTATATCTGAAATGGGCTTAAAAGCTAATGTGTATATACCATTAAACATACTGACATGAATATTGCGCCATTCCAAAGGGGCAGTAAGAACCAAATCAAAGGGAACCTAACTCATTTGTGTTTAATTTTATTTCTGTGGTATAATTGATTTGAAGATTGGCATCAAACAAATAAATTTTGTTTTTTCGAAAGAGATGCTTTGAATATTTAAAAAGAAGCAATCGGGAAAATGAAATAGGACAGAATGCCTTTATAAATATATTTTCCATTATTTTTCCTAAGTCAGTGGTCATGTGTTTTGTGTGGGCTGGAGGTGCTACTTCTCTCTTTGTAGAATCTGCTGCCACCAATCTCCTTACTGAACCTAGTGAATTTAGTGAACCTAGAAACTGAGTGAAACTGTAATCGGACTGAACTGTAAGATCTTGGGTCTAAGATACTTTAGAGAACCCCAGATTTAGATACTGTAGATACTATACCTGGGATCAGCAGCATAGATTCCCTACCACAAGAGGAAGGTTACACACAGTTTTACACAAATGCTGTTTTCATTTCAAAAACTTTGTAAAAGTTTTTTTTTTTTTTCCTTAATTTGTTTATGTATTGTTGTCTCCAAATATAAACATGATATTTAACCTGAATGGTGTGAAGACATTATTATCAGGCCTCAATAAGCAAGCAAGGAATGAGACTTTGACAATGAGCAATTAGTAACTTCATTCGTGATTATGAAGTTGTATTTGTCAGTAATTAGCAATTTATGGTGGCTTAAAATTTTAAAAAATGACATTTAGGAAAATTGTTACAAAGTTGGACTGATCTGCTGAAATTAAAAAAAAGAAATTGGCGAGAATGTACATGGTTAACAAATTTACTTCAATTACTGGCCTGCAGAAGTTGGAAATTAATCTGCAACAACTCAAACTCAACAATTTAGTGGCTTGCTCAACAGAAGTTAAGCAGAAACTAGTTGGAGGTTAAACTGGCATGATCAGCAGAAGTTAGGCAGAAACTATTTGAAAATTAAGTCACAGCAATTCATTTCAATTTAGTGGCCTAGTCACCTTAAACAAAATTAAGTATCTTCAACAGCACTTTAAGCAGAACTTTTAAACAGTATTACGCACAACCAATAGCAATATCTGTGGTGGTCTCATCATTCCCTTAAAGCTAAAGAAAGTAACGACTCTTACAAAGTTTTCTGACAGTTAAGTTGGCACATTTTACATGACAGCACTGTGAGAAATCCTGTCATGTTGTGTAATAGGGCTGAACGATAAATTATATTTTCATCATCATAGCGATATGAACATGCGTGATAAGCACATCGCAAAAGACTGCCTGAAACACGATGAATAAGAAAAATCATTTGCCATGCAGGCAGAAGAGTGCTCCATTGTGTTATTAACGTCATGTCTCCAGCAGTGGAGAGCAGCTACTCTGCTGTACCATTAGCTCCAAGGAAAGCCAATGCTGTCCGAGACGCTGAGCAGGTGCAGGGTTTTTGAGGTGAAACAGACTGAGTACAGAGTTATTTTCTTCACCCCAGAGTTGGTTTTAATGCTGCGGTGTGTATTGGTCAGTTGGTCTCGTTTACTGCTGGAGTTCACTGCTCCACTCCACTAACATTAGTCTCTGAGTGACGTTGTACAAAGTTCACAGTATACTTCAGATTTGTCTCGCAAAGGTAATTTAGTCATTAAATCAAAAAATTCTTGCAACCACTGCCTTTTCAAAGATTAACTCTAGTGTGTGCACACTGTAGACTGTCCAGGTGTTGCACTGCCCTCGCAGTTGAGTTCCGCCTTTTTTGTTCTGTCAACATCATGTTATAAACTAAAATTTAGAAGATCGATTTTTGACATTTGTGAAACAAAATCTTATTTTTCCTGATTTCATCTAATTTTCTCTTGTGTTAGTGGCCCTATTCTATTTCAGTTTCCTCCCTCATACTATAAATCTCTGCTCCTGCTCCTCTTTGTTTGGCAGAGTCGAGAGACTTCATGATTGTAATGGTGGACATTATTATTATTTATTTTAAATTTCCATGTCTAATTTATATGAATTATTTCAGTTGTTTTCCTCCTATATTTTTTTATTTCAACACTGTATGGTAAGGGATGTTTTTGTTGAGTTTAAAAGACATTATTTTAAAGGGAGCAGGAGAAATTAAACTTTAATTTCTGATAGTTTTAATGTCTTATTTAAATCAATGTTCTGTTTAATTGGTCGGGTATTCATGTGCAATTTGTTCCATAAAAGCATGTTCAAAATAATTTATTTCATTCAAATAAAGGATTGATTATGATGATGATGATGATGATGATGACATGCCTTTGAAAAGGGTATATTCCCGTTTCAGTGTGCCAACTCAGAGTAAGGAAGACAAAAGTAAAATTTACTCAGTTTTTCTATCGCCAGTGGGGGAAATGTCTTACAAATGCACTTTGATGAGATCATTAAAATACTTATGAAATCATACTTAATACTACATATATTAATCACAATGTAATGTTTAGAAATAGTGGTTAACATTGACCAATATCTCATCTTATATACTGCAGTGGATACTTACTAGTGACGGACTTGTCTCTCTGTTGGGTGCCTGTTCTCCCCTGTAAAGCTTATTCCAATGCTTGATGTAAAAATTGTAAGCAAATTTCTTATCATTAGCTGGTATCAGTTTTGGAAAAGGGAATGTAAAAAATGTTTTCTTTTTTTTTTTTTTTTTTTTTTTTTACACATACATCCAGACAAGCACGAGCTGTATCATATATTTCTGTGTATTTACAGGAAAAATTTGTAAAACAAACAAAAGAAGTTCATTTTTTTATAACCTGAGTCTTATTCGCACTGATGTACATGACAGTGGCATATCATATTGTACTCACATGACTACAAGCCTGATAGTTTTATCATCCATTGGTGCCACGTTAACTGAGTGTTTTATCAAGTCCATTTTAAATTTAGCTATCAAATGTGCATATTTTTAAGTTTAAAACAGTCACAGTTAAAAGGTTTTTACCCAGAATGCATATTACAGTGGCCATTGGATTGCAGAGCTACTTTCTGGATAATTTTGTGGGAATGACCAGCCGATTTGCATTACTGCGCACCACCATTGTGTTACAAATCCTACCGGCCAGCTTGATGGAAAAGTTATGGAAAATAGTGATTCATGTTCATGGTGTGTTTTTGTATTTGAATGGAGAGGTTTAACACTTGTTTTCTGGCACCACTGGACAGTGCACAGCTTTGTCAGCATGGGTGGCTATGTCCTTAAACTCATGAACAGCATAGATGAGTAAAATATTTTCTGAAGGGTTTGATCCAGACCGGTGCCTCTGTGTGGAGTTTGCATGCTCTGCCTCTGTGTTCCTCCCATGAAAAGGTAATTCTTGGGAAAACTGATAAAAATTAACATGTGCCACTGAACTGCCAATAATATGGCCACTAGTGTGCACAGTATCCATTCACTGTCTTTATGTCAGGATGACATGAATACTCACTGTCTCTGAAGATTTTGATCTTTGAAGATCAAACCTTTTAACTACTGGCTTACTGACAGAGACATGGGCATGCAAAATATTACTCAATAGCTCTACACATAACATTCTCATGTCTCTATGGCTGATCTGAACTTGGTTTAATGAAACAAATTAGTAAAATCAAATCCAATCTCTGTATGTCTTGTCTCTGTTTGCCCACCTGTCCCTGAGTTAAATTATGTACACCACCATCTTGTCATATCTACCATCTACCTACCATCTACCATCATATCTTGTCATTCCTGGTTCTTCAGCCTTCTCATCATCTCACATGTGGTGCATTGCTGTGGGTTGGACATGCTTCTTGTTAATTAATAACTTCCGTACTGTTGAGAGAAATCAGTAACCAAAATCAGTAACCAAAACCATACCTTTATTTTTTTTTTCTGGTCCAATAAATACAACAATACTCCTAAACAGTCAGAAGTGTATGCCTATTGTAGTTGTCCTACAACCAGTTTACAGATGCAGTGACTATCAATTTACCATACCACCAATCATTGGACATGGTGGCACTCGTTGCCCACTATGTACATGTGAAGGGTGACTCCACCTGCGTTCCTTTCCAGGTTTATAAAATGGAAACACCCACTCAGCTGTTAGCAGAAAGCAGTGAGGTGGGTTAGAGCCAGGGCACTGATGTCGAAGAAAGTTTTTAAAAGGGCTTGGGAAAATGGCATTCTTACACTAAAACATACATACTTCGAGCAAAATTTGAATTTTCGGATTTGAATACATATGGAACACTACTGGGAAGCTACAGAATGAAATAAAAACCTCAAAAACTCAAAAAATAATGTACCTGCCCTTTAATTTCTTGAGGTGGTTTATGGTCTATGCCATCTACCCTACACACACTACTGTTTACATTAACTTCAGATCAAACCCAAAATGTTTAACACCATTGAGTAAATGAATCTGTTTATATCATGTGTCAGTATGTGTGTTTGGATGTGTGTGAGAAGAGGAAAAGGGTGCTACCTGCAAGACTGAAAGGCCTGAAGTGAAGTTGATGAAACTAACAACCCCACAGGCAGTTCTGGATCTCAGCAGAGGCTGCATTTGCCCTTTTGTAAAGACTGTCTGACTGGATAGACACAGAATAGGTCATGTCTCTCAAATTCCTTTGTTCTATTAATTTCTCAACTAGTTAAGAAACACCAGATGAGAGATGAAGATGGTAGCTATGATAAGAGCAGTATCATTCAATCTGTTGGACTGATCAAGATATTTTAAAAAATGGGGCAAATAGTATGATTTATATTACAATAAACACCTAGAAAACATTTACATCTTTCATTTTCTTAAAAATTAGTTCTTCACATTCATCCTCTGAGGAACAACCTGAAATATATATATATATATATATATATATATATATATATATATATATATATATACATATATTGTTACTTTTCCCTCTGACAATCATCACCTTGCCTTGATGAGCATGTCTCTGGAATTAGAATAAGAAGTATCACTGAATTTATAAATTATGTATGTAAGTACATGGAACTGCAGAAATTTTGATTCATTCCAACTTAGGTGCATTGTTTGGTATTCATAGATCAAGGACAGGATTAGTCCAAGTTGTCTGAATGTATAAATAATGTTTGTGGAAGTTCACATTTTGGATGGTAAAAGCAGGTGTTAATTTGAAATAGTTCTTATCTGACCATATCAAGCTAACAAGAGTGCAATAGGGAGGAGACAGACAAACACAAAAACTAAGATTCCAGTTTAGTTTTAGAGCATTTCAGTTGTGTCTCTCTCTTTGCTTTATTACTGTCTTAAACAGAGATAAGTGGTAGCAATGTCAACGCTCACCAAAACTGCTAACGTTACAACACAATCAAGTAAACATTAACATTACTTTACCTCTCAAATTTGTTTGCCTCCACCAGTGCTAAACGTTACAATTACCTTATGACAATGTAACATTATATCTAACCCCTAAATTGGGTTAACTCAGCAACAACCAACTGTAATGTTATTAATGCCATGACAAAGATTTGCAAGATTTCTGCAAACAGAACAAGCACTTCGTCTGACTGAACCACATTCAATATGATGTTTTGCTGGCCGGGAGACACGGATAATATAAACAAGATAATGATACCTGTAAAACTAATTTGCTTAACTAGCTAACCTAACTATTAGACATTACAGTAATAATTAAAGGACATAAATACAAAACATAACTATTTAACTATATCTATTTATTACTTATGTTAGGTTGTTACAGAAAATAACAGGGAAAATGTTTTCTTACCTGATATTGCCAATATTTTTACAGGATATAAGTTCACTCATCTTTACTTAGGTGACCAAACAGATCCCGTCTGACCCTTCCTCTGTGACCATATCCCAATTTTTTGATCTCCATTGACATCTCACAAGTCAAATTCCCTCAAAATAAAAATTTGCCAGGCAGATGTAAAATAATCTATGTAATAATCCAGGTAACAGCCATTACTAGTGGACCGACCAAGTAGCAGCCAGCAGCAGCACACACCCACTCAAATAGATGTTTTTGTTCAAATTTAGGGCACGCACAGCTGTCATTGGCCAGTTTCCTGAATGACAGTCAGATTAACCAATCATGCTCAATGCAACATGGTGAGACAGCCAATAGCAATTGTTTCAGCGTGGTAACATAGCAACTATAGGAAAAGTTGACTTGTTTTAAAAGAAAGAAATTTTTGTATTCAGTTGTATTTGTAGGCTGTTACATTTAATCAGTTGGTCAAATGGTGTTTTCATTGCAGTGTATGAATAAAAATTTAATAATGTATGGTAAAGTTTTATTAATACCTATAGGCTTACAAACACACAAGCACATGGTACAGTATATACCATATATATATTTCCACACTTAGTAAGTTTTTAAGGCCCGCCGGGAGGGGTTGGTCATTCCATTCTTATGTAGGTCCACCAGTCTATCAGTCCAACTGTCTCTCAGTCTGTTGTTCCATCAGAACTCCAACACACTGATCCATACAGTATTTGCTCTACAATTAGGCTATTCAGCAGTGGTTAGGCTAACCCATTGTCGCTAACTTTGGGGCTAACCCCCTTCATTTTAATCAGCAAGTGGCAAGCAAGACATGGGAATTTTGGGAAATTTGGTCTTGAGGAGTTGAAGTATTTATTCACTGACAAATAGCCTAAACTGTACACACATTGCACTGCTACGTTCACAGCTATATTGCTAACTTAATAACACTTACTCTCTGCTCCGTTGCCAGCCTCACCGTCACACATGCCCCCTCTCTCTCTCTTGACCACACATTCGCTACTTTCAACCTTAATGGAAGACTAATATTCGCTATTTTGGCCTGAATTTCAGATGTTTGGGGTTGTTTTTTTTTCATCTTTTGCAAGGATTACATTAATAAATTACTCTTGTTGATTTTTTTACTCGCAAAGCTTTTATTGCACTTACAGTAATGTGTGCACATAAATTAGATAAATAACAAATGTATTGTGTTTCTTTCAGGAAGGGTGGGAGGCCCTGTTGGAGGGGCGGGCCAAAGCAATGGTAGGGGAAACTGCACTGCATATGTATGTATGTGACCTATGTAGGCCTATATGAAAAGCTAATGGCTGGATTGACATCATGGTGATAATACAATTACACTCATATGGCCCATAGAATGACCCTCTCGCATTTTAACAAATCCTTGAACTTTCCTTTAGAACCACTCTTATGCCAAAATGCCAACTGTGCACACATGACAATGACATTTCTCTGTCTACTGTGTTGCAGTGTTAGACCACCTGTTAGTTTAGGGTTAAGCCTCTGCCCACAGCAACACTCATAATTCCATACAAGTTACAACATTTGTCTTCAGACATTTAACTGCATGGAGAGAGTCAGTCCATTGCAAACCATCGCCCCCTCTTCTTGTCTTCTTGTTCTGCCAAGCTCTGGGCCAGCCAGGTCCAAGGTGTTGACTGCAGTGGTTAGGCCATAAGCCATCCCTGACATGGAAAAATGTAAATTGAAATTGTTGAACTTCTCACTGTAGACAATGACTGTCTTTAATGTATTTTAGTTATTGATGGAAGCAAAGACAATGTTTGTATGGATTGGTTGGCCTTGCTGCCTGACCAGCAAGGTCAATTCAACAGCAATTGCACATGCATGTTTGCTAATGCATGCATTGTCATTCATTTCAACACTGTAGTAATGTGGTACTTGAATGGCACAAGTATTAGTGCTTGCAGCGGCATGATGGCTCTGTGGTTAGCACTGTAACCTCAGGAGGACCTTGGTTCAACTTTAACCCTGGTCCTTTCTGGGTGTTGCTTGCATGTTCTCCATAGGTTTGAGTGTGTATATGTGTGTGTGTGTGTGTGTGTGTGTATGTGTTTGTTAGCTCTGTGATGGACTATTTCCCTGATTTCCGCCCAGTGCATGATGGGATATGTTCCAGTGCTTTTTTCTCCATGTAATGCTTTTTCTAGTTTCAAATGTCTCAGTGTAGTGTATACGTCAGTGTGACTTGCCTTACTGTATTTTCCTCTCACACACTCTTCCTCACGGCATTGATATGATGATTCACATTCTGATCAGATAACATAATAACAAACACTTTAAGCTGGTTGTATGCCATATGAGTATGTTCATGAATGTGGATGAGTGGTTTGTGGGGAGTTTGAGAGTGTAAGGATGTGTGCTTTTCTCATCTCTGTTCACCATTTTCAGTAAAGCACTTTGTTTTTTTCTTTCTTTTTATTTTTATTTTAGCAGGAAAAAACAGCAGAGTAATGCAAAACCATTACCAGCTATGGGCCTGACTCAGTTTAGAAACTGCTTTCCAGCAGGTTGCAGGTTTCCTGCTGTCTGATGGTGAGGACAAAAGCAATAAAAATATGAACACAAAAGTGAACCAGTTAAACGAAGAATATTCTTATATTCTTATATTCATATGTGCCATCTCCACTATGGACATATTTTAATAATAGTGTTGCTCTCAGTCAGTTTGGGTCCTTTGTTTGTTATTCTGACAGCAGCGACACTACAGGGTAACCGGGGTAACCAGGCTACTTTGGCTAAGTCAGCTAGCATACATGTATGCTACTGCTAAGTGGTGTGCTGCCGAAATGTTCCGGATAGAGCTCACACTCTAGAATTATTGTTCTGCATGTCAGACTAAGTGGATTATTAAACTATTTTGACAGTAATTGTTTGGGTCACTAGGCGGATTCCTCGTATGACTGCATGCACTGAACTGTAACATCTGTGCTGTAACACTTTGGGACAAATACACATACCGTTACATCCCTAGTGTCTGGAAGTAGGCACCAAAAAGTCCAGAAACGGCCCACATGCAAGATATCAAGATGTAGTATGTACACTCACAAACCTATCCTCACACAGAGTGCATCTTTCCTTCAGTTTTCCTCATTTGTCTCCATTGTTTTTGTTATGGGGAACACAAAAGAGCTTTGCTGTTAATAATTCATGAAACAGACGGGAAATAGCTGTACATCAACAGTGGGAATGTTTCTCCGTGAACCGATGCCGTCCAGCCATTGTTTTTTTGTTGTTGTTGTTGTTGTTGTTGTTGTCTGCTCCCACAGCACCTGTATGTACAGTAACACATGCAGACACAGAGATCCAGAGCCTTGAGGCGCTCCAAATATTCTAGCAACATCTGCACACAAGAGACCAATTACAACACCAGGATATGTGACCCTTAAAGAATTACTATAACCAAGCAGGGGGAAGCTGCAAGTTTCAGACAAGGACATTGAACAGCTGCACAATTGTTTTTGTGTCTTGCAATGAAGTTTCACTACTCTGCACAGCTGGAAAATGCTTCACCAAGGCTGTCATTTATGCACTCTTTTGCCTTCTCTTCTCCATTTAGTTGCTACTCCCTGTGTTGTCTCCCCCTCCTCTCCACCCTCCCTCCCTCCCTCCCCAGAGGCCGTGGTAGGAGTAGTTAAATAATGCACCCTACCATCCACAGTTTCAGGGTCAGTTATTTTTATGTTCCATTAACAGTCCCTCAACTAGGGGAAGCGTAATCAGAGAGCAGAATCTTACTTAAGGACCGAGAGGCACCAATCTCTGGGTGCCACTGCTGAAAATGGAGGGAGGCCTTAGCAACAGTAGTGGGACAGAGCAACACTTTGAAGTGAGGCATTTGAAAAAAGGTGCTTGCGATTGATTTCACGCAAACAAGTCTGGGAACTTCAAAAGGCTAAAGAAGGTTTTTCTGGGCTTTGAATTTGCCACTCACCCTCAGGTTCAAGGAAGGACATTTTGTTGCAGAGCCAATCCAGTGTCACATCAAAATGTGTAATAGCTACGTTGGTCCACAGTGCAAAACGCATTAGTTTCACAATAACGGCTCTAAAATTGTGAGATGCCTATGTTTGTTTGGGTTTTTTTTTTTTGGCCTATTCTGTTGTATTGGCTTGCATGCATGTCACGTGATTGTGAAGTTTCTGTCTGCGAAAACAAACAAAATGGCAAAATAGCAGCATCCACAGCAATGAAAATGTTGCATTCCAACAATTTTCTGGCGGGACCTGAAACAATCTTCATAATAATTTCTCGCTAGAAATATTATCAAAACGCATTTTTATGCCAAAAACAATCTTAAAATATTGTATTTTCCGCTGAGAATAAAAGGAATGTCAGCCATTTTGTTTGTTTTCACAGACAGAAACTTGACATGGATGCAGGCCAATAGAAAAGAAGAGGCCAAAAAACGTAGGCATCTCACAATTTTAGAACTGTTAATGTGAAATTAATATGTTTTGCACTGTGGACCAACGTAGCTACTACAGAATGGCCAGGTAGCATTTACTAAGACTGGAAGCTGGACTGGACGATAATGGACATGTGCAAGTTTGGAAACATTTGAGAACCTATATTGGGACACACGTAAAAAAAAATCTTTCAACTTTGGCGCTGCAATGTCAGATATGACACTTTTCACATACAAACTAACCAAAATATTCATATAAAAACACAGAAACATACAGACACACATTAGTCTCATGTGCACACAGGCTTTGATTTCTGGCACCAATACTGGCCGTGCTGCAGCCCATTTCTTTAAAGCCACAGATTTTCCCTGTTAGGTCCTGACTTTCCAGCTGCCCCAAACAGCTTTCACTTCTGTGACAAGCCTGTCAATTAATCCGGCCAAAATGCAGTCAAAGAAAAAAAGTGGCCCATATCACCAAGGGCCCTGAAAGCTTGGATTATAACATAAACCGGGGGATTTTACCCTTCCTTGTGATGGATTCTTTGCCAGCTCCACAGCCTGCCTTTTGACAGCTAATTATTTCATTAAACATCTTTCGATAGCTCTCTTCGTTTATCTTTCGATGACTTTAGCTGGTTTAAATCCCACTGACACACAGACTCCTGTTTTCAGGCAGCCCAAAAGTAGGGTGTTGTCAGAATATATTGGTCTTGTTTGATGGGACTTTACTTAAGATTTAATCATTCATCTACCATTGATTTTTTTTTCCACGGGTTTCTGTTTGTGTTTGCATGTGCAGGAGGAGGTTGTATGTGTGTGTGTGTGTGTGTGTATGTATATGAAAGCTGGAAAGGCAAAAGGGAAACCTCTCTCATATCTCTCCGTGACACCATCTTTGATGGTCTAACTGCAGCTAAGGCCTGGGGCGCTCCCACACACACTGTGCACCATTGACTGTAAATGTTCCCATACAAGTCGACTAATCTTTGCTTCAACATGGGCAAACTCAAGCTTTTCAAAACCATCAGCATGAGTGGTTGTTGCTGCTTGTCTGTAAAGAGTGAGCAATGGCAGAGGTGCTCTTCATTGTACACAAATATTAAAAAGCCTCTTCCATTCAGACAAATATGCAACATTATAGCTGAAATTTGTTGGTTTTAAAGAAATTCTTCTCTCAAACCAAAGATGTAAAAGTGAAAAGACTGAGTCAAGTCAATTAAATCCAAATGAACCAGCTTTTCATTTAGTTTGGATCATGAGTTTATTTACTAGATTTAAAATGTTATGTGTAAATAACATTTCATAAAAGGGACTAAATTACTCTTGCTATAAATGCAATCACTTTCACTAAATAATAAGCTAAATAAATAAAAATAAAATAATGGAGAGGATACTTTACTGGCCAATTAGCATTTCACAGTGGTGTGGACTTAAAGTAATAATTCAACATTTTGGAAAATAAACTTATTTGCTTTGCTAAGAGTTGGATGGGAAGTTTGATACCACTCTCATATCCGTCTGGAAAGGCTACAGGCTACCAGTACTTTTAAAGCTCACCAATTAAAATGTTCTATACAAAAAAAAAAGTAAAAACTAATTCCGGATCTTCAGTGAATGGAACAGAGGCAAGACCAATCAACGAGGGTTTACAGAAAAATACCTGGAAATGCTCGTGTCTTATTATCTGACAGGTCTCTTTCTTCAATTGATGGGGTTACTATGCAAAACGCTAGCTCACACAGACAGTCAGTGTGAGGAAAAAATGGATATACGAGGAATTGTTTTACCGGCAAAAGGGTTGAAGCTGAAGCAGTGGCACAAACATCCTCTTATGCTGAGCAAGGAAAACAAGGTGTGTATGAGTTCCAAGTTATGTGAAAATGATATGAACAGAGCATAAGTCATATACAGCTAATGATAGCTTAGTTGTGCCTCCCCTTGGTTAACGACTCCAAACTAGCCTAGTCTTGTTTTAGATAGCCAAAAAGTTATATATTTCATCAGTCTGGTAGACATACAAACAGTGATAACACCCGAGCTAAGTTGAAGTAAAATTGCTATTGTATTATGGGCTTTGAGAATTTTCCATGTAGACCTAGTAATAGCTAATGGTAGTAGGTATCTGATATGAAGCTCATTTTGGTTTGAGACATTCGAGTGGCTAGAATATTCATGTGCAGATTATATAGTCCAATCCAAACCCTTCCATCCCTCTCTGATTTTCATATTTTTTAAGGCAATGTGTAGCCTTCACATGCAAAAAAAATGCATGGAAAACAGTCTATGAAGAAATACATTTTTAAAAGTTTCAGCCAACCCCCTGGTTGTATGCGGGTTTATTTGGGGACCTATTTCTTGACCATAGTGACTTCCCACCATATTTGTTGGTTATCGAAAAATCTCATGGTGACAACAGAATTCATATTTCCCAAAACTTTTGTTTTAAACTATAAGCACTGCAAGGAAGTGTGTTTCAATATAGCTTGACACATAATCCCTCATAAACCCAGATGTTGTTCTACACTTTGGTTTCTTTTTTTTTTTTTTGTGCAGATTAAACAAGATATGAGGTATTATTTGGTGAGCTTTAAAGGTACTTGTAGACTGATTTTGTTACCTCTGGACAGAGCCAGGCTAGCTAACTCACTGCTAGCTGTGGTTATACATTTACCGTACAGGCATGGGAATGCCATCAATTTTCTCATTTAAAACATCAAACCATTTCTACTCAAATTACTGCTGCTGTCGGTGTTAATTTCATTGATATGGGTTGAGATGTTTGTCTTGCTAAGATTAACTTGATGGTGTCAACAGTGTGAAAGTGATTGTGGTTTATATTCTTTATGTTATGAAACTGCTTTGAATGTGTAAAAATGCCAAGGAGCTGAAAAATAATGTGTAATGTAATTTCCTTTTCATTAAAATGGATTTCATAAAATTGGTATTAAAAAAAAGGATCATTCAGGAACCATTATTGAAGTCAAGGTATCAGTACTGGTTAGGGATGTCAACAGTTAATCATTAATTGGTTAACCGCCAAGAATATTTTGGACCGGTTACACATGTCGGTCTATAGGTTAATTTGCAAACACACTCCTCTAACGATAGCCAATTGCCTGTTCACCATATCAGATATTATTTTTGAATGGATAATTTCTACACAGAGTGTTGCATTATGGGTTGTTTTGTAGTATTGATGTTGCGAGGCTAGCGAGTGACTCTACTGCAGAAACGGAATATGTCAAGCAGCCAAATACTACTGTCACAGATGATAAGGAGCTCAAAAAGACAAACAGGCAGTCATATAAATGTTAACTGCCAGAGAAAATAATTTTTGACCAAGAGCCTGGCAGGAGAGTGTGTGAGTATGTAACAATATTATGATGTAAGTTAGCCTATATTCAAAAAGTAACGTTATTTTTCCAAAAACAGCTGTTGGAAAAGGGGGGTCAACTTATAATCAGGGTCACCTCATATTCATATTATTATTTATATTTGTATGCCATCAAGAGCTGCTGTGACTAAACGCTATGAAAAACACTTGAAGGAGAAGAAAGATGAGCTAAAAGTTAAGCTAGCTCAGACCGCCGACTGCTGGACAGCTCTCACAAACAAAAGATACATCACAATTTTTCTTAAAAATGAACCGGTTAGTTACTAGTTAATAGGTGTCAATCTGTCAAAATTAATCGAAACTGACATCCCTAGTACTGGTATTGAAAATTTTTGAATGATACCCGGCCCTACTCTAAAGAACAACAGATCAAGGAGGAGGCCATAGCAAAATGGATTGGGCACATAGGATTACCAGTCACAATTACTGAAGATGAGGACTTTGTTCTAATGATGGAGACAGTGGACAGGAGGCTGACTGTTCCAAAGAAAACTAAAGTAAGCAATCTGATTGAAATACATCATGAAGATGAAAGACAAAAAAGTCAAAAAGTAACTGACTGCTACCTGGACAGTACCTATTGGCATTGACATGTGGACAAAAAAAGGACTGACAGCTTCATTCCTTGTTTTAAGTCCATGCTACTTTTGTGTTGAACAAAATAAACCTGAACACATTTTCTTGGCCCTTGACCACAAAGCCCACTCACACACTGTACAGTCAATCAAGGCATGTGTGGACAAATGTATGCAAGAGTGGGACATACCAAAGGAGAAGATCCTTAGAGTACTAAACAATGGGAGTAATATGGTGGCAGCATTTAAACACACCACAGCAGAAGGAGAAGAAACCAGCTCTGAGGATTCGGAAGACTCGCCCATGATGGAAAGTGACTCTGAGTCTGAAATTGATGATGATCTGCGGGTGAGCTATTTTTGTTTATGTTATTATTCTTTAACATGACAGTCAATGATCACATGAATATGAGACTGATGTTGGAACTGTCTGCTTTTGTGGTTTATCTTTGTTTTTTTCCCCCACTGTATTTGTAATCTCATGTAAAAGTATTTCCATTATTAAGATGTTCAAATTGAAACCTTTTATATAGGTTATGCTTATTTGGCTGTCTAACTCATGTGAGTTACCATCATGACAACATGGATATGGACTGGACACCATGTGTGGTGCACACCTTACAACTTGTGGTTCACATGGTGCAGAAGGAGGCGGACAAGAGAGTCCTTGAATGGTAAAGGTCTTTTGCAAGTCCTCCGTTGCAACACACAAGATATTGGACCAGTGTGGCCTTATTGTTGTAAATGACTGCCCCACACTCTGGTCGAGCACATTCAACATGGTTACACAAGTCCTCAAAGTGAAAGGGTCCTATCTTATGCCCGGCACAAAGCAACGCCAAGCGTGACGCAAGTGTCTTTGTTATTTTAACCGACGCAGTTGTCATTTTCCCGTCCAGCGCCCACGGTGTTTAAATGGCAAATGTACTTGCGCCCATCAGAGCACCCATGGGCGTGTTGGTCTTAAAATGCACAGACATGTAAAAGATTACAAATAAAAGGATTATAATGTGAAAGAATATTATTGTGTACATCAACATATTTTACAAAATACATGTCTTAATGGTTAGGCATAATATTTATCAGAATGAACTAATCGCAGTAATGACGGATAAAATTGTCTAATTATTTGACCAAATCGTGCAATACACGTAGGTATTAAAACACGGTCAATGGACAACAACGGATCAGACACAGATCGACTTTCTTGCTGCATCAATACATGAGGACATGAGGAACACATGGGGAAATAAATGAGGTGAAAACAATGATTAAACTAACGAAGGAAATAAATCTGCACAGCTTCTAGCTGCAGCCAGCAGCAGGATCAGCACCTTGGAGAGCTGATGAAGTCCTGATAACTGTGTTAATGATTCTTTACATGATTAAAATTAATTATTTAATTTATGAACAATATTTAACAAATATTAACATTTTTGAGAGTACAGTGATCAGGTTTCCATACTTTCAACAATTAAAACCCCGCTGATTTGACCTGTTACTCCATGACTGAACAAAAAAAGATTTTTAAGAAACCAAAGCTGTAATTAAATGGTAAACCTTTTCAAAAATCAAACGAAAATACATTCGCAACAAATTAATGAACAGGATCTTAAACTGGTGGTCTGGGGCTGACCACGGGAGGGTTCAGGAGCAGCAGGGGCCAGTGTGCTTGTTATGGATTGTGCACTTTCATTTTGCACACGAGCAGATCAGTTTCAAGCGCTCCTTCTTACTACTTGGCAAATGCACCATCATAATAGCAATCCGCCAAGGTTCATGCGCACCTGGCTCTTAAAGGGAATAGGAGATGACACTCTGATTGGTTTAATGCATGTTACACCGAAAATACACCCAAGATTAATTAGGAGACTATGGACAACCCCTTTGAACCATGCACCTGGTGCATCGACCATTTTTCCACCATTAAAGTAGGAAAAGTGGATTTGGACACACCCTAAATGCACTTGCGCCATGTGCTTCAGACCATGCGTTCTAGATCGTTAAAATAGGGCCCAAAGACTCAGTCTGCCAAATCACAAACAATATGGGATGGGACAGCTTGATCCCCAGGGAGTGGCAAAAGCTTATGTCATTGCGTGTCCTACGGCTGCCTTTTGTGGAATATACTAAAACCCTCCAGAGTGACACTAATTCCATGTCCCTGGTGGTCCCTGCCCTCTTTGATCTGCTCAGCCACCTTACTGACTTTGAACAGAATACTAGCTAGTGAGACCTTGCCACTCTTGCGCAGAAAATGAAAGGAAGTGTGAACCGGTGTTTTGCTTGGCTCTTGGATCCAACCGATGAAAAGTTCTAGCCACGTGCAGTAGCTGCCTGTTTTGTAAACCCTACTGTCTGTGAAACCCTTGCTGATGTGGCTGATGACAATATTCACAAACTGCTGAAACATGCAGATAAGTATGTGGTCAAATCATAGACTGTAAAAAAATATGGACATAGCCACCGACATCACCCACTGGTTTCTGAAGAAACTCAAAGAGGGCGGCTCCGGCCATTGCCATCTTGGCTGTGCCTGATTCTGTGTAACTCCAGGCTAATCCAAAATGGGTAAAGAAGTGGATCTGAGGCAGGCCAAATGAAGCCCAGTTGTTGAAACAAGCCACCTAGTAGCTAGTGACCTGTCACTCAAAGTGGCCACATCCTTAATTAAGCATAACTTAACTTAACTTAGCTTAATAAAATTTAAACAAGTAAATTATAAAAAAAAAAAAATCCACCCCCCGTACAGCTGTCATGAGCAGGGAAATTAGCTATAGACACCAAAACGTTTTTTTTTTTTTTTTTGTATCAGGCTGTAAACATGTTTATTTCTGCAGTAAAGTTGGAAGAGAATTACAACTGTTGAAATAATTAACAGTGAATTATTTATAGCTCTTATAGACATAAGCACAACCCAGGTGTATTTTGGTATGCTGTTGATTCAGGTGGGCGGGCGGGCAGACAGATGGATGGACACCTTGGATAATTCATGGATAAAACAGCCTTTCTTTAATTCCAAACTACGGAGGTGGGTGAATGCCACAACACATGGTTTAATGCCTCACCCTAGACCCCAAATTGACCTCTTTGCCAAGAGTCTGTTTGTTTGTCATGTCTGTTAACAGGTTAACTGCCCAAAAGTTAAACACTGTGGCAAAATGGAGATTCAACAGACTTCCTGAGAGACCATTTCTGACCAATAACTAAATTATGGCCTGAACTAAAAACATAAATGACTTTTTGGGTCATTTGAACCAGGACCGATAACAACACACTGACAGAAAACCCCCTTCTCTTAACTATACAGACATAAACTCTAACTTGCATTTCTGGAGGACCTTCATGGAGTCTCCCTGCAAATCTGAGCCAAATCTGAATTTGGTATAATTGTTTGGTATAACTTTGATAGTTGTGTAATTATCTGTTGAGGAGATTAATTTTTGATTGTATTACAATTTTTACAATGTGACATTACTGCCCTGTAGTGACAAGATTTTGAATTTCCTTATGTTAAGAGTTAATGAACGTTTAAATGGCATATACAATTGTATTTTAATAGTTAAATTAGATAAGTAGTTGTATTGAAAGAATTAATTTTCTGAAGTAATAGGACTGTAAAGATATAATGTTTGAAGAATTTAAGGTTGAAGTGTTCTTTTATTATGAAATAATAGTCATATTGAATGGTTTTATATTATGAAGTAAGAGGTAAGAGTAAGCGATTAACACAAACTGAGTGCAGGGTAAGTGATTAACATGAAAATACATATGACATGGGATGGTACAAACTGGAGAGGTAAAGAGGTCCCCAGTTTGTCAGTGCTACACTGCAGGCGCTGTTTTGAAGGCAGACACATCTATGATGACGCATACCTGTATCATCAACATGAAATAATTTCCCCATTAAATACAATATTCTGGCTAATGTCTCCAATCAGTCTGTAATTTCAACTTCATTTCCATGCAGACATTTGAAAGAATAACCAATGCAAAACTGCAACACGGCAAGCAAAGATAAAATCTATACACAGGAAACACTGCAGCAACAGTTGTTAGTAAGTGACTAAAGCTTGAAGGTAGTGTAGTATTTCACAGAGAACTATGCTACCAAACACAACTTATTAACCACAAATTTGAAATCAGGATGACTGATGGCTTCCACAGGGAGAGAGTTCACTTCAGGAGCCTGACATTTCAGCTCGAAACAAGGTATCACTCAGACTCTCTCTCTCACTCTCGCGCTCTCTCTCTCTCACACACACACACACTCACGCTCACGCTCACACTCACACTCACATCATGCTTTCAATCTGCTTTGATTGCCTTTTCTCCCACTAGTCTATTTGACTGGCCGTCACTGTCTCTGCCTCTCTGTGTTGCATGTTTCTTTACAGAAGTGAGTGTCTCTTTTGCTTCATGTCTGGTTTCCCACTGGACCCTCTCTGCACTCCAATTAGGTTTGTCACTCAACTACTGTGGATGGGATTAAGGGAAAGACAGACTGGGAGGGAGGCGGGGAGCATGAGATAGAGAGGGAGAGACGGGGAGTTGGAGAGAGAGGTGGGTTGGAGCAGATCTTAAAAATATAGGGAGAGGACAGGAATGTGAGGCAGGGCAATAGAGAAGGAGAATGAGAGCAAAGGGATAAGAGAGAGAAAAATAATAGTGAGTGCAAGCAAAGGGCTACGAGTGAACAGCTGGATTTGGCCTGGAGGACTTCTGAATAATGTGGTGCCATTAAAACAGGATTCATAAACACACTGTCCATACTTCTACCCTCACCGCGCATTTTCTCCGTTTCATCCCTTTACTTTAATATTCCCATAACATCAATACTTGCATATTTTCTACAGCAGATTTACAGCTAGTCAAACCACGTATGGTACCCCAGCTATTGTAGCATATAGTAAAAATGACAGCGGTAAACGTTTCCTACGAAGATGTACGGTCCTGGCTTTAGGGAGCCCTACATACAGTAATATTGTATAAATATTTGATAGGTCAGATGTTGCATGTATATTATGTTGATGGTGTTGTTGTTGAGGTAAGGGAGCAATGGAAAAAATACCATGGGGAAGGAGAAAGATGCTGCCTGCTAACCTGGCGCTGAACTTTGACCTGGTCATAATGCACAGCTGCTTTAGAAGAGGAATATCATATATAGATAAATAAATATATTAAACACCTGGTAAGAATAGTCCAAGAAAACACAACAAAAGGTGCATTTGTCTACTTTCTGACAATGAAGATGTTAGTCCAAGGAGAAAGTGCTTATTTCTTGCTGTTGCTGTTTTCCATGATGCTACATCAAGGAATCTGTGCAGCGTCTCTGAAAAAACAGTTAATAGGTCTTTAAACGTGTTGCATCGCATTTTAACTCAAAGCAAGTAAGGCCACACACTGGTAAAAAGAAAAGGAAAGAAAGTAAAAAAAAAAAAAAGAGGAAACATTGAGGAAAAGAAAAAACTAATCCCACAGAACAATATGAGCCCATAGAAAGCGTTTTTCTTCATGTACTTCTTATTCTCACTCGCCCACACTGCTATACCTTAAATTAAGGGAGAGTTCAACAAGGCAAGGCTGTGCAATAATTTGAAACTTTAAGAAATATTGAGGCATGACCCATTTACTGCGAGGAGGCGGTCTGCAGTGGTGACTTCAAACAATGTTGTATTTTTTTATTTGAGTTTGCTCTGTGGTCTGCTTCATTGCCTGCAAACTGTTTCTGGGACAATGATTTACAAATCTCCCCTGAGAGACCATAAGGAGCCAAGACGAAACGGGCTTTTGTAATATTTGATCTTGAGATGTTTGATACGGAGGTGAACAGGTTGCAGTTTGTTCTGGCGTTTGAAATGTTTCAATCACCGGTTTGTGATTTTTAAAGAGAAACATCAAAAAACGACAAAGAAATCAAGCATTCATATAACTTTGGTGTTATGAAGGGCTTCTTTCATGTGTACAGAATCCCATTTAAGATTTGAGATTAAATGTATGTTTCTATGTGCCAAGGTGCTGCTGGGGGTGTGATGTGATTAAGAAGTCTCTTCAGTTGTTCAGAACTGTTGAAAAAAAAAAACAGTTTTCACAAGTGATCTTTAACAAAAATACTGATAGAATCCACTCTAACCAAACCCAGGTGACTCTTTGCTGTATTGTAGCTGACAATAAATAAAACTGCATCAAGCTGCTTATAGCAACATTCCAGAGAGGTGAAGCCCATAAGAATGAAAGGTTGGTGTAATTTAATGAAGGATAATGTAATTTAACACTTTCAAGAACACAGATGTTTTATTTAGTTAAAAAGCATGAACATGTCTGTCTTGTGACCTTGCTAACAAGATGCAACACCTAACATGTTCCAAATCTGTGTATTTGTGGACTGAACGCACAATCAGCCTCACTGTGGACTGATAACAAACAGGTATATCCAACATGTCAGTGTTTCTTTAAAGGCAAATTATTACATTTTAAAACTTTATTGTAGGTACAGTATTGTTTTATTTTTGGATCTCCAGCCATTAGTTTTACCAGTTACAATCATATTGTACTCACGAGGGTAATTACTTAGATTGCTTTATCTGCTTTATAGTTTGGATTGTGGTTTTTTTTATTTTTTTTATTTTCTCTTACAATAATTTGACAAATCTGAGTTTGTTTTTAACATGTAAAATTGTCTAACTGCTTGTTGCACTGTTGGACCTATTTTTAGCCATGTTGCTGAGGCCCAGATTGTAGCACTTCCTTTGGTTATAACAAAATTGGCATAACCAAAGAAAATACAACAAATAATTATTTTTAGTATTTAAAATTTGTGTTAGTGTTTTGTGATTTTATTACTGAACTCTAAACAGGACACAATCTGTATTTATTTGACTTAGTGGAGTTTTCACATCACAGATGATTAGCATATCAGATGTCTTATAGGTAAAACTTGAGATTTGACATGTTGACTGAAGTAGACAAGCCCTGAATAATACAGTGTTTCATTAAAAAAAAAGAAGAAGAGGCCACAAGCACATAAAGTAAAATAAATGAAATTAAGAAGTTTTATCATGTCAGGTGACCATTACAGTAATATTCCAGGAAACTGGCAAATCAGGTCAGATTCAGGCTATTAAGCTAATAAGATTTATCATTACTATTTGTCATGTAAATTTTTATATGAAAAGAATTCTTTGAATGTCAATAACAAAAAGTCACACTAAATTGAAAAGGCAGCTTAACCTCATTTAACAAATAAAAGGTGTATTATGCCCGACCACATCCCAAGTCGTTCCCCTTTTATGCTCTTGCTTCCCTCAACCGATCTTCAAAAGCCTCCCCCTCCTCTCCACTTGAGGGTTTAGGTGTATTTGAGAGCATATGTTCAGGTTCAGTAAATATTTCTTTATCCTGGTTCTAATGCTGTAACCAGAGCGATTGCCTGCTTGAGAGATAGGCTGTCCCACTTTGAAGTGTATAAGGCACTCAGTATGCGTAGGTGAAACTGTAAATGTGCTTATCTTGTGTCAGTGTGTGTGTGTGTGAGAGAGAGGCTGTGTGTGTCTTCTTTGTGTTTGTGGGTGCAGTTCAATAGATAAGAGGTATCCTGAATAGGTTGAGTAATAGCATTAGGTTGTGAACAAATTTATGTGAGAGGAGTGTGCTGTGTGTGTGTGTGTGTGTGCGTGTGTACAGTAGTAAGTCTCTAGTACAAAGAAGTTCTATACAAGGAGTTCACAGTAAGGGACAAAGAAGTACAGAGGTGTGTGTGTGAGACAGACACAGGGAGAGAGAAAGAGAGAGAGAAAGAAAAACAGAGGCGACTACTCAGTGTGAAAAACAACCTTGGCTGAAACAGCATGAAGCTTTTAAACCACTCAGAATTCTATATCACGCCAAACTATCCAAGGACAATCATGAATACCCTCCACCACACACACACACACACTCTCTCTCTTCCACACACACACATACACCTTCCACCGGATCCTGAAGCGAACCGCTTAGCCATTTTGTTTGGAGTACCTCCTTACAAACAAAACTAATCACTCCATTTGACATGTGGCTTTTTCACCTCGTTTAGCACCACAAACCCGTTGACAACCTTGGCACAACCAAAAACTGGGGACAGCGATTTAAACATCAAGCTTGGCTAATGTGATAATCAATGGAGAGAGAAAAATAGAGAGTCAAAGTGCCTGAGTTGATAAACGAAAAGGCCTCGCGAACAACAGTGTTCGATCAAGTAGACCTCATCAGAGACCCTGAACGAGGGGGGAGAAAGAAGGGGGAGAAAGAGAGAGAGAGAGAGGGGGGGAAGTGTGTGAAAAGGAGAATGAGGAAAGGACTAGGGAAGAAGAAAACTGAGAGTACATGCGAGGAGGTGAGGCAGAGGTGTATGAGGAGCAGAGAGGGGAAAGGGGGGACACAAGGCTAGATGAGAGGGAGAGGGAGAGGGAGAGGGAGAAGAGGGCCCAGTGGCGAATCTCTTAGGAGAATATGATGTGATTTATGGAGGCCATTACACTGAAGGACAAACAAATGGGGGTTATTAGTGGTGTATCAACAGATGTGCATGCACATACATACACACACACACACACACACACGCACACGGGAGACAGTAAATGCTGTTCAAAAGTCTATGCGTGATGAATGGGGATTGAGGATAGCACACAGGAGCTGAAGGCCCACTGCTTTTAGCAGATCCGCGCCACTTTTCAGTGTAATTACAAAATTTTACTGATTCATAAATAGCTCTAATTCTGGTATTGTATTACAAACTACATGTGGGCAACAAGTGGGAATGCAGTGTGTGTTTTTGTTTAATTTGAGGACAAAGCTGGAGCGGAGACATCACATAAGTAGTGTGATTTGACAGAAAATGTGTGTGTGTGAGTGTATGTGTGTGTGTGAGCATGCGTTTTTGAATGGTGAATAGTGAAGTTAATAGTCACTGTTATTAGTACAGAGGTGTATGATGGTGGAAAACTGATAGGAACTGACAGTGAAGGGAAAAACAGACAGAGGAAGAGAGAAGAGGAAAAAGAGACGGGGGAGGAGAGAATAGAGGCATACATACAAAATAGGAGGAAAGACAGAGGCGGACATACAAAGCAAAGAGAGGATGGGGGAGGGAGGGAGAGAGAGAGAAAGAGAGAAAGAGAGAAGAGAGAGAGAGAGAGAGAGAGAGAGAGAGAGAGAGAGAGAGAGGTGCCAGTTTGCAGATGAGAGGCTTGGAAGCCAGAAGGCAATTTAAACAGGCTTGGCTCCCTCTCAGGCATGACAGACTGCTCATTCCCCATCCTCAACACACACACACACACACACACACACACACACACACTGATACAAAGTCATTCATGCATGCTGGCATACAAAACTACTAAGAAAAGTTAAACAACCAGAAACACTCAAGAAGCACAAGTGTGCAGGCAGTTGTCACAAAAAAGTACAAAAATGTGCAGATGCATATGCAAAACACTCAAGCTTTATGGAAGTGTGAACTATACAGCCACACAAATCCTTTCAATCCCCAAAACTCTACATATGTACCAAAATGTGTGTGCTCAAGCAAGGAAACACACACAATGCCTTACATGCACACACAACACATACACATGCGCGCACACACACACACACACACACACACACACACACACACACACACACACACACATATCACTTAATCATTATCATTTCACAGCTTGAAACTGAGTGTAGATTGAATCAGCTATTGTGTGAATGCAGAAATACTAATAGTTTTTAAAAAATCTACATTCAGTGCACTCTCACTTTCTCAATTTGGGCAGCTTGCCACTTACCGCAGCCCCCGCAGATAATAAAGGGAATTTTAGGCCAACTCTCCAGCTGTATTGTCTTCTCTGGCAGACCGAAATGAAAGAGATAGAATCTAACCTGTCCCTGTAGCGGAGCAGTTACTCCAGTCAACTTTTGACTTTGATTGACCAAAGACTCTTTCATTTGCTTCACTTGTATTCCGAGCACAGCGCACCTTGCTCCTTTTCATTCTCTTTTCGCACACCTGACTTCAATGTTATCGCGGGGGATTAATTTTCTCTGAAATTCAATTTCTTTTTGTCTGTCTGATGCTGTTGGTCTGTCTGTCCCCTGCTCTTCATGTCTTAGCTTGGATGTAATCAAAGTGACCACTTACTGAATTTGTCTTGTGTTCTCTCTGACGCATTTATGGAACTTCAAAACTGTCAATATTTTATAAATGAATAAGGCTGTGTGAAATGATTACATAAACAAATGCAGTAAAATATAAAAAAACATTAGCCTGATAATTTGACATTGTGTTCATGTTAGCCATTTTCTGTTTGGGATGAGGGTTTTTTTGGCTGGACTGACCACTGACCGGCCCTATATCCCCGAATGTCTATCTCTAACTGACTGATTGACTCACTGAGTGATGAAGTTACACCATTGGTCGGCCGGCCCAGTGTTGGAGCTTTTTATTAGTTTCATCTGCTACGACACATCAAAATGACTGCTGTGAAAAAGGGACAGGGTTTTTTTTACTATTTTCTACATTGTAGAATAATACTGAAGACATCATAACTATGAAATAAAATATATGGAATTATGTAGTAAAGAAAAATGAGTTGAACAAACCAAAATATCTTTCATATATTTCAAAGAAGCCACTGTTTCCCCAAGTGAACCACAGAGTGAAGGAAAAGCGGCCAACAAGTGCTCAGCATAAGTGGGAACTCTTTCAAGACTGTTGGAAAAGCATTCCAGGTGACGACCTCATGAAGCTCTTTGAGGGAATGCCAAGAGTGTGCAAAGCTGTCATCAAGCCAAAAGGTGGCTACCTTGAAGAGTCTGAAATTTAAAACATCTTTTGCTTTGTTTATATTTTTTCCTTACTAGTTTCCTGTTTGTTCATAGTTTTGATGTATTCAGTATTAATCTAAAATGTAGAAAATAATAGAAATAAAGAAAAAAACACTGAATGTGAAAGTTGTGTGCCCATCTTTTGACTGGTACTGTATTTAAACAGTTTTTTTTTCATTCTTTAACTTTCTCGTTTCTCTTTTTAAAGTTTTTATTCATATAATATTGGCCGTTTCGGTGTTCCACACACATTCATCGACACACACCTGCACATGCATACTTAATAGTACCATCCCTATCACCACGCTAGCAGTCGTGCGCAGTCCTCTGGTCGATTAAAATATGGCCTGGCACTAACAAGTCAGGCCTTGCAGAAATTATGCGGTGGCTGCTCAACCATTTTACGTGTCCATGCACAAATAAACCCCAGTCATTAGGCTTACATGATGCAAGTGAATGTGTGTGTGTGTGTGTTTGTGGCCCTGAGTGAATTTGTGTTGCATACTGTATATGCAGTGCACTAACACAAGGGTCTACAAGGTTAATGAAAACAGGTTCCAAATACATTCATATGGATGGCATGAGGATGAGGAATTATGGATTATGACTGCTTGGCTGGCTGACAACCACCTATTAGCATGTCTTGAACTGTCTCTCTACCTGCCTGATCACTTCTCACACACTTACCTATCTGCTGCCATGTAGCCACCAGCCTGTCTCATAGTCAGTACTCGACAGTCCATCCCCGCCTATACTGTTACATGACGATCTTTACTCCCTGACTTTCTATCTTTCCCATCAATGGCAACTGGTTTTATCTCTTGCTGGTGTTTCTCATCTTCTACTTTCATTGACCGCACTGTCCAATGTAATCCAATGTCTCTTCAGCTGCATACCCAGATAAAGCCTGCAGATGCAACAATAAGGAGATGGAGCCTGAGAGACTGGTAAATAAAACAATAGCATGGAGCTTTTCCTCAGGTACAGGTAATACGCACTTTCCTCTCTCTTCACTTGTTTTTCCAGTAAAACCAACTTACTTTCAGCTGTCAGACGCAGTTTCAGTTCATGAAATCGCATGTTGCGTTTTCCTCTCCATCTAAGCCAATTTTACATTAGTTCACTCTCTTTGTATGGGAATCTACAGGTAGTCCTAAAACCCCATTTCCAATGGTAAGCCTCTCAACTCTAATGCTCTTGCGTTGAGAGCTTCTTTGTGCCTGTTAAGTGTGTGTGTGTATGTGTGAGAGAGGAGGCATATGTACATTCATACTGTAAGTATGATGGGTTTGTACAAAGTAGTAGTATGTATGTGTGCATATGTGTGTGCACAGCATGGACGCTTATGTGTGCGTGCGTGTGTGTGTGAGAGAGAGCTTTCGATACTGTTTAATAATATGCTGCCTCATGTTGCTGTTGCCAGACCCTTTCAACATGGTGCTCCCTTTACCTCCACAACCTCACCCCCCCAATGCAGTCCTGTGAGCCACCCTCTATTCGCCTGACAGTTGCCATAGTGACCATCACTACACCATGGAGACAGCAGTGGGAAGCTAACTGGGATGGTGGAGAGTGGAAAGCAGCACTTAGGGATGAGAGAAAGATGATGGCAGGTAGGGGGAGAGCACCGTTGGTACAAAGAAAAGAGAGGAGGAAATGCTGAAGGAGATGTCACAGAGGCTGTGCAGGGGCAGCTGCAGTGAGAGGAGGGAGGTGATGGAGGTGAGAGAGAGACTCTGACAAAGAGAAACACTGACAAAGAACCAGAGAGAATGAGAGACAAAATCAGACGGAGACAGTGTGTGTGTGTGTGTGTTTTTTTTTTTTAACCAGAGTAGCACCAAAGCTAAGGAAAAATAATACCCCCCATTTCTAGGGGTTGTATATTTTACACACAAGGGAAATGGACTTCTGATGTGAAAGTGTGTCCTTTTCAGTGAATGCTAACCTTGAAAACTATTTCAGAAAAGCCATAATTCATCTAACCAGCCCCCAAGTTCAATTTCAAAACTTAGTTCTCCGGCAAGCCAAACACCGCACTACATCACAAGACAAACTCCGGAGAAAATATTGCATTAGCTTTATTTACTGTGTGCTCTTTCAGGAGACAATTACAATCTGGGGCAGGAGGGGCGAGGAGGAGGAGTAAGAGCAGAGGAGAGTGGAATGGGAGAGTAGGATGCTGGTCGCTTTGGCACTTACTAAAAAGCTGCATTTAGAACAGGTAAATTATAGGGCCTATTTCTGTTGTGAGCCTGTTATGAATGTTCCAGCATCTCTGCACCTCTTTTATGCCTGTGGCTGTGTGTGACTGTGTGTGTGCATGTTTGTGTTGGAGTGTAAAAGTGAGTGGAAATGTGCGTTTCCTAAATCTGTGTATGTGTGCATACATATGCG
The DNA here is from genome assembly GCF_963924715.1 of Thunnus thynnus. Lineage (NCBI taxonomy): Eukaryota > Metazoa > Chordata > Actinopteri > Scombriformes > Scombridae > Thunnus > Thunnus thynnus. The sequence goes on from NC_089519.1 coordinate 10,657,432, forward strand.
TGTGTGTCTTCACACGCCACCCACAAATAAACCTCACACGCCAGAGGGCCAAACATCAATGCGCTGTTGTTCCTTATTAGGAGTCCCAGTGGCTTTAACAGAATTAGCAGAAAGAAGTGAGCAGTGCCGCGCCCTCAGACGAGCCAATCTCGACACTGATACCTGTCACATTTACAAACCTCAGCCTGCACACCGGAGAGAATCTGATTTATATATGCAAAGGGCAAAATACATTAGTAGAAACACAAAACTGTCAGTTGCATTTCCCAAGCATGCTCTGACAACAAGGGATGCAGAGTGACAGATGGGAAAATTTGTCACTGGAAAACAAAAACACTGTTTTTATCTCAAGGTTTTTGCCCTAAGATAGGAAATTGTATGAGCAACGAAAAACAAAATAAGGCAAATGGTTTTTTTGTTGTTGTTTTTTTCCCAATTGCTGTGGTGCAAGTTTGAAAGTCCTAATATTAAGACACTAAGGCGTGAGGTAATGGAGGGAATAAATCTTAACTTGGTGAGTCATATAATGCTGCTTGTGGAGTCTAAGTACAGCACACATTTGTCAGACGGAGAGAGCAAGGAGGAAAGAAAGAGAGATAGCCTTACGAGTGAGAGCATGATGACAAATATTTCAATCTGGATGGAATATGCCTTGCTGTTCCTTCCCCAACGCATAAACCAAATCATCTGTGTTTCGCTGCTGAGGAAGTGGGAATCAGAGCTGGGTTAAATGGTGTTTGCAAATTATTCTTAGCATTTGTTGCATCTTGTTTGGAGTAACAGATGGGTGGAGTTTGCCACACAGGAGAGAGGAATGTTTGCCAGACAGTAGCAACAGTCACAGCAAATAAATGCTGAAATTAGAAAGCAATTCTTGTATATTGTATTACTTTATTGGCAATCAATTGGCAATTTGACAAGATTGGAAATGTGTCTGATAATAATTCATCTGCTACAATTATTTCACAGACAGCACATGTAAGAAGAGTACATTTAAAGACCCTGAAAGTATTTTTGTATAACATTAAATATTCATCACAAAATGTGCAACAATTCAAGTTAATGTTAAATCAACAGTGTCCCTGCAACATCAGCAAACAATCCCACAATTAAATTAAATCCTAAATCCTGATTGGTGCACAGAAATATATGACATCACCATTTTTTCCTGTCCTGAACACTTAACAGAGCTGACTGGAAAAAAAAAAAAAAAAAGGTTTTCTGGGCTTTTAAATAAATATATTTATAGAATATAATTTGCCTACCTTGCATGTGAGACCACAGTTGTGTAAGAATGTCATTTATTATTATAAAGTGAAAGTGGGCATGCTAGAGAATGAAAAAAAAAATCTATATGTAAATTTTCCATCATTAAGGATGACGCATACACAAGCGGGTGATAGAAGTGAGTCTTGAGGTGCTCTGGATGCAAGGGACTCCCATGATGCAAGGGGAGGTTGGGGTGAATTATGCTGCAGGAAATGTTTCATACACTCCCGATGACAATTAGAAGTGGATCACGAGTTTGCTAAGGCTATCGGGTGACACGGGAGAAGAAAAGAAAGTCGCTTTACAGCTGTGCACGGTGTCAAAATTAGTTAAATTGACAGTTGTAGGTATGTGCATGATGTCACGTTGACAATGATGTTATCGTGAAACAAAAGAAATAATTTGACAGGTGGGAAATGTTGGTTTAGACCCCATGTGTTTTCAGCGAGGGAGGATGTGTCAATGACAAGCTGCACTGATGCAACCTGAAGAAATAGGAGATGAAAAGCATACTTCCTGTGTGGCCTAATCAGGTTCCTGCCTGCCACTGGTGCCACAGACACAGCTCTCTCTCTAACCCTATTATTTCAGACACACTCACGGAAATAAAAAGTCTGAAAGAAGATAAACAAATTGTAGTCCCCATTCCTTGTCCTTGACACCTCAAAATAATGTAAGGAAAATTCATAATTCATCGCACTGAGCTCTTTGAGAAAGCAATGATGAAGCAATCACAGTGAGGAGTAATTTTAAAAGCAGAGCTAATGCAGCAATCAGCTTTGGGTGATTTGTCAATAGCAAGCAATTCATGCCTCTGCTCTGCTGCGATGCCCTACAGGTAAACAAGGGAAACAAATGAGAAACGTTCAAGTGCACTCTTCCTCTTCACCACACACACACCCACACATGGACACGTACACAAACACCTCCTCAGCTGTTGTTGTCAGCATGTTAATCAGGCTTTGGTATGGTTGTAGCCCCAAGGCGCAGTGTGATGTAAACACAGATAGAATAAATATCTCATTTTAGTACCTTTAAATGACTAACTTTGTTGTCTTCCTCCCCGACGGCTCTGAGAAGAAAGTTTGTGATTAAGTATTTATGATGTTTAGTGTGCGACAAGGCCACTATCTCTCAGATGCCACAGCATTGAATCTTTAAAAAAAAAAAAAAAAAAAAAAGAATGATACTGCACAATGTGTTGCTGTGAGGGCTGGTGACCTTTCTGTGAGAGGCCATTCGTGGTACTTTATCCCAGGTGTAATCAGGGCTAAATAAACTATGCTGGAATCATCCAAGACCCAATTAGGCCTATGGGGAGAGTTGTGTGTGGAGATGCAATGTGCTGCTTCTTCATAATCAGCTGAAACTAATACTTGATGAAAGAGTCTGATATCTCTACCTGTCTCTGCAACTAATCGTCTGTAATTAGTACAAGGCAGGGGTAATTGTGAAGGTTGATGTTATTATGAGAAATATCATTGGATACAATATTAAAATTTCCCATTGTGTGGGCTCAAAAATACCTCTGGAATGCTTTTAATTGCAGTCATAATGGGCACTATCACATGGGAATATTACATGATACCATTAAGACATACTGAGGATGTTTAAGAAATTAGGCTTCATTAGAGGGATTTTGTCACCTTCTAATCAGTGTTGAAATGGAAGATTCCGCAGGACTCGACAGGCGTTAATCTTTACACAATGCCAAAGACCTCCAAATGACTCCACACCTCTGTAGCCCAAGAGATAAACAAACCTGAAAAAGAAAAGACATACCAGTGACACTCCTCTGTAGTTAATTAAGTGACGAAATAAGCTTCGAAACCCCATTGAATCAAATTACACGACGGTAGCAACACACATACAGCATACACACCACCAACGAAGGGGCTTAATGCGATCACACATCTTTAATGAAATCATGTGAATTAATGTCTTAGATCTTTGCTTTTATGAATTTGCCTCTGGTGGCCAATGCACCAGGAAGTCAACGGAAATTATTCAGCCATTGCTCTGTGGTACAGAGTCTGTGTGTGTCAGCACATGCCTAGGAGGAAATGGGGAAGTAATAGGACAATGAGGGATGATGCACTTATTCCTTGATATTGCAATATAGAGTGTGTGTATAGGTGTACTTTTCATATGTTAATACATCTATTACTGCAGTGATTTAGATGGAAATTAGGCAATTACTGACTCGATTACAACTGTTTAACATATGGAGCAAGTTTTCTTTTACTGTTTATATCCTTTGTCCTTATCTGGAGGGTCATGACATAAAATTGGGTCACAGGTCTATTCTGAGGGGATTGAAGATATGTGCGTGTATATTATCTAAAAAAAAAAACTAAAAAAAACCAACTTATTTTCAAGTGTATTGAATTTCTGATGCTCCAGTTTTATTTTAAAGCACCTCACCACTGCACCAACCCTAACCGCCACACCTCTGACTGTTGAAGGCGATGTGGGAGCGCCATCAGTTGCAGCTCTTCCACTGGCTTATTGGCTCTGACACTCATTTTGTATGATTGTATGAAAGTCAGCACATGTGGCCATGGAGGATTATCATTTAAGGTTTTTACACTGAATATAACTGGGTTGTTAAAAGAAGACAGATTTTCATGTTCTCACGGATCCAAAAATTGTTTTTTTTTTGCCAAAAGAGGAAAATGCTCACTGCAGTTTAGGGGGTCCTCTTGTGGTGAGGACAGCACAGAAAATGCTTCCAGTGGTGGACAGTGTATAGACAAATACAGAGAAAACATAAATGTGCTGCTGAATATCCCTTAAAGTAATGTTTTAATTAATGTGGTACCACTTTCTAATACATTACCCTCAATAAGGGTTTTAGAAGTTGTGACTAATTACTAATATACTTAATGCTTTATAAAGCAGTTATAAGCAGTTATCTATAAAGCACACTGTTATTATCTTAATTACCATAAATAATTTACTACTTATTGACATCTTTTAAAGGAGTGACTTATTAGAAAGTGCTCACATTGATTTTTTTTATATATATATACAAAATAAACAAAAGAAAATGCTGGATATTTGTTTGTGTATCCATCTATTTATTTATTTTTTAAAAAGAAAAAAACAATAATTAGCCTTATATGGCACATGGGTGACATGGTAGTATCATGGAAATACAGTAAAAGCACAAGAACAAACCACTAAAAGCGCTTGACTGTTAAGAAAACTGAATATGATGTGAAGCGGCTTTCAACCTTCATCCACTATCCACCGCATTTGCTCGATCTTTTGACTCATTGTAAATGCATTGAGAGGAAAGTGGATGTGGAGTTGACTTTTCACAGAGAGTGAGAGTGTGATAATGATAAAAAATAAAAAATGTCAGCAGCTCATCTGATACCTGGCAACATGGCTTAGTGATCAACTCACCTACAACCCCACAGGGGTTATGTTACCATGCTCTTTGTTAGCTAAATGTCAGCGGCCCACCTGGCTCCTATCATACACTGTCTGATACCCCCAGGCAGCACTCAGAGATACTGCTGAGGACCAAAGGTTCAAACCCACTGTGTCGGTCAGTTTAAAGCCAAATGTACAGTGCTACACACCTGTCTGGACAAGGTGAGGGTGCCTACAAGTAACACCAGTCTGCTTGTCACTTGAGGGCCAACCATACTGTCTTACAATATGTGATTTATCAGAATTAGTGGTTTAAATAACAGTTTTGCAGCTGCCTCATCACCTTTGAGACATCCATTTTTGAAACTTCCATGTTGTGAAATATAATGCAATATGTATGTGGTAGAATGCCAAACTCTAAGCTTAAAATTGCAAATTATGTTGTGTCAAGAAAAATTGCATGATCACAAGGCTGTGAAAAACTGCAGGGACTTAAACACCTGATTAACTAGATGGCAAGATGCATAACACCCCAGAGCATATTTTGCATCAAAAACTTTGACAGTTTTCTTGAATTTCTTTTAATGAAAGTAATTTACAAAAGCAGTATCCACTGTGTTGCCTATTTAGTTTGGTGTGCTTCATAAATAGATTTGGCCAGACTTGCCATAATGGCCCTGTTTGGAATGCATTTCAGATGCTCTTGATGTCTCTGAACCAGAGCAGCTCAGGAGTTTCTAAGCACTATGAATCTTTACAGGCAGGTTCAAATTAAGTCATTCAGGTAAATAATGGGCAAAGTATGTGTTACATAAATTGGTTGGTTATTTTCGAGCATGAAAAATAAGCACCAACGCTACTCAGTGTTTTCATTAAATTAGACATATCTACAAAAAATGGTGTGAGTGTATCTTCAAAAAGTATTATTTAGTGCTACATTTCTGTTGCTTGAGGGAAAATGGAAGTAGGAGCTAGATGTGTGCAATTGCCCAAATCACCACCATTTAATTACAACTGAGAAGACACACCACAACCACCAAATAAAGAATCCATTCTGCACTGCATTAAACAACTAAATATCTACCTATCCACACATTAACCACCACCTGGCATCTACTCAAAAAACTCTCTTGCTACTGTAACACCCACTTAAAGAGCAACTTGCAGGTTGGAGACCCCAGTGAATCAACGTGTAGGAAAAAAATTATGTAGGAACTAGATTTTCATATAAATATACTTATATATACACACTAAAGTGACTTATAGAGTCTCTTTTTTTTTTTTTTTTCCAAAAAAAAGCCAAACCGGAAGTGACATTTAAAGAAACAGGGAGAGCAGTCAAGTTAAATAGTAAGAAACAAATGCATCTCAAGGCTAGTTTTGACACTTCAGAGGTTGTAAATGTTTTTTCCTACACATATGATGGACCATAGCCTTATAATTATGAGCCTGCTTGGCATCCAAGAGACCAAGAACAGACCAGGGTTAGAAGGAATAACACTCAGAGGAGAGAAATTGAGTTGTGGTGCGAGGAGAACCAGTGGAGAGCTGTGCAAGTGTTATGGGCATTAGCCAACGATATCTAATGCTTTGTTCATGTATCAGGCTATAACAAAACTAGTATTGGTCGTCTAGTACTGGTAGGAGAAGTGTCAGCTTGTATCAGTCATATCTCGCACTGGGTAATATAACTCCACACTTCTTTTTACAGTGCTCATGACATCAGGAGGGAGAGAGAGAGAGAGATACGTTTCTAAGCTACATTTTTAATAGGATGACAGAGGATGTTATAAAGGGTTTCAATGGTAATGGGCACTATAAATGGTTTCAAAAGTTATCACAATAACAGCCAAATGTTTGCATGTATTAAAATGTTTAGCACAGTGAAGAGCAGCTTCATAATTATCAGATACTGCATCAATGGCTTTAGGCCTGCAGGCATCAGCAGCTAATACAAATAACAAACCTATATAAATAAAAACTATTAGTACATTTTAATATTCTCCAACTGCATTGCGTAAAATAAAGCACATTATGTAATACAAATGTAAACCAAGGTTTATCCCAAAATTCACCAAAATTCAAAACACTAATTTTGAAGTTACTATCACCATCAAACTGATCGTCTCAAACATATATGGTCAAACGAAAAAATACCAATTTACCCTTTTAAAACAACTAGAAAGCACAGTGGATAAAGCCAAAGCTTAACAATGCTTATTTAGCTACTCTGTCTCTACATCAAACAGATGTATAGTTTTTTTTTTTTTTAATGTAATGACCATGAGTAAACAGTGAAAATGTCCAAAAATACCCCATCACTCAATCATTCATGATCTAATTTTTTTTACCCAAATTTCATATAAATCTTACAGGTTTCAAATATAAATAAATTAACAAACAATAAAACAAATAAGTCAGTCTGAAACTGAAAATATGAGTAAATATGAGTATCAATTGTAGAATTGATCTGACTTATAATACTGTCAAACTGCAAACTGAGAACCACAACATCCGTGCTGAGTTTCACACTAAAGTCCTGTGTTAAACCGTCAAGACTGTGCAGGTTACAGGCCGACTGCCTCGTGTTTGGTGATCTGCTGGCAGGATCTGGAAAGGGACTCCGGTGCAGTGGAGGACAGGACAGCACTGCTGTCTTATAGAGTCTTTGATGACGTGGGGTAGTCCTCCCTCAGAGACTCCATCAGGGCTGATGCATATGCTGGGGGAGATAATATTTAGATCACATTCAGTGATATAATATCTAATACATGCACTGACCCAAATAATAAATTAATTAAATGACTGACTGAAATTGCTAACTGGTTGATGATTTGCTGGCCTCCACAGCTTCATGTCCTCCTTCATGCCTGCATCAAAAGCCTCCGTGGACTGGTTTCAGAACATAAACAATATGTTGAAAAGAAAATGGTACACATAAAAACAGCTACTACTATAAACATCGTGATATCATTTTCACCAACATGCCAGGCATTAAGGTGATGTTTTTTACTTCTGGACGCAACACTATTTAAAAAAAAGATGTGGGATATCAAAGGAACTGAAGTTGTTTACATGATTTTGAGACATCATCAGATGGTGCTGAGCAATCAGCTGACACACCTGCTATTTATCAGCTGTTTCCTGACACCTCTACCTGCTCCTGAGGATGGTTTCAAAGTTACACAGAATGCTTGAAACTGCAAATACGTCCTTTATTATTTATTATTTATATGTCCTTTTTGAGATGAATATGGTGAGGGTCAATCATTAATAACTGTTTGATATAGAATAAATGCAGCTAATGTTAGATATGAGAGAATTTCAATACTACAGTATCTCCCAAAACCTGATGTCACAGCAACATAACACCACCTGAGAATAAAAATTACAAATGCTTTAGCTGAGCAAAGAGAAAGTCACCAAGCTATGTAACTAGACACCAGGATCCTGCAATAAGTTAACAACTAACCTCATGCTGTGTCAAACGGTAACCGCATTTACAAAATAGGATGCTAACAATGTTAGCTAACTAATGTTAGCATTATCCCTCATCAGCTGGTGGTTTTACAGGTTAGTCACACAGCCTTACAATAAAAACACATTTGGATTTGGAAGTTGCGAACATTAGAAACAAGGACTTACCAAAACAGTTCATGTCTTCGTGAAGCTCTATCTCTGATCTCTGGTCTGCACAGCGCTGCTGCTGAATGCGGAGCTGATCAAGCAGCTGTGTGTACAGGAGGAACCGCACAAAGTCCTGGTTTCAACATCCCATTCTGACCTTCATTGTATCGCAAATAACATAACTCTCCTGTCAAAAATGAGCCTGCACACAACCATGTTCCTCCATCACAGCAGCAGCAGTGAAACTCGTCTTCTCACCTGCATGAAAACTAGGTGCTGCTTTTCCTGCTAAGAAAGTGGATTTCAGGTCCTGACAGGCTGGAATTTGTACAGCCTGATATAATGCAAAGCAAAACTAGTGAAAAAAAATTTGTTTCACTAAATGACGACTGCTCAGGTTCATTAGTACTTAGTACCGCTCAGTGTACTGCATCTGGGACAGGGAGAGCAACTCCCTTACGTGACGTAATATGACATGTTGTTGAAAAAAGCTTGTTTTAAGGCACTGCTCAAAATGCTCACTTTTCTTCTTAATTTCTGCCTTTATGTCTAATAAAACTAAACTAATAAAATCATACATAACCTTTCACAGGATAATTTTCATGATACATATACTGTAAATCCAGTAAAAAAATTCAACCTTCAAGTTGCTCTTTAAGCTGCATTAATTAACATTTATCAGTACGTGCACACATAAAAACCACACAAAAGCCATGTTGGCTACAATAGTGGCATAAATAAATAATAATGGCAGCTCAATCCCATACAATCCACTAAACCAGTGGTTCCCAAACTTTTTTAGACCAGGGCACCCCTTCAAAGGAAATTTTTTGTCAGGCACGCCAAGCAACCATCCCCCAATATAACTTGCATAACCTATATGTACACAGAAGCTTATCTGTTTTAATAATGTCATAATATCATATTATTATTAGGTTAATATAGGTTCATCACTCAGAGAAAAATTCCCAACTGTTAGTATTACCATTTCAAATTTTAATTATCATTAAAACCATACTGTCCAATACAGTCTCCCAGAAGCAGGCGCACAGGCACAGCATGCAAAGTGTGTCGTGCCTCAATGAAAACATGGCAGAAGGCAGTGACAGTGCTCCAGAGATTTTTCAGCCTGCTAAGATGACTAAGTCTGAAGTGTGGTTGTATTTTGGGTTTTATAAAAGTGCTGAAGGAAACTTGATTGAAGACGGTCACCCTGTCTGCAGAAGATGCAGAAAGAAAGTCACTATGACTTTTTACAGAGTGGGCCTGCAGCAGGCAAGCCCAGTGATGCTACTGGTCCCTTGACACAGACACTTGAGCAAGCATTTCAAAGACATGCTGCTTATGCATCCAAATCAAAAAGTGCTCAGGACCACACTGCAGCCCTTTCATATTACATCGCAAAAGACATGATGCCATTTCAAATCGTTGAGAGGCCTGGCTTTCTGAGGCTGATGAAGGTTGCTGTGCCTCACTACAAAGTCACAGTGCCATCACGAACATTCTTTTCCGAGACTAAAATCCCAAACCTGTACAACCAGGTTAAAGCTGACGTTGGAAGCTGATGTTGTTGCTGCAACAACTGACCAGTGAAAGTGAAGCTGGTCAACCCTACATCAGCTTCACTATCTGTTACCTCACCCCAGACTAGAAAATGGAATTAAACTGCCAGGAAACACAGTACTTCCCAGAAGAATACTCAGTTCACAACATCAGAGTTTTTTGAGAATATGCTGGAAGAGTGGGGGATCAACAAAAAAGACCTGGTCTGCATAACTACAGACAACGCAACAAACATGATCAAGGCTTTTGTAGAGTTCCCAGATCTGTGGCTCGAGCGCTTTGGCCATAACTTGAACCTGGCCATCTCAAAGGCTCTGGAAATTCAGAGGTTACACAGCAATCAAGGCCTGCTGTCATCTGGTCCAAGGCTTCTCATGGAGCTGGAAGAGAAGGAGAGAACTGAGAGAAAAGCAAGCTGCCCTCAACATGCCACAGAAGGCCCTGATCAATGATGTGGTGACGCAAAAAACGATGCTGGAGTGTTCCCTCAGCCAACAGCAGCCAATCTGTGTGACACTGGCTAGAGAAAGAGGAACATGGCATCTGATGAACAAGGGCGCCAACATAAGTGGAGCAACTGCGCCAGCTACTTGAACTTCTGAGCAAGTTTACAGATCAGAGACACAAGTGACACTGTCACAGCCATCAAGCCTGTCCTGGACCACATCACATGTGATGTTCTGGTGGAAAAGGATAAGGAGTCATCCCTGACCAAGGAGATGAAAAGGGTAATGTGAGAAGACCTTAACAACAGATACACAGAGCAGGTGTAGAGAGTCATGCACATGGCTTGTTTCATTGACCCTTGCTTCAAAACGAGCTTTATAGATGAACCTGAGGCTGCAACAGTTGACAGCTGTGTTCAAGAGACTTTGAAGCTGGAACCTGCACAGGTCAGGGACGTACCATAAAGCACCAGCAGCACCTTCACCATCAACACAGCCACAGTAGCATCAGGGGGGAAAGGTCTGTCTGAGTCACTGAGAAAGATTACCTCAACAAAGCAGCAGAGAATTAAAGAGGGTCACATTCCGCCCACCCCAGAAGACAGAGTGAAAGAAGAGATCAAGGTCTAGCTGTCTCTGCCATCCATTCCAGCAGAAGAGGATCCACTGGTGTGGTGGAGGAGCCATGAGTCAGAGCTGCCTCATCTTGCCAGGGTTGCCAGGAAGCTTTTGTGCATCCCAGCAACCAGCGTGCCATCAGAGAGTGTTCAGTGCCAGCGGGCACATTGTCTCCCCTCGGAGATCACTACTTAAACCAGACAAAGTAAATGTGCTGACATTTTTACATTTCAATGTCAAATGAACAAAGATGCATAAAGAATGTCAGGCCAGCAGCACCTTGTTTCTTAATGAAGGAGAGAACAGACATACTGCTTCAAAACGAGCTGCTGTTCATTTGATTTGTTTGCATATTTTGTGTTGTTATTTTAATGTCAAAACTTGCACATTGGAATTTTTTTTTACATGTTTGTGTTGTTCATTTAAACCTGCAGAGATGCATACATACAGGATGTTAGGCCAGCAGCAGCTTAATGAAGGAAAGAACAGAAATACAATCAGTGCTGTTCATTTGATTTGTTTAAATATTTTGGGATGTTATTTTAATGTCAACACCTGCACATTGGATTTGTTTACATATGGTTGTGTTGTTCTTACATGCACATTGCTTTGTTTATAATGGTTGTGTTGCTTGCTTTTATATGCACATTTGATTCGCTTACTTAGGGTTGTGTTCATTTAAACCTGCACTAGGGAAACTTTTCATGAAAAAATTGCTTCTTACAGCGATGCATGAAACAGTGATATTGCCATCATGAGCTCTCCTGGTCAGGCACGACCAGTGATGTGAAATCTGTAAGAGACTAGATCTCATTACTTGAGCATAGAATGTGAAGAAATGTCTTTTTGGCAGCTGTTTTCTGATCTGCAGTGTGCACAAAGTGCAGTTACCTTCATGGCCATATTGTGCCATCTTCAATTTTAATGCACATTTGATATGGTTTTCATATGATTGAATAAGGTATTGGCTATGTTATTATTCAATGTTTATGCAAACCAAAAGTGCATAAGTGCTGCTAATTTTATTTGTGGTTATAAAACATGGCAAAATGATTTCAGTACTTTTTGAACATTTTCATCACATTTTAACAATACCACGATAATACTAATAACTGTCATAATTTTTGTCACTATAATCGTGATAGGAAATTTTCATACCGTTTCATCTCTAAAGTTAATATGTTAAATGTATTTCTTTCATTTTCTTCAATTAAAATGAGCCTATATAGAAGATGTACAAGGAAAAACAAGCAAAACCCAAAAAAGGTTTTGGGGGTTTTAATGGGACATGCCATTAGCCGACTATTTTTGTCAGTCAGCTCGGATTCAGTTGTCTCTGTGTTGAGAACTGAGATGTTTCAGCATTTATTTGAGCTGTTTTTTTTGTGTCAAATCTTTCCATCACTGCTCTGATGCTTACTTTTTTCTGACTGCTGAGCTCCTGCAAAACTCCCGAGCCGGAAAGCGTGTTGTGTTAACATGACAACCGGCAACAGTGAGTTGTCATGTCAGCTGCAATTACCTGCATATTAAACAGTTTTTTTTAATATAGTGATGTTGAAATATCTTGCTTATTCATCGTTTTGATATGTTCAAAAATGTAACATATAAAATAGTTAATGCAAATGTAGCCGATTTTTAAAATGTGGTGAAATGTTATTAAAAACATACAATAGATGAACAATGATATGATTAAACACACTGCACTGGGAACCACTGCACTTAACTCTCTATCCACTCAGCGTTCTTCATAATAAGTGCCACCCAAAACACGGTAATGGGGAGTGGAGGTTGACAATAAAACCCTCTGATGGGGGGGGGGGGGTTAGCAGTTCACTACAGAGGAGAATGTGCAGAGCATCATTTCTAGTAAGGCGTGTCCTTGACAAAATGTAAGGGGCGTAAATTTGTAGTGGCCCTCCTTACTGCTGTTCAAGCAACTACCATGCATTTAGAAATCCCCTAACTTCAGTATTTATCACGAGACTAGCAGCAGTGGTGACCTGCTCTACTGCACCTGCACTGCCCCTAAATGGAAGCACATGTGCCTGAGAATGCAGGAACCATTATACAGATTTTTATTTCTGTCTGGCTACTTTAGGAAGTATCATTAGTGGCGAGGCACATCAACCTTTCTTACACTTCTTATGTGTTTTATTGTGACTGTGTAGCTGAACTGTAGATTCTATTCTTTAGTTTTCTATATCTATTTTATCGCATGTGTTCACTGTTTTGAAATTGTTTGCAATTACAGGCAAACCGCACATATTATAACACAACAACTAAGTGAGTGAGGTGTCTGCCGTGGTGACGGGTGCTTCCTGCTTATATGGCATCCCAGAGTTTACCTGTTTATTTCTCCTCTCCCACTGACTACAGAATGTCCTCCACAGCTGTGAGCATGACTTCATGCAGAGTGAAGTGCTGAGTGTGAAGGCACTGATTTGGAAAATGGCAGCGACTTCCTAGAAAAGGCTCAGCTTTTTGAAAACAGTGAATCTTTGACTGGCTCTGTTCTGTTGTGCTGGTGTGCCATTATGAATCTGTGTGAAGAAACCAAGGGGCAGCTATGATGTTAAATTTGTATCAGCTAATCATCAAACGGGATCAGGTAGGTGTGGTTGAAGCTGTGGTTCTTGTTGGGAACGAGTTGTTGTAAAACAGGCAATTATCAGGTAAGGCAACATTATAAACTTGTTAAACTGATATCTGTTAGGGAGCATACAAGTTTTACAACTGTCACTGCAGCAAAATATCTATGTACAGCAAAGCATGTGTTAAAGCTATAATATGTAACTATTCTGCATTAAAATGTCTAAAAAACAACTAGATCTATGTTACATTATCCCAAATGTTTCCAACAATTTTCAAACTCACAGAAATCTGTAATTTTAATCAAGGTAATGGTCCATTTCATTTGGTTGCCCATCAATGGCATCATACCCCCTCTACCAAAGAGTACACACATTCAAGATAGTACGTTGGTGTTGTGGTTGCCTGCCAAAAACTGTCAAATTGACTTTTATTCAATTTTAACCCACATTTTTATTATAAACTTTTTAGATATTAGTTGTTTTTAACTGTATCTTTTAACCAGATGAAGGATTTTAGTCATCGGACGTCTGGATCTTAAGTTATCAGAGAAACAAGCTGAGCAAACGTTAGCAGCAGCTCGGCTAGCAGCCCCTCCCGGACGTCATCTTTCCGCCAAACAGCATCAGAGAAACAGCAATTTTTAACGTGAAACTGCTTTACTCACTGTTTTTACAGTTTTATTTACCATGTACGTTTGTTTTGGAGAGAAGGAGACCTCTGTGGATAATTCAGCTCACAATAAAAACCTGCTGAACGTCAGTATCTTAAGTTATCAGAGAAACAAGCTAGGTAAACGTTAGCAGCAGCTCAGCTCGCAACTGCTATCGGACATCCTGTGTCCACCGAACAGCGTCTGAGAAACACTGATTTTTAATGTGAAACTGCTTTATTCAGTGTTTTTACCTGTTTTAATCACCGGGTCTGTGATGTGGTGTTTTGCATTTTTGCTGCACAAGTCATCAAATTTAGGTTGGCACAACTGGCATGTGACATTTATGTGTTTGTTTTGAATTGAGTGGAAACTCAGCACACACAAAAAAACTGCCCTTTTCACCAAATCAAACAGCCTTTCTGCTCATGACTGCAAGTCCATCAGTTTAGACTTCAGAATGCCCCACCTCACCATCATGCTTCAACACAAAATGCATATCATTAAAGTAGACATGCCATGGAGGTGTTAAGAAATCCCTGATGCATTATCAACATCTTAGTTGATTATAACACTTAGGCACCAAAGCCCAAGTGTTATTTTACAGAGCCTAAGCCAAATGAGCAGAAAAAAATCTATGCTGAGAGTTTTCTACCACGTTTTGCTGTCATTTCTGGTTGCGCTAGATACTCTTTCCTTTCCTCTGCTTTCTTTATCAGAGATTGACCGAGGGTGGGGCTCAGCTCTTCCACACACGCACACCCACACAGACACACAGAGTTGACGGCAGAGCACAGAGGCTGTGGTAGAGACAGTGAACCAGGTGAAGTGAAAGATAACATTTTTCTCGAGATGACAACAACTCCACGCTTGTTACTGCAAGTGCAATATAACCTTCACGAGTAAAAAGCCAATTAGACTACTTTATCAAAACATCTGTTCATCAAGCGTAAACATGTAGAAAAGCAATATTTTCAACTGCTTTGTACACAGTCTCCAATGTATGTTTTACACGACCACAGTGCGCTGCTTAGGCTAATAGCCAATTGTTCAGAACAAGCTAAAACGAAAGCTGTCTGTATGCATTACTGTTAAACTTAGTCTGTAACATATTCAAACTAGTCAAATTCTTGTAAACTTAGCTACTAGCTGAGACCTTTCTCTAGCAGCGGTACCTGCAGGCAGTGAGTCACATCAGCAGCAGAGGGAGGAGGACAGAGGACAGGATCAGTGACTGATGGTGACTGATGTCTGTGTTCTTCATTCCTTCTAAACTTCACTCAGTATTTTGATGTCAGAAATATGATTTTCCTGACATTTTTAGATTTCTTTTCAGTGAGATATTATTGAGTTTATATAGTGAATTTTCTGTTGTAAACATCACTGTTGCTGCTGTAGAAACAATATTTTGTCATATTTAAAATTTAAACTTATCCTAATCCTGTTTTAAATGTATTATTTTTTAAATAAATATTTTAAAAAAACAATTATTTAGTAATGAAAAAGAACTGGTAGGAGTACTGATAAGATTCAAACTATACTCGTGCCTACAGCTGGCTAGTGGCTACACCCTGACTATGGGAGGATGAAAAAAATCACAGTTCAAATCTATTGACTGTAAGCCTGTTTTACCAATGTTATTTTGTGACTGTTTTATGTTTTGTTTTGTTTTTTTTCAAAATATTGTAATGATAATAGTCTGAAATTGTGTGAAAATGCATAGTTTTTAGTCAAATAACATCAAATTTTCTTGGGGAAAGACCATCAACACCCCCCAACAACAACACCTAAGTCCTCCAAGCCAAGCCTAAAGAAAACCCTGTATATATATATGATGTGCTGTTGACGATGAATAGATAAAAGTGCAATTTAATGAAGCATCAAACGCACATCAATGCAGTTAAATTAGTTTTGATCTGTGAAATGTGAAAGCTTTGACTTTAACAGAGCTAACTCTTTTCATCCCCACAAAATACCAACATATGCTGGCATGTTATTTCTGTACAGGAAAACTGTGATTGGAAGATTTCACTGCTCTGTCAGCAATGGCAGCTATTATCTATATGCTTGGTCTGTTTCAGGTTCACTCAGACATGTTTGTTTACAGAATTACACAGCATTTCATGAAAAGTCTAAGGTCACTTTTAGTCTTTACCTTACATATATATACCCTCTGTATTTTCTCAACACTTTGTTTCCAATGAATATGCTGGTCCCTGCCCCTACTGTAAGGGCACTTTGACAACACAGCCATCATGCCTACTTGAACCTACAACCTCTACAATTTTCCATTACACTCTGAAAGTCTCTGCAAAACCCTCAGGCCAGGTGTTTCACTGAGAGCCCTGAACTACACTACAGTTCTAACAGGAAGAGCTTCGAGCCAGCAATCTAGCCAGCTACAGTTTGGTTCCACAGGTACTACCACTGAAGATAGGTCAAAAAGACCTGAGGATAGCCCTGTGTCCAACACAAAACCCCTTCTAGGAGTATCAATAATTCAAAAGGACAAAGTGTCTGATACATGAGAATAAAATGCAGCTTGCTTTCCCCTCCTGTGTCAATATTTTGACAGCGAGTGCGAAGAGGGGGAAGGAATCCGAGGGGACTGCCATGTAAAGTGTTCTTTCATGTTTTGCAAAGTGACTGCTACCTCTCCCTCTCACCAATTCTACATTCATGAAATGGAGAGTTAAGAGGAAGCCACTGTGAGGGTACAGTCTGTTCAGACTGACTGACTAACTTAATAACCGACTGGCTGGGAAAATGACTGAGCTTCATGCCGCCGGTCTCCTCTTCTCTGCGGCTGCTTCACTTCCAATGTCTCTCTTTATTCCTTCCTCTGTCTTTCAGCATTTATGTTTTTTTTTCCTTCTTTCATTCTTTAGCCCAAAATATATGCAGACACGTACGCAGACAGCTGCGGACACCATGGACACAGTAGTGGTTCTGTTTATACTACTTTCTAGAGTCAGCTTGGAGGATGTTTTCCACACATGCCCAGCAGATCGACATCTACTGGCCACAACAAATTGGAGGTACGCCAATGTCCACACACAGGCTATGCATACACCCTCTGATGATGAAATTTACATCACATGGACCCTTGCATAGTCATGGATATGGAAAGTATAACACTGACTTTACACACCCTTACTTTCTGCAGCAAAGAGGGAAGGTCATTACAGCTACGAGGAGGAAAGAGAATAATGCACAAGGAGACGAAAAAAGCTGGAGAGATGAAGGGGTAAGAATAGAAACAAATGGAGAGGAGTGAACAAAAGGTAATGAGGCCAAAAGAAAGGGAGTGACTGAAAGGAGTACGATAACAAGATAATGTGCTACTGCCAATGTAGTTCTGATTTAAAACAAATGGCTTTTATCATCTTCAACTGTTTTTTATTGCGTTAGATTTTGGGGCAGACTGTACTACTCAAAGCTGAGGAACATCTTCTTATGGAGACTGTTGCGTCATCTGAAGTACTGTTCACCATGGTTTAAGTCTAGTACTTAAAGCGGGTAGTGAGAAGGCTGTTATCCACATTTGGGTTGCACATTGCGACTAATCACTTAACTCTTCTCCCAAAAGTATCGTTGTGATGTACAAACACGTACACACATGCACGCACAAAGTGAGAGCCACAAACACTGCTTTAATTATGCTGTGAAGTTTTCTCCCAGATGCCCTAGTTATACCAGGGAGCGGGGACACGGCAGAGTCTTTGGGGACAGACAACGCTCCCTGAAGTGGGCGAAGGAGGATGGAAGACGTCCCTGGTGGCACCAGGAAAGACCACATCAGTGTTCTCGCGGGAGAGCAATTCGGGACCTTGTTTTCTCCTTCTTTCAGTTCCCTCTCCCATGGATGAAAAGAAACAACACAACATCTCAGAATTGCTTTTGTCTTTCTGGGAACATAATGATACTGTATATTAATAAATAAATAGTGGGAATAAAGTCATCAGACAAGCTATTAGGGTTTCACAGGCTATTATTATTTGTTGTTTCTTTTTCCTTTCCCACTACATCTCCATTGACTATACTGTTCATTTCCTGAATTTCATTATTTGGTATAAAAAGGCCATTCACTCAAGACAATCATTAGGCTACATGTAAGAACCATTTGATCAAACAGGTTTGTTCTTAAGTCACACATACCAGTGATTCAGATCATTTGCTGCATTCACAAATTTTCTTGAATTTAGAATGTTTTCTAAGACATTCACAAGTGGTCCATGCCCGATGTACATTTACATGTCATGTACAAATAGTCTCCCTTCACAGAGAACACTTTGACTTAACAATTATGAATCTGGAGTTTAAACATGTAAAAACCTTAAGAGGAATTAGATCAGAAGATGGATGATGGTGTGATGTTTGTACAGTAAAGTAGTAGTAAAGTAGAGTAGGACAAAGAATGGAAACACGGAACAAGCTAGGCTCTGTGAAAGGTGACAAAATCTGCCTACAAGCACCTGTTAACATCACTATTTAAAACATTATGTCTCATTTGTTTAATCTGTAAAATTGTAAGTGTAAAAACAACATGTTTGGATTTTACTTTTTTTGGGACATCTGTAGTATCTTTTCCCCATTTTTTCAGACTACCGACGTTCTAAATATGTTGTTTTTGACTTCAAATGACCACTTCTTCAAAGTCTTTGGTAACATTTTTATGAATTAAACTTGCCCACAAACTGAGCAGACGGTTAGTCTTGTATAGCAATTAGAGGAGACTGATTATGCTAATGATCAAATATCAGAAATGTGAACCCACTTATGAACACAGGGCTTGACATTAACTTTGTGAGGCACTTGTCCTTCAGACAAGTTAATTTACCTTTCACTTGTCCAGACATAAAAGTCACTTGTCTGAGTAAAAATTACACAGTACAGAAGCTAAAGACACTCTAACTTCTGTTTCACTGGGACCTTCCTCTCTCCCTCTCTCAATGCCATTTCAATTCCATATGCTTTATTGGCATGGATGTCAGATAAACAATATTGAACAATAAGCATCATTGATAATACAAATCATTCAATAAAATAAAAAATATATAAAAATTAAAATAACAAGAAGCAGTGAACACTTGGGCTGACGTTAGCTACTTTGGCAAAATTGTTAGTCAGGGCAACAAACAGGGCAGGTATCGTAATCAAGTTACATTAAACTTACCGAAATATTACAACAATAATCTGACTCCATGCGAGTCCTGGAGCCGGGGAGTGCAGCAGGTGAGCTAACTGTCAATCACAGCTGTCAATCAACACCGACACAGCCGACATCAAAGCTACTACAAGCCTCCAAATCTGATTAACAAGAAATAATTTTCAAAATGACAATCAGCACACTTAAGAAGGCCTGAATTTAGCAATTAAGACATAATTCAGTTAGTATTTCTGATGGGTTGGTTGACACTTTTTGAATGGGGGTCAATTGGAGGCAGGGATTTATTGGAGCCAGCATCTAGCTGCTATCGGTGGCATTGCACTTTAAAGTACTTCCACATTGGCTTCAGCCTCATGCTGTGGTAGTTGCTGCTTGGTTGAAACAAGCAATTTACAACAACTTTGTGCAATTAAGGTTTGTTGAATCCAACTTAAACACCTCACAGAAAACCTAAAACAGAAACTGTTCTTGCATAAATGTTTTTAACAATCACATAAATGAGCTTGATATCTTATATTCATGTCTCATCTTCTGTATGAGCAAATGTAGAACTAATCAGACCATATACTCTCCATTTCCTGTTTCTCATCAGCATCTGCTCCCTATAATGAGCCTCCTCACCAACTGTTGTTGCATTTTAACTTGTCACAGAACATCTGACCCTGGTCATGTTCCCACATCAGGTGACTGGGACCCTGTAATTGACAAAACGGTCTGGCTGCTGAAGCCAGCCTTCCTTTATGACACTGGATAATTTGCTTGATATTATGACTCATATTAAGATTAATTAACAGGTTGGCCTGCACTACACTCGTCAGCCAAGTCTGTGGTTCCTCATCTAATAACAGTGTCATTTTTTTGATTCATTTATTTATTCTTTTTTTCCCCTTTCCTGCCTCAAGAGCTATTAAGCTGGGTCTAATTAATGCACTCTATGTGGACTGTGAGCTCTTCAGAGACATGGTCTGAGTGATCATCAATGACTTGTTTTATTAGTATTATTAGTATTTCTTTATCAGTGTTCATCAGTATATCACTGGGTATTAACAAAGACTTATGATACACTATTATTATGTGTCAAATGACTTTTATCTTACAGATAATTTATAGCTCAATATTTAAAGAGAAATTGTATGTTTTTACGTGTATTCGAAATGCAAACTGATTTACATATTTGACACTGTCCACATAAGAAACTGAAAACATTTTATCCTGTATAGTAATTAGTGAAAACATACAGACTCACAAAGTAAATTTAAAAGTAAATAGAGAGAAGCAAATAATCACACCTCAGTGTTAATGCAGCAAGTAGAAAGCAGTGCTGCATACCAGATAATGTCAGGATAAACAGATGGCACAATGTTGCAATGTTGAGATTTCACACTGTGTATAATTTACAGCTCCAGTGATACCTACCATCACACGGCTAAAGCAGCACTATGGTGCTGTCAAGCCAACTACAGACCCATCTGAAGAGAAAAAGAAATAAAATAATTACATATTTTTATCCAATGTAAACATTTAGCCACAGGATTTTTGTCAGACGGGGACTTTCCTATCGTTCTTCGAAGCTCGTCTGAAAATGAGCACCTACATTTCATTACGGGGCCTTCTTGTCGCATTTGCTGCCAACACTGCCAAACATCCCAACTTCAAACAACTCTCCCTCTTGCTAATGAGCAAAAGACGCATCCTGTTTTAGAATCCACAAGCGCCACCTTCTCTGAAATGCATTTCCCTTTCTCTGTCTTCCAACCCACCCCCTTCATCCCTCCACCCTTTCGCAATTGAACTCAGAAGTGCCGGCACGCAAATCAAGCGCTAATCCATTTGAAGCTGACAGGGCGTCCTGATTACGGCGGCTGCTTTCTTCTTCAAACGTCCCATCACCATCATCTATCCAGGAACACATGTCGAAACATGAAAGAGCTCCCGAGTTCAATTAGCCGATCAATTGTTTGTCGGATGTGCCAACAAACTGGGGGCAAATTGTCACACACACCTGAGCCCATGAGTTTAAGCCATAGAGTTTGCATGAAGCCATAGATTCAGACACAGTCTCACACAGACAAACACACAGGGTACATGAATTTGTGGAGAGAAATCAGCCAACACTTTTTACAGTTGATTATTCCTGTCACTGTAACTTTGTTGTTGAATTACTAATATTAAGATATTAAAATTTGCAGAATGACACAGAAAGCTTTGTGCCTACATATGATAGAGGGAGAATGGAAGGCCAGGGTGAATCATTTTCATGATTAAAGTTTCTTTCTTCCAAACTGTTAATGAAGCTGCAGAAAAAAGTTCACTTCACAAAGGGCACAATCCTCACACATGTCCAATAGAGTAATGAAGTGGAAGGACTATAAATTTTCCATTTGAATTTTTTCCCTTAATGATATCCTCAGTGTTCCTTAACACAGAATCACATTAGTCTCTGGGATAATTTGACAATACTACAGATTTTTATTATGCCCATCATTTTTTAATTATTTTAAGAGTTTATGACAAATCATGCTTTTTTCTTTCAATTTGGTATGGTAATTAGCTGTAAATGCTATGAGGCCTAACTGCTGTTGCTATGGACAAGAAGCCAGCCAGAAGCGTGAGTCAGAGCTGCAGAAAATTTGTTTTGCTTCGTTGCTGCAACTGGGAACACAGCATAGTGCTACAGGTGTCAGTGTCATCTTTTCGCACCGCAACTTCATCAGTTATGAATTTGTTTTGCAGAATTGGCAGCCCTGTTAACAGCCACGTTACACTTAAAAGAGCCGACTCTGATTTGGCTCCTTTGCAATCCCCCCCATCTCCACAGTGGAATCCTGTCCGATCAGCAAGCTAACGTTAGGTGGGCAGGCTGACAAACTTAGCTAATGTTGACTCACAAATCGGTTTGGCATTTTGGCAACAGTACATTCCTACTTTTTGTTAATTTAAAGTATGGCTGGAGTCAGTGGGCCAAACGGGTTCATTCAACATACACTGGCCTATCTTTTCCTATGCTCTATTTTCAGTCAATGATTGCAATTAAGCTAAATGGCAAGTTTCTCACCTTTGTAAACAGTCAAGACTCTTGTGTGAATTGACAGACTCGTATTGACAGCTAACGCTTGCTATGCCAAACAATCAGTGATGGGTTTGACTTCACCAACTGAAAGGGTGGTCTAAAAATGTGATTTTTTTTATTTCTTGTTTTTGTCAATTGTTGAAAATAGTAAAATGATCACTGATATAAGCTGCTTAGATACAATCACCTCATTGTGGGGTCTGTGTGATGATAAGTTTATTTTTAGGACAACAAAAAGTGGGGTAGCAAAACCATAACGTTGCTCCCCCTAATTGAATAATGGGGATGTATTTGCTCCACTTGCTCCATTGCTCAGGTGCCTATGATCCTGGGAAGTCAGAGTTGACTTCTGTCCTTTATTTACCTATTTTTGGCCAGGTAGGGGCAAACACTTTTGACATTTAAATGGCCTTATAACGCCGTTATGGATAATCAGTTAGCAATCAGACACCCAATTTACACATCCAGCAGACACTGAGCAACATTAGCATTCACCTGAAATTGTGTCTCTGACAACCTGATGAACTAAGTTTTTTATATTCATTCTCCTTCTAGCTCTGTTGTTGTCTACACCAACCCCTGAGGGATATATCTGGCTCTTTAGCTACTAAATGCTCCATAATGTTCACTAGCTAGTTGCTAACTTTGTTAGTCTGCCATTTGATGCTGGGCAGGTAGCATACAGTCAATAGGAAGTGATGCTGATGAGGGGGGTGAGAGCTAGCCAAAACAATAATGTTGCAAACTGTAAAACCAAAACAATGAGCTGGAAGATGCTAGAATGTTCCCTAAAGCTAAAGGGAACCAACCAAAAGGCAACCATAAGTCACTGTACACTGTTAGCAGAAAAACTTTCCAACATCCAGAATAACTTCCCCCGACTTTGTTCTTCTATATTTCTCCATAAATTTTTATCCAGTCACATGGTTTACCCTACTTACTTTGGTTAGCCTATTCCCAAACCAGTCAATACAATCCTGTCTTTGGTTTCTCCAATCAGTGTCTTTCAATCGCTACTCATTCATTTCCCTCTTTTCCTGAGGCCACTCCCAAACTATTCATAACCACCTTAATAAATGTAAAACTCTACATAAATTATGACATGATGAAAGACACCACAGTACATCTCCATCCTCCCGCAACATCAGGGGTCACAGCCTTTTTTCACCTACATCCTCTCAGAAACATAACCTCACCTGCACCACTGGCCACTAATTTGATTTCAAATGCTAACTGACTTTGATCGCTTTACTTAATGATAATTAGTGCTGTGAAACATTGTCACAATTTTTCCTCACACCCTTCCTCTCGCACATTACTCCCTGCTGTCTCATCTGTCTCCATCTCTCCCCGTGACTCAGTGTCTCTCCCTCCATCTCTCTCACTCAAGCTCACTTTCTCTAATTTTCTCACTTATTTCTCACCTCTCCTCCACTTCTTGATGAATTTCCTTCACTCTCACTGTACACTTTCTCTGTTCCTCCTTCACCCAAATTCTCATTCGCTCCTTTCCCTCTCATCTCTCTCTGTTCCTTCATGACTTGGCCTCTCGTTCCTTCTCTTTACCTTTCTCACTTTCCTACTTTCTTTGCAGGCAAGAAGTCACAGAGATCAAAGGGAGGAAGAGATGGAAAGAGGAAATACTAACCCCCACGCATATATCTTCCCTGCACTTTCTTTTCTTTCCCACTCTAGCTACTAAATCTAAGTCTGTCATCCTCTAAACATCTCCTCGATATACTCATTCCATTTCTTCCTCCCTCTTATCTTCTTTCTCTTACACTTTCTTCCCTGCCAGTTCACCTGTACTGTATTTTTCCTGTAGCACCACATCTCTCTTTTACCCCTTTCCCTCTTGTTTCCCTTTCCTCTGATCTGAATACATGTCGTTACAGCTGACGTCAGTGCACAAAATCATTTAAAAAGCACTCTGACACATGAGAAACATGCAAAAGATAAAGCGGCTCTCTCTGAAAGATTCACTAGATAGCAAGATGAAACAAAGAAGAAAAGGGATGGGGAGGAAATAATAAGAGACGAGTTCCCACATATGTAGCAATGCTCACCCCCCCGGAGCCGCCATGGGGGCCGCGCATCTCTGTTCTCTTCATAATTCAACAGCCCTATTAGTGTCGGTGTCTTTGTTTTTTTTTCCTTTTTTTCCTTCTGTTTTTAACCATAAAGCAGGGGAGTTAGCTGTTTGCGCACACACATCTTCACACAAAACATGAGCACACAATTGAACAAATGGCAATATAGGCATATACACATACACAAGATATTTTACCCACATGCAGAAAGGCACACATACATACACAAACTACACACCACACACCTACATACACTCAAACTCTTTATATGTTAATAAAGTCCCTGTAGACTTTCTTTGTTCTCCAAGCTGCTTCATCCATCCCTTTCTATTTCCCCTAGAGTGTTGTATAGTCTCCAAACACACGCCAATACACACATACAAGTCATGATCAAGAGCACAAAGAGCACAAATGTGTGTGTGTCTTTGTCTTGGAATGTCCATTTAATGTATTCATGAGGGCTGTATGTGAACACACATCGTTTGCACAACTTCATAAAAATATTAGCAGTACAGCAATGTGATGAAATTTCTAACACAACACTGCAAATCTCTCTAGTGCGTCGTAAGGCTTGTACATGAAAACTTGCTCAAAGAAGTCACCCCCAAGTCCACCATGGGACACATCAGAGCCTTTAGTTTGAGCTTTGCTAATTTATTTAGTTCTTCTTCTCCTGAAGGCATACTACTGGAATTCTCCCGTTAGCCGCCCTTAGTGGGAATCTGCGGGATATTACTTAACTTGTGTGCCAACTTTGATGCCACTTAAAGAGTCCCAACAGGAAAAGACTTGCAGGTGGACCTAGAGAGCGGCTCAAAGTCAAGGTTGAGCAATCTTAAAATAGAGTTGTGCGCTTATAAAAACGTGTGATGAAAATTGATTTTGAAAGATTGAGGAGATATAGATTTTTAATGGAGGAGGGATTGTGACAGCGTGCACGCTTGAGCACAGCAACACGCGCACACACATAGATAGATAGAAACACACACATAATGTGCCCAACCATTTTTTGAAAAGGCGCAGCATGATATGGCTTTACCTGCCATTGTTGTCTGCCTACAGTCATTAGCTGAGTCAAAGAGAACAAAGACACCGAGAGGTAAAAGAAATGGAAAAAGAGACAGAGAAAAATAATACTGGCCAACAGTTTTATTTACCAATCTTCCCCTGCCCCCTCCTCTTCCTCCTCTCATTTTTTCTCCCTTTCCAATCAAAGTTTCAGTGCGCAACAATAAGACTGCTTACTCTCTCAAAAGCTGTTTAAGTGAATTTCACTGGCTCACCGGGGAATCGCCCCACTGAGGCTTTTGAAGGCATTGAGGCAGGGAGAGAAAGTAATTACTTTTTTCCCTAAACAGAAGTGGGGCGCGGCATGGTGTGTGAATATGAGTTTGTGTGTGTGTGTGTGTGTGTGTGTATGTGTGTGAGAGGATGAATTCGTTTGCGTGTGTTTATGCTGGTGTGCAAGTGTCTGTGTCATGTGTTTGTATGTGTAAGTATGTAACTGTGCAACCTTATGTTTGTGTGTGTGAGACAGAGAGACAGTAATAGAACAACAAGGTTCTCACACTCAAATGAAGAACAAAGCCCAGCGAGGTTTTTAGTATGGTCATGAGGCTGTAGTGTGCGTGTGTGTGTGTGTGTGTGTGTGTTTCAACACAGTTCCATTGCATTTCACACTTGTGTTAGAGAGAGCTGAATAGACTTTTATAAGAAATGGATTTTTTTTTTGTGCTTTTTATTTGAAAGCAAAAGTCACTGGAAACTTTTTATACCAGCTTTTAGATTTGTTTTACAAAATGGCAAGACTTCAGTTTAACAGTGACTGTGTGTATGTTTTAATTCTAATATACTGAACAATAGTTTTGCTGCCAATGCTGCTGCGAGGAAGAACGCCCTAGGTCCCACTCATGTGTGAGGATAAGATGAGATTGACAGCCGAAGTTCGACACATGGTAGTGCTGGACTCCTGTGGTGAAGAGGAAGCTGGGCCTGAAGGCAAAGGTCTTACATTTACCGGTCAACCTACAGACAGGTGACAAATTAAAGGAAAAACCAAGGGTCTTAGTAAGGTGTTGGGCCACCACAAGCCACCAGAACAGCTTCAGTACGCCTTGGCATTGATTCTACACGTCTCTGAAACTCAACTGAAGGGATGAACACCATTCTTCCAAAAGATATTCCCTAATTTGGTGTTTTGATGATGGTGGTGGAGAGCGCTGTCTAACACGTCAGTCCAAAATCTCCCATAGGTGTTCAATTGGGTTGAGATCTGGAGACTGTGAAGGTCATAGCATATGATTCACATCATTTTCATACTCATCAAACCATTTAGTGACCCC
Source organism: Thunnus thynnus (assembly GCF_963924715.1). NCBI lineage: Eukaryota > Metazoa > Chordata > Actinopteri > Scombriformes > Scombridae > Thunnus > Thunnus thynnus. The sequence continues at coordinate 10,684,252 of NC_089519.1, forward strand.
TTGTGGCCTGTAAATTGGGGCACTGTCATCCTGGAAGAGACCACTGCCATCAGGATAGAAATGTTTCATCATAGGGTATAGCTGATCACTCAGAACAACTTTGTATTGATTTGCAGTGACCCTTCCGTCTAAGGGGACAAGTGGACCCAAACCGTGCCAGCAAAATGCCTCCCACAGCATAACAGAGCCACCAGATCCCCTCATTGTAAGGGTCAAGCATTCAGACCTGTACAAGTTTTTCCTTTCATTTGTCACCTGTCTGTGTGTTTCAACCCTCACCTATGATCATTAATTCTGACTAAAAGAAGCAAGCAGCTGAAATGAGCTTCCTCCACAGTATGCCCGGGCTCACAGGTGAGGAGTGCACTTATCCAAATGATTTTGGAGTAGAACCACTGCTATGTCACATCAATGAAGCCAAATGAAGTGATCTCATCCCTAGAATTGAGTTCCACAGCAGACTAATGTCCACGCCTTTACTTCCTGCCGATCTGGCAATGCACTTGATCCCTGTTGTGCCCTTGCAGATGGTGGCGGTTTAAGTGGTTATGAGGCCTGAAGAGCACTATACCAGTGGGCAGGATGAGTTTACTTTGTGATAGTGCTAGGCCATGTAATGAAAGCAATAATTGTCTCGTAATTTTCCTCAATAAAAATATAACAAATGTTCAATATAATTAAACTGAGAGGCTGGGTCAGCTCACACCAGCTACTGGGGGCTGGCTAACTACAGCAGCTAACAATTGGGTTCCATGGTGTGGAGCCTCGCATCTAATTCACTGAGCCTCGCCTCCATCACGACAAATAAACTACATTTATTACATGTGCCATCATCGCTAAACGAGGCAGAGGGATAGCTAAACATAAGATACATCGAGCAACAGGGAGCAGGAGAGCGGGAGGGATAGAGAGAAGCCATTGCTAAGTTAAGTAGCTAGCAGATCTGAATAGCGTGTAAACAGCTGTGGGATTTGCAAGAAAGTCGCTAAAAGAAGCAGAGAGCTAAGAGTGCTGGAAAAGAACTAGTGTAAGTTTAAATGCACAGCGGTAATTAGCTGCAGTAATGAATAATAGAGCAAAATTAAATGAGTTGAGATGCAGAAACATTATCAGTAACAGACACACCAGCAACCAAAAATGAGATAATGTGCTTATCGCTGCAGCATGTCAGGTCACAACGTCATCAGGGCAGAGGTGATTTCTGTAGACTATGTATTGTGGTTGTTTTCATTTGTATAATTTAGTTGACATGTAATGTAATTAACATGTAATTAACTTTTGCAGTCTGAGCCATCTATTGAGGGAAAAGGGCTGAAAAAAGGTTTTACTTCATTTTTACTCATTTTGATGTTGAAAAAAGATTTTATCATTACAATTGTTTTGAATGCTCTATCTCAAATTTGTGAAATGTTGCGCTGTAGGGCGAGAGTTTGTCATGTTCTGACCATAAAGAATAGTTTAATAAATAATGGGCCTCATGCAAGATGCACTTGTACAAATAGATTCGTTCTTAAAATGCATGTACACATGATTTAAGAACTTTCATCAATTTTTTCGTACACAGAATTTTCTCTTCGGTACAAACGAAATTTACAAGTGGTCCAGACCTGTCGTGTGTGTCATGAATAGATCATCTCTGCCTTTCTTCACTGGGGAGAAACACTTGTTTGACTTACATTATAATGTCGTAATGTGAAGTAATTATGAGTTTAAATGATACCAAAATTAACAAAAAATGAATATGTAAGTAAGACAAACGTAATGAAATAAATAATAAAAAAATTTATTGGCATATTTGGCAGCTCTCTGTCCAGTATCATGTTGTGTTGCAGCTGACAGTGTAACATCACTTGTAGACTATAATATTCTCCTCTAATATCTCTGTGACTGTCACATCCCTTGACCACCTCCCATCATGAGCCACTTTGCTTTAGAAAGACATTTTTTAGCATCTAACTTCACATCAAAGAATTCCCTCATTATTTCTGTCACAGTGCAGAGCTGTTCTGATCTCCTATTGTCACTCCTAAATTTGTTATGTTTTTCTCTTCTGATTTCTGAAAGCAGGACTTGAAGCTGTGCAATGTTTTTACTCTTTGGGAACTTTTTGTGAATGAAACTCGCCCACAAACTGAGTGGAACATGGAGCCTTATATGGCAATTGTAATGACATGGATTATGCCAATGATCACATCTCATGAACATACACCTCCTCAGGTGGCATTCATCAGGTTGAAATAAGTGACTTACAACAAGTTCAGGCAGTTAAGAGTTTCATGAATCCCATGTAGGATTTTTCTTACTTTCCTCTTATTGCTTTGTGCAAATACAAATTTAGGAGAAAAATATTTTTTTGGCCATAATGCCCAGCCCTATTTTGTGGTGGGGGACTACACAGGGGACTAGGTAAACTACTTTAGCCACAATTAGTAGCTAGTCAGCTAGTCAGCTGGGGAAAACATGCTAGTACAAGTCAAGCTTTTCAAGCTTCTTTCCATTTTCTCTGTACTGGAACATTTACTCCTCCTTGGCGTTTTGTTGTCAGGATTGTACATGATTTTGTTCAATGAAGAGCTATTTCAGTGGCAAAGGTGGGGAAATAAGCTCTCCAAGCTAGTGAGCTAGCTAACTGTCAAAGTGTCAGTAAGCTCTATGGCTCTCCATTCCCTCAAAAATCAGCTCTGTCAAGATGGCTTACCATTGGTCAAGGTGCAAAGTCACACCACAGTTAACCACAGATGAACTTGACTTTGACCACTGATTGTGATTCATTGAAATGAATTTCTTTTATCATGAAAGTTCACCTTCTCAAATGCTGGTGTGACTGGGCCTTTACCCTGAACACATTCAACTGCAGCAGGCATGGTAGCATATGGTAGATGTGTAAAGGGATAAATGGGTAGATGGATAGGTATACCATTTGTACTACATGGCTCCCCTGATACGGATATGTACAACTCACATGTTCACCCATGTGCACACATTTGTATAGAATCACTTGAGAGCCTCTGGATTAAAATCAGGTCTCATGTCATGTCATGCCATAGCAGCCCTAGCTGAGCCCCTTTACTAAAGTCTGGCTGCTCTTAGATCGCTGTGTTTCTCATGTAAATCCATCTGACTCCACCGCTGTCTCTGACATAGCCCTCATTTTCTATGCATCTAAAAGCCACAGCTCTTGCACTCAGTATACTTGTCCAATGTTCCTTTATTATTCTCTCTTCACTGTAAGTGGTCATTTATTTAGTTTATGTAGTATTTTTTATGTACTGTTTGTTCTTTAGAACAAAATTTTTGAGCCACCTCTCACCAGAAAAGGCTTGAGAGTATGACTGGCTATTGATTTGGATTTCCTGAATCGATTTGATTCCCGATTCGATAAAAACAAAGAGATTCTCAGAGAACTAATGCTGTAAATTGTACAAGGAACCCTCTACCAGTGCATTATTAAAATATTAGTACATTAAGAAATAACCCCAAAGCAGTTAATGTACTACATTAATGTACTTTTTATTTAACATGAACACACTACAGCAGTCAACACAATATAGTGCAACTCTACAGACTCTACAGTCAGTGAGTATTGAGTGATCAGATGAGTGCTTTCTTTAGCCAAGCAGCCAGGGTAAATAAGGTGGCTACACAGATACCTACTGTAATATAAACATCACTAATACCACAGGAAAACATACACTTTGCTGTGATTATCTAACATAGCTTTTGTGCAACAGGTTTGGCAGTGCCTTGAGTGGAGCAGCTGCTCCCACCATGTTCAACGAGATCTGGCCATGAGATCTCGCACAATGAAATCTTGTGCATTATCTCATGCACAACGAGATCTCGAGGCAAGATCTCGTTGAACATGGTGGGAGCAGCTTCTCCACTGAGGGCAATGCCAGATGTGAAGGTGGATGTCTGAATTCATTATGAATTTAAAGTCCACAGGTAAAAGCATATATTAAAAGACCGATCTCGTATTTTATGAATCAATATCGGAAAACTTAACTAAAGATCGATTTGAATCGGAAAAATCGATTTTTTAAACCCAGCCCTACTTGAAAGAACGTCCCTTCTAACCTTCTAAAACAATAAGTCAGGAAAAAGAAAATATCAGAAACAAATCTGATGACCAATTTCCCTAGTAAGTAACAAAACAATGACAGATGCTCCATCAGGCCATACTTTTAACAAAGAGAATGAACTGGCTAACAGGTAGTATCATGATTAGCCAATTATATTGTTGGTTAAACTCTAAATGTTAGCGTTAGTCTGTCAAATGCTTTTGTTATTCAAGGATTTTTGGACAAATTCCTCAAAAACCAACCTGTTAACATGCGTCTAGAAACCTTGTAAGTCAGACACTTCTATGTTTTCCCAGAGACAGTTCCCACATTTGGTGCTTTGTCCCCAGCTGGCACAGTCCTTGGATAACCACATGTAAAAAGATCTTTGATTTAATCGTTCAGGATCACACTGATGGTACAAAGATAGGCTCCAAATTCACTTTTACTGTTGGACATTTTTTTCTAATCCAGAGCAAACATGTCTGATTTTTTTTTTCTGAAGGCCCAAAAAAAATCCTGCTTAATGATCCATGACTACATAATTTGTGACATATCACTAAAGTATCAGTAAGTTAGCTACTACTTACTTGGTCTATTAACCTTTTAATAAGATCAGAAGAACTTTAATGATTTCCTTGAGGAAATAAGGTTGTCAGAGCAGCAACATGAGGGGAAAAGAAGCACACAAATAGTTTAGCAAGGCATGCAAGACTAATTGAGCAGTCAGTGACTCTCTGTGATTTATTCAACCACCTAATTTTCCTAGACTGTGCAGGGACTTCAACTGACCACCTTACTCAAACGCCTACCACTTGAAACTTTGGGCTTTCGCCAGCCATCTATTAGCCAATTCTGCTGGTTTTCTCATTTCCACTAATGAGTGGAGGCATCTCTCACCACCTTTATGATGAATCTTTCCTTTTTTTTCCTTTCCAATTTGTTTGTCTTCCATCCCTTACAGCAATATACAACCTCCACTTTTTTGTCTCATCTTTCTAATTTTACATTCTTCCCACTCTGCCATTTTCATTTTTTTTTGCTCTCCGTGTCCTTTTTACATTACATCTCTCATTTTGCTCAGCTCATTCTTCTTTTACCATACAATAAACTTATACTGTGGACATAGAGATCTGCCAATATTAACGGAAAGGATTTTGTGAGAACATTGTTTCAGAAAAATTTGTGATGTGTTTGCAGAGTCTGAAATGTTTCTGTGGACACAAATTATCTGAACACACCACCGCATTACTTGGACACACTGTTTTCACCTGTATCATAAGTATAAAGGCTAACTGATGTAGCGAAAGAAACTGTGAATCAGAGGTCATGGTTCATTTTTTTTTTAAATCTATTACATTTTGATTATTTTTACATGCACACCAGATAAAGGCTTGGTGGAGGTGCTGGAAATAAGAGGACTCTGTATTGTATATACAAGCTTTTGGTCAGGCACTTCTTCCACACTTGAATAAGGACTAAATGAATGAATAAGGGCCCTGACTGAAAGCTTTCCTCAGTGAATGAATATTGTATGATAAAAAAAGGTCCAAATGACCTAAGGCTTCCCTTAATAAATATATATTATAGAGTTGGGGTTTGAACACAAGTCACAGGGGGTGAGGGGAAAACATAGTATTTTGACCTATCAACCTATGCGCCTATCAGCCAAAATACACATACTTTCCCCAGTGTTTTTTTAATGTCAGATCATGGCCTATTTCCAGTATCTCTTTCAAGTTATCTTTTTTATTGCATTAAAAAATATTACTTGCTTTTTTTGCACTGGCAACATACTAACTAACTAACCCTTTAAAGAGTTGAGCTACTTTTAAAAAATATGCTGCATTACTGATTAGCATTCAAGACAATGTAGGAAATGGTGTTCATTTAGCACTGTAAGGGTGTAGAGGGTAGGTGGTGGATGGGTGTACAAGTGTTAGCCTTTGCAGAGTCATATCCTTTTTTCATACTGTCCTAGTAGTTAGTTAACCAAGACCATGACTGAGCTTGGAACTTCCTTCATCACCATAGAAATAATCTTCACTTAAGGTCAACTTACTGGCATTTTCCAGAGCTTTCGTTCCAGAGCCTTAAGATCAGGATGGACACTGTTAACTCTACAGGGGCCACCATTTGTACATCTCTTTGGACAAAACGCCTGCGAAATGACTACATATAAATGTGGCTAGCAAGTTGTGAAGAGTCTCCACCAACAACAAACCATTCAACACCTTGAAGACCGAGTGAAATAAATTCTTATTCTGTGTTAAGCTATCCAATCACACGTGATTTGGGGCGACTACCAAACCCTGCCCAAAATTTAAAACTGCTTCTGACCATAATGGGTCATAGCTTGCAGAACAATATCATAGTCATTTTATCTTCTCTCCTGATCAATGTGGATGAGGGAGGTGTGGATGGAGGATCTCTAACACTCAATATTACACCATATTCACTAAGCCACGCCCACCTTGAGCAACAGAAACATTTTTTTGAAAAATCTCATTCAATGTCTCGTAATTCCAGTATACCTGGTTTCACTCAAAAATATGTCATGTTAGAGAAACAAAGACACTAACTGGCATTTCACTGAGCCTTTAATATTTCTAATGGTGCACCCTTAATACAGGTTTTATGATTACTTTAACCCCTTTTTAGTTGCCAGTCGTGATAAAATAACCAGTTGTACAGTAACCAAATGTACTGTATGTACTAAATTAATGAGCCAATATGTTGAAAAGAAATTAGTCTAATTAGTCACACCATTTTAGCATAAATACTGGTGATACTGTGGCTTTAACCTGACACAAAGGTGTTTAAATAAATAAAAATAACTTGAGCTACAATTTAAAAATTTCAGACAATGTGGCAAACAGCAATGCATGCCCATACACCTTATTCCCCTCTAACCCCCTGACAGTGAATATTAATGGTATCTGTATCGGTTTTTCTACCAACACAAATGAATGTCATCAGAATAAGCTGGAACATATAATGATCTGTAGAGTTCAGATAAAGAATGTCTTTAAAAGGAAGATGTTTCTTATGACAGTGTAACCCAAGTGTTAAACTCACATGGTACACTGGGTTTGAATAGTTAAACTCAACTCAAACTGAGTGACACCAAGCCATGCCCCCTCCACTTAGCCATGCTCCAGCTAAGACCTGCCACTCCCTCTCCCTCTCCTCACTTGACAATCGCTCGCTTGGCTTCCCTTCTACTCCTCTCTTTATCCTTTACCCAGCTAAGAAGTGCCACTCCCACGTGCTCCCTGCATGACAATATTCACACCCTCATCCTCCTCTGACAACGATGACCTCTTTCCCCCTCATTTATCCCATCCCTCATTTCCTCTCCGGCTAAGATCTGTCCCATCCCCACTGCATACGGAGAGGCTAATGCTAATACGGCTGGTGAATCTGGAGGGCGAAGAGCTAGAGACAGGCATGGAGACAAAGACAGTGATAGACACTGGCACATGCATATGTATGAATATACACATATGCATAATCCCAAAAAGGAAATGATATAAATACACACTCACACACACACAGAGCCGATACACAAATACTAAGCCATTGAAGGTGCACGTATGCATCCAAGAGAAGGGATAGAGGATGTCAGCGCTGACATTTGTGTGCTCTGTCAGTCACAATTTCAGCAGAATGTGATGGAGGAAATGTGTGTAAGATTATGTTAGTGTATGTGATTGTGTGGTTTCATCATGAATGGGGTGTGTATAGTGTGTCAGTCTTCTCACTTCAGCGCATGTGTGCATGACAATGAGCAATCTCATCAGTTGACAGGAGGGCAAGAGGTGTCATTAACAGCCTCTCTGCCACGTGTTCTTAAATAACTGTGATTCACAGCAGCTCAGGTTCCCTTCTCATATGATTGGAGAGAGCCGGTCAGATTAATCTCTCCGTTTACAAAGGAGGAGGTATTTACACAGGGGATGAGCTTCAGATTTCAACACAGATGACTCAAATATATTTACTCAAATACAGTGTGATTGATTGGGCTGAATTTGAGCAGGTTATGAGGTGATCTCTGTGATAAGGGGAGGCAGTAAGAGAGATTTAAAAGGCAGAAAAGAAAAAGCAAGAAGAAGGAGCAAAAGAAAGAGACTAAGAAGTGTCAGTCTACACAATTATGCTTATGACTGTAAGCTTTATGGTGGAAGGCTCATTTTCTAATTTTGAGGTACTTGTACTTAGGCATTTCCACTTTATATTACTTAATACTTTTACTCCACTACATATCACAGTGAAATATTTACCACACACAGTCAATAGTTACATTGCAGAATAAGATTTTAAAGACAAAACATATTGTCAGCTTCTAAAATTTGAATTGTATTATATTCAGGCATATATTAAAAGATTGATCTTGGATTTTATGAATCGATATCGGAAAATTTAAATGAAGATCGACTTGAATCAGAAAATTGATTTTTTTAAACCCAGCCCTACTTGAAAGAAAGTCCCTTCCTCTCTTCTCGAACAATTTTAAGTCAGGAAAAAGAAAATATCAGAAACAAATGTGGTGGATGACCAATTTCACAAGTAAGTTATGATGCAGTGCATCTATAATGTTTAAAACTGCACACTGTCCCAATCAATAAATAAAATCAATCAAAAAACAATGACAGATGCTCCATCAGGCCATACTTTTAACAAAGAGAATGAACTGGCTAACAGGTAGTATCATGATTAGCCAATTATATTGTTGGTTAAACTCTAAATGTTAGCGTTAGTCTGTCAAATGCTTTTGTTATTCAAGGATATTTGGACAAATTCCTCAAAAACCAACCTGTTAACATGCGTTAAGAAACCTTGTAGGTCAGAGATTTCTATGTTTTCCCAGAGACAGTTCTCAGATTTGGTGCTTTGTCCCCAGCTGGCACAGTCCTTGGATAACCACATGTAAAAAGATATTTTGATTAAATCATTCAGAATCACACTGATGGTACAAAGATAGGCTCCAAATTCACTTTTACCTTTGAACATTATTTTCTAATCCAGAGCAAACATGTCTGATTTTTTTTTTTCTGAAGGCTCAGTAAAAAATCCTGCTTAAATGATCCATGACTATATAATTTGTGACATATCACTAAAGTATCAGTAAGTTGTCAACTACTTACTTGGTCTATTAACCTTTTAATAAGATCAGAAGAACTTTAATGATTTCCTTGAGGAAATAAGGTTGCCGGAGCAGCAACATGAGGGGAAAAGAAGCACACAAATAGATTATGAATTTAGCAATAACGGGCAGAATTTAAACATAAGCATATTCTGGTGCTTGGTAAATTAGATAAATAGAGAAAAAAGGCATGCAAGACTATTTGAGCAGTCAGTGACTCACTGTGATTTATTCAACCACCTAATTTTCCTAGACTGTGCAGGGACTTCAACTGACCACCTTACTCAAACGCCTACCACTTGAAACTCTGGGCTTTCGCCAGCCATCTATTAGCCAATTCTGCTGGTTTTCTCATTTCCACTAATGAGTGGAGGTATCTCTCACCACCTTTATGAATCTTTCCTTTTTTTTTCCTTTCCAATTTGTTTGTCTTCCATCCCTTACAGAAATATACAACCTCCACTTTTTTGTCTCATCTTTCTAATTTTACATTCTTCCCACTCTGCCATTTTCTTTTTTTTTTTCTTGCTCTCCGTGTCCTTTTTACATTACATCTCTCATTTTGCTCAGCTCATTCTTCTTTTACCATACAATAAACTTATACTGTGGACATAGAGATCTGCCAATAAATACAAAAAGGATTTTATGAGAACATTGTTTCAGAAAAGTTTGTGATGTGTTTGCAGAGTCTGAAATATTTCCGTGGATATTAATTATCTGAACACTCCACAGCATTACTTGGACACACTGTTTTCACCTGTATCTTAAGTATAAAGGTAATGAAATTTACAGCTTCTAAAATTTGATTTGTTATTACAACTATTAGTACATAAAATTAATATATGTTCCACCAGCTGCAATATTAATAATATAAAATATATGATATTATAACACTCTTAATTAAAGGGGCCATTCTGCTTAATGAGTAGCCTACTTTTACATTTGATTAATAGAAAACTTGAGTGTTGTTGATTTTTTTTTTTTGTCTACTTCGGGGCACTACAATAAGCTGTAAACACAACATCATCTCATAAATATTGATATGGCGAACGTGTTAGCAAACAGTCGCTTGTTTACACATTGAGCAGACATGGATCAACATTACCATTCATTTGGAGTCACACTTGATGAAAGTAAATCTAATATTGACTCTCCTTTTAGCTCTGTTTCGCTCCATCACATCCATTCCACCAACTCCTGAGGGAAATGTCCGGCTCTTTAGTAGCCAAATGCTCCACTATGTTCACCAGCGAGTTGCTAATGTCTGTCATACATTGGGTTTTTTAGCGATTTTTCACTGAAAAACTGCCTGTGACTGAAAACAATGTGAGATGAGTGTAAAACCAAAACAATGTATTAAAAGACGCTAAAACTGAGGGGGGAGCTAATGTGTCGGGTGGTAATTATTTGTGTTGTCACCATAAGCTAACTACCCCTTTCACTTTTTAGTGGTTGCATGCTCTACCTAGTTTTGCTTAACCCTCACCACTAGGCCCATGATCCGATCCAGGCACCCCCATATTTCAAGACATACAAATCATTTCATTCTTACTAGGTTTGATAGTGAGTAATCTCCAGTGATGAATCCAACTCAGTCTAGTGTGACAGTATCACAGAAGCTCATACTACATAAAATGGGCTGCCTGGGCTTTCGTCACACCACCAGTGGGAAACACTGAGTACAAGATGTTTTGATGATATTTGTACATTTCCCAGCTTTGTGTCCTTGCATCCATTTGATTCTCAATGCCTGGGAGAATTCCAGTGACAGGCATTACAAATGAATTTTACACAGTATAATTAAATATTTATACAGTCAGAAAGAACTCAGCTGAGCACGGTAAAAAGTAAAGTGACAAGTAAAGAGAATGTGACACATAATGTTAAGCAGCAGACCTCCTTTTTTCCACCTCTAATGACACACCAGGGCCAGGAAATGTGTGTGATATCACAGTTGCTCTGTTATGATATAGTGAAGGTGGTAATTTTCCTGTGAAATGACAAGGTCTAGAGGCAAATGTGTACTTCAGTGAAACACTCTGGGCTTGCAAGTTTAGTTGCAAATAGGTGCCAGTTTCCAGGTCCCCTATGAAACCAAACCTAAACTAAAAATAAATCCAATAGAAAAACAACCAAACAAATCTATCGTCTTAATCATTGTCCAAAGTCTTTCACATAGTCACACATGCAATCAGTCACCTTGGTTAACTACTGGCTAATACCCCCATATAACCCCCTCTGCCATTGACCCTCCCACCCTCAGAAACTTTGACATTAATTACCATTTAAAACAAATGTAAGAAGCACACCTCCTTCCCTTTCCTCCACAGAACCAGGTTCATTAAAGCATATCACCCACTGCACTAATGCAGCACAACTGCTGTGACATATGGCTAGCCCACCCATTCAGGCTGAGAGAGAGAGTGAGAGAGAGAGAGACAGACCCACACCCAGATATGTGTTGCATTAGCAGAGATGTGTCTGTGTGTCTGTGTGTGTGTGTGTGTATGTGTTTGCCTGTGAGTGAGATAGAATCAAGCCAACCTCTAATTACCTAGCTACTCATTAGTGCCCAGGTGCCAACTCGCTATTGGCAGAGGCTAACTCCATGCAGGCGGCCAGGGTGACATGTTAATGGTGTTATTGTGCTGACCCATGTACCCTGATGGTTGATAATTACCCTCTCCATGTATTTATAATGTGAGGGATTAAAACGAGAAGGGATGTTGAAAAAAGGGGGTAGGAAGGGTCCTGAGACCCTGTGGAGACCCTCTGGGAGGTGCACAAGCTGCAGTTTAGTGGCTCCAACCAAATCAAAGTAGAAATAGAAAGCCTGGTGTGTGTGGCTAGGGTGGTGTGAAAAATGTCAGGGGTGGTATTTCTCAACAATCAGACAGCTAGGCCTGCTGGGAGAGTATGCTAATATAGGTTTCGCTACACAGGATGTACAGTAAGAAAAAAAAAACAAGTTATTATGATTTTTTTATACTTAAAAATAGCTAATTTCATAGTTACATTGATGAATGTGTTGGGTAATGGTTAGCCAAGCTAAAAGCTAATGGTAGTTCTTTCCACCCTTTTACTCTTTGTGTTTTTATTGTGATATTTTCCAATCAGGTTTACCTCCATGACCAGTTACACCATGCTTAAGTGAAGAATCCCATTCCTGTGCTGGTTTGCTATGTAACAATGATTAGGTATTATAATTCTATTTGTATTAACACAGGCGAAGCCCTCTAACAGGGCTTTATGGGTTTTAACTCTCATGCTTGCAGATTCACACATTGAAAATTTGAATAATGCACGCTAAGCCAGTCAACCCATGATAAGCCCACAAATTTGAGCCTCCTATCACTCACCACTGCATCCACTGAAGTTCAGAGACTAGTGGAGTGGGAGGCCTTATGGGATTTGGGGATGAAACTCGATACCTGAACCCCCTGCTGTAACAGTGACAATGCACACCAAATGCACAGGGCATAAGTCATGCGGCTGGGCCATGCAGCTATTACATGTTTTGCCTAGCATACGGTTCCTCACTTGAAGCGGGTTTTAGCATGGGTGGAGCAGATAGCACCTCTGTAAATCATGGCACTGACTTGCGATCAGGGGCTTTCTTCAGCTGTGGAGGAATCATGGAGAGTGGGAAAGGAATACAGCAACCTTTCAAGGCAGGGTGCACCCACAAAAGCATTCAGCTTAAGGGGTAGATGCGTGCTGGGTTCAAGGGAGCACCTAAGTGGTAGCCAGTTGCATTTATAGATTAATCCCTTAAGAGAAAATAAGAATGGAACATGAACTCGTTTCCCAGCTAAGCAAAATCGTTTTGGCCCTTTCAGTTGCAAAAATGTCCCATTAACAGTTTGACTTGATTATCAAGTATCCTTGGCACCAGTGTTGGAAATCAACAGGGGGCAAGGGCAAAAATGCCCCAGGAAATCTCAGAATCCCCCTAAAAACTGTGATCAAGGGGCAAATATTTCCCCAGAGATTTTGAAAAAAATTATTTTCTATTTACAAGTTTAGGTCAATATCCTAATTCTACATGATGCCATCATTTTATTTTCATTCAATTCATTTAATTTCAACACACAAACACAAACAGCGCTGTTGTTCACACTACGCACTACGATTCCTGACAGAGGCGTTGCACTCCTGCTGCACCTGCAGCGAAGTTCGCTGCCAAGATGGACCGCTACCTCCTTAAAAACCTCCAACTGCTCCACTCGAAGACAGCAACCTAAGTCCCGGGCCATCACCAACACCAGCAAGCAAAATAAAGATGAATAAGGTTGCGGCTTCAACTATTGAAACATGGAAAATAGACTGGCTTGGTGTCGAAGAAATTAATAAGACGACTCTCCCGTACTGCAAGGCATGCAGGGCTCAACCACCCAAAAGTAGCCTGGAACCGCGAAAAAGTAATCACGACTTTATTAAAAGGAAGCAAACAGGTCAAAAAGTATTAAGCTCATCGGCACCAAGCCAGCAAACATCATCGATTTGCTTATGGTAAGTAACATTAACGCTAACGCTAGTGTCTTTTGTCTGGCACATGTAGTGTAGTGTAGTAATTTGGCTAACTAACGTTAATGTTAATACATATACGTGGGTCTTGCCGACCGGTGGGGTGATCATTGTAGTTTTACAGAGAATGTTTTATACTCCCATCTTCATATTCTCGCTTTTTTATATCGCATTATAGCTGTAAATGTGATCCGTCACTAAGCCACTTTTGCTGGGTTTTTTTACACTGAACCAAACAAAACCAGCATAATGTCTCCGTATGTGGTTTTATTTAGCATCCCGGCATGATGTGTAACACATTAGCATCAGCTCCCTGTCCCGCCATGCCAGCTATCCCACACAGACGTCCATCCGGCTATGTGACTGCTTCCGTAGCTGGCTTATTGGCAGAGCAACTCTGCCTCCCGCTGCGTGTCCATACCTTTGATACAGAACAGCGAGCCGGAATAAAGGCGCAGCATTCCCACCATTTAGGCTCTCTTGACAGTACTTGTAACTACTAGTCTGTAATGTTGTAAAACTGTGGCATGCAATGCATCAGACTCACAATGACGATGTTAGGCTGGCTTTGACTTGTAGGAGGTCTGAATATGACATTATCCCCCCCAACCAGAACTTTTGGTAAATTTAATTAGATCAGACCAATTAAATATCATCATCATCTCAAGATCATTATCTTATACTGTCATCTAGTGGTTTATACCGAAGGTTCTTCCTAAATAAAATCTTAGTTGTTGAAAGGGAATTGATGCATTGATTTGCTTTTCATGTGCTTATTATTGTAGTTAGAAAATGTAGACCATTATTAAAAAACGAGACAGTGTTTGCTGAGGTGGTTTTGGTTACACAAGGCGGTGATTACTGTATTTATTTTAATCTGCGCTCATTTTACATTAAAAACAGCACTAATTACTATTTTTTAAAAGTGCCCCCAAATTTAGTAAATGCCCCAATTTTTAAGACAGTGGGGGCAAAGGTTGCCCCCCAAATATTTTTTAAATTTCCTACCCTGCTTGGCATCCTATCAATCATTTTAAAATCCCAGGACAAACTGCCTCCATCTCAGAGTCAGAACCGAGGAAAGCAAACAGTTTCATGCCCCTGTCTTCCCTTATGTCCAAATGGTGACACTGTCCTCAGTTAAGTCCCATCGAACCAGTCACTTCATCACATCTGTCTTAAGTGACAGGCTGACAAAGCTGCCAAGTAAGACATCCCACCACACCAGTGTTCCAATCATTAGAAAGCAAACAGCTATATGCTTCAGCAGGACAGCTTGGGATCGGATAATGTCCCAGTGTGCAAGTGCTCATTCACAGCAGCCCCCTAAATCATCTCAACCAAACCATCTGTCTAAAGCAGTGGTGGAGGTGAGGTAGTCCCACTGTAACAGGAAGGGGAAGGAGGAACACCTGCAGTTTGGCGCCTTACATGGCTAGGTAGACAGCAACCCCCCAAGAGGCAAAAGAAGTTAGGCTCTCAGCATGGTCCGTGCGGCAACCTGCATGCAATCTCCTTTGCGAGTGTGCACAGAGGGCAAGAAGCATGCAGCGGGCTTCATGGTACAAAATGAGTATGAGAAATGTTAAAAAGGATGGGAACAAGGTGAGTGAATGGTGAATGAATGGTGATACATTAAAGAAAAGACTGAGGACTTGCCCTACATACAATATAAGTCAGCCTCTGTGTGTGATGTGTGTTCGTGAGTGTATGTGTCATTCCCTAGGGTGTCTTTGACCATGGCTACAGCCACTCCAACAGGCCACAGAATCAGGTAGCACCAGGTACTAGCAGGCTTTAACATCTATAACCCTACTCCGCCTTTTCCAGTTTGGAGTGTAATAGAGAGTAGTGATACAGCTGGCCAGGGGGTAACACTGCTGCCTCAACACTCATAAAGGAAACAGATGAGGACCATTCAAAACTCAGGCGCACTCATTACACCTTAGCAATAGTTGTTGGATTCTGTTGCTGCTTTCTTGAGCAGCAGTCGGAAAAACAGCAGGAATGCACATACAGTATACATGCATAAGGTATGTGTGACGTTTGTGTGTGATACAACAGTAATTTTCTGCACAAGTTTCAATTTGCTTGCTATTTCAAAGCAATGTCATCACTTACCTCTGTACTTTCACCATGTGCATTACTTAAAGGACATTTTCTACATGTACATCACAGTTTGATGTCTCACTCAGTAAACTCCTCACTTGGTATTTTTGTATACTATGCACATTGTTTTAGACTCATTCAATAAAGCCTATTGTTCCAACAAATCCCTGCTTTATATTCCTGAATAACCTTGACTGCCTCGGCATTGAATGCACCACTTGGGGATCCAGGGACTCTCTTTGTCATTAAGAGCTGTTACACAGTAAATCTGGAAACTAGATTGCAGGGCAGTGAGCTGTGGCAGGGTTCAGGAAGGTAGCAGCAAAGGCGGGATTGACAACATTGGCAGTTAAATCAAACAGACGAGGGGGAAATACAAATATTTGACTGGGATTCAATTGGCTTTTGATCAGACTCAATAAGAGGTATTATAAACCAAGTAAGGTTGGGGGGGGTAATAGGACGGGCAGCAGCCCTCTGTATCACCACAGTGACAAACAAATTTCAGGTTATTAGCAGATAATGCAGTGGGTGGTAGAGGAGAACGGGGAGAATGAAGGAGATTATTCAGAGAAAATAAAGAATGAAGGAGTAAGTAAATGAATATATGCAGATACAAAATACCAGTGGGAATGACTGCTGTTTTGAGGAGACAGGGAGACAAGGAAGCAAGGTGAATGCTGATTGGATCAAGGATGGCGTAGGTGACAGTTTTGATGCAACCTGTAATTAGTTGATTTGTTTTGATCTGACTTCAATTTTGACCCAACGGAAGGTGATGAGGGAAAATTGCCAACAGTCACTTCAGAGATAAGTACAAAATACAGCAGCACCAAAAGGTGAAATAAATTAGGTGGACAGGGACAAACTATGTGAAAGAGTTTAGGGTTGTAGCCTGAGATCATGGGAAAGGGCTGATTAATTTGAAAGACAGTCTGACAAAGTTTCATTATTACATGTTTTTCATTGCATTTCGGCAGCAACAAAGGCAGTGGGATCACTCTGCATTAATGCTCCATTTACTTCTAGCTACTGTCTGTAGAGTTGGCAAGGCTTGCTTTATCTGGCAGGAGGAGGCGGAGCTAGGTGACCTTTCAACTTACTGGGCCGATTTATTTCTTATGGATGTGGTCACACTGTACAGACTGCATTTACCGGGCTGAGATCCGATCACTACATGTTCTGAGTGCATTTACAGCTTGCATTAACCATGTAAAGCCCAAATATAGAAAAAAAAAAAAATCACTTTACAGTTGTTGTTGTAGGAGGTGTCTGACTTTTACGTTTGAGTGAGTTTTTAGGGAAATGTTGTAATATTGCAACATTGGCCCTAGTTAGGAGCAGAATTTCTGCATTTGTACTCACGTTCTCTGAACAAATATACAAAACAAGGGTTCATTTGCAAGGTTGATTACTTATTTAGCCCCATAACAGTATATATCATGAATAATAATCACACAAGTCATTTTTTATGAACAGTCATTTTTTGATTAAAAAAAAAAAAAAAAAAAAACGAAACTAAAATTGTATTTACAAAACTGAATTTCGTCTTAGTCCCAGTGTTCAGCCATGTTCATTTGCAACGATGACAGTCCCAAAGACCGTTCTTTCCCCCTGAAAAGCAAAGACGATCATTACACTTGCTGCATAGCGTGTTGGTGTATCCTTTATTGCAGTTTTCGCCTCTCTTCGTCTTCACTGGGAAATGCGCAATTAGGTCCTTGCATACATCCAGTGGGGGCTGTACAGATGACCTCTTGGCTGGGACCTCATTTGGTGAATTCCCATCATGCATTTTTCCTGATCCAGATAATGTATCCAGACACAAATCGTATTTTAATGCTGGTTGTAAATCGGCCATTGGATTGAGGTTACCATCGCCTCTACCTCTACAATGAGCCCAAGTCCTGGATCTATCATGCTATTGATCATAAACAGAAACCCTTTAAAAAGGGGCAGAGTGAGCAGTCCGCTCATCATTTTTAGTATTTGGTGTATAATTAAATACTCAAAAAAAATAGCGTATGAAAAACCTTTTTTAAATTTAAAACTTTTTTAAAAATGTTATGGAAGTTTCAGGCCAGGGTATGGATGTGATTCACAAGACAGTAAGTAGTTTTATCTGTCATTCCCAACTGCTTTTGGCTGGATCGACCACAGACCAGCCCTATAACCCCGACTGTCTGTCTGTCACTGACTGAATTCAGTGCTTCCCCTATTATTAAAATATGAGAAAATATATGCTAAAATTTCACACAATCATTAATATTAATGGGTTACTGATGATTTTCACTTGCACACTGTGCGAACACAATACATTACCCTACGTTATCGTGGAATTGTTTTGAGTCATCAACTAGTGCTTCAAATCCCAAAATCCACCCTCTTCTCATTTTTCAAGGGATATCTAGGTGAAAGGTGCTGTTAAAAGAGTAGCGTAGCTCCTTTAAGGAATAGGGCAGTGCATATTGTATGCGTAGTGAGGGTGTGGTTGAGCAAGTGGTGAGAGCGAGCGGCAAAAAAGTGACGATGAACGCGAGCAGAGCAGAGGAAAAGGTTAGCAGTAAGTTGTCAGTCTGGCAGTAAATGTACAGTACAGGCTACAGTGTGTCAGTTAATAAATCCTGCAGCTCTCGTCTGCTGTCTCCCCAATTGCTGGAAAAGTGAAGGAGGTTAACCTCGAAGTCAGTAACATTGGGTTAGCCTAACCTGACCAGGCTCACTTAAGGTGGATTGACCTTTAAGGTGGACCAGCTATTTCCATTTTAGTGTCAATCTCAGCTGCTCCTAAACACTTGCTGCATCCTGCAAACAGCTGTGTTTAAAAAAGAAAAATAGTAATAAGTAGCGCCTTTCTCTCACTATCTTCCCAAACAAATACTTGCAAGATCTTTACGACATGAGGCAGTGGTGTTCATGGGAAATGCAGTCTTCGTTCCGAGAAAACGCTTTTGTCCACAGGGGCCTCAGAAATCAGAAAAAGGGTGCACATAAATTTGATAAGTAAAAACAAATAAAGACAGTCTCTATTGCATTTTGCTGTCATTTATGGTCGCCGTCTCGCTGCTTCTCTGCTCTTTCTCAGCGCTAGCAGGGCTGAGCCCTCCGCTTGTGTGCAGCGCAGCAGAGACAGACAGCAGTGGAGAGTTGACGACTAAACTCGTTATGTTACTGTTAGTACAACAAAAGCTCTGCGAGTAAAAAGCCAAGAAGAGTAATTTGTCAATGTAATCCACGTAAAAGATGGACAGACTCCAAATGACAAAAAATATTGCCGTAAAGAGTGTGATTTGCGTCACAACATTATAAACAATAGAGCATAATATGAAACGACAGACATTTTTCTCTCATCATACGATATATATCGTCATATCGCACAGCCCTAGTGTGACCTATAATAAGTTTCCAGCGCAACTTAAATATAAACTTATATTATGCAAAAGTTTGGTTTTTGCCTCCTTAGTCATGTGACTAAGCATCACACTCTCCAACAACAGCCGTGCGCTTTGGCTTGACAGCAAAGACGTAGTGTTTTCTCTCAGGTAACGAACATTTCATCATTGGCACAGTGAGAGAAATGGATCAGCCCAGAGCTCCATGGTAGAGGACTGTATTTGGATTGGAATGCAGATCTTGCAGGAGCAGGCGGTTTCAACTTTGCTGTGGGTAGGAGCAGGCAGACAAAAAATAAACTGTGGGTCCTGAGATGCAGCCAGCGCTGCATGCCACTCTCACAGAGCCAGGCTGAGTGCTCAGTCAGAACTCCTCCTGGTGCCCTCTGACAACACGACCTGCTGCCACTCCTCCTCACACACTCATGAGCAGTGGTGGACAAAGTACACAACTCCATTACTTGAGTCAAAGTATAGATACTCCTGGTCAAATATTACTCCAATACAAGTGAAAGTTGTTCAGTTAAATTTTTACTTGAGTTAAAGTACTGGAGTACTTGCTTTTAAAAATACGTATTAAATAAGTATTCAAAAGTACATTTTCTTTTTCATGTCAACACAATGCATTTACAGAACCTAATGACTCTGAAACAACCTACAGAATGTAATGACTTGCTTGAAGAACGTGTAGAATAAAAAGCTTGTAGAATATGCTACAGAGCCTATAGAAACACAATTAAAATCGACAGGACAGCCAGTGTCGTTTTCATTTTTTTATTTAACACCCCTCACCCCCACAAAACAGCGTGACAGTGATCTGAAACAGCTCGCAGTGTGTGTGTGTGTGTGTGCACATGTGTATCGGGCACAGTGGGATTGCTGTAGATGCAGCTTCCTCAGAGGATAAAAAATAAAACAACCTGCCTACCTTAAAATCCCATGTACACACCTCTAGTTTAATAACTGCCCAACAGCAACACTGCTTTAAGCAAAACAAAAAACAAAAAAACACTATATGAACCTTTTTTCATTTCAAAAATCTGAAACATGGACTTCAGATATGGCCATGGGTGCTCTGGTGAGGAATCGTGATCTTTATCTTCATTACCACTTACCCAAAAAGCACTTACTGACAGCATAGGAGTAGTTTACTGTGGTTACTTAGTTTTTCTCCTTTAATGAACACATCATATGGCCTATCGCATTTTAGAAAAGAAAAGAAAATCAATTCTCTGACTTCAAAGCTATGCTTTTAAATAATGAGTAACAGGAACCTTCATAGAAATGTAGTGTAGTCAAAAGTACAATATTTGTCTTTCAAATGTAGTGGAGTAAAAGTTATACGTTTCCAAAAGATTAATACTGAATTAAAGGACAGATACTCAAAAAATGTACTTAAGTACACTACTCAAGTAAATGTAATTTATTACTGTTACTGAGTACATGCCACCTACTGTTGCAGCCTGCTGACTTCACCTGAACAAGCAAAGAACACAAACACCAAACAATGTGTGCATATTACATTATGCGAAAGCACAGGTTAATACTACTTTTGCGCTCATTTAGGAAATAATGGAGGAATTGTAAGCTTGCATCAAGTTGCATGCCATCATCATTAGGAGCACTACTCCTTATCAGTGCGTTAAAAGACAAAGGGAAATGAAAC
The DNA here is from genome assembly GCF_963924715.1 of Thunnus thynnus. NCBI lineage: Eukaryota > Metazoa > Chordata > Actinopteri > Scombriformes > Scombridae > Thunnus > Thunnus thynnus. The sequence continues at coordinate 10,705,153 of NC_089519.1, forward strand.
AAAATAAAACAACCTCAACAAAACAAACAACCACAGCCAACAACTAAAATAATAAGTAGGCTAAAATAAATAAATACAATGTAATTTTGCCCTAGAATGGGTGTATCCTACTTATTGCACTAGAATAACTAATTATTGCACTAGTATTAATGTATATGCACCAGAACTTAATTTTGCTACATTATTACCGACAGGTATGCATCTCTTTATTAATACTACACAGTAAAAGAACGTGTCTACCCTGCAGGACAGTGGAAGACACAAAATCAATGCAACTCTATTGTGCGGGAGTGAATGGCCATAATGTTTGCAAGTGCGGATGGGAGTGGACGCACACATTGTGGGAACAGGCAGTAATGGTCAGAAATCCAGCAGGAGTGAGATTAAGAAAACAGTCTCTCACAGGGCTGTACTACACAGTTAAATAACATGTAATTGATCAGTAGGAAGTTTAACTTTTCCCCAGCCCCGGTGAGAGGCGGGCTCGGGGAGACTGCGGCAGGTGGAGGTCGTGGCGTAGCTGCAGCTGCACGCTGCCCGCATGGCTGCATTAAAATAATGTTTTGTAGCCTATATGCTCAGTTTGAAAAGTTTGTGAAGAGTTCATTCTGCTGACTACTTTTAATAACAAACACTATGTTGGATCATAGTGTTATAAATAAAAGCCTCGTGTAAACTCTGTTGGAAAAAATGTCCCTGACTAGAATCAAACCAAACAAAAAAAATATTACTTTGTAAAGAAAACATATTGAGGAACATGAAACAAAACAAAACCCTCTAACCCCTTAATTTAGTCACTGAGCAGTTTTGTTGACATCAAGCTCTTGTTCCTATATTCTACATTTAAAAATGTACACATAGTGGTAGGAATGTAATGTCAAGAAATGAATTCTGCATTGTGTAAACTTTGTCACTGATGCAGCAGAGTTTCCGCCAGTGTACTGCAAGCCTGGTGGCCCACTGTGCCTGAGCTGTCGCCCCGCCAGGCCTAAGCATTGGGGAGTTTGTCAGTGAATACATGCTACAACTCTTCAAGACCCAAGCCAAGTTCCCGACCACTGGGCCTAACAACTTTTCTAGTGGAAACTATGTTCAGGAGAAAGAAATATTCTTTTTTTGTTGTTGTCAAAATGATCCCCATCACATCACTACATACTCCTACATGTGTTTCAGAAGAAAAACACCAAGAGCTGAATGTATTGTACAGTGTTTATGGGAAATGTGATCTTTTTTTTCTTTTTAACTTTTTTAAATTGGTTTTATAAACGAAAATGTGATCTTATCTCTGATAACACTAGCTGTAACCATACTGTTTGCATGAGATAAATGTTATACCATTGCCTCTACCACTATGTTATTTGTTTTACAGTGACTTTATGAAGGTCACTAATGCTAAGGATGAAAAAACAAAATCAGTATTTGTATTTGTTTCCTGTTCAAAAGTATTACCAAAGTCAGTCTGAAACTGTTGTTAATATCTGTTTATTTGTTTATCTGATTCAAAATGATCCCCTGCTTGTGAATGGTGCTCATAAATGCAGAATAAATTAGTAACACCTCCTTCACCGAGGCTCTGATTGGACAATTAAAACAAGCAAACCTGCCAGTGCGATGTTGGAGTTGTCACTGGTTTATCTAAATAAAAACTCTCTCTAAGGGAGACAGTATTCACAGCACTCACAGCCAATGCTGGCATGCCATTGCAATTCAATTAGGTTTAGGTCATGTGATTTCACATCATAAGCAACACATGATGAGGATATAAGCCCCACTAACAATCAGAGTATAATTGAGCTGGATGATTGAGAAGATTTGCCCTTAAGAGAGCTGAAAACAAAACGAGAATGAGTCTGTGCATGATTTAAATTGCAATCACGTTAATGGCTGGCTTGGTTCTACTCATGATTGCTCTTTCTTCCACATCTGTTTATGCATTTTCATTAAACATAAATAGCCTCATTTCTTTAAAGACAATGTGTGAGCCAAATGTAAACTCAAGGGTCAAACCACCACCAAAATTCAAAACAACATTTGGAGCCTGCTGCCACTTTGACAAACAAAAGATGAGGAATAAGCAGATGTTATATAATTTATGCTCCGAAAGGTTTGTTTACATCAGTAATGTTTGTAAGCACAGGGGTGACATTTTCAATTATGATCCGTTGGTACAAACTACATATTGTATGTGAATGTATCTCACATTTATGTGGTCAAAAATATAACACCTTTAAGAAAAGCTCCACTCTCAGAAATGGTGGGGTTAAAGGGATATCGAGTTATTTTAAACAAAGGGTTTGGTTTGGTTCATCAACCTTTACAGACAGCAAGTAAAATCCCCCGACAGTGCAGTAACTGTGCTGCAACAACACAGATGTCAGTGCTTGAAAGTAACTAAGTACATATACTCAAGTACAGTACTTAAAGACAATTTGCCACTTTATACTTTTACTCCACTACGTTTATGAGGAAAATATTTTACTTTTAACTCCATTACATTTCCTGTATCTGACAATTGCTGGTTACTTTTTAGGTTAAGATTTTGCACATTTTAGACAGACAACCTATGATGAGTTTATAAACTGATGCATTGTTAAAGATTAAACTACTCAACAGTATGTAAAGAAAAGTTCAAATTAGCTTCACTTTGAACAGCTACAAAATTAAAATGCATTTGTAGGAGTTGAATGAGTCCGTGAGACCTTGGCGACCCCATTATCCCCATCATCTATACCACCCACAACTGTGACTGGTATAGATAATGTTACAGGACTAGTAAAAAAGAAAAATGCTCCGCCCCTGTTTGGGATTATTTTGGGTTCAAAATAATTCCTGCTGATAAAGGTGAGGCAGCAAACACAGACGAAGCTGTGTGCACTATTTCCCTCAAGAAAGTTGTAGCTAAAAAGGGTAACACCACCCGCACATCATCTCCGTTCAGCCCACTGCTGTCAGTATCTGCCACAGCAACAACTGTCATCCGGTCCTCTAGCAAGAATCTATGGAAGAAGGGTGCTTATTTCCTATCTATTCATTATTCTATGGGCCATAAGTTTTTAAACCCAGCAAGACTTGTCTAAGTAAGCTAACTGCACATTAGACACAGTATTGTAGGCTAGACAATGTCATACATGCTAAAACGACTTCTATCACCAGCAGCTCAGCATTTATGTTTCTTGGGGGGTTTTTTTGTTTTGTTTTTTTAAAACACAAATACCGTCATATATCATATATCCCGCTGAAATGTCAGGAAGGTATGAAGGTATGAAAAAATGATACCACCCAAGCCTAATATGATAGCTAGAAAAGTTAGTCTGTCTAACAAAGTGGATGAAAATGAAAATGTCCTACAATGAACTATTCGTGATAATATATGGCATGGACTGTGCAAAATAACACTAATGTGCAATGACTGTTTGTACTGAAGTAAATTTATGCATTGTAATTTGATGTGTGAAATAATCCATCCCCCGGGCTACGCTTTTGTCTACATGTTACAGTATGCAGTTGCATTTGTGAACCATAATGCGGCTCAGTGGAAACTGACACCTGTTATTAAGCCATAATGACAAACCATCTCCATTCTATAACTCACATATTATCAACGGATCGAATCACTTTGATGCCTGGTCACATGGATCTTCACTTTGTCTCATTCACATAGCAGTTTCTCAAATCTGTCTTAGCAATTGACCCCAAAAATGTATGTGGCAGCCGGCAGCTTCTAGTTTCCAGGAACGTAGATCAGAGGGCCTAGGCAATGTGTTTTTGGTATATCAAACTGCAAACAAACAATAATGTATCTGTGAACCAATGGACAAACTTTGTGACTGGGTGACCTGTGTCCCACTAATGACCAAATGCATGCACCCACAGTGTTCAAACAGCCAAGCAAACTGCTGCAGCATCAAAGCTACTGCTGTATTCATAATGGGCAAATTTAGCAAAACTTTAACTCAGTGCATTCCTACAGACAAATTCTGCACATTTAATATTGTTTGTGCAGGAGGAGTTTAAAAAGAAAAGAAATCCCAAAAACATGAAAGTCATGATTTTATTACTCTTTACTTTGAGGACACTTTGACTCAAATGATTGGACAGCTACAAATACAAAAACAGCAGTCTTGGATCCACAATTATGGTTCTATGTCTCAGCCTTCCATACTGCCTAAAAATGAGAAATAAGCCATTTTATTTTTATTTTGTTCTCATGAAAAACGAATGAAAAATGATAACTACAAATACACAGCTATATTCTCATTTGTAAAAATAACTTATTGTGGGCCCTTGTACCTATACCAAATTTGCTCCTGGAATCAACCATGAAACATGTGTTGCCTACAGATGTGCACACCGAGATATAAAGAAAGAAAGACATCAAATACTAGTGAAAGAAGTAGATTACGTGTCCTTATTAACAAGATATAAGTAGAGCCGACTTCCATCAGTGTTAAATTCAACAGCACAGCTCAAGGGATCACAGAAAATCTACTTCAGTATATTAATGTTTCCTTGTAGTCAATGAGTTTGCATCATCCCAATCGACAGATAGCATGGCCCCTATCTATTCTCTATCCCCAGCATAGTTTGCATAATTCATACACGTTCATAGCAGACTGTTACTATAATTTATGAGTGGGGGCTTACAAGTGCAGCTGATAAATTCCAGTAATTCCTCTGTTACCTCAACAGAGGCTGAGATTTCAAGCTTTCTAATCAGGCAGCGCCAGCTCAGTTCTGTTTTTGTTGAGAGTACTCTAATCTCCCAGGAACCCTGAACTACCAGCCACACACACAGTATGCTTGGTTGAGTTTTTCTGTGACCTGAGTGTACATGCAGTGGACTTCTAAGTGAGCAACAATGATGTGTTTTTTGATGCAGTATTGCAAAAATCAGCTTGTCAATATTACAGACGGTTGCTATTAGGGCTGTCGCAGTGAAGGAATTTCCCCTGCAGTGATTTAGGGTGGCTCAACAGCGCAATACACAGTATTAGCCCCCTTTTTTTTGTGAAAATCAAGATGCGTTAGTCTGATTATGTGCTAGCCGAATGGAGCAGCAGTACCTGACGAACATAGACAACATTTTAAATCATGCTGTGGTAGGAAACAACCAAGTCCCCTTAAACCTGGGATTTATGAATGGAGTCTGGCTGGACGCCCCTTTAGTTTCTAAGATTGGTGGAAAACTACTTTATCTTACTACTCTATCTCTGTTATGAGGCCTGGGCGACAGTCTGAAGTGTAAAACAAGAAGGGCCTAGCCTCATGAAAAAAAGAAAAAACATGAACATAGTGCGGTTTAATTATTGAACCATGTCAAAATTAATGTGGGAGAGAATTATCTTATGTTGCAAATTGCAGCTTGTATTTTACACATTTAGTGAAACAGGCCCCAGGTTATCTCAGCTTTTATTTTCAAAGAGCAATGTTCAAAATAACCAGATAAAATAAGTATAATTCTATTTATAATTTCAAATGATGCTGAACATTATTTTCAACAGTTACATCACTGACAGCAGATTATATCAGATGTAGCCAATTAACGTTGATTATGTAGGCCACAATGAAACTTAGCTGTCATCTGGTTACTGTGCTCTCTGCAAGCTTGTGACTGTATTCAGCCAAAGATCACACTCAAGCATCACTCTACTATCTGGGTTTTTTGCAACATCAACAGAATGGACAGACTACTTCAGTGAAAAAAAATTGCTGATCACATCACATCAGGTTTCATTTATATCATACAAATACATCTAATCAACATTTCATGTCTTATGCTGCTCATCTCCTTTTCAGATTGTGAGTTAACTACAGGTCGTGAACATTATTTGGACAAAAGGTGATTACAGATCTAAACTGAATCTTGACCTTATTAGATGTAACATGGAATTTCAAAGGATTTGGTCTGAATACGGGCTAACACAACAGCGTCAGCTCCCTGTCCAGCTGTGCCAGTTGTCAATAAATATGGTTTCTTCTAAACTTTTTCTTTGTCAACTTTTATTTATATGGCATATTCAAGTATTTTCATTTATCAAAGTGTCTCAGTTAAGGGAGGCTGTGTTAAGTTGAGTTAAATTGCCTTTTCTGTGATGTTTTTACATAAGTTTACATTTGGGCCACCAAAACTGTACTTTGGCCACCAAATTTAGGGGCTTGGTGGCCCGCGGAGCCCATGCTTAAAAATATTAGCGTCTATCCCTGCATTAGCTCAAGCTAAACAGTTAAAATGTATCCTGCACTCTGCTTTCGTTTCCCCAGCCTGCAACATTAATGTTTACTGTTGCCATGGCATCATGTGCTGGTTCAGTAGCTAATATTAGCTTAGTGCAATCTACTTATTAACAATGAACAGTAAGACTACAATACAACATTTCTAAACCAAAACAACTATCAACACCAACAGCCATTCTATCAAAGACTTTAACCAGGATGCTGTCACTTGTCATATCTTACTACAGTTAATGTAGCCTCACTGAAACAATGTAATCTAACTAAACACAGTGCGGTTCAGCACAGACGTTACAACTACATTAGTAAGAGTACACTACTAATACGATGTGAAGTGCTCTGTGACTTTTATCCACCTGAGACAATAAATGACAAACATAAAGGATGAGGTGGCTGATAACTGCCAACTGAAAAAGCAGCCAAGCCACCGCTTTAGAGAGCTGAACGTTGCCCACAAGCATCCTTGTGCCTTTCAAACTCAGACAGAAATGTATACGAAAGTGTGTACTAGATAATATACATAGAACAAATAAACACACACTAATACTCACTGTTTTACATTAACATAAAACAATGAATGCACTTTACTTATTGCTGATTGATTATTTAAATTAAAAAAAAAAAAAAAAAACAGCTTATAGAAAGACTGCGTGCTCTGCGTCAGCAGGCGATCACATGCTATCCGAAAATGACCAAGTGATACGCGCAAACCCACAAGCTTAGAACTGAGATCCAAAAATGTTTTTTCGATTCACAAATAAAAACTGAGTTCACAAATACCTGTAGGAAAGTTGTAAATGTTAGGAAGATGTTCATAAATGCTTTTCATTTATTTGTAAATTAATTTAATGCATTCACAGAATTTTTTTTTATTTGTGGAATTTGTTTGTGTATTTGTAGATCCGTTTTATATTTGCAAAATATTTTTGTGAGTTTACAAATCTTTTTTTTGCATTTGTGGAAGGTGTTTATATTTACAAATTACACATTTACACACAGATTGTTGATCTGTTCACACAAATCATTACGAAACAAATCTCATTCCATAGCCCAGTCAGCTTTGTTCCATCCCTCCTTTCTTTCCCCTCATTTCCTGTCAACTCGCTACTGTTTCCTATTGAAATAAAGACAAAATTTCCCCTAAACAATGATGTGCAGACACACAGGACAGTGTTACAACATGCAACCTCGGGGCTTATCTCTATAATACTGCTTTAGTTTCAGTGCCTAACAGGTGGTTAGATTGGAATTTTGATGTTGAAATTGCTGTCTGTCTTTTAAATGATTAACCCTGAAGCTGGCTTGAGGCAATGAAGTAGAACCCACAGCCAATCAAATCAGCTGTGTTGCTGTAATGTCTCGTTTAGCCAAAAGTGACCTGCTCTCAACAGCAACTATGAATTGAGGCCTCATTCAACTTTCATATCCCCAGACAGACCATGTTGGCATGAGTTATTTACATAATGACATTATGTGAATAATATGCATTTTAAAAAAGAATATTGTTTATAATTTCTGAACAAAGCTCAATTTTAAAGTCATCAGTTAGCGACAACTTTGCTTCTAATTTACACATTTAAAAAAAAGAATATATATAGCTTTGATTCAGAAACTTTTCACTGGTATTAGTCATGACAATGCCTGATACAGCAGGAAAAATCTATATACTACATACAGTACATATTTTATATTTTACACATTTATTCCTAGGAGCTGTTGTGTGTTGTTAATTAATAATAACCGATACTGAAACCCACATACAACACATATCAGAAGTTAGCTAGTTCTATGTCTGCTCCGAGTTAATTTCACTAGTTTCTAGCTAGCATGGAAGGACCAACTAAGGCTGTCGTCTTTAATAGGCTCTGTTGAAAAGACAACTGTGTTCTGCTGGTGACAGTCAGAATAAAGCATGATAATGAACATTCAAAGTGACAGTGAAGGGCCTGATTTAGACTCTTCACAGCCTCAATGAGAGATGCTGTTTATCTGTCAAGTGGACCTCAACATCTGCTCCTGATGAAAGGAGAGATGAGATGAGATGGGGAAAGAAAGGAAAGAGAAGGGGTGCGAAGTGGCAACAACACTAATTCATTGTGATGTGCTGGTTAATTCAATGGAGCAACATGGCAACAGTTGCTGTTTGTGAGGTTTTTAGATAAAGAAATTCAAAGGAAGTGATTCATTTCATACCATTTCATTTCAAGGAATTGTTTAAACCTTGTTTGTTTCTAATTAATGTATCCGTGTGTATAGTGTTATAGTCAAATAAAATGAATACCAAATGGAAACAATGGAAGTGACACAAGTGGGCATATTATACAAACACATTCATTAGGTACCTTTTGTTTCCCTGAGATGGAGAGTGTGTTTTTTTTATTTTTAATGGTGTATATTCAATTCCTTTGATTGTGTTATCCTGGTCCTCCTGGACTTCGCTGCTGCCTTTTGGCCAGTGTGTCAGGCAATGCTGATTTACAGCGGTGCTGTTGCTGACATTGGCCTAGACTGATGTGCCTCTTTTCTCAGCAATAGACACTCCTCAGCCAACTAACTAACAAACCAATCAAATACAATCAGTCAGAGTGGTCTGATCCCCTGTGTCAAAGAGAAAAAAAAGGCTTATTCACTTTGCCATGGTTCTAATATGATGTACTTTATCTCTATCTTTTTTAATTTATTTGGAAAGCATGAAACTTTTGATACTTTTGATATTTCACTAGAAGCTGAACAGTGCCTAGTTAAGAGGATACAAAGCAGTGCAGATTAATTGAGGTTAAAGGGAACAGAGAGCCGGGCATAAAAGAGATAATCAGTTCTCCATCGCTTCAGAGTGTTAACTGTTTCTTCTCAGTTAGTCTGCTGTAGCCATTGTTTATACTTACTGAATTCATCATTTTAAATCAACATGATTTGAACACAGCTTCTAATAATTTAAATACAATTGTTTTGTAATGGTAGCCTTTATATTAACTGCTAAAAGATATATCAATCCTTTTATGGCAAGTTCCAATATTTTCTTTGGAATTTAGTTAGATTTAAATGATACTTAAAATAATTGACTGTCTTCCAAAGAAAAACGACAGAAGATGTCAGTCGCCCAAAAATGACACATACAGTGCTGTTTGAAAGTTTGTGAACCCCTTAGAATTTGCTCTATTTCTGCATAAATATTACCTAAAACGTGATCAGATTTCCATTCAAGTCCTCAAACTAGATAAAGAGGCATCAGTTAAACAAATGAGACAAAAACCTTACACTTGTTCATTTATTTATTGAGGAAAATGATCCAATGTTACATATTTGTGTGTGGCAAAAGTATGTGAACCTCTAGGATTATCAGTTCAGTTGAAGGGGAAATTAGAGTTGGGTGTTTCAATCAATGGGATGACGATCAAGTATGAGTCTGGGAGGCCCTGCCTTATTTAAAGAAGAGAAACCTGGGTCTTCACTTTCAAAATCTGAGCTTCATAACACAGGTTTGTGGAAGTGAATTTCTGAGGACCTTAGAAGAAGAGTTGTTAATGCTCACCAGGCTGGAAAGGGTTACGAAACCATTACTTAAGAGTTTGGACTCTACCAGTCGACTGTCAGGGAGATCATGTAGAAACTGAAGACATCCAACACCATTGTTACCCCTCCCAGAGTGGTCGAACAAAGATCACACCAAGAGCAGGCATGTCATAGTCCGGGAGGCCACAAGGGACCCCAGGGTAATGTCTAGGAAACTAAAGGCCTCTTGTGCAGTGGCTACAGTCAGTGTTCATGAGACCACCATCAGGAGAACATTGAACATCAATGGTGTGCAGGACAGAGTTGCAAGGAGAAGCCACTTCTCTCCAAAAAGAACATTGCTGCCGTCTATGGTCCCCTCAAGACCACGTGGATAAGCCATAAGGTGATTGGAAGAATATTCTGTGGATAGATGAGACCAAAATCAAATTTTTTGGCTTGTTCAGTGATGAGCAAACACTGCATTCCAGCATAAGAACCTTAACACATCTGTGAAACATGGTGGTGGTAGCATCATGGTTTGGGCGTGCTTTGCTGCCTCTGTACCAGAACCACTTGCAATCACTGAAGGAGCTATCAGTTCTGAGTTGTACCAGCACATTCTATAGGAAAATGTCAAGGTATCCATCTGTGAACTGAAGCTCAACAGAAAGTGGGTCATGCAGTAAGACAACGACACTATACACACACATCGCTCTACCAAAGAATGGTTAGAGCAGAAGAAAGATAATGTTTTGAAATGGCCGAGTCAAAGTCCTGACCTTAACCCTGTGGTTATTACAGTAGCCATGACCAAACTATGATCTTTCCCCAACTCTAACCAAGTGGTTTTAGTGTGTAAACATAACCAGACCTTAACCACAGCATTGTCATGTCATAAAACATAATTATTTTTTAACAGTGATTTGAAACATTTTTGGAAAGCAGACAAACAATGTTCTACCAATTCTGGAGTGTATGGTCAAACGATGTATTTCGTTGTCTAATTTGGAGGACTTGGAGAAATAATTATGAGTTAGACCAGTGCTCCCCCTATAATAGTACAGGCCTGGCAGGCTGCCAGGCCAACGAGAACCCCCGCCAGGCCAAAACATAATTATTTAAATGTCAAAAATAACGCCAAATATCCATTCATTCGCGAATCAATAGTGTTTGGGAGCTGCTGAGCAGCGCTGTCTCAAAACGTGAGTTAACATCTGTGTCGTAGTCTGGGAAACTACAGGTAGCGTAACTCCCTTTAAGGAGCAGGGCAGAGCGTAAGCGAGTGAGTGGTTAAGCGAGCAAGAGAGCGAGCGGCAGAAAAATAACGGTGAATGCGAGCGGAGCAAAGGAAAAGGTTAGCAGTAAGTTGTCAGTCTGGTGGTAAATGTACAGTACAGACTACAGTGTGTCAGTTAATAAATGAAACGATGAGTCGTGGGAACACACTATAATATATGGAGTTTACATTAAAATTAACTCATCCTATCAAGCTACATTAAAGCAGTTACAAGATAGATGAAACAAGGCGGTTAAAACAACACTATTAGAAAAAAAAAAGCTTCACTGAAGGTCTTCCAATGAGCTACTCACTTTTTAGTCTTTTATTTTACAGATCACTGAGTGATGCAGCATGTCCATCGTGTGACCTTTGACTCATTCCTCTGCTCATAAAATCAGCTCCAGCCAGCTTTCAGGGTTCATTTGTTTTAACTCCTGCGTAGCACATGTAGGTGGTGAGTTGATGGTCGTTCAGTGTGAACAGGATACACTGGTGCTGACATGAGGATGTTCCAGCAGAGAACAAAACAAACTGTCCAAGGGCGTGCTGAAGAGGCTGCTATGGGAAACCCTGTTTGAGCAAATTAAGATGGACAGTGTGTGTAAACACTGAGTACACAATGAAAATGCATAAATACAAATTCAGAATCTGAGAGGTAGGTGGGTAAATGGAGTTTACCTCCACTATAGCCTTGGCCATGTTTAAAAGAAGAATTACTAATTAAAAGAAACCAATGTTGACTGTTGATAAGAAATGGGAAACAAATAGGGGTCTCCTGTGTCCAAGTCTCACTCTTTGTGGATTCATTCTTCCACCTTGACTTTCTTGCTACAAAGTTTTAGAACAGCATCACACGACTTCGGCCTTTGCTCCTGGCAGACATCGTAATTTAAACAGCCACTAATTTTAAAGTCCCCCTCCACTCAAAAATGTGTTTTGCTTATCATTCCTTCAGTTGGATGTTTGAGCTTCACTGTGCAGAATGATGTCTGTGCAGAGTTTGACGACAGAAGGTTGTTTTCACATTCATCTGCTGAAGGGGAACATTTCTTTGCACTCACCTTAAATCTGATTTAAAATGGGTAGGCCTATGAGCATGATTTGTAACATCACAACTAGTTTGGAAGCTAACTGTGGTGCAGTACGCAACTTACACGAATGTGATGCCGAAACTTAAAGCCTCTACAGTCTACATACACTGGGAATGGACAGATAAACTTTTGCATATTCATAGACTCTGGATTTTTCATGAAGAAAAAGGAGGAGATGTAATTTTAAGGATTTAAATTAGGTAATTAGACTTCTTTTCATGGAATAAAAACATATCAAATACATATTATTCCAAGCAGAGTACTTTTATATACCTTTCAACATGTCTGGAGGGGATCTTTAACACAGGTCATATTAGGCATTTGAGCAAATGACAAATGTTGACCTTTTTTTGTAGGGATACTCTTGCGCAACCTTTTTCAAGCCCTCTCACGTAGTTTGGTTTGACATTTTGTCTACAGCAGTGCCTCATTGTCTTCAAAGCTCCTGAGAACAAGAGAAAGTACAAAATCCTGTTAACAGTCTCACAGTTTGCACAGTGAGGAAAAAAGATCAGAAGTTATCAAAACCATTGAAGTGTGTCTTTAACCAGTGAGATTACTAGGCTGAAATTACCTTTGTATAATACCTGATAACACCGCGTTCTGTCATGTAGCACTGACCTGCGTACATACTCATCTAACCTTTGGGGTAGCAGATGATTGCACGACAATGTAACAGACCTCTCATTTCACCAATTTCAATCTCTCCGACCAGATTGTTGCCAACTGCTACATTCTACTGAAACTGGTTCGATTTAAACTGAAGAAGAAGCTGCTGCAGTTGTTAATCATGTTCTTAAGGTTGATTGCTTATCTGATGGAGCCTGCATTTTATATAAGCAGCTTGTTTTAAAAATATCAAAGTCTCCCTACCTGTAATTCAAGCTGTGGCTGAGCTGGACTGCAGCTTTGCACTCACCAAATCTAAAGCCTCCCATCTTTTCCATCCCGCTTCACTCAAATCTTTTGATTTTCAGCTCCATCTATTCAGAGCACAAATCACAAGTCCTGTGCCTCCAAATCTAACCACCAGCTTGATGTATCCTAAGCCCATCACTCATTCCCCCTGTGTCATTTACTCTCCACCTACAGCTTCACCTTTTACGCCACTTTCAGAAGTCATTGCCACCCAGAGAATTACACCCACCTGGGGATGAACCCACGGAAGAATCAAAAGAAGCCCATTGCTTTTGCATCGACCGCCTCAGGGCATGTTGGGTAACCACAGGAAAAAGTGATATTGGAATCAGAGTTAAGTGTGTTTCATTGTGGTAGGGTTAAGCCCCGTTTTGAGAAAGCCTAGGGGCGATGTAAAGGGAAGAGGAGAAGGATTGAGGTATTTCTCCACTGCAGGCCTTAAGGGGTTAAAAAAATTCACTCCACTGAGGTTGAGATGCAGGTTTGATTCGCCTCAGTGAGCTGGTGTGAGTGTATGACTGGTGATGTATGTGCGCGGCCGCTTCATGTGTGTGTTTTTGTAAGAGAGAGATGAAGTGTATCTGTCCGTGTGTGTGTGTGTATGTGTGTGTGTGTGTGTGTGTGTATGTGCTGTTATTCTGTCTGCAATAAATAGACAGACACTTGAGCATTGCCCCCTGGCTCTTCTCGCTTTAGTGCATCTCAGACTAGCTAAGCCCCCCGGAGCCAAACATCTAACTGGATCTGTCAATATTGACACAGACGAAACACACTTTCTCCATACCCGCCGTAACTAGAATATAATCCTTCATGTTCAAAAACTTCATGTTGGAATAAACCGCTTAAACCGACATGCATTCTTATTTCCCAATACAGACAAAATCCTTGGCCAAACTAAAACTCTCCAAGGTGTTCTCTCTTACAGTGGAAGGATGTAGAAGCACAATATTCACTTCTGCCACAAACCTGTGACACATTGGCTTTCTATTCATCTCAAACATTCTTCATAAGAGTTGATGGCCAGGGGCGTGGTCGACACGAACAAGTAAAGGCCCCAAAAACAGGCCGGGGAAAAAATAACTAGATAGAGATAAACTCCTGGTGCCTGTTATATAATGTGCATGCCAGTTCAGCATAAATAGTAGTTACCTGGATGTAACTCCAGTTCTATGAGTCTATGTGTAGCCCTCTATCTGACCGTCACAGAGAGGGAAGTGGATGGAGGAGATGCAATATCAATACAGGGATAACGGCGTATATTTTCATAATAATGACAGCAGAATACCAGGGTAATTTGGCTAAGCCAGCTAGTATACATCCATGAGCATGCTACTGACATGTTACAGCTAAGTGGTGCACTGCTAAAATGTTCCGGGTGGAATTCAAGTGCTGGAATTATAGTTTTGCATGAATTAGAAATAAAGACCTCTCTCTAATATACCTGCTTCCAATAAAGGCCTGGTACCCTCTGCAGTTGAGGTAAATAAAGGCCCCGGCCACTGTTTGAGGAAATATGGTACTCACTCATGAAAAAATGTCAGATTGAAAACCCGTCAAAACAGCCCAGGTGGCTCCACAACTGCACACACACAAAACAGACAGATTCAGTAGGCTATTGATTTCAATCGGATCAATTTGTCAGTGCACAGTATGTGTGATTTTGTGTGATTTTGTAGCACCTACACTTACAGAGTGACTGATAGCTGAAATTTAAACAAATCAGGAGACTTTTTTAAAAGAATAAAAGGAAATTGAATCCCTTGCCTGGAAAAATAGTTGTGACTAACTCCCCAATTCTCTGAGTAATAGATACAGCATTTCAGAAAAGAACTCAAATGCAGATTAACAGGTGGTATGCATTATACCAATAACAGGTATCAGTATGTGCTCAGTATAATATTATATTTCATAACAGCACAGCCTTGAAAAAGAAATTAAGTTAGCCTACATGAGATTTCTCTAGAATAAGTGCTCTTGAAGTTGACTTAAACAAAAAGGTAGCTATCCCGTTACAGACCAGCACAGCGGGATGACATTTACTGTCTCTGCCTGTCAGTCAGCGCATTATCCAATCAGACATTGACATATGGTGAGAAATAAGGCCTTTGTCTTTAGAGATCTAAAGATAAAAATCGTATTTCCATTAAATCAATGAGCTGTGTGCTTTACTGCAATGAATAATGCATTGCCCCTTCAAACCTGCCTCAGTCCTCCCTCACTCCTGTCCTTTCCCACTCTCCCCTCTTGCTCAGTGTTTGCGATGCGCCCCGTCAAACAATGTCTCAAGTGTTTTCATACCTTTGCACTTCATAATAGAGTGAAGGTCTTGATCCCTCTCCGCGAGTGCTACTTCATTTTCGCGTAACAATCCTCCCAGGTTGACTGATGAGGACGGCAGGGGCGCACAACAGAGATGTCAACCAGACCTTTGGTTATGTAATGATATGCCCTTTCAAATGATACGCAGCCTGGAAACAGATGCTAAACAACTATTTATTTTTTTACACTCTCTAAAATGTCTCTTGGATAAAAAAAAAAAAAAAATCAGAACAAAAAAGGAGCAAGCCCGTGTGCATCCGCGCACCCATATATGCTGACACTGAAGTGAAATCCAAGCTTCTCACACCAAACAAACTGCCTCAATGCGTGTGCCACACTACATTAACCCACCTCTTGTACCTCTCCTTCTCTTGTCTGTCTCCTCTTCAACACTCCTACCTTCCCAGATCCATTAGCTCCATTAAGTCCCATTCACTATCTCCCCTACTGTGAACTTAAACCAAGCTGACATCCTTTACGCCCGTTCACTCTGACAAGGCTTCTGGAGACACAATAGGCCTGGTCCCACTTCCTTAATAACTCTCTGTATAGAAGTCTACAGGCGCGTGTAAAGCCCTATTGATCCCCTGTAGAGAGGCAAGGCTAGCAGTCCACTGTGGCGTGCAGCGTTGACCTTGTCTCCCTCCATGTAATTAATTAAAACTTCACAGCAGGGCTGACAGCTGATGGATCGCCCTCTTGTTGATTGTTACTGTTGTGGTAATCACACACACACACACACACACACACACACACATAAGTGCAGGTACGCTGAGGTGTGTCCATTCACACCATGTTGAGAAGGACTAGGGAGCACTGAAGGAAGAAAAAAGTGATTGCTGCGGTCTGTTAATGGTGACGCCAGCAGTGCAGAATGGTGTGCATTAGGTGCAAGTGTGTGTGGTGCAATTGAGTGTTTAATTGAAAAATATGCGTTCTTGCTGCCTTAATGCCATCCCTATCACAGAAGTGTTATTAACTATAGTCACAGAATGTGTGTGTGTTTGAGAGAGAGTGTTTTTGTGTTCACTTCCTCGTACTTCCCACACATAACAGCCCTCTGTCTACCTGTGTCTTTGTACTCTATCCCTTTCCCTCCCTTCATCCCACTCAGCCAACCAAAACTACAGTGTGTCAACCCCGTTTCATCATTTTCTGTTCACTCTTTCAAAGTAAGTTCCCTTCCCCCCGCTTGCTTCTCTTAGCCACACTGAGACCATTTGCACAGGCACTGATTTGATATCAGCCTACAGAAAAATTGAGCCTTTGGATTAATATTACAGATGACACATTTAACACATAAGCACCTTACAAAATAATTATATGTCAATTCATGAATCCCTCTGTATTTTTTTCTTTCTTCTCTTTATCAGATGTACCAAGAGAGAAGACTGAAGCTTCCTTCAATCATACTTTTTCCTGCAGTGTTGTTTTGATAAGGAGAGAGAAGTGAAAAGTAAAGTGTCTGGCAGTAAACAGAATGACTTGGAATCCAACAGCTGTGTCTTGGCTTTATTCTTAATCAAAGTTTATTCACTGCCATCAATCCATACTAACCGACTGTCTCTAATATAGATGTGAACAGAGAGATTGTCAACAAGACTGTTGCCAATCTTTACAAATGCACTGAGTCTATTATAGAGATTTGAATCTTCACTGGCCTCACGATTCGATAACAATTCACCTGTCAACGATTTGATTGCATGATGCATCTCGATGCATCTCAATGTATCGCATCCTCAATTTTCTATATTACTGCGCATGGCTACTTTTTCCTCCATTAATATAAGCAGTCAGATAAATCTGAACTCCCTTTTTATTTAGAAAGTGCTTTCAAAAATCAGACTACAACAGTCTATAATATAAACAGCTGCATCTTTTCAATACCAGTATCTGTGACCCACCTCAGTACATAAACATTACAAAAACACACACATGTAATGGCTACTCAACTAGCTTTACTCATTTACTTCATTACCTGCTGTAGAGTGCACACCTAGTTATTTTCTTCACCCCAGAGTTGGTTTCAGTTGATTAATGCTGCAGTTTGTGTTGGTCAGCCAATCTTGTTTGTTTCTGCTGCTCCGCTCTTCTAACATTAGTCTCTGAGTGACGGCGTAGAAACTCTCTCAAATGTAATTAATTAGTCATTTAATCAAAAATTGCTTGCAAATGCTGACTTTTTTGAAGATGAACTGCAAGATAACTCCAGCTCATGCGCACTGTAGTCTGTGCAGGTTCTGCACTACCCTCGCAGTTGAGCTCCGCCTTTGTTGTCCCATCAACATCACGTTATTTTAACTAACATTTAGAAAATCAATTTTTGAAAATTGTGAATCAATTCAGAATTGTCCATGTCTGCATTGTGATGCATCTTAGAATCAAGAAATTTCCACACGTCTCTAGTCTATATTAGGCACCAACTGGGAGACTACACAGGGGACTGTTGTAGCGAGCCATTTCTGACCCACCACCAATCTAAAAAGTCTACCAATGAACAAGATGTATTCCGATCTGGCCAACAGAGTTTGAAGTGTTTTCCCCCATTGTGTGTACCATTTTGCATTTTTCTTTAAGCAATATCCTCAATGTTACTCAATGTAGAAAAGTGGCTCTAACAGATAATGTAACGTTATGGACCAGTTTAAATTATTTCAACTTTGTTTATGCAAAATCATGCTTTTTACATCATTCAGCATGGCACACAGCTCTACAGTACTAAGCACTGGCCGCCCTTGCTATGAAAAAGAAGCCACAGAAAAAGTAAAAAGTTTTTAAGCTCACTGATTACATGATTCTTTATGAAATTCATATTTTTGAGTTGTACTTCTACCCCAAAGTTTCTATATACACAGTCTTGTACCCTTCAGTTTTCTAATGCAGTTGTTCATCATTTGGACTGATGATCCAACCAGGAGAGCTTCATGCCTATCCAAGCCGCAAAATTGCTCCAACTGTAAGTCATGTGACATTGTCTATTCCAAAAATGACTGGGGCTTTTACTCCCAGAACAAGGGTCACAGGAAATAGCTAATCTCACTTTACAAGTTGCCTCTCTCTTTCGTGGGTCCAGTTGTGGTAACAGCAAATGACCAGGCTGAACAAACCTCACAGCAAATCACACAGCAAGAGGCAGTCCTGTAAACACAGAACTATCTACGCTACTCCGTGATTTACATTACAATGTGTCATGATTCAGAAAATGGGGCAACTATGAACACTGATGTTCATTGCCACTTTCAGTTGACCACTTTACATATACTTGTAGCCCATCCACACAATTGTCATTTGTTTTACATTATGAGTTGGCATACCTCTCTTATGAATTAACACCTTTGCATGGGAGGTGGATTGCTGAGGGTCTACTAAAGTTTAGAATTAGGATTTGTCTACAGTAACTGCATATTTGAGCATATGACTATAACTAGGGTGCAGAGAGGCCTGGTTAGCTTATAGAATAGCTATATTGTTACTGTGAGCCAAAACTCCTTGCATTATGCTTAACAACTATACCCCCACTCAGTCAAATGCAGAACAAAACATGAGCAAACACAAGCAACTATCAAACCACAAGATTTAAATGTAATTGTGTGCAGAATAACACATTCATTACAGGACCTGGTGGCTCATGCCTTTAAAATTCCCTCATGAACAAGGGGTGAGGTGGGGGTTGTCACTCAATTTATGGTACCATATATTTGGCGTGCTTGTTGGAGCTCATTTGAATACTGATAAAAAAAAAAAAAAAGTATTGTGTCTGTACTCACTGTTCCTTGGAAACTCAGAAAGCTGTTGGCAACCGGGTTTTCAAACTGTGAGCTGTGCCATAGAGAAACACGTCCGGAGCTGTCCTGTCGTCCTGGGTGTGAAAAAGGCAAGTTTCTCCAGCATGTAGCGGGAAGTCCATGGGGAGGTCCCGAGTACTTCTTATCATAGCAGGATGTGGCAGCATCCGAAGCACACTATCCAAACATGCACAAACACTAATAAACTTCTTATCTTTTACGCTATAAATGTCTATTTCATTACAGTTCACAGACAGTGACCATACTCGCTCTGAAACTCGGTGCTGAATGTGTGTCCCACACAGTCTCTCCACATCCCAGCTAGCAAGACCGACAGCTAACTAGCAACAGGCCACAACAGTTTTTACCGAACTTAAAATCAGTGTTTATTCTTTCTTGATTTTTACTTGTTTTGCTCTCTCTCTCTCTCTCTCTCTTTAGTCCCTCCCCCTCTAGGAACTCGTTACAATACTCATGTCTGATTGGCTAATAACAAACTGACACCTGGCTTTCCGATAAACAACAGAAAAATAGGACATGACAGATTCAAATACTGCTCCAAACAGAGGATTGACTGTTAATTCAACCATATGAATGCAAAAATTATTATGCGCCCGAGATTACACAGCCAGTCCATATACATTTGTTAACCGAAAAATTAAATCAAAATTTATCAAAATCACAATATGGCCAACTGCAAATTTCAAGGAGGCACAATATTTATCAAAGGCAAAATGTGTCAAAATACCATTTTGAATTAAATATCGATATGCTGCAGAAATGTACTGAACCACACATCCCCGCAAAAAGTCACGCCACAATCATTTTAATTTTAATCCATTTTAATGTTTTTTCAATGAAAAAGTGAATAATCATGTAAATATTATCATTGCCTCTAATATTGTAATTTATATTGCAATTGCAATATCAGTCAAAATAATCGCAATTAGATATTTTTTCAAAATCATTTAGCCCTCACTGAAATACATGTCAGTAAAACACTATGTACACAGAATTAATGCAGGGTACTACATACTTATTCATGTGTCCGCAGGTCAGATCTGTTGGGTGGGGCACTACCGCTAGGAATGAACAATGTCAGTTTTGAATGGTGAAAAATGACATGTAGCTTTAATTGCAGGTAAGGGAAAAATTGTTGAAAGAAAAATATTGTTTCATGATTGTTGTGGGAGAAAAACATTAATTTGGTGAAACATACTTAGAGCCAGTACTGATCATACTGTGATAAGGAATGTGAACCTGGGTCTGCTTCCTGGTGGCACTGAATGTTGACATCAAACATATTTCATTTACATCAGAGGTGGACTGGGCTGAGCATTTTTTCAATGCACGCAAGAAACCCAGTGGGAGAACTCCGGTTAAGGCAGGGAAACTGAGAATATATTTACATGTAATGCAACAGAGATGACAAGTTTTGTCATTAGAAAGCACACACTTTGTCTTTGCTGTAAACATGTATCTGCTTTACAGATAACCTACTGCTCAGCTGGAGAACATATTAGATATATGTATTTTTGGTTCAGCTGACATAGGATAAAATTATTTTTTGCATGCAAGCAGAACTCAGTGCTACAACCAAAGATCTTTCCTTTTATCCCACGGCAGAGCTGCAACAGTAACACTTTCTTTGTCTTGGCTGCACATACACACATTTCACATCACCCACTAGAAAACTGGTCAAGTGAATGCATGACCAAAAAAAAATCTTTTTTTTTTTTTTTTTTTTTCTCAGCATTGAGCTGTACTACAATGGTTTCACATTGATAATACATTTAAGAAATCAGTTTCCTGCAGATACCAGACAATAATCAAGATATTTGCAAGTGCATGTAAACCCACTGACTGGGTTTATGAAGTAGGCTTGGCAACTGACAGCTTTCAATAAATCCATGACAGCCCCAGGAAACCCAATGCTGAATTCTGGTCTTCTGTATTCACAAATCCTGGAACAGATGAAGTACTCGGATAAACTATTGAATTCCAATCATCTCAGCTTGCCTCTCTCTCCAAAAGACATCAAAGTCTCAACTGTACAAACGATCTCCACTGTTTTCAGCTGAAGAAATGTTGAGGAGAGGATTATGCAGCGAAGATTTAAGAGATTCCGCCTGGAACGTCAGTGAAACCACAACAATACCTTGGTGTCTCCCTCTCCGTCTTGGGGGAGCTGAGTTGAGCTAATTAGCCATAATATCAGCAAGCAAACTCTCCTCGCTTCGTTGACACACACAACGTTGCCTAATTGACTGCCAGGAGTTTTAGGGCTTTAATACGGTGAAGAAGCAAGCTGTACCTTGGTGATTATGAGGTTTGGGGATATACTGCATTACATACAGCACACTCTTGCAGAACCAATCCAATGTCACGAACTTCGAATGCAACACTGTTTGAATAAACAAAGATGCACTCAAACATTCAAAAAAGCACAAAGGAAAGAGAAAACATTCACCATAGTGGTTTGAAGCTAAAGGCATTTGTATTTTGGCTGATGCTCTGAATACCAAAAACACACACAAAAACCGCTCTGCTAACTTAAATGTTCTATCGTTGTTGAAACTTTGCACATCCATTAGACCATGAATCTTTCAATTATCACAGTGGCAGGAGTATCAGGTTATATTTATTGTTCTATTTCCTTGTCTTCCAGCTAAGACGCAGTGCTTAGCAGATATTATATGGACTGCCCTGAGATGTGAGCCTCACACACACACACACACACACACATGCACAGACACTCACTAGAGATTGATCATAACTTATTATGCCAACCACATAACAAAACAATTTCAGAATTGGATGAGGTTGGAGTGGGAGAAAAGCAAGGATATTGAACATAAACATCTATTTTCTGATGGGGGATTCGGGTGGGGCAGATGGCCTCTTGAGTCATTTAGACGATTCATCCATTTTTAAAAGGGATTTGATGGAAACCAGTCTGAATCTTTCAAGCATTTTCCCCTGACTCTGACGATGAGGGGAACCTCCCTGTCCTACTCTCAATCAGTCCCAAGCAGCACACGTGTCACTTTGAGCCTGCAGCTGTAGCATGCGCATGAACAATATACCTGCACGAATATTTACTGTTATATTTGTTTAAGTGTTCATGCTGTCTTGACTGGATTAAATTCTTCATTTTCTTAGAGAGCAAGCAACAGAGAGACAGAGAGAACAAGGGAGTGGGAGGAATATGATGGGGGCCTCACCTAACCTCCAGGGAGAGGCCAGTGCATTAGACAGAGAACAGATCAGTTCCAGCTAAGATGAATATGAGCACATAGATTGGTCTACTGTCTGGGGAGACTCAGGAATGCAGTTTTGTGTACGCTGAAGCTGCGAGGCTCGGAGGCAGCGAGTGAGGAGGGCAGGGAAGGAGGCAATCACTGCATAACCAAACAGACCCTGAGCAGAGCACATCAGAGCCAAGGGCCAAGCTGAGACAGATACAGATTGCTTATTGAGCTGTTTTTAGAGTGACGGTATTAACAGCATATGGCTGAAAAGGAGTGTTTCTCAGAATAGCTTGCGCTCTGTGGCTTTGACAGTCTATGGAATTTGTGGAGGGTATGCCGTTGGGAGATGGTGATTGTATACTAATTTGCCTGCAGTTATATAATGGCAATTATACAATTACATATTTCTTGTTGATTGTCTTCGTGACGTTCTTGACTTTCCTCCTCCATCTTCTCAGTTGTCATCATTATAATTGTGGCATATAAAGTGTTACATTCATTCACCAGTGTCACCAATGACTAATTATTACCATCATCATAAGCATAACCATCATAATCAGTTTTACATCAGCTGCTCTATTTATATCGAAGACAAGACTTTTTTTACATTTGAGTGTGTCTATTGCTACGCAAATTTAAAGCTGCACTAATCAATATTTTTATATTAACACTGGATAAAATTACTTATAATTATAATGTGAAAAATGGCGCTTGTGATGACAAACAAACGGATAATTATCACTCAACTCTGCAATTCCCCTCAGTTCTTTTGACCTTTTTAATGTATTTTAGCTCATTGTTTTGGTTGTACAGCCCACAACCTTAC
The DNA here is from genome assembly GCF_963924715.1 of Thunnus thynnus. Classification (NCBI taxonomy): domain Eukaryota; kingdom Metazoa; phylum Chordata; class Actinopteri; order Scombriformes; family Scombridae; genus Thunnus; species Thunnus thynnus. Next base: position 10,728,348 of record NC_089519.1, read on the forward strand.
TGTTTGGTTTCATTCTCACTGCTTGCTTCAACCCTGTTTTCAGCTGAAGCAGGCAGCTATTTTCAATTAAAAAAAAAAAAACTCTGAAAAACCAACTGTATTCTACCTGCCCAACACCAAATGACAAAGAAACTAGCTGTTGAACAGAGTGGAACATGTGGAGTCGGTGGAGACCGAAACAGAGGTAAAAGGAGAATGAATATTCGATTTACATTCACCAGCAGGCTAGAAATAAGACTCCAAATGAATGCTAATGTTGCTCCATGTCTGCTGGATGTGTAAATAAGCAACTGTTTGCTAAGGCACTTTTCATTTTAGCTTCATAAGATGATAATATGTCAATGTTGTGTTTTCAACTTGTTCTGTTGCCCCCTTGTGGACAGAATAATCAATTATTCCTGCTTTAAAGGACCAGTATCATGGATTTAGAGGCATCTACTGGTGAGGTTGCAGATTGCAACTTTCTCAACCCTCTACCCCTCCCTTTCAAGTATGTAGGAGAACCTAAGGTGGGCGCGAAACTCATGAAAAACACAAAAAAAACATGAAAGGTCCTCTCTAGAGCCAGTGTTTGGTTTGTCTGTTCTGGGCTACTGTAGAAACATGGCGGTGCAATAGGACACGCTCCCTATGTAGATATAAAGGGCTCGCTCTAACAAAAACACAACGATTCTTATTTTCAAGTGATTATACATTGATTAAAACATACCTATGAATAATATATTTCATTTCTGCCAATAGATCTCCCTAAATCTCACACACTGGTCCTTTAAGACTTCCCCATAGTGTTTTCAACAATGTTTATCACCATGAGAGGACAAGATGATGGGGAATCCGTTTGAATACATCATGGAGGTGTTAGCCATGCAATCTGACATTGCTAACTGAATCAGAAGTGCCAATTTCTTGTATTTCTGGGTTTTATCAAAGAGCACTGGCAGCTGTGAGACATAAACAATGGGGTGATCCATCATTGTTTTTACATTACAATGCTTAGCTCTCACATCCCTTGTCGATTGGCTGAATACCATTACAGACAGAAGACCAAAAAATGTGTCATTTCAACTAAGCAAAATTTTCACCTTTGAGTTATTGTTTATTGTTTTATTCAGTAGTATGTTTTTTAAATAATATGTTAATGGGTCACCCTACAAATCATGTTTTGCGTAATCACTCACATCCTTGTGGCCTGTAGTCTTGTATGTTATCTGTACTTTCTTGCCTCTCTACCCACATTATATTGCATTTTATGTTTGTCTATTGTATAAAGTTCGTGTTCCTCTTTGCTCTAAATGACACCAGCATTGTTTATGGTCTGATTTTTTAATGTATTTTAGCATCATGCCAAGATGCAAGAGTTGAAAATGATCTAGCTGACAGTTACTGATGTATTTACAAAAATGGTGATGGATTCTCTCTGTGAAAATAAACCAATTACCTAAAGTAGTATCAGCTTCATCTTCTTCTCTTCTCCTTCTTCCTCCTCTTCCATTTCTTACCGGCACCATTCACTGCTGTCATTCCCAGATCCCCGATCAAAATCTCTCCACCCCCTTTTTCCTTCACCTCTCCCCATCTCACTTTAACACCTCAACCTCCCGAGGCCCCTGCTCCTCCATCCATACCGCCGTTCTCTCACTCATCCTGCCCTAATCTACTGTCCAGGGCCTCTTTTGAGCCCCATTTCTCCCTACTTCCTTCCTACCACCCCTTGCTTTTTCTCCCCACCACTCCCTCTGCTATCCCTCCATCCATCAGGCTGAGTAATGGCCATCAGGGCAGGGAGTCACCCTGCAGCTGTCTGGGACAGACACTGATCACACACACAGTCACTTTGGGCTGAGGGCACAACCATTCATTTTGTACATGGTCTCGTCCTGCTCACAGCACACTGCACTTTCTAGGCTAAAGCAATTACAGGAGCCCAAATGGTACAGATGAATCTGATCGCATTCATTCTGGGTGAAAGGGTAAAGAATATTATTGTGCTCTTTATAGACAACTGTGCTGTTTATTTTGTTTTATTTGCCTATGAACTGACTGACTATTGGAAGCTATCAAGTAGGAGTGGGAAAGTTATCAACAGCAAATTGTATTTGCTGTGCTATTGATCAATTTTCTTCTCAGCCTTGATTATTGCAACAATGAGAGGGGCTGACTCTGGTGTCCACATTTACACTGTTTGTTTATAGATCTGCTCTGCTCCCTTTTACAGTTTCTCCAGCATTTATGACCCTGGGGCTTCGGGAAGCCAATGAGCTAACATCACAGAAATTAACAAGGTTCTTTTCTGCTTCTGTACTGATCACCAAGAGTACATTTAAACCATCGTGGAGTAATATTCCTGAGCAGTGATTGTGTGCTTAAATTCAAACAACACAGACTCCTGTTGACATATTGAAAGGGACGATACCTCCCCTTTACTAGCTTGTCACTGGGCCACAATTCAGTTCTATTGCGGTCTCTGAAGTGCAGTTTTGAACAGCAGTTGGGTATAGGCCTATCAAAGGGCACTGTAATAGTCTTGTGGTATATCCTTTGGGTGCTAACCCCCTTAATGATATCTTAATTGCCTTTTTGTTCATATTATGAAATTTTAATGGCCTACTGAGCTTTTACCTACAGACCGGCCTTAGTCTGTTAGCCCCTCACATCATGGCCGGTTATGATATCATTTGTCAAAAATTATGTCCCATTTGTCATTTTGGAGCCACTAAATTATAAATGTGCCAACAGTGAAAGGGGAGAGACCACCGATGTTGTTCTTGCTCATGAGGAAACAACCAGGGATGTAGAGGGTGAAGCCAAATGCAGTTAACTAAAGTCTTTATAAAATATTTTCATAGTGTAAATTCAGCATGGTAAGCAGTCTGGATTATTGCAATGGAGTCCTGTCTGGGGTACCTAGCATAGCCCTGGACAGGCTTCAGTATGTGCAGAACTCAGCTGCCAGGGTTCTCACCTGCACCAAGCCCTGGCAGCACATCACCCCCAACCTCATCCACCTTCACTGGTTCCCAGTCAAGTCCTGCATCTCCTACAAAATCATCCTCCTCACCTACAAATCCATCCATGCCCTTGCCCCCCAGAACAGACCTCCTTCACAGGTCTGCTCTCCACCCCTCACACCAGCCTGTGGTCTTTTGGGGACAGGGCCTTCAGTGTGGCAGCCCCCACCCTTTGGAACTCTCTCCTGACAGAGATCCGCAATATTGCATCTTTGGACACTTTTAAAAACTCCTGAAAACTTCCTTGTTCACCAAGGCCTATGGTCTCTAGTTAATCATGTCATCCCCGACAATTATTTTCTGTTCTTGTATTGTTTGTTTTGTCTGCCTCACTGTGTGTAAAGCATCCTTGGGTCCCTTGAAAGGTGCTATATAAATTAAAGTTATTATTATTATTATTAATTATCTAATTTAAGAGCCCTTTAAGGGCGATTTAAGCATGGGATAATGATATGATAAGACTGCAGTTGGTGATATGCACATATTAGTGTTTTAGTGATGATCTGTTTGTGTCTTTTACATAACTAAGACCTAACACCTGAAAGTGTGGGCATGTACAGACTATTGGTCCCTCACTCTCCTGTTAGCTTTGATAAACTTCTGCCTGGGAAATATTACACCTTCATTATTCTCATAGGCCCTTTTTGTGGAAGATATTTTGCCTTACAATGCTGAATTCCATTTAGCTGCTTTGGTTTTCAGGGTCCAGGTATTGTCACACTGTCATGGAGCCATCACTAATGTCATTAGTTACACCTGTGCTTTTCCTAATGTGTCAAGTCAAAACGTCTGCTGTGAAAAAGGCCAATTAGTGCAAAGAGTTTGTACATAGACTACAAACATGTCCAGGTCATTTGTTCTTGTGTAAAGTTTTAAAAAGATTTCCCTAAAACAATTACAACAAGAGGTAAACTGGTTCACACTCAAAGTTCAAAGTGATCTTTTGAAGTTGACATTTGCTTCACACTTAGTGGGTTTTTATTTCTTTAATATATTTATATATTTTTAAGGCATTTTTGTGCATTTATTATAGCAACAGTGGAGAGAGTTGACAGGAAATGTAGGGGAGAGGGAGATGGGGGGTGACATGCAATAAGGGTCCGCTGCTGGAATTGAGCTGTGGATGTTACGGTTATGTGGCATGCATCTTGGCCAGTAGGCTACCGGGGTGCGTCCATACTTAGAGTTTAACACATCAAAGATAAAATGTTACATGTCAAATGTGCACACAGACACTTTCATAGGTAGGGCCATAGATGCCATTGAGAACACCAAGTTCATATCATCTGTATTGTTTCTGAGAATTTGGCAACATTAACATTCTTCAGAAGATGATTACATTCTAGAGGCACAGGAAAATTACACATGGTGGGCTTTTAAGGCTGATTCTGATATTCTTCAGGGGTGACATCTTATACGAATGTTTTTAAGCAAAACAATCAAGTTAAATTCAAATAAAACAAAGGGAATTAGAATTTCTCTCCTGAAACTATACACTTGGCACTGTGGAGAATTCTTTGAAGTAACATTTAATCCATTACATAAAGATGTAACTTAAATAACTGAGCAGTTCAACAGAAGAGTTTTTTGTGTTTAGTTAAACATTTCTTGGGTAGGTGGGCTGGCACAGGGGAAATCTGATTCATGACCTTGGTATTTCTACAGTCCTGCATGACTGAGGCCTGGTCACAGAGAATATAGAGGGAACAGAGTACACCACTGTATTGTCGAGTAGAAACCAGTGTCCAAATTCCAGTCGTCCCCCCTTCATCTCCAGAAATATTACAAAGAAAGCGGGCAGACACGAGGGGGCGACGTTGGTCTCTGTAACACCCTGACAGGAGAGAGAGAGAGAGAGAGAGCGAGAGAGAGAGAGAGAGAGAGAGAGAGAGAGAGAGAGAGAGAGAGAGAGAGAGCTGCTGTGCGCTCTGCTCTGAGATCCGACTCCAGTGTCAGCTCGATTCAGTCACACAGCTCCGGCTCAGACATGGGTGGAAATTCATCTAACGTCTCCTCTTTGTTTCTTCTGACTTGTATGGCGAGATGCAGAATCGCGTATCACTCGCTGTTTAATCCACCCCACAATGGGCACGTCGCTTTGCATTACGGCCGATATTGTTGCGCTCCATCTATTACATTTGGAATTAGAGACTTATGCTAATTAACTTCAATTACGCTCTTTTTCATCTTTTTGTCATCATCCTCCAAATGGTGTGCAAGTAGTTAGACCCCCACAATTTGTGTCTCCCTCACAACTATTCAATTTGCATATTTAATTTATGCTTTATGAATTAAATTATCGAATGATGCAACTGCATTACAGTTAAGGCCAGCATGTGAGGGGGTTAATGATAAGAATGGGAAGATATGGGAACTAATAGGCTCCAGGCTATTAGCAACACGGTAGGACAAAAGTATGATGCTTCATTACACTGAATTAAAGTAAGTCATGTGTGATTCTACTCTGATGGAACCTTATATCATACTGATGCTCACTGCCAAATAGCGGTGGAGATATAACTTTATTTAAAATGTTTTTTTTTTTCATTGTGCCTCGATTTGTGTACATCTCAGGGAGAGAGAGGGAGAGAGAGAGAGAAAGAAAGAGAGAGAGAGAGAAAGAGAGAGGGAGAGAGGATAGCCACGGCACTGTGGGGTATTGCGTCACTAGCTATCTTTACTTGCGCAGGCTCTTTACATGGTGGTCTTTGGCTGTGGGCATCCTTGCTACATTCTGACTCATGCGTTGGTTTCAGAACATTGCTTTAATAGCTATCTGTTGACATAATTGCATCAATGACAACCTTGTGAGGGTGATGGGCTTTTATTTTGCAGCTTAAGAGCGATGTGTCACATTGGAAAAAAAAGGTGAAACAAAGCACACAATAATAATCATAATAAATACCTGCTTTTATAAAAAAAAAAATAATATAACAGTTCTCAAAGACCAGCATTCCCTCAGCAGCTGCAATATTATCTGCACACAGCATCGCAGTTTCCAACTGTCACCCACTATTATTCGACTTTCTTAATTCACTGGATGTGTAAAACATTTAATTTCCCTGTTACAACTGAGGCTGGGTCTGGAGGGGAGAGGGGAAAAAAGAAGAGGAGAGGAAAGGAGAACAGCGCAGCGGCACTTAACTGGTTTTGTTATGAGGGCCCGATGTGTGCTCTGGCTGGCGTTGCAGAGCCCCAATCAGGTGCCATTACACCCGGTGTTTGAGAATACCATTGGCTGGTGGGGAAAGGAGCTGTGCGCAAAACCAACCCCGCTGCTCACACTCGCCTTACAGAAGCCGAGCTGAGAGCATCATCCGCTTTGAGCGCTTAGGCGCAGTGATTACATCCTCACACAGAGAGATAGAGAGAAAGTCCTGTTATTCGCCAGTCTTCATTTAGAAGTTGCATTTGTTTTTAGATTTCGGCTTTGCGTAAATAGGAGTTTTTGCTTTCTTTTTTCTGCTCGTGTGGAATTTCCTATTTTGTTGTGTGACTTCATGTGAAGAAGGGGCAGTCTGTTCTGTGCACAGGGAGTGTTGGCTATGCGTCCTGGCTCCAGCCTGCAATGTTTGCGCTGACGCCAAAACTCACAGACCGGTGCAGAATTGATTAAAACAGAGAAGCTCGGATCAAATGGCTGTGCTTCTCACAGCTGAAACGACACAATGTTCCACTGACCCGAGGCAGAGGAGAGGAATTTCAGAATCGGACAGCCTTGTTGCTGTTAATTTCACTGCCTTTTTACGGACAGAGGAAATGAGAAATGCTCATTTCTTGTAAGAAAAAGGAATAACACTTTTTTTTCGTCTTGAAGTGCACTTTGAGAGAGGGAGAGGAGATGATTTGGTTAGTAATCCTGCTCTCCATCCTGGATGGAGCTGTCTCCCAGCTACACTACTCCGTGCCAGAGGAGCAGGAACCTGGCTCTGTGGTTGGGAATATTGCAGAGGATTTGGGGCTGGACATTACCAAACTTTCCGCTCGCCGCTTCCAGACTGTGCCTAGTTCACGGACACCTTATCTGGAGGTGAACTTAGAGAACGGTGCGCTCCTGGTGAAGGAGAAAATTGACCGGGAAGAAATCTGTAAGCAGACCATCCCGTGCCTATTGCACCTGGAGGTGTTTCTGGAGAACCCGCTTGAGCTCTTTCGCGTGGAGATTGAGGTGATGGATATCAACGACAACGCACCCAGCTTTCCCGAGACAGACATTTCCGTGGAGATATCGGAGAGCGCCATCCCCGGGACCCGTTTCCCGGTGGAGAATGCCTTCGACCCTGACGTGGGCACAAACGCGCTCAGCACATATGCCATAACGAATAATAACTATTTTTACCTTGACGTGCAGACACAAAGTGACGGAAACAAGTTCGCAGAGCTGGTGCTGGAGAAGCCGCTGGACAGGGAGCAGCAGGCGGTGCACCGCTATGTGCTGACGGCTGTGGATGGGGGCATCCCGCAGCGAACCGGGACGGCTCTCCTGGTCGTTAAAGTTCTGGACTCCAATGATAATGCGCCTACCTTTGACCAGTCTGTGTACACTGTTAACCTGCGGGAAAACTCGCCCGTAGGCACTTTGGTCATTCAGCTCAACGCCACGGATGTTGACGAGGGACAAAACGGGGAAATAGTTTATTCTTTCAGCAGTCACAACACCCCGCGGATAAAGGACCTATTCAATATTGATGCCAGAACAGGTAGGATAGAGGTGGCGGGCGAGGTGGACTTTGAAGAGAGCAACACGCACCAGATTTACGTCCAGGCTAAAGACATGGGCGCTAACGCAGTCCCCGCGCACTGCAAAGTGCTGGTGAAACTCGTGGACGTGAACGACAACACACCAGAGATCGGTTTCAGCACTGTGACTGAATCTGTGAGCGAGCAGGACGCCCCGGGCACCGTGATCGCACTTTTTAGCGTCTCAGACCGGGACTCTGGTGAGAATGGGCAAATGAGCTGCGAAATACTGGGAGGCGTTCCTTTCAAGCTGAAATCGTCGTTTAAAAACTACTACACCATCGTGACAGACGGGCCGCTGGACAGAGAGAACACAGATTCATACACCATCACCGTGGTGGCCAAAGACAAGGGTCAGCCTTCTCTCGCCACCAGCAAGTCCATTAAAGTGCACGTCTCCGATGAGAATGACAATGCGCCCTGTTTTACGCAAGCTGTTTATGATGTGTATGTGACCGAGAATAATGTGCCCGGTGCTTTCATTCACTCCGTGAGCGCTTTGGACCCTGATATAGGACAAAACGCTCTTATTACTTACTCCATATTGGAGTGTGACATACAGGGCATGTCTGTGGACACGTATGTGTCCATAAACCAGGACACCGGTTACCTTTACGCGCTGCGCTCTTTTGATTATGAGCAGCTGAAGGAGTTTAGCTTCATGGTCCAGGCTAAGGACTCGGGTGCTGCTGAGCTCTTCTCTAATGCCACTGTAAATGTGATTATAGTTGACCAAAATGACAACGCTCCCACTGTTATTGCCCCCATCGGTAAAAACGGCACAGCCAGAGAGCACCTGCCGCGCTCTGCGGAGCCCGGCTACCTGGTGACGCGCATTGTGGCCATGGATGCGGATGACGGCGAGAACGCACGGCTGTCCTACAGCATCCTGCGGGGCAACGAGATGGGGATGTTCCGCATGGACTGGAGGACAGGGGAGCTGAGGACAGCCCGCAGGATCTCTCCTAAGCGGGACCCTCAGGGCTACTATGACCTGCTGATCGAAGTGAGGGACCACGGGCAGCCCCCTCTCTCGTCCTCGGCGAGTGTGAGTGTAATATTAGTGGACAGCGTGGTCGAGGGCCGCAGCGGGGATCGTGGCTCGGCCTCCAAGGCAAAGGAGACCTCCCTTGACCTCACCCTCATTCTCATCATAGCCCTGGGCTCTGTTTCCTTCATCTTCCTCCTGGCCATGATCGTACTGGCCGTGCGCTGCCAAAAGGACAAGAAGCTCAACCTGTACACGTGCCTGCTGGCCGGTGACTGCTGCCTGTGCTGCGGCTCCTGTTGCAGCAGACAGGCTCGCGGCCGGAAACAGAAGAAGCTGAGTAAATCCGACATCATGTTAGTTCAGAGCACCAACGTGACGTCAGGGGTCGGGCCCGTGGGGCAGGTGCCCGTGGAGGAGTCTGGTGTGGGCGGCGTGGGAGGGGGCTTCGGCTCCCACCACCACCAGAACCAGAACTCCTACTGCTACCAGGTGTGTCTGACACCGGAGTCCGCCAAAACGGATCTGATGTTCCTCAAACCGTGCAGCCCCTCCCGCAGCACTGACACGGATCACACCAACCCCTGTGGCGCCATAGTCACGGGTTACAGTGACCAACAACCGGACATCATATCCAATGGCAGTATTCTCTCTAATGAGGTAAGAGAAGCCTGAATCACCTTTTATTACCCAGGGCTCCACTTAACTCCCCGTTACATGTCTTAAAAGTTCACAAAACCACGATTTAAAGGGTTAACCTGATTCAAAAGATCCTCCAGAAATCAACATCTGTGCCTGTGTTTCATGTCAAAGTGTGTTATCCATTCAGGTCATGCGTAACGAAAGTCTCGCAGAAGATGGAAACGGTATTGACTTGGCTGTTCTGCTCTGTGGCCTTTAATCATTGTCATGCGTACTGGTGATTGGACATGTCAATTGTTAAATCTCATGTGGCCTTTTAGTTTTATTCGCAATAGACTGCTGTCAGATCAACCTTTATATCGCACGCAATAGACTGTTATCTTCTGAGTGTGACAGAGCTCGTCTCTTTGGGCATCAAGTGCTTATAATTTTTTAGCCAGACTACCAGATTGTAAAACACTTTTCTTTTTTATGCTGTATTTGGTGATAATGGTTCAATTTGACCCATATATTAACTTAATCACACGAGCGCGCACACATGGATAGACAATTTTTGTTTAGGGGTAAAAATCAAAATCAGCTGATTTTGAATATTTGGGTTAACTGTCTGTCAAGGTGTGGCATTTATCATGACAGTGAGTCCAAATAATGTAGATTTTTGATAATTACAATGAAGTGGAAACATGAATGATCAGAAACTTTGTGTAAAAAATTTCACCAAGAACGCATTTCTGATGGTTTGGTGACATCAGTAGCTTTCCCTAATTGCTCCTTTACCGCAGAAAATTTAGATGATATATCAGAAGGTCAGAAGAAGTTTGGGGTGGCAAATATCATCAGAGGAAGGGAGGAGACGAGTGACTTGACGGAGCTGTTTTGTGTTTAACCTGTGCGTTCTGCTCGGGGAACTGAGGAGTTGAAGCTTTTTGTTGATTGCGGTGAGGCTGGAGTGGAGCCAGACAGCCAGTCACAGCCTTGCCTTTGCTGTGCGTTAAGTATTCCGCGCACGACCCAGCACGGCAGCACCGTGAACAAAGGTTGTTCAGTTTCAGCATCGGGCGGCTCAATCATTTACGCATTCAATCGCCTCCCTAACCCACTCTCCCCTGCTCTCGTCTCCTCTCGCCCACTCACTCACCAAGTGGATGCGCGCAACGTCGGTACCCCAGCCTCACGCTGCCACAGTATAACTACTCTTCTAACACTGTTGCATGTTGATAACCAATGTATACATTCGTGGTCAGTTATGTTTCTCTCATGTAGCAATGACCCTCCTTCTTTTATATTTAATAATGTGTCTATTTGGTATTAAAGGTGATCAAATGTGTGTTTCTGTGGGTTTCTAGACAAAACATCAACGAGCAGAACTCAGCTATCTGGTGGACAGACCCAGACGTGTCAACAGGTAGGAAAAAGCACACATCATTCTCTCTCTCTCTCTCTCTCTCTCTCTCTCTCTCTCTCTCTCTCTCACACACACACACACATCATATAATTACCAATGTACAGTGTCTATTGAACCAAATACCATCCACCATCAGAGGATTTGTAGCATCCAATAGGCATCATGGATCCACAGGCTATTCACATATCTATAAAATTGAATATTACACCCATCAGTATGAATCCTGTACATTCCGCATCGTTAATTGTTGCTTTGAGAGGCTACACGGTTCACAAAGTATCCATAATGTTGCTCTTCAATTTGGCATCAGTCCCGTAACTGACAGTGCAGCGCCTATTAAAGCTCTAATGCTGGATTTCATTACATGCCATGTGTAACATCCAATTTAGACTCTTGACGCCCCCATGACTGTATTAATGTGGTGTTGATTTCTGATTCCCCTTTTCTGTCTCTTTCTCTCTGTCTCCTGTTCCCTCTCTGCCCCCCTCATTTAATCCCCCTCCTTTCTCTTCATCTTCCCCGTCCCGATACTGTATCTCGACCTCTGCGTCTGCCCCCTTCATTATTATCATACCACCATACCGCCTTCTCCTCCTTCTCTGACATGACTGTCTGCTCTCCTACTCTCGCCTCCCTGCCTTTTTCAGTTCGGCATTCCAAGAAGCAGACATCGTCAGTTCCAAAGACAGTGGTCATGGCGACAGCGAACAAGGCGACAGTGACCACGATGCTACCAACCGGGGTCATTCGGCCGGTGAGTTTCCCTCACATTGTGTAATTACACTGTCATTTCACTGCTCAAATACCCCACTTCCCTTCTTCGTCTCAACAGTGTGTGTGTGTTTGCGATTGTGAATGGGATAATGCTGAATTGTTGGTGCGGACTGGTGACTTTTAATTTCCTTAATTTGAGAGTGTGCAAAGGCCCGGGCTCCGGGTTCCTGGCTGGCATGAACAGCCCCAGAGGTGTTGATTGTATTTCACACCCGGGTGAAAGGGAGAAATATTTGGGGAAATCTCTTTCCTTTCTTTGTCTCTCTCTCTCTCTCTCTCTAGCTTTCCCCCCTTCTTTCTTTCTGACTCCGCTGCTGTTTCACGGAATGGTGGTAAAAGGACAGCGACTTGCGGTGAGGCAGTGTGAGGCCTATAGTGCTTTAGTGGCACAAATCAATAGGTTCACTCAAGTGAAAGGAAGACGCATGGAAGCTAAATTGATATAATGAGATGCATTTCAATCAGCTGTATGAACTGCCTCACATTTGGTGAATTGTACTGCTTTTGTTGGTTATAGATTTAGCTGATCAAACACATAAGCAGCTTTTTTGTTCTTTCTTTTTGTTTATCCAAATCTTTGTAGCTTTGGCATAAGTTAAAGCAAAGGAACATTTCCCTTCAGTTTCAGGTTTATTTACTGACTGATTTCTCCTCTACACTTAACAGTGCAGTGGATTTTTTTAGACAAGGCTTTAAGTCTTATCATAAGACTCCCCTTGTTCTCTCTAAATTTCTATTAGGTTAGTACCTGTTTATTGATCAAAGTGGAGTCAGACAAAAAGTGGAGCAATACGAAAACTCATTTCATATTGAATTGCCCTTTCCTTCTGAGGGATTGTTCCACATGGCTCGCGTAAGATCCCTGTCTAGACCGGAGCCTGCCAAATATCATATCAGTGCTGGGAATACAAATAGAGCAGATTAGATAGGTGTTGTAGAATAGTGAATGGTCCTCATCAGACTCTACGCTGTTTGACATTATTAATGAACCAAACCAAAATAGAGAGCCAATATGCAGTAGTGGTAGCGTCACTCCCTGCCCTTGCTGATGAAACAGGTTTGGAGGGTCAAACTGTACGAGACTGAAATGCAGAGGTGGAATGCATCCAAAGGCTCCTTTCTTTCTTTATCAAGAAGGATTTGCTTTGTGGAATAAATATTAACATGGATGATGAAAAATACATTCAGAGTTGAAAGCCCTCCATCAGAATGTGATGTGTGAATGTCAGGAGCAGCACAGTCATACAGAGCTGGACTATTCTTTTTTTTTTTTTAAAACATTCCTGCTATTCTACAAAACAGACCAGAGACTGAAACACACAGCAAAGAGAAAGGATGACATGGAACGTGCTACGGCTATAATTATGTGATACGCATTTTAGACCTGATATGATGTTCCAGGACTGGCCAGAGGGTTTTAACACTAATGTGAAATATTGCATTGAATTCCTTCATATCTTGGTTTTTCAAAGTGATGGTTTTTCTAGCAGGGTTACAGGCCTGCATTTAAGAACCAATAACAAGTGTCCTCAGCTTTATTTGGCTCAGAGCGTGTTCATTTGGCACTGGCCTGGGAGTGTACGCAGTTGGTGCTGTACTCTGTATTTCATATTAGGAACCAACATTTGTTCCTCATGTTGGATTTAGAAGGGAACAGCTTTAACACTCCATGGGAGGTAATATCACATGACTGGTATTTTGGAAAGAGGGACACTTGAGTTTCACAGACTTCTGTAAACAAAACCAGACGGAGTGTGTGTGTATATGTGTGTGTGTGTGTGTAAAGGTACACCATTGTCTGATTTAATATGTAGGCGTCTACATGATACCTGTATGTAATCCGCTTGTGTATGCTGTGTGTTTTGTGTAGGAGAAAACAAGGCTAGGTGATGATGTCTGTATTGAAAAGGAGTTCTCCTTGGAGACGGTGAGCTGGGAAGCTTAAATGAGATCCAGTTTAAGAGGCGAGAGTGGTAGCTGATGCTTGGCCCTCTGCCAGGTGTATATTGTCTCTATATAGGCAAACCCATTGCTGACTTGTGTCTCTGTATGACTTTTTTTACCGGGTAAATATGGGAATCAGAATACTGCTGGTTGTCTCATGTGGGTTGTATGCTACACTATGTTTGTGTACACTATTGTGTGCACTTTGCCTGTAAGAGTTTTGTGCTGAGTGCATGTTTTTCGGTAGAGAGCCAAACTGAATAAGCTTCAGCCAAGACTATGTATAGACCATGTGCATTTGTATGTATTTCTGCAGCATTTGTGTGCACAAACAAATCCGTACATACACACACATATATTTAGCATGCGTCCTTATATGCTTGCATTGTGTATGCGGTTGTGTTTGTCTGACACACACGTATTCTCTTCCAGAGTTTGTGGCAGGGTCTCATCCTTCATTCTGTCTCCCCCACACGTTAGCTCTCTGCAACACTCGGCTGATCAGTAATTCATTTCTAGAACCTTTGCATAGCAATTATCAAAGGAGGGTTAGAGGCAAGGTTTCCTCACGGGACCACGCAGCACACTCTCCCTTTTTGGTGCACCTAGGAATATTTCAAATCAAGGGAAAACCATTTCCAGTTGGCATATCATCAACTACACCTGCCGTAGCTTCCCGCTCGGCCGCCTGTCTGACACTTTAGAAAATAAGTCTCCTGACGTGGTTTTAAATCAAAGGGACACTGCCTGTGAGGCTGAAATATCACCGGATACCTTTAAAAAGTGGGTAAATGGCTTTTTTGAAAGAAGCATGACTGGAGTGAGGCACTACCACACTTTTTTTTTACCCCACACCCTTTAGGTTGTTTGATTCAAATTAGACACTGTTTTTTCTCATTATTTCCTCCATCTTCCTAATAGGAGACTGCGGTGTAGAGTGAGAAATCAAACCAAAAAAAGGTGACAGATAAAAGAAGAGACAGGATGAAATATTCATCAGTGAAAAAAAAAAAAAACTGGCACCTTAGAAACGTTCGATCAGCTGTGGAAGTCTGCGTGACGGGCGGGAGACTGGAAATGATTATTATCATGACGTTTGTTTTGGTGAGAACAACAGTCATGACAAATGGGACAATTAAATCACTGTGGCAATGGTTTATTAGATGGCTGATTATGAATTAGTGGTGGGCACCGTGTTGCAGTTTCCCATGTCAGTGAGCTGTCAAAGGAATTTAGCAAACAAGGTTTTGAAACAGCCCTTTCTCAGGCCGTAGACGCAACAAAACTGGTGATTGCTGTACAGTAGAATGACCATTTGTTGCAAACATAGATATATGTCACAATAATGTGATATATGAAGATGTATGTGATCCCTGAGACCAAAAGAACCTCTCAGGTGTACAAGTTCAAAAGCATATAGAAAACAACAAGGAGACCTTGCTCACTTGAAGGTAAAGAAGACGAAAAAAGGCCTTGTGCATGCAAATTTAGCTGCCTTGGTCCAACTCAAATAATAAGATGTGCTTTCTGAACGAACTGAAGAGCAGATTAAGTGTTCCTACCCTGAAATGGATGAAAAAGTACCACAGGCCAGTACAAATAAATATGCCTTGAATATGCTGAAAACATAAGATCAAAAAGTGAAAAAGATGTGTTCAGAAAGTGGCCTTGGATATCTATATTCTATCTATATTCTTTTTATTTTTATCTATGGTAACTGAAGTGGAACATGAGGAATAAACAATGTCCTGGGAGTCATAAACATGCTTTGGCCATGTGAATGACACACATGTGATCCTTTCTGCCCAGAGACTGAACATCTGCTTCAGCCAGGCTGCCATGCCAAACTTCAAATGATAAAGTACGATGTCAAGATACGTTGCTCAAAGTAAGCACAGGTGTTGGGTATTCTGATTTGTAATCAGTAGCTTCAGTTACATTCTTCTCTAATGTATGCACAGCATAACTACTAAATTACTTTTGTTCACATTTGTGGCCTGGAAGTACATGGTCATGAATCTCAACAAGGCAACTTGGTGAAAGGATCATTTTGACTTATTACAGCTTGGGTCTAATAGTCTTGGCCATCATTCTTAACGATACTAACAACTCTGTACTTTCAAGTTCATTGATGGGATCTGGGAATGCAGTGACATGGCTGAAAAGTACTACAATCAGACAAGAAACACAAGTAAAAACACTAAAGAAATCTTACTGCTTTGAACCAAAACCCCATGTTAGTCGAACTTGCATGGAAGAGGAAACGAAGGCACATCATTGCACTCTTTTTCCGTGTAATTAACAACATTTCAGGTGAACTAAGTTTCCAGTTTTACCCAAAATGAAGTGGTTTTGATCACTGGATCCTAACCACTGGGCTGTGGACCGGTGTTGGGCCATGGTAAATTTGGTATTAGTATGTGTGCTGTAAATACCTAGAACTTACCATGATTTCTTTACCAAAGGAAGTCATCAGCGGGCAAGTCAACAGTTTATCATAACCCACTACTTGATGCATATGTTATGTACCCCCGCTCACCAGAGTAATAAGGAATGTTATCATAACTAAGCGAAATTATAGCCAAAACTTTGAAAGTAAGGCCTAAGTTGTAATGAACTGGAATCAAAATCACAATCAAAACAATTAAAATCACTTTATTGTCCACCTTTGGTGCACATAAGTAAATCAGGAGGTCTCAGTGTATACAGTCTCATGTCCAAGACTTTGTCTGGTCAAGACTATATATAATGTAGCTCGCTGCTTTTGAAGAGTAGACCAAGTGATGAAAAATATACAAACCAGAGACAGATAATCAGTGGTCATCCAGGACCTCTCCAACAATATATAAGGGAGGAGATTAATCAAACAGACACTGTTAGGGCAAGCGGCCATCTTGGCTCTTCTTCCCAGCCCCAGTTGCCGTGTAGCAAACATCGAAAATGGTTAGCTGCCTCTCAGAGACTCAGAACAATTTCTCTGTCTGTCATTACTGGATATGGTAGGAGCCATCTTGCTCTGTTTTGGCCCTGGGAGGTCTCTGCTTTACTCATCACAGCCTCACTGGCCAACTCTTGTAAGGAAGCTATGCTGCTCCCCTGCCGACCCGAGCTGCTGTCCAAATATTGACGTTTTGTGTCTGTATTCTCTCTGGAACAGTGGAGGACAAGATGAAAAACACAGGTACGGATAGAAGACACCCTCTACCTGGGGGAGAAGGAGTGTTTTTTTTTTCTTTTGAGAGAGGTAAAAAAGAAATAAAGAAAGAGGAAGAAACGGGCAAAGAGGATTAAATGTGAGAAGAAATAACAAGAGACAGAGACACAGAAAGAGGGAAAGAGACACAAAGGGACTAATAGAGAAGAAAGAGAAACAGACAGAGGAATGAGTGCAGGGAGGGACTGCAAATCTGAGTGCAGCAGATATACCCACAAAGTGAATTCGAACATGGGGCTTGTGTTTTCTCAGGATTTGTTTTCCTTCATTTCCTCACTCCCAGTTGCTGGATGTATGTCAGGCAGCGCAATTAGTCAAATCATACCGACGTGGGATTTCAGAAACATGCAGAGATGTAATGGAAAAAAAAGAACAGAAGTACTGATTGCTTATTAGCAAGTAGATTGTGTTTGCATTGTGTAGCATCGTTTACTTCCGTGTGTGTGTGTGTGTGTGTGTGTGAGTGTATGTGTGCGTGCAAGCCTGTGTGTGTGTGTGTGTGTGTTCCTCCTGCCTGATGAGGTCATGATGAGAGATAGGGCTGCTGGCAGGGCCTGTCATTGCCAGTCACTGGATGGTTGTTGTTTTGCTTCCTGCCCGAGGAAGAAAAGGTGCTTTGCGGGGATCAACAGCCACTGGGTGTCATGTGCGTGTGGTCTGTCTGTCTGTTTACTTGTGTACATTTCCATATCTCGGCGTAAGAGTGTATTTTTAAGCCTGCGTGTTTGCAAACATACATGTTGATGTCACTGTTTTTAACAGTGAGCCGGCAGGCAAAAATCACGGAATACTTTGGAACCTTATGACAAGAGTTTCTGCAAGCCTGATACATAGTAAACAGTGACTGCTGCAGACTATATTTACACATCAAGTACAATACGCCCTTGTGCCTCCTCGGTAATATACTGAGATATAAAAAATATGGAACAAACTGAGCTTTCTCTTAATCCTTTGACATTAACTGTGTATTCGCATGCGTGTGTAGGAGTGTGTGTGTGTGTGTCCATGTCCTTTCTGAACAGTTGCACGTGTGTTCGTTTTGCACCTGTGCTTTTACCCTTTCTGCTGATTTTGTTTGCACATTTAGAAGCATATGCATTGTGACTACAAACCACTTTATCTGCACAGCAGCACAGAGATGATTGGAGGGCCTGAGGCCAACACCCTCGTGTGTCAGAAGAGGAAATTAATTTGTGAAAAAGTCCATTAAAAGGCTAAAGGCTAAATGTAAAATGGGAATTAACAGAAATACCATGATTAATATGCCCCCAACCTTAGAAGACAGCATAAACATACATTCATTTCAAGGGTGAATCGGAGGATAAATGCAAGTAAACGCCACTCAAAATTGAAATTTGCATTTATTTACACAGTTCTCCCGGAGTAGCACTCCAGCACTGTTCACGTTGTAAATTTAGAGATCACTCGTTTTGTTCTCCACCGAATCACGGTTTCTCTTCTTGAGTACAGAGCTGCCACTGAACCACAACCCACAAGTGCAAGGTGGTGATAAAAAACAAATGAACCTCTTGGCAGCAAACGCACTGTCTGGTAAACAGACATTGATGTCTTTAAAACTTGCTGAATCAAACATAATCTGTTGAATAAAACACAAAAGAAAGTAGCTGTCAGCTCTTATGTGCAGCTATTTTTTCTCCTCAAATCCTGTGCTTTACTCAAAGTAAATAACTGAGCATAGTGAAACAGCATGTTGTAGGCTTGTAGTGAACTCCCTATATCCCAAGGGAAAATGAAATCATGCTGTTAATCCCCAGTTGATATAATGAACTCTATTAAAGTTTAAGCATAATTTTACATTGACATTTTTTCTTACATTTTCTACATTTTCTTTTCTTTTATTCAGCCTCTCACATAAAGCGTGCCGGGATTCCAGCCCCACATGACCCTGAACAGTTAGATAACAGGGCATTGAAAGTGGCTGGCTGGATGTTCAAAATATTTCTATATGTAATATTAAATATAGTAGAGTTAAAATAAATAAAAAGCAATGTTGAACTGGAAATTTTTCATTTTCATTGTGTTAGAAAACCCCCCCCCTTCACTGCCCACCTCTGTCTAACCCCTCCATCCATACAGTCTCCATCTGCGAGGCCCAGGTCTCCCCCTGTCTTTTTTGGCCATTGCTCTTTCCATCTGCGATTGCCTGGGTCTTCCCTCTCCTTCCTTATGGCTCCTGCAGTCTTGCTGCTTCTCCTGCCTGCTGTCTCTGTCTGTGAAATCTGTGACTCTCCCGTCTGTTTGGCCCCTGCTGTCTCTTGTCTGTAAGACCTTGTGTCTCCTCGGGCTTTCTGGTCACTGCAGTCTTGTGGCCTGTCTCGCTCCCTGCGAGGCCTGAATTTGTGACGTGATTACATCCACACAATGCACAAATAAACAAAAAAGGATAGAATCAGCCACTATCGTAGTTCTCAGGCAGTTAATAATAGATGCTATTTACATGTGCACTGAATGACATTTGCAGTTAGAATAAGTTGTAATACTAAGTAAATTAAGTCAGTCTGATATGTTTGATTGCACATATTGTAGCTGCTCTAATAAAATTAAGACATCTGTGAAGTTTTTTGATCTTTGATAAGATGGGTTAAGTATAATCCGATCTGTAATAATAATAAAAAGCACTCCCCTGTGGTTGTTCTGACTATTTTCTTTCCCTTCTGTCTTCAATGCCTTGATGTCATAAGGAGACTAGTTGACAGGGCTGTTTTTAGGTATAAGTGAGTGAAGTGGTTGTCTAGGGCGCCACCACTTGATGGATATAACAGAGAAGGAAAAGGGCTTTTGTAATTAATTTCAGGCACCCAAGAATCTCTGTTACTGATATCCAGTGTGTGCATTACTTTCTTAAAAAACACACTGCTCACTGAGAAGAGACTTGTGGCTCACTCTGTGTGTGGACACTGGGGGGGTGACACTCAATCATTAATGGAAACTGCTGGCTGCCACTTATTTTGCAATCCTGGCTTATTTATATGTATATATATATATATATATATATATATATATATATATATCATACCACTGTGTGAAACATGTAACCAGCATACTTATATTCCACACAAACATTGTGAGTAAGTGACCCGCCGGGCCACCACAAAACATATGTATAAAAAGAGTAGTTTCATTCAATTGTATGACAGCTAGTAGGAGTAGATGATGCGAGCGGAGCGGTTGCCGCCGTCTATTTCAGACATTTTACAGCTGACCCACACTTCTAAAGAGCTGCTGCTGAAAACTTCACGATAATGTTGAAGTGTTCTAAATCCTGTTCTTTCTGCCATGACAGATGACACAATGACATCCTCGCTCTATGGATATTATAGAAAATACTATAGAGTAGGTTATCATTGTGTTTTTTTTTTCTAAAAATAGGCTAACAATATTTCAAGTCTTTGGTAAAATAATAGTCAGGTGCATATATGAACATCGAAACAGGTTTTGTCCACTGTGATCATTCCTCCGGTTCATTCTGACCATTAAAGGATCCCAAGTGTGTTTACATTGTAAGTGATGGGAGACAAAATCCACAGTCCTCATTTTGAGAAAGAATTTATTTAAAATGTTTTTTTTTTTTTCTGAAGATAATTTGAGACTGAATTAATCAAATAAAGTGGATCTCTTCTGCAGTTAAAGCCTGTTTAGTAAAAAAATTCCCTCTTTGTGTCTTAATGGACAGTGTTTTCCTGTTCAACTGCAGTGGAAGAACTGTAGCAAAAAGACTGTAATTTTGAAAAATATTGACTAATTTGGACAGATGAAGCTTCATATTAGCATAAAAAAACATTACAAAAACATTTGAAATACATTTTTGCACAGGAGGACTGTAGATTTTGTCTCACATCACTTACCTTCAGAGTGCAATATGAAGGGATCTTCTAATGACCAGTATGAACAGGAGGAATGAATACAGCAATAAAAACATGTCAAGGTCCAGTGTTTTAAGACAGACTTAATTGTGAAACTCTCCTTTAACGCAGCTATAAAACATCTACATTGCATCATCTTCACAAATTTTAATGCAGGCCTAAAATGTGCACTGTGTTGTATAATGAAGGAAAATTTATAATCAGCTATATTAAATCCCAAACATGATTATAACCAGAATAAGACATAATAAGAACTAGTGTGTATATAGAGACGCCAATTTACAGATATTGTGATTTAAAAAAATAAGATAGTATAAAATTATCATAATTGTCATAAAATATTATAATGAATCCCTCAATCCCCTCAGGGCTGCCGGTAGGAGTCTGGCCTATAGGACACCAATATGATGTTGCGTCAGTAATGTAGTGTTTCCCACACACAGGTTTTTATTTATTAAAAAAAAAAATGTGCAGACTTGTTAAATTGGCATTATATTGTTGGAACATTGTGCACACATGATGCACAGACTAGTAGAGCAGTAGCATCCAATCTGACAGAACAAACCAAACTGAAATGCAAAGTTTGGTAATGTGCATCATTGTATTTCTAACTAGTGACACTTTCTCTGTTCTCACTGTCACTGAAGGTAAAGATAATCCATAATAATGAGGGGATACTTGTTTCTTCCCTTACAAATCAGAAGAGTAAAACTGCAATAGCAGTGAATAAAATGGCATCTTTACCCTCTTATATTATGGCAGATCATTTTAAATGATCATATTTCTTCATTGGCATGGTTGCATCGATCTGTTCTGATAATTAAATGTGATATTCTTACCTTGTTTCTGTGTATATACATACTCCACGTAGGCTTATGTTTCTCTGTAGCCTAATAGCTATTGATATGTAGGTGCTTACATTACATTGTTTGTGTGTGTGCGTGCATTCTTTTAGTAATAGAGGAACAGTGGCATTATCAGTCGAATAGATCAGTAGAATAGATTTGTGTAAGTACACCCTTTGATCTGAAGCCCTCTCAGCCTCAAGGGAATTACAGATTACAGATTGTCCGCTTTCTTTGTCTCTCTCTCTCTCTCTCTCTCTCTCTCCCCTTCCGCCTCTCTTCCATGTAACGCATCTCTCTCTCACCTTAATCTGCCCGTCTCCAGCTTTGATCACGTCTTTCCAGTGCTTTCCCACATTGTCCCAGCTTCAGTGGAAACCGGGAAAACTACGAATCCAATCTGCACAGGAGAAGAATGGCTGCAGGGTCTCATTATTATGATGACTCTGTTCACATCTCTTGTTCCTCTCTCTTCCCTTTTATAATCTCGCTCATACTCCCCCCTCCCTACCCACCCCCATCCTCCTCTCTTTATTCTCTCTAAGAGAGTGTAATTAACATAACTGGTACCTCTTTCATGATAGTTGTGTGCGTGTGTGAGTGTGTGTGTGTTATTCTATTATGTCATTTCAGATGTTAATTTAATCTTTTTTATGTTGATGTTTTGCTTTTGGCAGTAGCTCTGTGTCAATTACACAGTTTGTCGGTTTGTATAGGGATGATTGACATTAGATTGTGATTAATCAGCTAGTGAATATTTTGTTGCTTTTTGTGGTGCATTTCTTAAGATAATTGTTGTTTTTGTGTAAAGATGATGGAATATGGATTCACATTTTGTCTCTTGGTGTTTGGGAATCAATTGTGAGTCTGAGGATGTTGATGGGGAGAGGGGGGCGAAATGTTTTTGCAACACCACATCACTTTGATTGCACATTTCATTCAGAATGAATGAGGTGAGGAGGAAAGCAAACAATTCGCTTCATCAATGTTGGCCTTGTCTCTTTGATGAATAGCTTTTGCTGCACTTTTTCTGCTCGCGACATTGGCAAATGATTGCTAACTTGTATTCTCTCTTCTGGTCTCTTTCTCCCATCTCTTCCTCCCATCTCGCCTTTCCACTCCAAATATCCTTGCTGCTTCTCCTCTCATGCTCCCTCGACTCCTTTTATTTATTTTTTTTCCCTTTTACTTATCATCCCTTACATCTCTGTAATTTTTCATCCACATTTCCACCCTCCTCATCCTGCTTCAACTTTCCATCCGTCCATCTGTATTCTCTCTGCAGGTGCGGACCTGTTCTCCAACTGCACGGAGGAGTGCAAGGCCCTGGGACACTCCGACCGCTGCTGGATGCCGTCCTTCGTGCCGTCAGATGGGCGCCAGGGGCCGGACTACCGCAGCAACCTGCACGTCCCCGGCATGGACGCCACGCTGCCCGACACTGAGGTACCCTCCTCCGTCAACCTCTCCGACCAACTCACCATGACCTCGTCCACCGCCTCGTCCAGCGATAGGTCATTCTCCACCTTTGGCAAGGACGGTCAAAGGTCACAGTCACACCACAGCCTTCACCATCACCTCCATCCGCAACAGCAGCAGTACAGCTCCAGCACGCTAGAGAGGAAAGAGTATGATAGGGGGACCCTACCGTACAAACCCACCTTTCTCTGTGAGTATCAGTATGAAAGTTCCCTGGGACCCTATGACTTTGGTCTGGTCCAGTACAGATACTAAAAGGAGGGGACGCTGAATCTGCCTCTTGATTCTGATCGGGACTTTTTATGTTGTTTATCAACGTTTGTTTCTTCTATTTTTAAGGAGTTTAAAAATATGGCTTTATGTTTTGTTGTATTTTTTTTTTTTTTTGTAAATTATCATTTCTTTTGACAAATGTAAAATGTAATCTATTATTGCTAACTCCCCTTCTCCAAAACCCGCTTTAAAAAAATAGATCTAACCCCACCCTAATCCTAAATACTGTCTGTAATCATGTGTCTTATTATAAAATAAACAAAATTTGAATTGGACTCATTAGTTTGCTGTGGCCCCTTTTTCTTTCTTTTTCCATTTCTCTAAATTCCCCCCCTCGAGATCCTCTCCAATCAGTCTTTTTATCTGATGCTCATATAAGTAAAGGTCACCAACACAAGCACACATCATATTCCTCTTCTCACCATCTTCACACACATGCAAGCAAATACTGTTCAGTTGAAAACATGCACAGAGAGGAAATAAGAGATAGATCATCTCATGCTGTAAAGGACATCTTTTTCTATTTGCTCAACTGAGTTTCGCTCGGGCACGATGACTTCCCTACTGAATAGCTCGAAAGGTGAAGCATACAACCCACGCTTCTTCTCTTTCAGAAGGACTGAAGTCCATTTTGTTCTAAAAAGGATGTCTGGAGTATCTATACTTGCTTGTGGATCAATACGTGACACAAAGAAGGGTGGGTGAGGTGCGCTGACAACTATGAGGTCAAGATTCTTCAGTTGGGAAAGTCACGCACACAAGTTTTGTGTGAGAAAGGATGAAGGTTTAATTTGGCAAGTGAAACATATTGATATCCTTTTGGAATAAAAATGGAGTTTCCAGCTTGCATCTCTAAAGAAGCTGGATGGTATTATTTAGAAGAGGATGGCAGGATATTTGCCGCTTTCAATTGCTTGCTCCCACATTACATGAATATTCTATTAGCTCTAAGAGTAGAGAATGGATTCGATATACACGTTCAGTAGAGAAGTCATTTCCAGTCAAGTCACCACCATGTTAACCACCATCCTCCATGATACTGCATGCTGACTGTGGCCTGTCTCTCAGGTAAACGATGAGCACCATAACCTGCTTTTTTTTTGTTGTCTGTATTGTTTTCTACTTTCGCAAACAGAACTAAGCAATCTTCTCCTTGCACATCAGGTCCATGTGAAAAATAATTGGTATTTAGCCTTTAGGTGCTAGAGCCCGCTTTGCTCCAAATATAGCTGCCTGCATGTCTGCTTGTCTCGTCTACCCCGCAGGGTTAGGATAAATGCACTCCATATTCACCAAGTCCAAAACTCACAACTTCTTTTCACAACACAAATTCTATTTCATTTTATTTTTCTTGATTTATGACTTCTCCTCCCGTTTGCCTTGTCTCTTGAAATAAATGGACCCTGTGGTTTTGTTGTTCATCAGTCTGTAAAAAAATGAGACTATTCCCAGAGGCTGAAGCTATATTAACCAATAGGCATCATCTTCTTCTTTTAAAAATAGCATCATTTGCTACGAGTGGCTATAGCGATGCTCTGATCACTAGGGTTGCCTTGATAAAGGGTTTATAAATGTTTAATGATCCATTTATAGATAATTAATGAAGCAATTAGCGCTCTGTGTATTTTTTATGCATGCATTATGTAGCCACCAAATTTTGAACATTTATCTTTGCTGATGGACATGTTTTTACCCAATTCCCAAATTAGTTTTACCATTATACTGCGAGGACCAGCCTTTAGGGTATATAAATAACTTCACAGAGAGTCCTTTGTGGCATGTATCCTTCAAGAGATGGTATTTCGGGCCGATTGTGTCACTAAAAAGTCTCCAGGGAAAGGGTGTCATTTGTCTTAACGAGTGTGTTCTCTGTCTTTTCAGCCCGCAAAAGGATTTGCTAGCTCGTTCCATGTGGACCTGTCGGAGACAGCGTGAATTTCTGTACTAGACCACCAACACTGATGCTAGAGACAGCAAAATAAAACTAAACAAACAGCAACCTGGACAACAGCAACCTTGGTTAAACTTCATTATCTCGGGTGGCGAACTGTAACGAAGCCTTGGCAGTGTTCGCCGAGGGAGGAAAGGAGAAATAAATACTGAGTAGCTGTAAACCTCTAGATATCTGAGGAGCAATCCAAAGCCTTATTCCTCTCAGCAGGACTGAGACCGGGGCCGAAAACACTCGACGATGTGAAGATTATAAAGTCATCAGCAGAAAGGAGAGAAGAACTGAAACGAAGAGAGGAATACAAAACAAGACGAAGAGGGAGTGATTAACTCACAGAGGTGTTTTTTTTTGACTGAGGAGTTAGCCTCTAGAGATCTGTGTGTGCCTGTTTACATGAAGAAAAAAAAAAAAACTATGTTTCTGTACAAACTTCAACCAACATCACACGGAACCCTTTAGCTATTTCTATGGTCACCACTAAGCCAACTGTACAGAGACTGTGTGTGGGGGAAAAAAAGGAGATGGACAGCCAGGAGTGAAAGCGAAAGACTGAGCAAGAGACGACAATTTTAGAGAGAGAGAGAGAGAGAGAGAGAGAGAGAGAGAGAGAGAGCAGGTGTTGTACAGGTATAAAATGACAGAAAAAAAGAAGACAATGGAACAAGCAGAGATGATGTGCAGTACTATAAATTCTGTATCTCCGGTTTTTTCTGACTTGACTGTCTTTATATAACTTCTCTTTTTTGTTTCTGTTGTTCTTTCTGTGTAGTTCAAGTGTGCAGACTCTAATGTATTCCAACATACAGTTACAAGCAGGAACATGCGGTCTGGAGTCGGGGTCCAGCCCTCTTTCAAGTTTAGCCATTTCAGGAAGGGGATTTTAATAAATACACTGCGCAAGAGAAATTAGCTAAAACAATCGTCGAGTTCAGTTTGACAGTAAAATATCACAAATGAATGTTTTCATTTCTAAACGAATGACTAACAGATATTTCAAGCTCCTTCCTGAGCTGACTGCAGAGAAAGTGAAATGACCCTTTACCAGGATGTGGTTCCCTTAACGCCATTGGCCTATACATAAACAATCAGACACATTCAGTGGTTTTTATCATGTGTGCAAAGTGTTTACTGTGCTATTTTAAAAAGCTTATAAATGAATATAAATCTATATATATAACTATATATATATACAGTATACTTTTTTCTGAAAACTGTGTAACCATTGATTATTTTCTACACCTCATAATGTCATTCAATCTAATAATACCAAGTGCTACAAAATCAAGACTTGTATTGACTAAAACAAGGAGGAGCGCTTCAACCTAAAAGAGCAAACCCCTTCACACCTACCAAGGATTAAGTTGATGTTCTTATTTGATTGTTACTTTTCACCGTTTACAGATGCCAGGCCTTGTTGTGTGTAGCGAAGACACCAATTGAGTTGTTATGGCCTGTTGTGTATTTTTAATAGCAGAATATGTGTTCATGTACAGGAAGGGGGACTATCACAATCGAGCTAGATATCAAAGGTTTTACAATCATACAAGAGAGGCATACACACGCACGCACGCACACACACGCTCACGCACACACACACACATGCGCGCGCACACACACACACACACACACAGGTCAAGTGGTGATAAATAAACTGTGTCATTGAAGTTCTCTAATGTGTGTTTTGTCATGTTCATCTGAGAATATTCTCAGAAAACAAATCATGCTGTACACTTGGATTCCTTTGTTATAGTCAGAGGAAACATGCTGTACAAATGTTCACAGCAAAAAGCAGCCGCTCAACAGCTGAACCATATGTCCAATCAAAGCAAAGAACCTGCTTATTACTTAAAATCTTCACAGAGCACCTCTGCTTGCTGCTTTCCCTGTTGTTTTTAGCACATGAGTTTTCATGAAAAGACATTCGGCTATCCCTGATGAATCCCATTGACTTTCAAGATGTAATCACTACGGTTTTGCTCTACTTTCCTCATTCCCTGACCTCAATAACTCGTGAAAAAAAAAAAAAAAAAACTTTTCTGGTGCTTGTCAGTCAAGCCTTCTGTCTATTTCTTCCAAAAAAAAAATCACTGGTGCCATCCCCCTACTGCACGCCCCAATCTCATCCCTTCACTCCAGCGTGATTCTCACATGGCCTGGCACAAGTTCACAGACACAAAAAGAAGAAGAAGAAGAAGAAGAAGAAGAAGAAGAAGAAGAAGAAGAAGAAGAAGAGCGCTGGAGTTTGAGGTCATGGGGGAGACACGGCAGTCCCTCACTTGACAGGCTAAAAACAGAGACGATCTGTTTGTGTCTATCACAAGATCGCCTTCTTTTCGAGCGGGGAAACATGTGACCGCTGCATGTGACTGATGTGGTGTTTGCCTGCGTGAATAAATGGCCTTTGGGGTTCTGATTGAAATCTCACCCAGAAACAATCCAGGGAATGTTTATGTATGAGGCTGAAAAATGAGGATCAGAAAAAAAACAGGAGGTAACACTTTACAACTTAGCAATAACAATATTGATAAAGGGTGATAATAATAGTGTAAATTGAGGTATTTTTTTTATCACCCTCTTTTTCATTCAGATATTTCCTTTCCTATGTTAGTATTATCCCAATTACCACTCTCTAATAGTATTTTTCCACTATTATTGAAAGACATTTACCCTGATATCCTGATTACTGTGAGCAGATTAGCCATGTGTTACCTTGTTATTACAATATTATTATTGATATATTATTAACCTGAAATGTTTTCCCCAATATTACATTCATAAATCTGTCCAATGATTACCAAATTACAAAAATATAAACCCCAATATTACAGAGATTTCTGCATTCTATTACCAAAATATTAGGTACAAGGTTATAACATATGTAATTACATTATATTATCTCCAGTATAACCCTGTTAGCAAGACATTGCATCCCTTTTATTCTTGTTATTATGAGCTGTAATGTAAAATATTACTTAGGGTTGGGTTTTGTTTCCAAATGTTTGATATGGATGCCAATACATTACCTAAATTTTGATACCAATACCCAATCCTCATTTTAAAAAAATCATAGTTTGTGGAATGCAATATAAAATAAATTTACAAAATGCCAAACTACATATAGCATCTTTGCTGAAATGATAAGTCAGATTTTCTTTTTTAGTTAGTATTTATATGAGGAAATATCTGGTCAGGATAAAATACTCTAAGCTCAAAGTTCACTTGTTTTTTTTTTTTTTTTAATGAGGTACAGTCGATACACTCAAAAACTTTTGAGGTTTGATACTCAGCTCTAGAGCTACCAAGAAAGTGAGAACGTATAACATCTTGACTGACTTTCTATCAGTGGCTGTGAGTTGACCTGATCTGGTTGTCCTTCAAGGCGCCTCCATGGCAGACAGAGAGAATAAGTCATTACAACTGAATCATCTTGTCCATCTCTCCTCTCCTCTCCATACAAGGTTGAGTGAGGTGACCTAGCTGTCTGTCTGAGCCTCCGCGCCTGTCCCTCATATTCTTCCCCGGCAGACGCACTTCATTACTCTGGCTAAATAGACTTTCAAGAGACCCCATCAGCCATCATTTACACAGCCCGGCCCTATCACCTTTCACCACGGCCACCTCATCAGACATACGCACCCTGCACATACGCACAGGCACTACACAGCTCACCCATGCAGACACACATGTAGAAACAGGACGCACATTCATCTCTCCCTGCTCGCTTGCCTTTGTTATCCCTCAACACCCCATCAGTCAACATGCACACATACGCTCTCTCTCTTTCTTTCTCTTTCACACACACAAACACACACACACACACAGAAACACAGAGGCATCCTTGGTCTTTATTCCCCGGCCACCTCATCAGGCCAGAGCAGACAGCTATTACAGTGTGCACTCTGGTGCCCATTTCTCCTCCCATCTCTTTCCTGATCTGCTGGCCTGCTAGGTCTGCAACAACCTATTGACCTGAGATGTGACTTCGCTGCCCTGTTGACCTGGACATACTCTGTGTGCATTTAGCGGAATACCTGCTATCTTTCCACCCGCCAAACTCCATCCAACAACTGCTCATTTTATTCTTTCACCTCAGGTAAGGCAGGTTTGACATTGTGTTTGCCACCTGGGCCAAATGGTTGTCGGGATGATGTCACAATGTCAAGATGTTATAACAGTGTGAATTGGTTTCACTTCACTTTACTGAAATCATTACACTCCAAGCAGCAAAGAAGCCATCTTTAAGTCACAGTTTTAAAGATATAACCTTTAAAATAAGAATTAGTATACAAATCCATAATGAGGCATCATCAGTCCAAAGATTATTTTTTAGTTGAGTCACTTCCAGAAATGACCCCGCTGAATGCGAACGCTTTCAAAGTCAGGACAAAACATTTTTAATTACATTTTTGATCAAACAAAACACAGTTAATTAATCTGTGGTTTGGTCTGACGGAAAGTGAAGAGTGTCAAAAGCAGACGCTCTCTACTTTCATTCACATTGTACACAGTGTTTCTCAGGTCTTATTAAAGATGCTGTCCTTTGAGATGCCATCTTTTACAGTCTGATAACGCCACAACAATGTGGACAGACAACCAGACAGCCACCCAGGCCAAAATTACCTTAATCTGCACATTTCTTATCTACTCCCTGGACTGAATAGGAGTCTGGCACTTTTCAGTTTCTTAAGATGACCTTCTTGACACACTGAGGCCACAATTTATTGTATCTTCAAATATTTGTTGCAAATCCGTCTGACACTCTTAAGACATAGTGTTTGTATACTGTAGTGTTAAGCATTCATTACCTTAAGGCTAACCTTATTAGGGGTGTATCTGAGTATGAGTTTGTATTTTTAGTGTTAGTGTTTTTTTTAATTAAAATTTATTTTGTACAAATATTTTTAAAATTATTTGTTTTTGGGAAGAAAAAAAAATCCATGTCAAAGCGCACAGGTTGGTTACATCGCTATCTCAGTCTCTCTCCTCTGCTCCGCTGTTATGTCTATCAGCAGGTCTCAACAAGGGGAGTCACATCCACCTGCTGCATGACACACATTTCCTTATTTGGACATTACTCCTAAGAGATAAAGCTGAGCTACTGATACAAGTGAAGTGCTCACAAGGGACTCTCCATAACCTTTCGTTCCACTTCTCCTTTCCACAAAGTCAGGTTGTAAAAAAATAGCCAATAAATGAAAAGTGCAAAGTAAGAATTGCCTTTGAAGTTTTTCTCTACCTGTAACACACTGTGCTGTCTCTGTGTTATGGGTGTACAAATAAGTAGAGGTCTCGCTGTATATTTGTGATGCACTTGGTTTTAGCTCAGTAGTCAGCGCAGTTGTCTATGATCTGAAAGACTTGAGCTAAAGACCCGGTGTGGGGACCTCCATCATAAGATAGTTTATTCATGAACAGTATTTTAACACTTTAATATCCTAAAACTAAAAGTGTAATAAAAATAAAAGTGGGTTTTTACCCCTATTTCCACTTTTATTCATATTAATACAATTTATTAATACAAATATAAATAATTTTTTATGTTTTATGGCCCCATACAAGAGGATGTTAAACACACCTAAATGCTGTTGACCAATCTCTCAAATTCAGCAAAATAGCTCAACATCTCTATTGTATGCTACCTGCTCATGTAGCACAAAATGGCAGACAGCAGGCAAAGTTAGCAACTAGTTGGTGAACATGGTTGAGCATTTAGCAGCTTAAGAGACATATATTTCCCTTAGGAGTTGGTGGAGATGAAAAAGATAGATAAAGGGAGATTCAATATTGGTCCTACATTCATCAGGGACTCAGAGACACGACTCCAAATGAATGCTAATGTTGCTCCATGCCTGCTGGATGTGTAAATACACAACTTTTTGCTAACCTAACTTTATACGGTGATATGTCAAGTCAATCAAATATTGCTGTTTTAAGAGAAATTCCTGATTTGGCTGTCCAAGGCCACTACATGTTCTTCTTTGTAACTGAAAATAATATGCTGCCACAATAAAAACTAAGTTTCATTTTGATGTGAAGTCAAATGTCAGTGGACAGTGCATTCACATACTATATGTAAAATGACAATTCTGAATACAAAGACAGGATATGTCACTCCTCTGGGCTCTGTCATACCAGAGCAAAACACAAAGGATTTTTGGATCACAATTACTCTGCTTTATCACTAAAGCCACACACACACACACACAAACATGCTCATGCTCACACACTCACAGGGCCTGAAACGTTTTGCCCTCAGCCACCATCCCCACTCATTCTATATTCAGGAAGTATGTGAGTTGGTAACCTGGGGTGACGGAATCAGGCCTCTGACTCACGCCCTGACCTCAAGGGGGGAACAACCCAGTGGAGGACAGACCTCAGCCTCCAGCGCTAAGCTAACACAACATGGCTGACAGAGACAAACAGGATAACCACAGAGCCAGGATGACTATACTTTAAAAAGAACAAACATCACTGAGAGCAATAGATGCCTGTGTGCAAAGCAAAAAAAGAGGGCTGGTTTAATGCTGGTATGCTAGCAAAACAAAACAAAACAACAGCCTTCATGGAAAAAATAAAGATGGTTAAACATGAAACAGTGAGGTTTGCAACTTGACTACTGAACACACCAGAAATTGCTACACTTTCTTCCAGTCCACAGGAGTCACTTCCATCTATACTTCATACTCTTTGTCCAAGATGATTCCTAAACACTTGGGCAGATATAACATGATTTTTCTTTGGCTGCACTCCCTCAGCTGCTTCAAAAATATATAATAAAACCAAATACTAGATGACTATATAAATAATGAAAGTTATTGCTTTATTATTATTGGATAACTAGCAAGAAACTAACAGCCAAATGATACAATCAGAGCTGACTGACTGCCTGGCCAGAGGCAGACTTCAAAAACCCCAATCAACAAACAAACGCAGTCTGATCTTTGGAAAATAGTCTCAAACTGTGGCATTCACAGGGGGCTCAGTTCACAGACTCTGGCGTGCTGGTTGCTATGGAAAACGACTACTCATTGAGTCACTTCATACCTGCCCCAATCTTCAGCTAAACTACACAGAAAAGTTTTCAGATTGACTTTATCAGTAAACACCAGTTTCTTTAAATTTATGAAATAACACTGGCTAACAGTCTATACTGCAAGAGATGTGAGTCAGATTCATTTCCCAAAGTTTTGTACATCAATATGTTTCAGCCGAAGTAACACCTGGGAAAATCCTCTTAGAAACAGAAACACCTTATTTATCACATCTAAGACATTACATGAATGCCTCACTCATACTGATGGATCTTTACTGAATGATCTAGATAGATCTGACACTTAACTTGATTCACTCAGTTTTAGTTGCCTGTTTCATTTCAACCATCCCAATCTTTGGTATCAGACTATCCACAGGGGCACTTAAAATGACGTCACTTAGGCTTCAGAAATCAATTTTATTTACAAAAACAACCAAAAGGAGAGCTGCTTTTAGTAAAATTTACCTCAGGGACTTCAGCGGTAGCTACAGCGGTGAGTGTAGGTAAATACAGGCCATAGAAAAACAACAGAGAATGCCTGCCTCACACTCAGATGTAAAAAAAAAAAAAAAAAAAAAAAATCCAGCTAAAAACAGTAACAGTAAAAGCTGAGCAGAGAATACATGACCAGCTGGAAAAAAATAGAGAGAGTTCAGTTAGAGGAAAGAGTTGCTGACTCAAAGCCTGGCATTCATTTCAAGGAGATGTGTCAGGCAGAAGGAGAGGGTGTTGGTGAGGGCAGAGAGGTCTGCTGTAGGCTGGTGTAACAACAAAGCCAGAAGCCTCTAGAGACCAGCCTTATCTGACGCCCTGTCTCTGCCCCCCAAACCCCCAAACCCCCACTACCCTTCACCTCCCAACCCTGGAGATGCAGGTGCAGAGATGCCAAGTGAAACATGAGGGTAGGCTTTATTTCTTGTCTTCAGTCATGCCCCCTCAGAAGGAGAACACCTGGTCCCCAAAGAGGGAAAGGAGGAGAGGAGGGGAGGGGAAGGAATGATACAGTGATGGCCACCCCCTTGTATGTCTACCTCTTTGCCCATCTCTCTCATTTCTTTCCACCTTCCTCAAATTCAAGCCCTGCCTCTCCCCTTCCCTCCCTCCTTTCCTCTCCCGTTCCGCTGTCTAGCTCTCAGCTGTCAGACTGAGAAATGGCAGGCGAGACAGGGGTCTTCTGCCTGGGGAGATGGGCAAGAGAGGACGGAGGCCTCCAGACACACATGTGCTGATATGCAGACACCACACACACACACACACACATACACACACACACACACACACACACACTCACACACAAAAATGTACTGTGTGTACCAGTCCACACCTGCCAACCGGTGCACATGCTGTGTACAGCTCCATATTTTGACATTAAGCATGACGGCATGCGTTTATACCTTAACAAGCCAGAAAGGTCTGAGAATAATAACAAGATAAGAGCTGAGATGAGTGACATTTGTCATTTTCACAGCCAATCAGGACTCCTGATTTTTGTGTATGCGTGAACCCTCTTCCTCGACTGTACCTCATATTTATGGAAACATTATAGAGAAACAAATTTCCTACAGATATAAGGGGAAGTTTGCTACCTGAGTTTCTTAATTGGGATGCAATGACAAGCACCTTCTCAGTATGATGGAATAAAAAAAAGTGATGAAATATCATGTTTCATTTCAGTTAAAATATGCATTAAACACTGTTTATGTTAAATAGTAAGCTATATAAAATGCAGCTTTATTACTTTATAACTTTCAGTTTAATTTCTAACAAAAATGCACATATGCCATGTGTAGTGCTTGTAAACTGTATATGAACTATGTATGACACTGCTGTTTTTCTGATAAGTGATAGATTGGGATTCATTAGATCAAACAGAAATATCCAACCAGTGAGCTCACAGCCCCTTCATTATCGGTGTGATATGCTGACAAGATCAAAGAAAACTTTGTGAACTTTGTTCTGCAATTTTTTTTCAGACTGCGTGCGTTGAAAGTTCAGTCACTGTGCATTAGCCAGACTACTTACTTGTTACTCAATCATCAGCAGACCTGCGCTATTTGATGATATGGCCCTGTCAGAACTGATGTAACCCAAAGCCCAAAATATATGCCTTGCAGCTGATCAAAGTCATTGTGCGCGCCTAACACAATGTAATGTATCACTGAAGCTGCTTAACAGGGAACATTACAATTTAAAAAAGTATAAGCCAAGTTATTTATGTTCACTTCTATTAGCTATTAATTTGACTGTCATGTTGTTTTGTTATTTGTCAATCATGTCACATTTTGAACATCATACATACAGTGAGGCCACCGCATGGCAGCAATATATTAAGTAGATGAAGGAAGACAAGGTGCTGCCCACACAGTCCAAACTGACTTAAAGTTTATTTCAGAAAGGCATAGAGCAGAGAGATTGCTCTTATAAATGCTGTCATACTGCTTATTGAAGCCCCTTGTTTTGCCTTTGTCTTATTGTGAGATTGCCAGGCAACCAGTAGTAAAGATCATGAAATCATCTTGCACATAACCCCTGTACAACCAAAACAAAATAGTTTTTACACTTCAGCTTTTGTATAGATTTAAAAAACAAGATATGCTGACATACAATTTAAAATCCTTCCTAAAAATGTTAATTGTTGAGCTTTGTGCTGGAATGTGGATTTTTTTTTTTCAATTTTAGACAAAGCCAGTGCTAGCTATTCCCCGTTTCCAGTCTTTATGCTAAGCTAAGCTAATCAGCTGCTGGCTGTAGCTTCAAATTTAGAGTGCAGATATGAGAGTGGTATCAATCCTCTCATCTAACTCTTGGTGAATGTACATATTTCCCAAATTTGTATTTCAAATTTGTATTAGTATTTCAAACTTCTAACTTATTCTAACTTGAGCAAGGAGGTGATTAGCTTAGAGGGAACCACCTAGCCTATTTCTGTCCAAAGAAAAAAAAAAACAACTAACTAGCACCTCTAAATCTGTCTAATTAACATATTTTATCATGTTGTTTTGTTCACAAAAAAACAATAAACTGTGGTTTTCACAGGATGTTATGTGCTATAACAGTTTTTTGGCGAACAATAGGTGAGTGAAGTGACTTCCTGTGACTTTGTTGTGAGGATGCCAGGCAACCAGTGGAAACCAAAACTAAAACCACAATTTGTTGTTTTTACTTTTCCGTTTCTGCACAGATTAAACAGACAAGATACAATTAGTGAGCATTAGAGGTGTTGCTATGTGTATTTTTAACTTTGGGCATTCCTACACTAGCTGTATCCCTGTCTTTATCTAACCACTGGCAAGAAAGCAAATAAGTGACTGAACTGCAAATGTTCAGAAGCTCACTATGTTATTTCAAGAAATACTGTATGTCACAACTTAATCTTTTTCTCATCCAACAATCCTTTCTTGTTATGCCATTAGATTTTTTTTCAAGTGGTTTCTGTAAAATCTTACACACAGTAAAATGAAAGATATCTGTGGGATTAGCTTCTTTCTTACTGGTTGTTGCAGTCATTCTATTCTGTGAATAGCATCCAACCCTTGAAATACAGTACACCCAAGAGAGTTCAATAGTAATGTACAAGTCCTCATGGGCCCCTAGGCTTTTGGTTCAGGGCTCTTTCTTTCCTTCCTGAGGTGTCGTCAGCAGGCCTGTGATGGAAGAATGTTTGCAGAGGGGTAAAATTGGAAGGAGCAAATGAGCATGTTTTTTTTTTTTTTTTTTAAAATATCTGACAAGTATTGTAGTTAACAAATGCCAGTGGGAGATCAAAGCTAGGTCTTTGTTCAGCAAAACATTTCAAGTCTTGTTTAGCTAGCGATTATGCTGGGGAGGAAATAAATTTGTCTTTGACAACCATCTCTGGAAGAAAAGTGGAATGTTAGTATACTCAGGCAAGGTACATCGACTGAAAACATATGCAGGAAAGCAGAGAGTGAGACAGTAGCAGTGGAGGGAGAAAATGGAATCTAACACTGTCAGTCACAATGGGAAATCCCTTGTGTGACACCCCTGTGGCACCTTCATCCCACATAACATGTGGAGACAAGAGACAACAAGCCACGTCTGCCCTGAGAGAGAAAAGGTAGCGCCGGTCCTCAGTTGGCAGGTGCTGCTGAAGTGATGCTGCATTTGTGAGCTGAAAATGACACAGAAGAAACAAACAACACATGACAGCTCAAAATACACATGTGTAACTTGTAAAGAAAGTTCACAACCCAATTGTTCTGCTCACCTGTTGCATGCCGTTGCATCATTGTGTATAATCTGTAATGCATCTACAAAGTAAAAGTTGAACGCTGCTGCTGACAGCAGTGATGGGCAGGTTCAAAGGTTAAATACTCTTTCTACCTCATATACACAGGCATGCACACAAGGCCTGCCACTATGACCTGCATGAGAGAAATGTAAAGAAAAAGCAAAAGCATGCGAGCTCTTTTATTCACACAGCAGCACACATTCGCACAAAGAAACTGGAGCACAAGCACGATGATTAAATCCCATCTCGAAGGTCTCATCTTGTAAGAAGTCTCAAATTGAGTATTTATTCAGGTAGACACTATATGAATGTCTGCGTGTATGTGTGTATGTGTGTGTGTGTGTGTGTGTGTGTGTGTGTGTGTGTGTATTGCTACTTGGTTTACTTCAGAGAGTGCATTGTGCAGTATTTCATCTACGGTACAGAACCAGTAATTTCACACTGAAGGCTACAGCCATCTACTGCTATATTATTTTGCCCACACCCTCTCTTCCTCTCTGTGTCATACACACACATATGTGCTCACACCCACGCACAGAAGTACACAATTTATTGGTTTCATATTCACCGCTATTTGGTGTGCCTTTCACTAACAGTAAATGCTGTGAAAAATGATAAGACTTTCTCCTACTTATTAACACTGACTAGCATCAGAGGTGATGGAGTGAGTGGAAGCAGCTTGACATTAAAGGTAATGCTTTCAAACAAGGCTCCCCAGACCCCAGTCAAATGGAGTCATTATATCAAAAGACTCCCCATTACAGTAACTATACATCTCCCGCTGTGTCCTCTTACTGTATTGCCACTTAAAATATATAGCAACCAGGAATAGGGTGAGAAGGCTGCCTTCTTGGCAGTGTCTGGATTTCGAAGAAGCTCTTTGAAGGGAGGTTGTTTTATCACAATCATGGGCTGGTATAAAAATAAGGGCCAGAAAAGAGGAATTGATTCTCTTGGTATTCCTGTTAAAGTGAGAGAAAATGGGCTTGAGGAGCTGTTTTTTTTTCTTCTGGTGACTTTGTTTTTTTTTTTTTTTTTTTTTGTCAGCACAGAATCTGTTTTGTCACGGAGTTGAAAAGAAACCGGCAACCTTTTCCCTTTTTCCTCTTTGTATTTAATTTCACTCCACTCTGGCGGTCCTGATGAGTGAATAACAAATGACAGAGAATAAAAAAACAAGGTAAGTCAAATGTGTCCTTACCTGGGTGGCAGAATTGGAACTGCATGGTTCACCCTTTTAAGCATAATCAAGCATTCTGGGTTTTATCGACAAAACACAAGAGCATAAACAACAAACAACCCCACAGGAGCACCAAGAGCGAAAATGTTGCAGCCAACCAGAGGCAGGTCTCCAAGGTTACATGTTGTATTTAATCCCCTGAACCCCCCACAGGCCTGATGCTGGAAGAATTTTGTTGATGTCTTGGGTTGTCTGTGTGTATGTGTGTGTGTGTGTGTGTATCTTCTTCCCCCCGAGCCACAGTTAAACCCCAGTGACATCAGCGGCCATGTCTTATTTCCCTATTACAAAGGTCCCACTGTAACGCAGTGTGTCAGAGCAGGGACTACTGTCTCATACACAAACACACACACACTCATTAGCACACATGCTGTGTCTCTCTCTCTTTCTCTCTCTCTCTCACACACACACACACACACCAGAGGGAGAGAGCCAGAGAGCAGAAAAAAGGCACAAAAACAAATTAAACCAAGTGCAAGATAGGCCTTTCATTATAATTACCATATTCAATAAAACACAGATTAGATAAAGGAAGAGAAGCTCTGGGAAAGAGGAAGGGGTTTGTATGTGTGTGTATGTGTCTATATTTCTCCATGAACTTGAAAGATGAGTAGAGGATTGTGCATAATTTACACTGTAGTTTTCAAAGAGGCCGCTATTCCACAGATGGTACAAATTATGGTAGCTGTGCTCCTTCACTCAGTTTTACTCAAGCATCTTAAGTCTCTCTAAAGTACTGAACCTGAAGTAATTATAGCATCCAATCAATTTTAAACTAATTTTAGGTTTGGCAGTTAGCTGTCTGTACATTATTTGTGAGTTAGTTCATCTTGCAAGTGAGCCTAGTATTTACACCCATGCAGTCAATGATGACTTCAACAACAATTTTACAGCTAAATGTAGCATTTTTGTATAACATTCAAATTTGTGTAATTCACATTCTGTGAATTACACAAATTACACAAAAAAAAAAACATTCTGTGAATTACACCTACCGAATGACTCTGAAAGTGTCATCAGCTCAAACTGTACATGCTGATAATTTCTTTATAATGCTATATCTGTGTGTGTGTATTAGGGGTGTGCCTGAATACAAATACATTATTTGGCAAAGCACAAATAGTGGGTTTTATACGAATATTTGTTTCATACAGATATTTTAAAAATTATTTGTTGGGGGTGTTCCCCAGAGATAAAGTTGCTACTGACACAAGCAAAGTGCTCTTAAAGACTGTCTTTAATCTGTTGTTCCCCTTCTCCTTTCCACAAAGTTAGGTTGTAAAAAATAGGCAATAAATGAAAAGTGCAAAGCAATAATTGCTTTTGAAGATCCTCCCTACATGTTACATGGTGTGCTGTCTCTGTGTTATGGGTGTACAAATAGATAGGTCTGGCTGCAATGAGGTGATGAGTAAAGTTTTAGCTCAGTAATCATAATAATTTTCTAAAATTAAAAGTGTAATAAAAACAAAAACAGGATTTTTAAGCCTCTTTCCACTTTTATTTGAATACAAATACAGATACAAATAATTTTGCTGCCTCAACAAATACAGATACAAATACAAATACTGGGATCTCTGCACATCCCTAGTGTGTGTGTGATTTGTGATCAAGATGCTGGCCTTCACCGCAACGACAGCACAGTTCAGTTGCATTTGTTATTTTGCTGTAAAAATGTCTTTCTTCATGCTATTATGATTGTACACTGCAAGAATGTGGTACACTGTCGTGCGCTGAGTTGAAATTAATGTTTGGAATTCAGCAGCCTTCTTATTTGTTGATGGACAATGTCTCCTCCCAGCTACCGACAGCTGAAAAAAGGGAACAAAAGTGTGCATGGAGGTGTGACGGATCTGGCAGTAGCTCAAAAAACAAACAAATAAAGTAATTCAGGCTTATTTTTTACACGCTAACAAATGGCCACCAAAATTTCCCAAAACCCAAGGTGATGTCTTCAATGTTTTGCAATGTTGCTTGCTTACATGACTTTTAAAAATTATTATTATTATTGTTATTATTTTTATTTTATATTTATCATGTAAAGTGTGTGAGTATTTTGAAAAATGCTGTTCAAATTAAATATATTATTATCATATTGTTTTAGCACTTATTTGTTAAGTTGGTACTTGCACTTGCAAAGTTGCACTTGATATCAATCAACACACATCGATACACTTACATAAATACATGAACCTTTTGTATAGGCTGCTGATTGCAAAAATGTTGCAAATTATTACATAGATGATACATTATATTGTTTTACTGTATAGTGTAGAATTTGAACAAGGTCCTGCACACATTACATTGTAACTTTATACAACATTCAGTTTTGTACAGTACTGTACTTCCAGAAAAAAAAAATAAAAAATTGGATTATCTGAAAAATGCATTGCTACAAAGCTTAGCCTACTAAAAGCTGGCATTTCACAAATGTACGTTGTTTTTATTTAGGATGGTAAAGCTTGGAATGTACAGCTCACAGAGAACCTTACAGCAGTAGTGATTTAGACTGTGGCTGCTGATGGTCTGTGTAACATTTAGTTTTTTAACATTTTAGTTTTCCATAAAAAAAAAATCAACAATAGAAAATTTGAAAATTGAGTTCAATACAATCAATTTCCAGAGAGTGCTATTTATCTATCAAGCTATATGCTATATGTCTGTATATTTACATGAGCACACAGTCTTTCTCATGAGAAGGCACCTTTGCCCAAAGTGCATTTAGGAGGGAGCCAGTGCCAGCCAATCAGATGCAAGTTGAGTGGGTCCCGCCCTCTCAGGCAACCTAAGGCATGAATAGAAATAAAAGTAGTCCAATTTTCTAATTTTCATTTTCCCATTTTTAAATCGAACAGTCCACAAATAGAGCATTAGAAAAAGAACCATTCCAAAATCTTTATACATTGATCTGATGAACAAAAAAAAAAAAAAAAATTCAATTACATTTTCCAATTGTCTATTTTAGACTTTTTATATGGAAAATTGAACTGATAAGTGTTACACAGACAGCTTATCTATGCGGTAACTATGCAGCTGAAGCTGAAGAAATGTTTTAGCTAACAGGCAAAGACAGTTTACCCACTGAAGTGTGTCTGGATAGCAGAGTGGATCTCTTTTTTCAGTAACAGATTAATGCTGCATATCAAGCTGGGCACTGTGGGAATGAACAGCATCTGGACTGTCTGTGTATTTAAAAGGCTAAAAGTAAAATCAGACAGCACTCTTGCCATTTTGACTAAAACTAAATTAGTCCTACACACCTCTTCTATTCCAATGTGGACAAATGGGGGAAAAAAAACAGACGGAAAACAACTTAAAGAAGAAAGCAGTTTTCAGAGTAATGACTTTTTCCACAGCCATTAAACTGTGCTATCAAAATTAATTTCAGAATGATGTATTGATGTTAATATTCTACACGCAGCATGGAAATTTATTAATACTCCACTTAGAGAAAGTTAAGCCATTTATTGAGAAAGTCTTCTGTGTGTTGAAGTCAAGGTTAAGTTAAAATAATGTTTGGAGGAGAAAACAAGAAGAAAGAAATATAACTTTTAAGTGGAGACCACGGTGGTTGGGGGGGGGGGGGGGGGGGCAAATCAGGACCAAATCCATGAAACACACTAATTCTAAACAGGTTTTGAGTATTTAGTGTTTTCACACTGGAAAAGTGACAAAATTAAGTGTACTCACAACATTTGGTATGCATACAAAAGCCCTTGATTTTTGAGTGTGTTGTTGATGGACACTATTCTACCACAAAGCAATGAACAAAGGAAATGAAGGAGCTACTCTCAGCTGAACAAAATTAAAACTAAGAGTGCATGGTGGTGAAACAGCTCCAGGAACAACCCAGAAAACAACAAATAATTTTGAACTTTTAGAAACATAATAAAAAAAGTTTTGCTGTCTTTTTTTGCATCATTTCCTGCTATATTAAACAATGTAGTATGTTGATTTCTTGTGTACTAACTGCTAAAAAACAGCATACTAGGATTAGTTCATAGCATATCAGTTAGTATGCTGTGTAATTGAGACACAGCCACTGTCCTTGGTGCAAAGAAAGGAAGGAGATGAAGCTGGTACTGTAAGTCGGGTGATTCAAATTACTGATTTTGGACAAACATGAGCTTTATAAGGAAGTAAGTACCATGAACAACAACACTACGAGCAAGAATGTACCTGAGCTGTTTGAATGGATGTGGTTTAAATTGAGGCATTTTATCAAATCTGAATCCAGTATCAGATAATCCCTTATCGGATCCAGTTCGGTTCATCTTTTAACATTTGTAAGAAACTAAAGTTGAAAATAACTTAAAGGGGAACTGATTTTACACACCACGTTAGGTCAATTTGTCATGATGAAAAGCATTCAGCCTCAAAAAACGTCTGTGCATCTGCAGGGAGTGTCCCAAGTTCGAAAAAAAATAAC
Organism: Thunnus thynnus; assembly: GCF_963924715.1. NCBI lineage: Eukaryota > Metazoa > Chordata > Actinopteri > Scombriformes > Scombridae > Thunnus > Thunnus thynnus. The sequence continues at coordinate 10,770,452 of NC_089519.1, forward strand.
CCAGATGCTGTCATCAGCAGAGAGGGTCTAAAAAAAGATACTATCAAGTTGCACTGTGGCAATTTTAGGATCCAACATTTTTGCACTTGATCCATTCTTGGGAACCAAAAGTCAGAATATCTTGTGCTCTGCTGCTTCGATTTTGACTGACCTTGCCTTCCAATTTTATGGCAGTGCTATACTAAATCTGTGGAATACCACCCGATAACTCCAAACCAAACCTCTTGACTCAAATATCTAACTGAGATCTGCATTTTGGTGCCTGAGAAAACAGAAACACTTCAGTTTTGAGTGGTGGCTTAATTTTTGTTGACAACGTGATAAAATAAAATGTGCAGCATGATGTGTTACTTAAATATGTATGTGACACATTGAAAAAACGAACTCTACTTTTCAAAAATTATATTGTCCAAAAAATGCAAGTGTTACTTCAAAACCACAAAGTTGATGATTTGCATAGCGGTTGAGAAGAAAGATTTTTATAATTGAAATTGATGTGACATAATCAACTGATTATTTCACTCCTGAAGACTTGAACTCTTTCTCTAACAAACTATCTTTGGCTGACTACAGACTTGTAAGACTTGCAGCTTGCAAGGAGCACATTAGACAACAAGCAAAAGGTTCACTGCAGTTGAATTACACTATAACATGTTCTGCTACTGGCAACTTCGATCATTTCAGCCTGCTAAAGCGACTGTTAGTGCCAGCTAGAAACGAGAAGTCTGCTGCGCTTGAATGTTTTATACTTTGCTCTTTGCTGATAAAAAAGACCAAACGCAGATATAAGATCTGATACGAGATCCTTTAATCTTGTAGCTTTCAAAAATCGAATCCTGTCTGAATCCAACCTTATACAACATCCTAAAAATTTAGATCTCTGCATTTTGTATTTATTTTTTGGCTCTGTGTGTGTGCTTACACATTACTCCCCCGTGGTGATGCAATCCAAACCGATTTATTTATTTGCTCCTTAATTTGTCAAACAAGGTCAAATGCCATGGTGACATTTTATTGAGACTCCTTTAGCCATTGTTTACACCCCAGCCAGACGCACGGATTTCTTCACACAGACAGACACACAACCTTTTATCTCCCAAACATTTACAAAGCTGTTGGTGCCCCCCTGCTAGCCAAAACCCAGCATGCCCTCCTTATAAAGTCAATGAATTTCATGCAACAGCCGCTGCGACATCTGACTATCAGGTAGAAGAACTGTACAGTCCCATACTAATAAACCTTAATCATCTCCCTGAAAAACTTTCACAGTGAGACACTCAAATGCACATGTTTGTGCCAAACTGTTTCCTACATACCCACTCCAGAAATACTCCTCTCCCCACCTCCAACCTGCCTCCCAAGAAAACACCTGCACAGACACACACACACACACACACACACACACACACACACACACACACACACAGACATTGACGATGATAATGTAAAAGTAAGTGTATTCACAGATTCAGAACACAGGTACACACAGATTCTTCTCCAAACACACACACACAGACTTTGTTTAGAAGTAAACACTGTTGATCGCCTGTTCTCTCCTGGGTGGATCATTGCGGCTACGTCTCTTCCTCTGTGGGGTCTCCAACTGTGACTGAGGCAGAACTAATACAGTTAGCCACGGAAGTCTGGCAGACGGAGCCATAAACGTTGTGTTGTTCCGTACCTGTGTGTGCCCCCCACCCCCCCCCTCTGCGTGCATCCTATCAATTTCCTTGGCACTAATGGCTAAGCATGTCTGGAAATGGCAACAGGACACTGCATTGAAAAGGACATGATGAGAGATTTTTCCTGAGATATGTGTGGTGAATTTTAGTTTAGTCACGACTGCAAGAATTCAGCTGGGATATTTTGTCTGATTTTTCAAACTTATTCATGGAAATGCATGAAATCAGCTCATAGCCTGGAGCCAGTGACTCTCTAGGGGGAAAAAGTAAAAAAGGGCACCTCTTATCTGTGCAGGATTACAGTTAGGGTGCCTTTTTTTGCCCTAAGGTCACGCCAGAACAGCACTTGAACTAACGAGAGGGCCAACAAGAAGAGCATTCCTGGGTACTTAACCAAACCACATCAGGTGCTCTTATGGTGTGATTTTAAGGAACAAATGAAGCATGGAAATGTCCCATGAGAACACATTTGCCCAGTGAATGAAAATTTTTAGAAAAGTAATTTGGCACTTAGAGAAAAAGGCAGCGATCATCCATCCCTTGTGCACACACAATCATGCTCAAACAATTAGAGGCACTTCCTTTATTGGGTACTTCAGTGATTTAGTGTTGCAATTTTATAAATTTGGGGGACTCAGAGGAGACAGTTCGAAAAAAAGAATGGACAAAATAAACACAACAGAGGCCAATATACACTGTCCTGTCTTCTAACCCATAGTATGACTCAAATTTTCAAAAACCTTGAATCCTTTATTTCCCATAATGCAACTTCATAGGATCTCTTTGATAGACCCCTCATCACGCTTTGTACAACCCAGCGTCATGGCAATTTGTGAAATAGTTACGAAATTTAATCTATCGATTTGTATACTTGGACGCGATTTTTCCATTTTTTTTTGTGACAGTCAGCACAACTAATGGCTTCTGCTATCGTCCAAACCTGACAAAAAACTTGATTTCTCAGAAACGATGTTGAAATAATTAAAACGGACGGCCATAACCTTTCATATTTTTGAGTTATTAAGGACATTTTCATGTTTTGTGTTGAAAAATGTTAAAGATATTAAAATCAACAGTGAGAAAAATATTCATACACAGTGCATGCTCTCCAGTCTGCCCACCGGACTGGTAAAATTGAAATAAAGAAATTAAAACAAGGATAAAATTTTGTGATTAAATGTTAAACTTGTTACTTAGCAGCAAGAGTAATGTGTTACATTACTCATTACTTTACTGTTGTTACTCAGCCGTCAGCTCCGTCAATGTTTCCTTTAAACACTTCAAAATCCTCCACACCCACATGTAGCATCCTTTCTATTTAACATATGCAAAAATAGAAAATGAGACATTTGTGGTTTAACAAGCAGGCAGGATACAGTTTGGAAGGATTTACTAATTCAACAGCTAGTGTTAGCATAGCCTCAGTGACTGCACACAGCACTCCAGGAGTCCTGACCTCAGCTGAACGATTCACAACCCCTTCAATTCATGTAGGTGTACCTGTGGCTAACAAGCCAGCTAAGAGGACACAACATATGAATAAGACAACTTTGGAATTACTGCGAGTTGCATTTGTCCTCCTCTGGAGCAGTCTGTCCGTTGAGCGCAGAGACCACATTGATATCAACCCTCCATTAATCCTGGTAAGACAGCGAGCACGCTGATAAGTGTAAAAGTAACGGAGCGTTACTGGGATTAATAACTGTAATGTAATTACTGAATTTCAAATTGTGATCCCTTATACTCTTTGTTTCTGAAAAAAAAAAAATTACATTACTGTAACGTGTTGCAAAGTAACGTGTTACTGCCCAACACTGACTATGACACCATTGGGGTTATTCAATCCTACTGTAGACAGCTCTTCCACAGCCACAGGCGACAGCAGAACAGAACATGTCATAGCAGGGAAAGCAATAACTCTCCGTGACATTCAAGCATCCAAGGAAGCCATACTGGTGAATCATCATGGACTATACTAGGATCATGAATTTGGAAAAACTAAATGTTATTCAGCCATATTTAATGGTATTAATGGCATCCTGCTTTGACATGTCAAAATGTCTGCTTTGAAAAAGGTCTATACACAGTTGTTTTCACAGGCTGAGTAACACTTCACATTGTGAATAAGCTGACCTTTGCATGCAAAAATTGGTGGAGTGCACCTTGAAATGGTGGAATATGGAGAAAAGATGACAAACAACAAAATCTCAGAGAAAAAACAGCCAAGCTTTAGTTGTTAACCATATTCAAAACCCAATGTTTTGGTCCAAGGACACCCTCATCATTCATCATTAAAAGCACAAGAGGAACATTTCTACAAATATTTAAAAGCTCAAGAGGAGATAAAACCAATAATTGATCTGGGAAGGAGGAGGGTGTCAAAACAACCCAAGAGTAAATCTAGATAATGAAGGACAGCGCGCCTGTACTATGAAGCAAGTTCAACATACCCAGGATATCTTTCATTAGCTGGCTTCACTGAGCCCAACATTGGCCGTCCAGATAACCAGTACTAACTGGTTATCAACTAGCTCAGTCAACTCTGGGTTTTCCTATCTAGCTACAAATGCATTCATGGGTTGATTATTACAAGCGACATCATCAGAACCATGACTGAAGTACTCCATATGATATGAGATGAAACAGTGATAAGTACCTGTGTGAAATGTAAAGTGAAATGTAAATGACAGCCTGTAATCATACAACAGAATAAGATGTAGAAACACTAGAAATAATTTCCAAATATTAAAAGTAGGCTAAGGCTTAAAATACATGTAGGAATTACTATATGTGACTTAAGTATAAATAGTATTTTTTGCTATTTAGTTGGACGAAGAAACCATTCTGAAAGGTAATGTCAGACTGTTTCTGCTACCGAAGCAAATGGAAAGTAGTTAATGCTGATGAGGTCTATCTGACCCAAATGTTGCATTTATAATCACGAGAGCCAATTCACAGTGTGGATTATTTTTCTGATAAAAGACAAATGATTAAATAATGATGGCTCTTTTTTTTCCAGTGATCAGATTGGTCAGTGGTCGGGGTGTTGGTTGTGATCTGATGCTCTGAAGTTAACCTGCTCTAGAACAGGTTAGCTGTTCAGCATATGTTACCATGGTGATGCAGTGAACCATCGTCATAACCCCATGTCCTGCTTCATAGTACAGGCCTCAGTTCTCCAAAAGTGAGAGAAAAAGAAAGCAGGAAAGGAAATAAAAGCACAAAGGACACAGCTTCATGTGACTTGGACAACGAAAAACAAACCTAAAAGAAGAAAAAAAAATACAATACAGTACTGATAATGAATGGGAGACTATTTTCAGAAAACTTGCAATTTCCTGTCAATCTAGATATGTAATCCAATCAGTTCTAAACTCAAATATGTTCTCATATTCTTATAAATGTATTTCATTTTGTGAATAATTTTCAAAATACTTTGGGCCAAATCCACAAAAGTATTGTGTGGCTTTTGCAGCCACTAGATCTGTGCAAATGAAACAAAAAGATAGCGTCTAATTCATCAAGCACCTGCAAAGGGTGAAATGCACCGCAAACCGCACTGCAAAGCAAATAGCATCTGGGTGCGCCTGTTCAATTTGCATGTATGTAAATTAGGTAATATTCATACATTTGATGCAAAATTGGCCCTTTTCTATGCAAATAAACCTTGTTACAAAAACAGTGTAATTCGCAAGGATCAGCGCTAATAGCCACATGCAGTTAAGGTGGAGTTATTAGCATCTTTAGATAGTTGGTATTAACTACACCAACTCACTCCTCACTCACTCAATCACTCTCTCTCTCTCTCTCTCTGTCTCTTTTCAAATCTTCAGGCTTGTGAGGCTTGAATGATATTGAATTGATATTGAATGATATCAAGGGTGAAATCTTCAGTCAGACATTGGGGGGGATCTAGTGGCTTTGGGGTTTTAGGCTTAACTCGGACTTTCAGCTTCTTAAAAATAAAAATGTCCTGACAGCTCTGATGGAGCTCAGGATTCATCCATAAGAGCTGCTTTATTACAAACAATTCCACTGTATAAACCTGAATCTGTGTGTAACAGCAGATCTGTGTAGCAGAACACAGAACATTAATTACTGTCAGATCTTGACCGATCTGGAGTTAATGAAGTTACGGCTGCTGTGCTGCGTGTGTAAATGCACAGCCTCTTTCTCAATTTGGAGACACACTTATCGTTTCAGCTGCTCTGTGATGCTGCAGCCAGCTGTGACACACAGCCAGCTGTGGGCAACAAACAGAACATCAGTACTGATGTTTCTGTGAAATCCCAGATACATTCAGTGACACTTGACCAACATTATTCTAACACGTTTCAGACCTGCCTGAGTCACATTAATAGCTGTATTTTGACATTTGACATTTCAGTAGATTATGTTATAGATGTGAAATATGAGAGAAGTAAAAGAAGAAAAATACATCAAAGTTGGTTTGTGATTGTGGAGGACTGTGTGTGTGCACACCTCTGCTAATTAAAGAAATGCAATTTGAGGCTTTTGTGCTCTGTGCAGTTTTCATTATAGACCAATCTGCGTGCTGAAATGTGGAGGAAAGCCTTAAACACTGGAAACTGCTCCGCTCACTCAAACAGACACAAAACAAGGGTTAATTGCACTCAGCTGCAAAACTTTATAGGTGTGTTTGCGCCAGCATATCATTAGCGCAAAATCTTTGACTTTAAAAATGTGTACCTCCACTCGCGCGCCCCCAAACTTCCGCTATAGCATCATTTTTTTGAAGTACTTGTGAGAGTCAAAGGGTACAGTGTAAAAGCAACTTGGTTACAAGGCCAGTTGGAAGGACTGATATATGGGGGAAAAGCATTCAAATTCAGACAAGCTCCACATAATTGGATTTCAGTCACCAAAACTTGCTTCACTATCTCTCCAATCCCTGAAGAGAAACAGTAGAAACTTCTCCCTGAAGGCCTCAGTGTAACTTTGGGGAATCCCTGCCCCTTGGATAAAAAATATTTATATATCTTTTCTCACCTATGGAATCTAAATCTATATGCCTGTGTGACAAAAAAGTTATCCAAGCTCTCACTCTCATACACCTTTAATAGGAATTTATATTTGTAGTCTGATAATCTGTTCTGCTTTAGACACAAGTATTAATCACTGGTGTGCTTCCGTAGAGCATTCTAACAAATCACTTTGGAGGCGAGTTTAATTAATGACTTGTAGTACGTGAGACAAAATGACTGTTTCCACACTCTATTAGCATCTATGATAAATATACCTGTCTGAGTACTGCTGATTACATTTCATATTAAATATCATCTAATGGTGTCACAGTGGTGGAAGATGTGCATCCAGCCTATGATCCTTCCCAATGTTACAGCAATGGGAGGCGGCATATCGGTGTGTTCACTGGCTTGAAATGCTCACAAATCTGTTGCAGCGTGGCAGTAAATTTATTCGACACTTATTAACACATCAGAGGCCAATGTGCTAACATAAATTTCTTTGTAAGTCTTTGTACATAATTTCTTTGTACAGTCCTTCCTTACTGAGCAATATACTCATAGATATATAGATAAGCAGGCAGATAGATAGACAGCATTTGGTAAGGTACAGGAATAAATATCTAAAAATGTCTTCATCAGATGTGTTTTATTACTGCACTAGGTACCTGTTTCAATGCCAAGTGTTGCAAAAGCAAACAAACAAGCTGGCAAAATAGACAATATATTTTCTGGGCTGGAGTTTCAAAGACACAATCAATATGTGAATTCAAAAAGCGCTCTATGCGAGAGTTTGCCTCATCATAAAGAAAACAATATGCCAATAACAATATCTGCCTACTGTTGTTTGCGCTTGCATATCTTTTCGAACAAAAAAGAAAGATGCTTTGGGCCAAATGCAGAGAACAAAGACACGCAAATTATAGTATATCAATGTGCTGCCTGGAGGGATCCATAACAGAAAAGCAATAAGGAGAAAACCGATAGCCTGATTTTGGAAAGCTAGATTGCCTCTATCCAGATAGTTTACAGTGCTAACAATCTAAGAATAGAGCATTTTAGTGAAGTGTCTATCATTACGCTGGCACACACAGGAATGGCCACCCTCAGCTATCCTCTCCGGCATCGGCCATTACGGCCATTATCAAGATGGATCACTGTCATTGACTTTTAATGGACAGGTGACCCATGTAACATGTGTGTGCATGAATGTGTGTGTATGTGTGTGTGTGTGTGTGTGTGTTTCTGTGCAGTCTCAAAGCATGTTGAAACTCATCAAGGCTCATTGCTGTTCTCATGATTAGCAGAAGTTTCATGGCAATTCACGGAGCTCCGTATAACACAAGCATTCTTTCTCTCAAATTAATTAGCTTAAATTAGATGTCAAAATGGTTAATTATTATGATGAATGTTTTATTGCAATAATAGTGAGAGGAATTAGAACAATGTTAAATCGGGGTGCGCACACTCAATGCAGAGTTGTCAGAGAGAGTAATGGGTATAATTCATTTAATGGGAACAAAAATACCCACAGATTTTAATAGCAAGGACAGAGAGTGTGTGAGAGAGGGAGAAAGAGAGACAGAGGAGGAATAATGAATGCATCCGAAAATGCAACTCATCTCCCTTTGTCGTATAGAGCTAAATGAGGAGAGGCTGGAGAGAGTCTCTCAGCTCCGCTGTATTTGCCCTGCTGAACATAGAAGCGCACTTTGAATAGAAATTAAGACAAAACCCTCACATAGCAAAGTTATAAACTGATAATAAATTATGTGAACGCTTTGACAACATTCATCGCTGTAAGACGTAGTAATGACCTTTCTCAAGTCAAGCACGGCAGAGTTTGATACTTGTTACATTAATTTTGAAGTCTCAGATGCTTCAACATCTTAGCTGTAGACCTTTTTATCCAATTTTATTCTAATGAAAATATTTAAACAGGCTAAGTAGCAGATCCTGCTGTATACTGTAGCATATTGGGAATTTATTTCAAAGTGTCATGCACCAAAAGGTTCCCGGCCCGCATGGGATTACTGTAAGACATACACATGAACATATTTAACATTACGTCTGCCAATACCTCAGCTTAACCCATCACTCAAATATTTGAGAGCTTATTTAAAGGGCCCCAGTGTGTCTGTAAGTTTCAGTTCCTTCACTAGAAATCATGTATAATGTTTTTTTAATAACATTTTTGCTGACCATTTTCAAGTTCATGGTACACAGTTTTAATTTTTTTTAATGTATTTGTCTCACAGTGCCAGGCTTATATTGCCTTCCATTTGTGTACAGTACTGAAATTAGCAGACTCTTCCCTGAGTGATGTAATCTATCACAGTGAACAATCAAGTCAGCATTAATATTTGCCAAAGTTATATTACTGTTGTGAGGTAGCACCGTGAAGACTATTTGAATCAACCTGTGCTTCAACTGCATCCCTACACAACAATAAGAAACTTTAAAGGTATACCATGCAGGATTTGTGGGTTGGGTGTGTCAAGCAGACACACAGACCTGCCACTCTTTATACATCCATGACACAGAGACAGAGAGCAGAGTGGAGCAAAGGAGAGAGACAGAGACAGTGATGTAACCTGGTCGCTACACTAGTCCCAACCTCACACCCTGCGCACTGTTATTGGCTTGGGGTTTCACACCCACTTCCCAAAGGTTGACACCCAAAAGTGTCCCGAACACAGCAAAATAAGAAAAAAATAAGAAAATACAGGCAGAGTCTCTGCAGATAAATACACCACCACACACTTCTAGTGGGTCATAAGTGATAATTGAGAGGGATTACTTTTGTATGAGTCTATACATTGTTTTATAGGAAAATCTTGCATAGTATGTCTTTAGCAAATGTTTACGTAAAAGATTGACATTTTAGAAATGATACTTATTTTCTTTCTTTCCAAAAGCTGGATGAAAAGATTGATGCCACTCTCGTATTTGTTCGGTAAATATGAAGCTGCAACCAGCTGCTAATTAGCTTAGCTTAGCATGACGACTGGAACCAGGGGGAAAACAGCAAGCCTTGATCTGTCCAAAGGTAATAAAATCGGCCTACCAGCAAATCTAAAGGTCACTAATTACTGTTAAACATTATATCTGGTTAGTTTAGTCCTTACAGAAACCAAAGTGCGGTTTTACTGGAGTTTATGCTGGACTTCAGCTTATACCCCCCTGTGAAACAACAACTTGTTAAACTGGTATCAATTTTGTCATCCAACTCTGCAATAAAGTGAATAAGCATATTTCTCAAAAAAACTATTCCTTCAATAGTGATTTATGCTCATTATGATGAGATTTTAAGAATCAATGCAAGTAGATTGTCATATTGTACAGATAAAACAATTGATGAGACAATAAATGCAACTGATGAAATGTATCAAATTTTCACAACAGCTTTGAAAAATGGTTAGTTGTTAAATTAATTGTGGACGATTTGTAGCAACACTGGTATGGTCCTTCAATTGTCCAGTCTAAAAGTGGCCCCAAAAACCTTCATCCAGCCAAACCAAACAGTGACAGACCTGAGAGGAATTTGCACATTTGTACAGCTAATTATTGATGGTCCTATCATTCACCAGCACCAGGATATTCAAATCAAATTCCTGAAGTATAGATTTCATCTCATGAAACTGATCACAACCGTTTGTCATCACATTTTCTGTTTAAGGTTCAACCATGTAGGTCAGTTAAACTTTGGCCAGCCACAACCTCCACCTGGTGTGTCATCATATAATATACCGTTACACTGTTATCCTCTGTCCCTGATCGCTTTACACTCGTGGCCTCACTTCCTCTCAAAAAGTCCTTAAAGTCTTAATGTGTCAGACACAGCCTTGAGATGATTGACAACTATGTGACATCTCCTGCAATCCATTAGTTCTGTTTAGTTCAGATGTTAGCTGGTCATTTATTGTGCCTCGTGCAGTGTGCATATTGCTACTTTATCTGGCATATAGTTCATTGACTGGGTTTAGTGATCATCTTTGTTTGTTCTAATCCAATTACTGAATAAATAGAGAAAATCCAGTGTCAATGAGCTGCTGTGATTAAAAGTGTTCTCTTATTTCTCTGTACTGGAGAGCAATAATGACTAAAATTTACATTTACCATTCTGAATATTAAAGTAAATGTAAACAAGGAGGTATTATAGCAATTCTTGCAGTATGGTACATGATGTATTCCTTATTAAAACATGCACATAATACGTACAGCAAGCCTCAGGTTGCATTGCTTTTCTACTTCATTTGTGATACAGAGAGGCAGATTAAAATGACTTTAATTTATCCTGTTGCAACCTAAGTACATTTGCAGTAGATTGCAATTAAGTAATGCAATTACTTAACACAATTACCTCTTTAAAAGCACACAATGGTAGACATACATACATGTCAACTGTGTTTTATCCAAAAGCAGTATTAAAACAGCTTTAAATCAAAATGCCCGCCTCATCCGATTTGTCTGATCCCAGTCATCTGTGGAAACAAAAGTTCATGTCAGGCCTTGAAATCTTACAGTATCTGTGTTTGGTGAAGGTTCCAAGCACACACACAGACAGACATTCAGTGCTGTGTGTTGAATACAACAGATCATCTTATGCAGTGTTTGTGTGTGTGTGTGTGTGGAGGAGGGTGTGCACTGAGGTGTGAGGGGTACACACAAGTCGAGATCATCTGTTCATGAGGTCATGTCAGCACAATCTTCGTGTTTGGGCAGCCTGACCTGACTTGTACCGCTTTGCTGGTCCAAATAGGGTCTAAGCTGTCTGGCCTCACCATATGCTGGCTAACACAACACCTCTGCCACCAAAGACCTGTTCACCCCTGCCTCAGAATCCAGACCTGCATTCGGCATAGTTATAATTTTGAAATTCAGTATACCATATCTGCTCGCAGTATGCATTAACATATTTCATATTTCTTTTTTTTCTTCTTTTTATAGAATTGAGTCACAGAGTTTAAGTGCCTTGCACAAAAAGGGTTCTGACTCCATAAATTAGCTAATATCTGGTATGTGATCTTTTAGTAGCACAAACATTTCTCTAACCATTACACCTCATCACCAGGCAACATACTGAGTCATATACATGGCAACAAAGTAAAAGACAAACAAGTATAAAGTGTCTTTGTAAGGTGTTGGGCCAATGCATCATGGCAATTTAGTGGCTCTTGGCATAGAAGTATATGTACATATTGTATAAGTTTCAGAACTGATAATAATGTTCTGTTATCAGTTGTATTTTTTTCCCAATACCTTATTTTTTAAAATCTTAATAAAATAAGTCTAAGGTCATACATTTTAAATGTTATCCAGACATGAGCAGCCGTACAAGAACTTTGTCTAAATAAAATAGTTAGTTAATTAAATAGTAAAAAAGTGAAGATCACTAATCTGACCAGACTTTCCAAACCAACTTTCAGTGCCCAACAGTTTTTGAAATTAGGTGCTATGGACATAAATGTATTGAGGTTTCAATACCCACCCCAACACGTAATGTGTATGTCAATGGCATGATGAGCACGGCAGTGATGCAAATCATTGCCATACTCATTCAGTAATCCACCTGTGCCTTTATGGAAGCAACTGCATTTTTATGTTTCTCTGCTAATCTATTCAGGTTTTTTTCCTTTAATTTGTCAACTGGCTGTACTTGTTTTATATACTGTCATAACTAGGTTGTAGATCAACAGATGCTTTTCTGATTATTCTTAAGACTTCCAAAAAAAACCACATTTGGGATTATGCAACTGAAAGCCTTCCAGAACCCAACCCCTGGTCCTCGTCATGTGAAACTGGAATTAGGCTTCTCCAAAGATACATGTAAACATCTCTTTAAACCTATGCAAAGAAGGGTGTTTTGGGTAACTGTCAGTTGCAGGGGCTCGTAGAGGAGCTAATGTGCACACCTTCCAAATATCAACAATGCATAGTGCGGATTTGTGCATCAAGCAAGTTGATTGTTGGACTCAATTGAAACTGAAACAGAGACAAAAACAAAGGCAAATGTGCTACATACAAGTATAATCTCTGAGCAACGCCCTCGTCTATGTGCAGCCTGTAGAAGCAGTTTAAGGAGGAAACAGTTAAAGAATGTGATTACCAGATTAGCTAATGTATAGTACATGCTGCTACTTTCTGCCTGGGCCAAACAGTTGCTGTGATAACTTCTCTATACCAAATACAAAAGCTGCAGGCCAATCCCCCATTAAATAAATTCAACAGATTATTGAAGCATCTACAACTTCTGTAGCGCCAGTGTGGATGAAATATGCTCCACTAATAAAGAAGGCTCAGGGAGAAGCACAAGAGGCTAAACGAATGTGTTACTAGAAAACTGCAGCACACTGTATGTTTTTGCTCTCATGGTGAAATACTTACATAACCTAGTGCTGAAATGTAAAATGACTTATAGTAGTATAATAAAAGAAGCATGGAACGCATAAGGTACTTAGGAAGCAGATGCTATTTCCTGTACATGTAAAGAAAAAATGTATATGTGTTGTAGCTAGTAATGCGAATATATTGTTCATGTAAATGTGTGATCCTTTAAGTGGGATGAACAGACGGTTTTGTTTATATTCCAACAATAGCATGCTGTAGCGTATCTTAGGCTCCTGCGAAAGAACATCTCTTAAAATGGTCTTTTGAAGTAGTGATCAGGATGCAAGATTGGATGTCTGTGTGTGTGTGATTTGGGTTACGTCTTCTCATCTGGTCTTGGCATTATGGAGTCAAGCTTGTTTTCTTTTTTTCTCCTCCTTTGCCTCGCAAGTTGCTCCCACCATCTGGCACCAGGCTTTGAAAACCAGGCCAAGTCTCTCCCACCAGAATGGCATGAAAATATACCCACATATACCCAGCCGTCCTGTCGCTCTCTCTCAAGTCAGCCGCAGACTACAAGCAAAGATAACAGGGTTGGTGGGTTGAATGAAATACAGGGGAATTTGATGGGTGAGTGGAGACACAAGATGTGGTATATGAGGGTGAAATTATACTTGAAAAGGCATTAGGGTGAATTTATGTTTGGTATGTTTAGATTCAAATTCAAAGATGCAGTTATAAGATTTCCAAATATCTTTTTATTCAGGTCAAACCTCTACAATCAGCAGAGAGATGCAGAGAGTGAGCTCAGTTAAACAAGTCAGACTGGAGAAAGAGACAGGCGGAGTGAAGGAGAGAATGGGTTCAGAGCTCCAGTGACTCGTTTGTGTAGTTAACTTTCTGCTCCCGTCAGCGTCGAGGAACTCCATTGACTCCCTTCTGTCGGAGGCCAGGGTCATTTGCATAACCTATTCCCCTCTCTCACTGCCAGTCGCCTCAGCCTCTCCCTTAGTCTCTGTTTACTCTTTGCGACTGAGGCCATGTTGGGTCGCTCCACTGCTGTGCCGCGTCGATTCCCTTGTCCGTGGCTGGGCTTTAATTGCCTTGGTTTTATGCTGGGTCAGGCCATGTGCGATACACACTCCTTAGTACGCCTCATTGTGACAATGACCTTTAAATTGTTCTCACTCACTCTCTCTTTCCCTCTCTCCCTCTCTCTCTCTCTCTCACACACACACACACACACACACACACACATACACAAGCAAACACATATTGTCCTCGCTTTGCTTGAGTTTCTTTGGCTTTTCTCAATTCTGTTTACTTGCATTTTTTCCTCTAAAGAGAGGCTCATAAATAAAAAGCTTAAAGCATTCGTGCTAATATTCTACAGCAAGAAAATTGACAGGAAACTAAAATGTAATGTAATTAATTAATGTAATGAAATGTATTCATACAGTACCAGTCAAAAATTTGGACACACTTTCTCATTCAAATGAATGAGAGGGTCTTTTCGAACTTTTGACTGGTGCTGTATATATATATTGAAAAGGTTAGGCTAATTTGGACACTAGCACGACATAGACTGGCACACCATGTTCCAAGTTCCAAGTTCCAAGTTGAAAATTGGAATTGATTTTGGAGTCCATAAGAGGAATAATGTTTAGACCATTTGTGCAGTTTATCTTGCTAATTTTCTGTACACTACATTATAGATGGCTATGAAAATGGTGAAACTGGTCTAAAACACCTCATTTTAATTTTTAGGGGAAATGAAAACCATCTTGTGAAATTTGTACTTTGATTTCTCTTAAGGTTTTAGGGCTCAGTACTACTTTTTATTTAAAAAATGACTTTTGAGTAAAACTCAATGCGATAAAATATCTTGATGTGTCCAAAATGTCACCTTATTGTTGAATTGTGCATTGTATTTACATTTTATTTGAGTATCTAAAATGTCAGTGTGAAATGCATGCAATAAATAAAGTATTGTCCATGATATTTACACTACTTTTGTTGCATTTGATATACTGTATGCTATATTTACAGTTGCATGACACACCTGTCAGTTATGATGCAAGGTAAGTGATTCATAAGTTCCTGATTCATAATGCTCACCATAAAGCACATTTTACATTTTGTAGTGTTTATTATATACAGACTCGTGAATGAGGGAGTAATTTCGGACATAGCGCTGGTATCATAATATAATATAATGAATGTAATTACAGTAAATATATCACTGTGCTGCTTGTGTCCAACCTCCCCAACTTTCACATTCAGTATTTGTTTCCCTTAATCCACAATGAATCATACCAGCTGCTGCACTGCTCTCTCTGGGTGCAGATTTGCAGTCGATACCCCAACTGGTGATGTCACAGCAGGTATTTTACCTTTGACATATGATGCAAAACACTTGCTGGCATCACTGGTTGGGGGATTGCTGAAGGTTTCATATGTTAAGCCTATAGGGAGTATTGCTGCAGCAGTTTTTCTCCCTAAATTATTCACAGTGGATTTGTCCTTAAAAACCCAGAATTACTCCTGTCTGAAGAGCTGACCAGGATGGTGCATGTATCATTTTTATCTGCATACTTTATATCTCTGTGTTAGGAAATCTCAAAAAGGTTGCAGACAGGAAATCATATTTGGTAGATTAGTCAAGGGGAATGGAAACTTGATAAAATAGCTACATGGCAGTATGGTCATGACTTCTTAGCTTAAAAAAATGGTAAACTCTCAGTTGACCAATCATAGTAACATCAGTGCTGTGGAAAGCTCGGAAGCTGCAACAGTATGGTCAACCCTAATGATCACTGAACAAATGTACAGTGGAGATGTCATATGAAATAATAGGTGGTGATGCTGTCTGGTGATAATCAATGCACAGGCATATCAAATGTCCCAAGTATAGTTATGAAAATGTGTGCATTTCCTAAGTTTCTAATGAGGCCTGGAAAAAAAGAAAGATTCATTTTTTTGGTGAAACTCTGACTTGTGTAACTGATTCACTTTTCGTGAAACACTGACGTGTGGAACTGGCATATTTTGACAATTACGTAGCACTGGCACAGGTAGGAAGGAGCTCGACTGAGTGCCATCTAGTTTAATGGAGCAGCCAACAAGATCAAAGAGGCAAACATCAAAACACTGGAAGACTCCAGGATCCAGGAGTTTTTGAAGCACCACCACACTTTCATTGTCTTAAGTGCATCAGTGTGCCCAGTTACATGTGCTCTTTCACTTTTGACTGACTCCAATGAAGAAAGTCAGGATGCCAAAACTACTTTCTTTACAAACTCTTTCTCTTTACTGAAAAGAGAAAGGAAAAAAAAAGTACAAAGTGTGCTGTGAGTGTGGAGCTGTGTGGGCTAAAATCTTCTTGCAGGACTCTGGCTTTTGTAAATCATCACCCTGTTGAAGAAATAGATAAACATTTTGGGATATATGCTTAAATATACGCTTAATTGCTTTCTAGCTGAGAGTTAGATGAGAAAATCGACACCACTTTCATGTCTGTATGCTAAATATGAAGATTCAGCAGGCAGTTAGCCTAGCTTAGCATAAACACTGGAAGTAGCGGGAAACAGCTAGCTGGCTCTGTCCACCCACTGGCTCTAGTGTCATATTTTTATGTGATGACATGTGAATGACAAGAAAACGAATAAGCAGATTGTCCAAAATGTGTAGCCATTCCTTGTGTGTTACACAGTTGATGAACCATATAATCAAGCTTAACTAAGCTACTGATGTATGTAGCTACACAGATTTAGACAACCAAACATTGTTCGATATCTGTTCCACTCATAATCCACTTGGACATGGATTTCAGAAGGTAGTTACCATTATGACTGTCAAATTGAATTGCATGTTGCATATTTTGCATGTCACAATTGCATTCAGAAAGCTTTCCATCTTTTCACAGAGCTTGTATTCCCATGTTGGCACTGTGCTATAATCTGATTTCATATTGATTCAGCTTTAATATCAGATGTAACGATAAGAAAGCAGGTAATAAATATCATTCTAACACAGGTGGGCCATAATTGCCGTGTCAATGGATAAGACAGTCATCCTATCTAGCTGTATAATGAAGTGAAAAAAAGAGATGATTTACTATTGTGTTTCTTTTAGAAAGGGCAGGACAATGAAAATATGGGTAAATAGATGTACAGGAACGTAACATGTATCTGTTTACAGCTCAAGTGGAGTCAGTTCATGTGAGAGAAAGATAAAGTAGAGAAGGACATGAATAATGGATGAGGCCTAGCATGGAAGAACACATAGATGCAGGATAGAAGAAAAGATTAATGAATTTCCAGTGTACAAATGTAAGTAAAACAGACATGAGATACTTCAAATGGTGAAACGAGGAAAAACACATCTTAGCTTTTATTTTATTTATTTTTTAATAACCTTAAATACACTCAGCATGAGCTCACATTTACCACTGAAATCTTGTATGCTGCGTACATCAAAGTTAACATTCATGGATTGGGTTAGTAAATACAATGGGAAAGTGGAAAGGGGAGTAGTAGGCCTACTGAGAAAGTAGAATTAAAAATACATGCATTCAAGCAGTTTATTTTTGTTATATTACTGTAAGACTTCAAACTACCCTCAGCCCAAAGGTTAGGATAATGGCTCCACTGTAAGAGGTCTCAGTGCTAAGGCTTTGTCATAAATGGAGGGGCTCACACTGTCCCTAGATGACTCCTGGGTATTATAAAGCAACAATCCTTCAACAACATGTGTTCCTGGAATTAGGCCCACTGTATATCTGCCTAAAGCTGAAGGAATGAGACCATTAGTCGTGAGGCTATTCATGCACTTTGACATACATCTGTTTGGTTGTCTGTACAATTACAATCAAGATTTGTCTTGTGAAAGCCAAACTCTAACTCTGGTGTTTGTGAGAATTGCTCTGTAATATATGACAATATATTTTGATATGAGTAAGGCAAAGCAAGGCAAGTTTATTTATGTGGCAATTTCACACTCAAAGGCAAAGGCAAAGCACTATACTTAATGCATTACAAACATATAAGAAATACAGGATAAGACATAACACTGCAATTTAAAACTATAGAATCCATTTAAAAAGAAATCAAAAAGGTAAAAGCTGTGAAATTAACAAACAGGATGTAACAGATATAAAGGCGACAAAGGTCTGTGGTGCAGCACTGAACACTGAGCACTCTGAGAAAAGGTAGTTGTGAAAGGAATTATAAACAAAGAAGACAGTGTATGCTGGCTTCAGCCATCATTAGCATGTATTAATGCAAATGCATGCTATTTATTGTCTTTATTTTAACTTGTGCTAAATATTTGTTTAAAACAACTCCCACAGTAACATAACCAAACCAATTTGGAGTCCTATTTAAATGTTCAACATTATTAAAATTCAACATCTATCCCAAAAACATCCATCCCAAAAATAAAAATATGACAAAAACATGAAATTCTTATAAATAGCAGATTGCAAAAAACCCACAAACAAACAAACAAACAAACAGACAAACAAACAAACAAACAAAAAAAACCAGATTATTTTCAGTATCACTATTCTGTTGATTATTTATTTGATTAATCAATCAATTGGTATGAAACCCACAGATACTCAGTTTGCAATAACAGAATAAAGCAGCAAATCATCACATTTGTGAAGCAGCAAATGTTTGGCATTTTAGCTTAAAGATCACTCATCAGTTTTGTTGGTGAATTTTCTGTTGTTCGAGTAATCTATTACTCAGATATCATTTCAGCACATACCTGTCAACATTGGGCTTTGAAAATAAGGGAGATTTTCCAGGATCCCACCTGACCATAATGTTTACATTATGAAAAGGGTTTCCTGTCTCGGCTCCAGAGATCTTATCACCAGGTGCCTGTACTGCCTGCCCTGCTGTAATCAAATGGACGGTTGATGTGCTCTTTGTGGCTTCTTTTAACAGCTTATCTTTAACAGACCCAGCATGCTGGTTAACATTATTTTTCCCACCATGACCAACACTAAAGTCCACCTGCACACCTTGCAAAATGCCAGTTTGTTTCCTTTTGTCGGGAATGGGAAAATAGTCTCCCAAGTATTTAAATATTTACACAGAGATTTATTTATTTTTTTGCTGGCATCTCACCTCTTTCGTTAGAGTACAGTTACTGAGGTCGACAACATTTCAACAGCTTAAGAAAACATCATGTTAATCGAGGTGTTGGGTTGTTAGTGCCTGTATTAAAAGATCTGTGCTGTAAATCCTTTCATACCAGATTTCAGTCTTGTGCTTTGACTTGTGTTGGTGAGGATGCTCTTTAGTTTACATTTGGATTTGCATTTGGATATTTTGCAAACAGATTGTGCCTTCAAAAATGTGTAAAATGTATAATTTGACAGAGCATGAAGCAGAACTTTAGCTTGTATGGTGTTAATTACAGTAATTGTGGACAAACAACACACATTGGGAATTCATCAGCATTCAAACTATCCAAACTAGCAAGCTACATTAACATTACTGTCATGTCAAGCAGCAGCACCAGAAGGTTAAAACAACACTAATGACAATTTAAAAAACTTCGGCTCCACTGAAGAGTTTTTGCTATTACTTGTTGTATTTTGTCTAACAGGTTATCATTTGATGCTGCACACGTTAATGTCATATTCCATCCTCTGAACTCTGTTTCATTTGTCCAATGAAAGCGGCTCCAGTCTACCCGCTAGCTTCAGCACAGAGCAGAGGGTTCATTTGTTTTGAACACCCATGTAGCACGAGTGGGCGGTGGTTTGTTGGTTGCTCCTTGTTAACAGTAACAGCTGTCTCCATGTCTCATATGGGGATACAATGTTCAAACAGAAAACGAAACAAGTGCTCCTAGAAGCTCCAACAGCAACTGTGGTAGGAAGCCAGTCTGACTGCTAACCACTAACAGCCATAAAGGGATGGAAAGTCTGTGTAAATGCTATTTCAGAAATTTTAGAGGTGGGTAAATAACGATTGTGTGTTTAGTCTCCACTACAGCCCTGTGTGTAACTGTAAAAATAAAAAAAGGAAATATGGGAGATTTACGGGGGAAATTACAAAACGGGAGCATGGCGGGAGAGGGGGTGGAAATATGGGAGAAATTCAGGCAAAACGGGAGAGTTGACAGGCCTGTTCGAGCACTAAATGGTCAAAACATAAACTTTTTCAGAATCCTGTGGACAGCACATGCTGAAATGGAGGTTTCAATGATTGTTTTAGACAAAAGACACGTCATGATCACCATCCAATTTATATTGCACCCATTTATTCTTAAGTGTATACATGCATTCCTTCTTTCTCTCACATGCTTCCTCAGGGTTATCTGGTGGTCAACAGGAGGCACAAGAATGTTTATGATCATGCAAACAGGTCGATTCACTCACTTCTTTCTACTGTGGAGAGAGGTAGACTGCTTTTCATCAGTGAGGTTATCCAATATTCAATTAATTAATCATTTGTGTGCAGCATTTTTGGACTCCTTAATAACTGCAACAGCACACAAATCATTTATATTGCTTACAGCCTCAATGGTGTAAAATCAAAGATTCCAACTACACCAAAACACACCCAATAAAAGTGTTTTCACTGGCTCCCTTTAAAACAGCCAACTCCTGCAGAGGTTGAATAAGTGCTATCTGCTGGGTAACTTTGTCAACATCATAATCATCTTTGATTGGTGTTTCGTCGCAGTAGAAAACACAACAGATGCTGCCTCATTACCAATACAGTCTTGTTTGAATTCACGCATGCACACACACACAAACACACACACGCAAGCATGTGCGCAGGAAGTGGGCGTGAGGGGTAATTTGTTGCTTTTAGTTTTTGCTTTGGATTTGAAATGATGTATTTTATTGAGTTTTTGTGTGTACACAAAAAATGAAAAAGAAAAATCTTAGCTGCCTTTGAGGGTTTGAATGAACCTAAAATGTACATGTACACACATGCATAGACTGTATATAAACTGTGGTTCACATGAACACAAACAACATCAGCACAGCCCACACGCTGGTCCCTCCCACCGCTGGGAGACGGAAACAGCGCACCCAGAGGATAATGGATTAGTATAGATTTAAGAAGATTCCACTGTTTGTTAAGCTCTCAGCTAAGTGTGTGTGTGTGTGTGTGTGTGTGTGTGTGTGTGTGTGTGTGTGTATGTACGTGTGTCCTATATCAAGCACAACCCCTCTTTTAGATACAAACAAAAAAATTCCATAATAAAGATACCGTGTTTAATCTGTCACTTGAGATGGGCGGGTTGAGGGAAGTTTTATTTTTTGTGTATTTGTGCTTGAGAGGTTGACAGTCAACGTGTAAAGAGCCAGCACACAACTTTTATCTTGTGATTCTAGCCAGTAATAAATGGCCCAAATACCCAACATACCAGATACCATACACCATACCAGTCCCACCTCCAAGGTACTCAAACTCAAAGGTGTCAACTTAATAGTGCACATACACACACACACGCACACACTGATCCACTGTGTCTCAGTGAGAAAACATATCTAAATGGACATTGTAGATGGACTACACGATTCCCTCTGAACTTAGAGACAACACTATCCAAAAGAAAAAAGAAAAAAAAAAAAAAAAAAAAAAAAAAATATATATATATATATATATATTTTTTTTTTTTCTCAGCTGAGACAAAATCTGTTACTGTAAATGTGACGCTTTGTGTCGTTGAGCTTTAAGTACTGCTTCAGGCTATAAACACTTGGAGATCCCAGCCGTAGACTGTCAGATCGCATGAGTGTGTGCCCCCGCTAAATGCAGGCTATTTGGGATTTTAATAATAGATCAATAATGCATGTAGTAAAGATTACTGTAGTGCACTGGAAAATCCAATTAAATTCTACTTAAGATAATTTCCTTCCCCATGTGCATCTTGCGCTATGATTCTTTATCTTTGTTGTTGTTTGCCTGTGGCTGTACCTTAGCTTTCCTTTCCTTCTTCTTAGGCATCTTAATGTTTGCTGCCCCATCCCTCCTTCACTGTATCTCCTCCTCCTCCTCCTCTCGTCATCTTTATCAACACCCCACTGACCCGCCTCACCCTCCTATCTCTGGCCCACTTTGTCTTCCCCAAACTACATCTCCGTCTCTTAAACCCCCAGTTTGGAAAAACATGGATGAACACTACACACAGTGCATCTACGGCAACACACTCCCCCTCCACCACCATCCCTCCCAATCTCAGTGACCTGACCATCTGTGACTGAGAATTCCAGTCTTTAACTAAACCCCATCATACTGGTCTCTGCGGCTGGAGTGTGTGAGTGTGTGTAGTAGTGGTGGTGGTGGTGGTGGTGGTGGTGGTGGGGAGGGCGGGCGGTGCCGGAGCAGGGGTAAGCTCCACTCAAAGCTGTCGTAAACACCACTAATGCATCGCTAAACTTGGGGAATCTCGTGTGCCTCAGCGTGCGCGTTTGCGTGTGTTTGTGTGTGTCTATTGCACACACACAGCCGACTAATCCCTCATAAACCTACATTTTATCGCTTACCACACCATTAGCTCTGCTGTGGCATTCTGCCTGGAGATGTCAAAACGGAGGGACTACAAGAGTCTGTGCTATTTCTTTGTTGCTTTGTGCGGAGATTCCACATTTCCCTGGGCCTTGTGAGAAATGGAAAGAATTATGTCCTTCTCAGCTGGGAAACAATGTAATATTAACCACATCCAGCCTTTTTTTGGAGTTTATGTAGCCCAAACTGTAAAACAAGATGTAAAATTAGACACTTTGAACTGCAGCTCTGGGAAAGATGTTGTTTTCTTCATTGAAAGTTGACTTTGTCAGCTTTTTCAAAAGTAAGCAGTAACGCTAACCATATTTGAACTGTTTACTTTTTTACTTTCATCTGCAGTCAAACAAATATTGATATGATTAACGCTTTGCTGCTTGCTGGATTCAGACCCTAAACACACTAAATTCTGGCAGGAAGCGATTTGATAGGATAGTAAAAATTTTCCAGACGGAGGAAACATTTCTCTCACTTTCCCAGACAAACAAACACACACATACACACAGAGGTAGCAGACAGGCTGTGTGAAGCTGTCTACAGAGTGGCGTCAGTGACGGAGAGCGATCTCCTGGGGGGTTTGAGCTGGGGAGTGAGGTGACACTGTAACAGTCTCTGATAAACTCAGGAGCTGGGAGAGTGTGCGTGTTTATGAGTGCGTGTGTATGTGGTGTGTGTGCGAACATGTGCGTGCATACACATGACCTCACCTGTCACTATCTGTCTTTGCATTTCTTTGTGAGTCAGTGCAGGTGTCACTGAGTGTGTCTGTTAGAACACATTTGTGTGTCTATATGTGTTTGTGTGTGTGTGTGTTACTCAGTTTGCTACATACAAAATGCTTGAGTTGTCAGCCACAGACCTTGTTTCGCTCAGAGGCCTACACTACACACATCTCAGTGTCTGCTTCATGGCGATGAGAGCAACTTTATGCTGAGGTTTAGGCGCTGTGTGCATTTTCTGAGGACTGAGTTGAAATCCAAAGTCAGCTGCAGGAAAAAATAATAATTATTCCCCAAAGTTATTATGAGGAAATTGTTTCTTCAACAGCTGAAAGCTTTTGATTGGGTAATTTTAAATGTATTTCAAGATAAATGCTGCAATCAGTAAACCGTAGCTCACCCAAGTCTCAGTTTCTTTGTCACTGGTGTCATTCAAAAACAGCATGACTGGCAATGAGTGTTAATGAAAAATTTTATGTGTGTTTTGCAGCACCCATATTTTATAAAACATAAAACAACTGCTTTGTTCTTTTAATATAGGTTTGTTGTATTGTGACAAACTCAACTAAGCTTGCTGCATTTGTAACACTAGGTGACCAGATATACACTTATTAAATGAATTGTGCTTTCAAAATGCATCATTAAAGTTTGTTCCCTCACTGTACAGTACTGTTAGTCCCACTGTAAACATTAATGGCATCTGGAGCTTTGTTTTATTTGTAGTTGCCTTATTTCCCCAACAAAGTCAATTGCTTGTTTGACTTAAATGTAAATATGCAAAGACTAAATAATCACCCAAGTTGACTGTTATCAGTCTATTGAATAGGTGTTATCATCATCACACATCTGTCCCAAATATATGGGCTAGTAGGGGCCTACTAAACCTACTAGTAGCTTCAGAGGGTTTGTTATCATCCATTTATTTCCGTGAGCCAATGCTGGTGGAGCCCAGTAGGTGCAGAAGACCTCTTATTAGGCATGTGCTGTTAAGTGACTGTCAAGTTTCTTTATGTGAAAACAAACGAAATGGCTGCCATTCCTTTTATTCTCAGTGGAAAATGCAATAAGAGGCCTTCTGCACATACTGGGCTCCACCAGCATTGGCTCACTGAAATAAATGGATGATAACAGCACCCTTAATCTACTTGTAGGTTTAGTAGGCCCCTACTAGCCCATATATTTGGGACAGATGTGTGATGATAATGCCTATTCAGAAGGCTGATAACGGTCAAATTGAAATTGGGTAAAATAATCTGTCTCAGGGAGGTAGGAAAAAGACCCATTTCATGGTGACCCATGTGTCAGTCTACTTAAGACAGCAAAGACAAACACTAGAGAAAGGTGAGGCGAGGTTAAAGAAAAATCATGACAACATGAAAATAAAAAAATGAGTTTGCATTTTAATGGTGTCAACATTTGATTTTAGCTTAACACTGGGTGGTCATGTTTGGGTTTTTTACTTAAGCTGTTTGACTCAGCTGTCACAATTAAATGAAGCAACATCTTTCATATTTCTTCCTTTGTTTTTGTTGTATTTATTTCATTTTTTATTTACTTGGCTTAATGAGGAATCAACTCTCAACCCCTGAATTTAAAAATATGTCTGATGCCACAATTTGATTTGCCATTTGCCCCCATGTGGTTAATATTAATTTTTATGTTAAAATAGACTAAAATAGACCAGTTAGAGAGTCAGTGACAAACATCTTGAGCTCCCTATCAATCTAATACCAAAGACAAAAGATGTATTTTCATTTTTTTTCCCTTAAAATCAAATACCGTATTACTTTGAGCTTACATGATGGTACAAAAAACAAGCACAGGCATTACTAGAAAGCACAGTGTACAATTCAAAAAAACTGAAATTTATAGTAATATTATCCTGGCGACGTATGCGTCCCATCATTTCTGAATAATTTCCTTGGAGGTTTTTGGGAGAGAATGTTGTAATTAAATGTAAAATGTAATTGAATAAGTAAATATGTAATTTGTCAGCAATTATAGGGAATTTGAGACAATGTCATGGGGCATTACACATATCCTAGTCGATACCCAGTAATTTTTTAAGAAAGAACCAGGGAATTGTTACATAGTTGGTTAGAGTTTTTAAGCATTTGTTGATTTCCAGAGAATTTTCCTTGAAAGAACCCTGAAATCATAAAGCGACCATCCATTTAAACCTTTTTTCCATATCTAAAGACAAATTTTTCCTGTTTGTGCCTGCTGCACACTGATTAAAAGATGGTTACTTTGATAAAAGGTAATGTTAACACTTAGTTCTATTTAGTGCCAAATTACATATTGCAGGGAACTTCCTATGAAATTACAACATTGTCAGTGGGTGATACAGATAAAATCCTATATCACAGTACATGTAATTTTATATTGTGACATTTAATATATATCATGGCTTATTAAGCTGTCTACACTTAAATACCAGCAAAACAACACTGTTCACAGTGGTTTAAAGAGATGTAAAATGAATGGCTACCACAGTGTGAACTGTATGGCAAAATCTAAAAAATGTATTTCATTCCATGGTATATATTGTCAAATTTCCCATTGCTAAAGGATGGGATACGCTAGAAAAGAACTAGTTAGTACAACGTTTCGTCCGACCGCAATAGCTGATCCAAACTTGAAGGCGGTGAGAAAAGCAATCTGTCATACAGAAGGGGTAAAAGCTGTAATTCTTTAAATGTGGGAATAATGATGCTCGTTTTCTGACACTCCCTGCTAGAAAACATTCCTAGTATTGCACTCATTTGTGGTTGTTTACAAACCCCATCGCCCTCGCACTCACCCCACCTCCAATTCTGAAGTTGGAAAGTTGTAGTGCAAGGGGGGTTCAGATCCTGTTCATTCTACAAGCACTTGGGAGTATACTGGAGCCTGACATAACATAACAATTTCTTTCTAGGAATTTATTAGGAGACTCTGTGAGCCGTAACATAAGGCACTCATGGCTTAGAAGTCAGGACTTGTCACTGATATAATGCTAAAAAATGAATACCTTGTTTGACACTAAATAGAAGGACTAAAACACTGAAAGCCTGATAAAAGCACTAGCTGAATGATTTTGTTTGTGTCTGACAAATCAGGATTTCCCAGCCTATAGAATAACACTCAGTAATGAACTGTGGAGCTCTGCAGTGGCTTTGTGTTCATCTTATTTCTCTTGCGTCCAGAGCCTTGAAGAGCAAGAATGTGTGCACACGGATGAGTCCCTCTGATGTAACCTTCTCAGAGTCAGCAGAGAAACCTTGCTTATTGCTAATAATCCAATGTCAGTGCGGGTCGTACAGACACTGTGCAACTCCCACCACCAGGCTCTCCTGTGGGGTGACTGCGGAGAATAGCTGGCCAATACCTTCCTACAAAAATCCATATATCAGTAGCGTTACCAGAACCAGCAGATTGATTATGGCATCTCGTCCAGTGGGCAAAACAAGAAGGTCACGGTTATTAAGACATAAAAACACTCAGTGTGGGTTGTTGTGACATTCAGTACTATAGGAAATGAAGTTGATTTAAAGCCAAATGTGCATCCCTAAATGTCAACATGGCTCACACATGTAACAGCTGATTTTATTACTGGATTTAGATTTTAGAATCCGCTGCAGTTTAGGGCTAAGGCATCGTAGCTGTGAGCTGACTCTACAGAGGATTAATACTCCCGAATCCTAGAAGCTTAGGGAATAACTTATTGTCAGTGCTGAAAAAGCTGGTGAATCCTGCTGTGTGTGTTTTTTTTTCTCCCTTGGGGGAATACCAGCTGAGGAGTCTGCTATTGGACAGATAATGTTATCCTTTGAAATCCCCCCATATTTGTTTGTATATGCTTTATCTGCAGTATTCAGTATTTTGAATGTCTAGCTAAGGTAAAGACCTGTTAGCCTGATTTTAGGTATTTCTGAGCATATGTTATCAAAATAAATATGTATGCTTTTGTTTCTATTTATAGTCTTAAGAACTAGAAGTTCTTTCAAATCTCCTGATTCATTTTTTAAATAAACAATAAAGGTCTAAATGATTTATACTCACAATACCATACCGCTAATCCTTGTACTGAGTGCACAGTTACTACAGTTGAGCAGAAAAAGAAATCACTGTCGTCTCTTGATAAAATAGAATAATTCACAGTAGAACCTTATATAAGGTAGATCTGGTGACATTTTCTAAAATAATGAGCAGTGAGTTTCTGTCAACATGGTGTTATTTTAATAGGATTTTCAAATATATCACTTCTGTATGTGTGTCTGCTTGTGCAATCCTCAGTTCATTTCTTTTTTCTTTCTGTGTTCTCTAAGAGAGGACCTCTGATATTTCCTTCACCTGGGAGAGTTTTTCCCATCTGTTGTTCCAGACATCATGCCAGCACGTACATACTTCAATACCCAGGAGAATCTTCTGTGGGAAAGAGGAGACAAGGATCAACAATTTTGTTGTGTATCTTAACTCTGTGTGTGCATGTGTGTGTGTGCTGAAGGGAGAAAAAGAACAAGGTAGAGAGAGAAAGAGCAAAAGAGAGATTTAGAGAGACAGGAGGGAGACAATGAGAGAACAAGAGAGGGGGAGATGTACTCCTATGTGCAAAAGTGAATCAGTCTTGCTTAGTGACTTTATCAGTAATCCGTTATAAACTGAGTGTGCGAGGGAGAGAAAGAGAAAGAGAAAGAGAGGCGGGGGAGAGGTAAATTATGCTTAATGGGGATACCAGTCAATGTTAGATGTGGTTGGAATGAGATAAACTGGCATGTCACTTGAGCTAACAGTAGGTGTACCGAGGCTTGGGATTAAGGAAGAGGCAGAAGCAATATACTGTATGTATATTTTGTATATTAACATATACATGGTTGGCTTCTGGCAAGACATCAGACAGCCAAGGAAGAGGAGACAGGGCCTTACCAAGGCTGTTCTCAGCAGGAGTGTTTCACTTGGTCTACATATATACTGGCAGATTGAGTCGTGGTTTCCATTTTGGACAGTATGAACCAGTTGTTGGGGTTTCACGTTGCTCAGCCTCTCTCAACAAGCCTATTAAAACAGGAAAGGTGACTCACAAACCTCTGGCTTAGAAGGAGCAATGGTGATTTGGTCTTGGTCATGGGACAGTGGAGCAGTGGACCAGGGGCCCGTTTCATCAAAGTTGCAACAGGGGAGCTGCAATTTTCAATGAGATATCATTTCCTCTCCTATTGATTTTGTCAATTTTGTCATGTCAATTTTATTTGTACAGCCCAATATCACAAATCACACATTTAGCTCAGGGTGCTTTACAATCTGTGCAGCAATACAACATCGTCTGTCCTTAGACCATTGATTCGAATAAGGAAAAACTTCATAAAAAAAAACCCTTTAATGGGGAAAAAATGGAAGAAACCTCAGGAAGAGCAACCCTAGCAACTCAGGAGGGATCCCTCTCCAAGGATGGACAGACATGGAATAAATGTTGTGTGTACAGAATAGAACACAAATTACAGAAATACAACATGGACAAACAGGATGACAGAATGATCAAAAGGACACCAAGCAGCTTCCAGGTGCCGACAGAACAGAATAGGACCTGAGCCATGCGACCTCCATCACCATGGAGTCCTGCACACAGGAGAGAGAGACAGGACATCATTTTGACACGTTAAACTAATCTTGTGGTCCACGAACGAGCGAGAACCCAGTTGGACTCAAAGATGCAATTTGTGAGTGATAATGATCTGTGAAAGTGTCTTTGCCATCATTTGTGATCTTTGTGTGAACAGTGCTCACAAATTGCTGTCATGAAACGGGACCTTACTTTTGCCAGTACAGAGAAAATCATATCCAGTCTACACTGTGCACATAAGGCTCATGACCTGATCCCTCTGGAATCTTGTGGGGGGTACTGCAGAAATTCCAAAGGCACCTACTCTGAGGCATTTGATTTTATAAGTGAGGGCTGTGCCTCAATTCTCAGTGAGTTACTAGGGTTCTCCAGGCTGTTAGTCTCCAACAATGTTGACAATGAAGGAGTTAATGTATCCCAAGGCCTTTTTCGTGAGCGAGGGTAAGATAAAGTGATTGTTGGGACATCTGCAGAGATGTGGCTTTTGTATCAGACTGTTGATGTAAAGTGATGGCTGAGTCTGTGGGCAAAGTTCTTCAGTCAAGCTACATTCTAACGCTCACCTATGGTTTTAACCTCTGAGAAAAGACAACTGACATTGCAGATATGAATGAACTGGGCATCTGGGCTCACCAATGGAAATGGTGGTGAGGGTATATTGAGCTTTGATAGTGCTCTTTAGCAGTGACAAGCACCAGTTGAAGTCATTCCGGCATCTGGTCATGATGCCTCCAGGTGGAGGCACATTCAACTGGGATGGAAGGGGCAGACACAGAACAAACTGGAGGGATTACATGTCCTACCTTACCTGGGAACTCACTGGTATCCTCCATTGAGAACTGGGGAGAGGACATTTGGGCTATCTTTTTTAAACACAAGTATTCCCATATATTTTACTTTGGATTTAATTAATTAGCAAGTGTATAGATTTAGAACACCTGTTGGTTGGGCCAGTTACTATTTTATTTACTCTTCTATCTTTATGTCTTTCACAACAGTTTTAATTTTTGGCCTGAGCTGTGCTATCACACTGAGCAGCATTAATTTTAGACGGATGGAAAACATCATGTTATCAGGACTATTAGCCTTTGTGCAAACAACCCTCATCTTTGCAGATAGATGCAGTGGGGATGAAATAGGCTATGCAAGAAAGACCAAGAGAGACAAAAAAAAGAAGGCATGTAGTTCTGTTACCAAAAATGTCAAACAGCCGTAACAAAAAATTATACTAAGTCAAGTTGAAAAGCAGCCATTACAATCACAAATGTAAAGGAATACTCAAGTTTTGTAAACCACAACATTAATTGACTGCACCATCTGGCCAGCTGGAGTCAGCAGGGTAAAAAAGTCTTGAGAGCTTGCTGATATTAAAACAAACAACAACCATCAGTTAATGCTTTCAAAGTAAACCCAAAGACTGAGCCAAACTGCATATCAGGGAACAGACTACCATGCTGCTGCTTAACTTGGAAAACAGAATGTACTCAACAAACACGGACTATGATCATTTAAAATTATGTTGAGAGGGTAAAAGTGTGACAGACCATGAAATCATTTTCAAGGCAAGTTAATCTAGCGCAGAATGAATAACAGTGACAAATATAGCTCATGAGTATAAAGGCACAGACAAACATCGGCCCACCAATAGTAATTTTCCTCTCCACTGTCTAAGGAGCAGCTCCCTGTTTGACATCAAAGTGGCATCCAGAACTTTAGAGTTTTTGGGGCCTGTTCTGAGAAGCATTTTTGCCTTGGAAACTCAAGACCTTTGCTGAATAAAACTGGGTGAAGGGCGTTTGAGAGTTGATAGGTGTAATGAGTTAGCTGATTGAGCCGAAGCCCAGATGTTTTAGTATTAGTTAGCAAAGCTTTCCTTGGTAAAAAGAGTGGCACAAATACTGTACATGCCATGAATCTATCTAGATGCACAATGTGAAGCGATTATGGTACCATCCAAAGAGAGGGCCAGCTATGGGTCAGCAAACGTAAGCAGATCTTCAGCACTTCATGCTAAAATGGGATCACTGTACCATCTACCTCCAAAGCAGAAATTAAAACTCCTAGCGAGTCATAATGTACTGTACTGTGTATCTAAAATGATATGCAGCAGTTGTGTTCTGTGAACAATGACCAATTTCTTGAATCCAGCATTATAATTTTTCACTAAGGCCATTATGTAACACTGCCACGGACACAGCAAAATATGTCGTTATATGCTAATTCATATTATGAGGAAGGTGCTTTGTAGGCTTTCAAAAATGGTTTGAATGCTGTGTTTTGTTTATATTGCTGAAGCAGCTATAATCAATATTTTTATATTAATAACGGATCAAATGACTAAGAATAATGTGAAAGCTTTCAGTCATAGTGACAAACCCACAGAGAATTATCACCCAATTCTGCACTTTCCCTCTGCTCTACAGAGCATTTTAGTTTCTTTCAGCTCATTATTTTTGTTTTGAGGCCTGCAGCTTTGCTGTTTTGGTTCACTCTCATCAATCTAGTCATCCATGTTTCCAGCTGCAGCAGGCAGCTGTTTTCAGTGGGAAAAAAGCTCTGATAAACCCACTGCACATCTCTTGCCTGGCACCAAATGGTAGACAAACAAAAAATTAGTGACTAGCTGGTAACATAGTGGAGTATTTAGCAGCTAAGCAACCAGATACTTCTCTTTGGAGTTGGTGGAGAACAAAACAGAGCTGAATGTAGAGTGAACTTACATTCATCATGGATCCACAAACACAGCTCCAAATGAGTTTCTCCATGTCTGCTGAATGTGTGAATAGGAAACAACTTTATGTTGTTGAAGCACAACAAGCAGTATTTAGCTTACTGCTTGTTGTGCTTCCCCCAAGTGGCAAAAAATAAACTGAAAAAATCATGCAGGTTTAAGTCTTTCACATTTATTTTGGTAAAGTGGTGCAGATAGACACAACGGTGCCAACCTACTGATGATCTAATTTTCAAATCAACAATGAAACTCTCTATTGTGTGACTGTAATTTTCTACAATGCACTTTCATTTCCTTATACCTTTTTGGATTGCAGTTGTGTATATAATCTGCTATACAAATACAATTCCCTTGCCTCACTTGAATTGTTTAGAAAGGATATGATTTGTTTCCAAAACGGTGGATATTTCACCAACTAAAATTGATATTTTGAGATACGGGCGAAAGGGTGGCTGAGTTTTATTTGAAGCACTGGGAGCTAGATTCAGAGTGCATTAGAAACAATGCAATCCACATTGTGTTTAATGAAATTAGCTAATTTCTATATGAAGTTTAAGTACCTCCAGCCTCACACACAGCCTACACATACATTCATAATGTATTGACAGGGGTTGGTAAAAGCATTTGCTAGCATGAAAGAGGCTCACCCTATCAGAATAATTCTGTGGCACAATAAAAACGTGCTAATAGCAGCTGGGTGCAGCGAGGGAGGTGGGCACAAATGCATGTCTTTAAAATACATTTAGGTCAGGGAGTAGAATTGGTTGAGGCTGCCCTACTGTTTTCCAATATGAGGCTCACTGGGAGACCCGCACAAAGAGCTTTTGAACCAAATCAATTGTTTGCTTGGTGCACAATGCAACAGCATTTTGCCGGATTACTCCAAGAGATAATACTATATAATATCTTTTTATAATGCTTTGTATTACCGTATTTACACAAACATGCCTGAGTCAATGTTAAGTGATAAGCATGCAATGAAAATGTACATAACTGAAAACAATGTCATAGTAAAGACATACAAGAGTGGAACGAATTGACAGGATCAAACTTGCAGAAAAAGGTCCTTTTATACTGTATGCGATGGATTATCCTGGTTTACCACAGTGAAAGAATGACTGAAAGCTCACACCATAAATATGATTACCACTGGCCTTTATAAGATTTGTACACAGATTTTAATTAGATCCATCAACAGTGTGAGTGCTGCGTCTGATAAATTGGGTCATTCTTGTAAAGCAGGCCTTCTTGCAAGTGGAGGATTCACCCTGAGGAGGAATACGCACAGCTGCTGCTGAGAAAGGAGAAAAGGATCAGGAACGCTGAGAGAGAGGTGGGTGTACTGGACGGCAAATCGTGGTAGTTTTGGTTGTAAAGGCAGATTTCTGAAGTTTGTGTTTTATTTTTTTCCTATGAAGGTGTTGTGGCTCAGAATAGAAGGCAGCAAGGTTTCTTTTTACACCTCTGCTCTTTGACAACTGTAAGACACAACAAATAGTCTCAGTCTTTTATTGCTTTCACAACAGAATAAAAATACTAGCTACTAAAATGCTTATAACATTTTTTCTTAAAACTAGCAAATAACCTGTGGCCATTTAACAAACCTACAGTAATGAAAGGAAAGAAAAATTGTTGTAGTAGCATCACATGTCTTTCTATGAAGAATAAAAGTCACAATGAGGTCTTTCATTATGGTTTGGGTAGAGTTCACTTTCAGTTCCACATTCTGTTTCAGTTACTGAGGAGTCAGTGCGGCCATGCACGCCTCTTTTCAATGACACCCATGATTCTCAATACCACGCAATTGAAACTTATTCACAGTGGTCACTCTAAGTGTTGATCTGTCTTTGCAGAAATAGCTGCATTCGACCTTATTGCATTCATTTCTTTCTTTGTGTATGTGTGTGTGTATGTATGTGTGTGGGTACTCCACTGAGGCCTCTTCTCCTTGGCTTCACAGATCCACTAATCAGTCTCTCTCTCTTCCAAGCCTTCATCTTCATCTTCCTGAATATGTGTGTGCGTGTGTATTGGTGCATGCGCACGCAGCCGTCTCCCTCAGACAGCTGCTCCTGAATAAACATTGTTTATTTCCTAATCGAGCAGGGAGAGCACTGAGGGCCTGAACCCTCACTGTTACTGCAGACACACACACATACAAACACAATATTATACACATACAAACACAATATTACACACATGCACACACACACAGGTACTTAGAGTAAGAGCACACACAGGTATCAGCTTTATTAGCTATAATCATCTCCATATAATCCATATGCATCCATCATCCATTAGACATCAAAGTGATTTTGTTTATGCAGCAATCCATCACTGATAGGGCATGCCTGAAAGATAATTCCATAAAAGGTAGAAATGGTACTCCGCCCTCAGTGTCATGAATATGCATATATATATATATATATATTTTTTTTTTTTTACGGACACTCACAGAGGAATACACACTAACGCATGCACACACACACACACACACACACACACACACACACGCAGATAAGTTGGCACACACGCATAAATACGTGCATCCTGACTAGCGTCGGGGGCTAGGATGCACTTGGTTCTCCTGCAGGAACAGATGGCCTCAACTCTGGAGGGATGATCACAGGGAGGATGGAGGTCAGGAACCAGCAAGGGAGGGAGGGAAGGAACGAGGGAGGGGCGGGGAGGAGGCAGAACTAATGCTGGAAGGAATGATCAGAGCAGCCCGATGGCAGGAAAGGAGATGTAAGGTGGTTTGAAATGAGGATTGATATTTGGAAAAGAGAAAGGGCACTCAGAGGGGAGGGTGAGACGTCTGCGGGCAGACAGGAGAGGTGAAGAAAGAGAGAGACAGTTAAAGAGCCAGAGAATGGGAAAAGAGAAATAGATGATAATTGCAGAGATGCTGTGAAGAGGAGAAGGATGGGATGGAGGAATCTATACAGTGGAAAAGAGGGATGGAAAGATCAGGGAGGTGAGGAAAGAGGGATGATGGCTGGAGAGATAATGGGTATAAGGAGGGACAGAGGGATTGAGCACAGGGCAAAGGTCAAGATTGAGGGATGGAAGGGAAGGATAGACATGTGCGAGGGTTCAAGGAAAAGACAAAATAAGTTGTTTCTTATTTCTCATGGGAAATTGGGAGAAAGAGAAACTATAGAGGTCAAGTGAGCCATGAAATTAAGGATGGTGAGGGTAAAGATGGAGGTGAGGAGAGGGAAACGATGGAAAAAAAAAAGAAATGATTTTCATGAATCCACAGTTTTTTACACTAACCCAAATAATGTTGTGTTTGGGGTCCTGGTTAACCTGGTACTTCTTTAAAAAACATATGTCACATTGTTTTTTCAGCTTGATACTTCATGACGCATGTTTCAGAAGTTAGCTCACATTATTTCTCTTTGTGGTCTCACAAACCCCAGCTATCAAACATGGTTAAACATCTGTAATTGGTGTTGACAGTCCTTTTTATGAAGCAATAACCCTCCCAAATCTTAAATAAGTTTATTTGAATTTCTCTCATCCAATACCACAGAGTTTTGTAACAATTTGTATATAAGAGCTCCAATGGGGAGTTGGACCTCTCTGGAGTCTAACTGACCTCAAAAGTAAGTAATGACACTATGTGGGATTTTTTCGTCTGTGAAAGACTGTTTGGCAAACAAAGGGAATATATGTTAGTGAATAACCTATATAAAACATGAAAGACTTCCTTATTTGGTGTAATTTATGGTAATTTCATCAAATGTGCAAGCTCAATTTTTGTCAAAGGCAAGGTGTACCCCTTCAAAACCTAGAACAACAGGGAATCATTTGTCAGCACTTCCAAAACTGTTACATTTCACTGTGATTGTACCTTATATGATTACATGTGACAGATAAGCTTGATTGATTATTTGAAATCACTGTTGCAAAATCCAAATTTATGATGTGAGAACGCAATGGTTAGGCAATGGTTAGGCAATGGTTACGCAATGGTTGGTTAGGCTTAGGGGAAGATCATGTTTTGATTTCATTTAACCGCTTAGTTAAGGTTATAAAAACATTTTGGTTTGCCTTAAAATTACTACATCATTAGGGGACCTTCATCCTCATTGTTACAATAACAACCACATGGTTATGGTTAGTTTTCATGATGAAACAAAACCAACATTGACTGAAGTAGGGAACAGGAAACAAACAGTGTTCTCATGAGGCAAAGTCTGACATTTCGTTGACCCACCTCTCCACTCAGACCTCCTCCTTCTCTTGACTTTGTGGCTTTAGAATAATGTTACCCGACTTCTCCCTTTGCTCCTGACCAAGTAGACTCATAATTACTACAGTCGCTATGGGCTTTGTCACTTGAACATTAACAATTGTCGTTTGTAGGCATTTCCTGAAATGACTCATGCTATAATTTTTCTTGAGGGGACAGTATCTGTCCATCACACCACCAGAACACTAACCACTTTCGACACCATAAAACCCACAATGCACTGGGACCTGTCTACATTCAATTTCCTGATTATCCATGATCTGAAACTTGAGCATGTTTGTGGTTATAGATGCTATTTGAACCGAGTCCTGCAGAAAACCGACAGCCAGCCAGAAGCAGGAACACTTGTGAGCAAAGCACCAAATTGACAATTACAACCTGAGATGTTTTACAATAATTGTTCTGTCACAGCTATTTAAAGATGTGTAACTGTGGGGATGTTGAAAAGGTGTCTTTAATTCACTCTTTTGATTCGACTGTTTGTGAAATAACAGGCCCTGTGGGTGTATGAGAGAGCAGGGGTATGTTGAGCTCCACAGTGAAATATACATGTGTGGCTCTGTGTGTGTGTGTGTAGCTCACAGTTGTGGGGTTGATTGGTGGGTCACTGGCTATGTCTGGCTTGTGCGAATTGCACACATTCCTAGCCCCTCAAACCCACCTTTTCAGCAGCACTCACTTTTTCCGTCTCTCCGTTTCTCTCTACCCCCTCTCTCTAATCATGGCCTCAGGGCCTGGCGAACGGACGACCGAGGTTAACGCTCCCCGGAGGAGAGGAGCAATTGTAAATGAGGTAGAGGTGAGGATGAGCGGGTGAAACAGGCAGATAAAAGAGATGAGGGATGAGGCGGACGTGTGGCGAGAGCGCCTTAAAAGAGACTGACACATGAGAGAGAAAGAGAGGGAAAGAGAGAGGACCTGAGAATTACAATTTGAGTCAGCTATGATCTTTTTTTTTTTTCTCCTCGTTGCTTCCTTATCTTTCTTGCTCTGGCATTTCACCCCGGACTTCTCATTATTCTGATCATTACTGAAGGTTGCTGCACACGCAAAAGCTCTCACTTTCAAATGTATGGACACATAGAAATGATAGTCAGAAATGGAAGAGATTTGCAGCCCATTGAATGACTGGTAAATTTATTTTTGTGTGTCTGTGCATAAGTGTCTGTGTATATATATATATATATATATATATATATATATAGTGAATACGTGAGTACCAATGTATACACATTCATGTGTGCTTTTAGGTTAAAACCACGTCAAATGTGGTTGGAAAGGAAATTTTGGTTTTTAAGACAGATAGGTTACATATAACTAACAGTATTTTGATATATTTCAACATGAAA
The DNA here is from genome assembly GCF_963924715.1 of Thunnus thynnus. NCBI lineage: Eukaryota > Metazoa > Chordata > Actinopteri > Scombriformes > Scombridae > Thunnus > Thunnus thynnus. The sequence continues at coordinate 10,807,653 of NC_089519.1, forward strand.
GACATGTAGAATGTAGTCATTTACACTCCTAGTAAGCACAGATGTTGATTTGCAGGTCCAAAGACATCTAGTGTTAGTTAAAACTGTGCTAAATTTCTTTGAAATTTTGAGGGTTTTTTTAATGTTTAGATGACATATAACTGCTGTTTTAACAATATTTCAGTGGCTATATTTCAAGATGCAGTTAAGACCATCCTTACTTTGAAATTTAACTGCTGTTTAAGCATTATATGTAACCTAGATTTCTAAAAATCAAACTCTTTAACCTCTTTACATGTGGAAATCACTTCTCAGTATTCAGCATTTACAGAGATTGTAGACCAAGTTTTAGAATTCCCATTCATTGTTGCATTTTTTCCACTTTTTCTCAGTAATTCATGAGCAAATGTACTCCATTTATAATTTCCTCTTTTTTTCCATTATCTCCATTCACTTGCTTCCTCATTCTGTTATTTTCCAGTCTTGTTTCAGGTCAGATATCCCGCAGTGAATTCAGCAAGAGTTTATTAAGCAGGATGGCTAAACGTGGCCTTGGGCGTGCAACCTGTGTTGATGTTACGCAGGAGCATGTGCATGTTAACACACACACATACACTCTCTCATGTGGCCTACTTCTACCCCACTGAGCTCACCCAAAAAATAACTGATTGTGCCAAAATAAGGTAGCATCAAACATTGGTAATGATCATTGTGTTTGCTTTGAAAAATAAATGTGTGTGTGTATGCATTAATTTGGGGTTGTGCATGCTTCTGCAGGAACAGAGTGGCTGCATGTCAATGCTATAATAATCCCATCCATATCAAGAGAGCCCTGAGGCTGTAGCAGACACAGTGCTGCCAAAGAGTAAAATCCAGCAGTCCTAATTGCACTCGTTTTTAGCAAAAGTAGAGGAGAATCTTATTGTTTTGGACATACACTGGTGATTCCTGATTCGTGTGATGCAAAGCAAAATACAAAGGGAGACAGAACGGAACAAGAATGGAAATGAAAGGGAGTGTGAGGGTCACTGCCGGAGAAGAAAGCAAGTATGAAACTAATTCTTAACAAAATTAACTTTATCTCCATTTGCTATTTTAGTGCTTAGCTTTGTATCTTCCAGGATTTCTCCCTTAAACTGGAGTCTTGTGGGACTTGTGCTTCTCATTTTTCCGGCTAAATATCAGTTTTTATCTCTGGTGGGAAACATTTAGAAAGTCAATAAATTGAAGGTGATGCTGGTTAAGTGGATTACATCACATATTTCCACTACAGTCAATTTGATATAGCACGATTTATAGCCAAATATATACTAGGGGATAATGCAATGCATTAACATGTAACTGAAAAGAAATGAGTGGAAATCACATTTACCAGCACCCTCCACTTCAGCTATATTACGAATCATTATACAATCCAGACATGAACCTTCCACCTCATCGTATGCAAAATAGGCCACCTTCAGAGCTTAAAAACAGCCTAAAGGGCTCAGTGTAAAAACTACATACAATAATAAACGTGTTATCAACCATTATCTCCTTGCCTGCCAATACATCCGTCTCAGCTTAAAAGCACTCCCCTCAGGGCTAGACATGCCAAACAAGGGAGGTAGATGTGACTCCCTGACCTCTTCGAAAACACAGAGAGGTTGAAGTTCAAAGGTCAAAGCTTGTCTCTGCACTCGCACCTCATCGGGTGGGACATGTTTGGTTCGACTGTGCCCCTGGGCTTTGATTTCTATGACCTGATAAGCAGTTAAATATCCTCCCTCTACCCCAGCCCCTCCCTTGCCCTCCCTCACATCCTGTCTCTTCCCTGTAGTCGCCCTCAAGCCAAAATATGTCTAATCTAATTAGTCACATTCACCTTTTTTTTTTTTGCTTTTCTTTCTCTGCTTCTCTTTTTTCTTTAAAAGGGGTTTTCTTCATGTTGCGCCTTCCCTGCCCTTTGCCGACCTAATTTGCTGCTGCTTGATCTGGAATAATGCCAGCGGACTTACTGTGCCCCTGCACTACATGGAGACAAAAACATGCAAATCAGTATTTAGACAGTTATTAGCTGTCGAGCACGTTCTTGTTTTTAGGTATTTGCTCTGCATCTTTTTACGTGGTCTTGTTTTTTTTTTTTTTTTTCCAATCCAGATGACAAGAACAAGATATGAGAATGAAAGGAAAGAGAAATCAGTCACAGCGAGGATGTGTGAACAGAGAGTTTGGCAGGATGCTGGTGGAAGCAAAAATGTGCGTATGTGTGTGTGAGAAAAAAGATAACCATCCACCTGTTAGTCTTTGATGGCCACAGACTCTGTCATTAACAATAACCCATCACTCATGATGTGAGAACATTCACACGCAAACACACACACACACACACACACACACACACACACACACACACACACACACACACGAGAAGGCAAAGCACACACACACACACACGCTCACACACATGAGAAGGCACAGTCGTTTTAGATGAGAGACAACAAATGTGAAAAGCTTTTTTAACTGACTAAAGCTCACTTTTCTTCCAATATGCGCCCCTTCCGGCAAATCCCCAATCAACACACTGACATTCTCTCACAATATTGAAAAGGTCTGGAAGACAAAAGGCTCTGCCAGTCAGATTGCTTATTCACCAGCTCTGACATGTATTGTTATTTGAAACTGCTGTCAGACAAACTAGACAACACTCTCTCTCCCTCTCTCTCTCTCTCACACACTCACACACACACACACACACACACACACACACACACCAGACTGCCTAATCATCTGACAACAAGGAGCCCATTGTGCTGTGTTATGACTTTGTAGAGCAGCCCACCACCCAGAGGGGAGAAACATCTTCCAAAGGCTTGCACTTGCCACTCAAGAGCCGGATATCACAAGCCCAGCATGTGAGGTTAGAAGAATACAGATGTAGCCACAGAGCATGTTAGTCAGCTGAGACCACCGTTCCTTTCCCTTGTTCTGCTTGACCTTCGCTGGATGCCAGATGGACAAAAAGGATATTGAGGAGTCACGGGAGAATGTTTACATGGTTTCCTCACTTGAACCCTGGAAGCTTCCGTTAAAAAAGAAAAGTGGAGGGAAATGTTTTTTACTTTCAGTGACATATTAGCTCATGGGTAATTGCTGTTATCATGAAACCTAGGCAATAGCATAATTAACTTGATTGTTTTGGAAGCAAACAACAACTAATTTATCCATCCGTCTTATTGATTGAGACATTGGATGTGTGTCTCACAGCCAGGTGCGACAAAACTAATCCCAAATGATAGTGTATGCAATAATAAACCTGAAGTAAAACAAGTATATGAGCAGATGTCATTGTATGTGTGCCTTCACTGAAATTAAATCCTGACAGTGTAATTTCACAAAACATGTTGATGCTCTTGCTTAGATTTCCATATCAGAAATGAGGGTCCAAAGGGCAGACATGCTGATATATGACACTCTTCAAAAACAACAGTGCCTATTGTTTTCCATGTAAGCCCACACAAAGGCGATGTCAAGATACTGAAACACAGCACTCCGCAATGATACATTTTGATGGGTCAGCATATGCCAGAAAAGCAGCGATTTTTACCACTGTTATGATATGTTACATAGTTTTGTTCGATCGGTACATGTGTAGGAAGAGAGTAGGGTCAACATTGACATCACACCCCCTCCCACCCCTTATTTCAAGCACTCATGAATACACACCAAATCTGCATCATATTCTGTATGCATATAAATTAGACTGAATGCTACTTTTTTACACCTAAAAAACTTATTTTAATTTAAGGAAAATATCATCATCATCATCATCATCTTCAAAACTTTCACTTCCTAGATTTTTTAGAAGCAAAGTCATCAATGATGTCATCATAGGACAGCTGCTGGACAATTTCATGATTGATACTGATTATGGCAATACTGCTGAGGATGCTTGGTTATGTAACCCCTGCAATGCCTAATGACCACAGTAGTTAAATGAATATTGGACCAGTGTTTAAGTTCGTAGGGAGGGGTTGTCAAGGATTCAATCAGTAACTGGAGTCAGGGGGTAGGTTCAATAGAAGATTGTGTTAAAACTTTTCTTTTATCAGGAAATAAAATGATACAGCCTAAGATGGCATTTTTAACAAAAAATATCTTCAGGTGCAGTGAAACAGTTTCACAGTAGGCCTATACAAAACCCATATTTCTCCACAATATTTCAGCAGTTAAGCATTCTGTTAAAACCAATAACAAACATAACTTAAACAGATTCAACCTCTTAATAAACCATATAGATGTCCTTAGTTCATCTAAAGCAGTGTCCCTTATGGTGTAATAAAGTTCAGTTCTTTGGTATGTTGAAGTTTCCTCAGTCTTTAGTTGTAGTCAGTTTATTAAGTGTTTAGGTCAGGTTCAGTCAATTTTGGATCCATTCTTAGTTCTGAAGTCAGTTTAGAGCTCTGGGTGCACCCGGTAATAAGGGAATATGGGGCTTGGAACATTGTCAGGTTTGTGTGAGTGGAGCAGGTGGACCCAAACACAAGAGGTGGCAGGCAGGTTGGATACGATGCTGGATACTGTGGTACAGTACACAGTATTAATTTCTTACACACCTCATGTTTTTATAATAGTAGCAACATTTAAGTGCTTTCACTTCTATATTATTTCCTTATGCACAAATACAATTGTTTATCACACTGGCAGTACATAACTAGAACTGTCATGCTGCTACGCACATTAACACCATTACGACACAGTGCAAGTACAGTGCTCAGTTAGCAAAATAAAAATAAATAAGCTACATTTTACAGGTTTTTCATTCAGAGCAAGCACCACAGAAATTTCCCTTTAACTTAAAGTCAACACTGTGATATTTCACAGCAGTAAAATATAATATAGAACTTACACACTCTCCCCGCAGTACCACGTCGACTGTCACATTGCTGAACACAGGAGTTAGCTATGCTTGACTAGCTGAAAAATTAACTCACCAAGACGTTATGAAAGATTAGTTAACTCACAGCGTGCAGGTCCCAGGATCGATTACTCAGTCACTCCACTTGTCTGATGTCCTCAAAACTGGGTTGTATATATTAATTAACTTTGTACCCTAATATCCACAAAAATTCTTACTCACTCCACACTCTGCGTCTGTTCTCATCAACTTTTTCTCTCACACGTAGTGTGGGGAGGGGCGGAACTTAAAGTATTTCCTCCAACAGGAACTTTCGCTACAATATCTAAATAATGATAAACAATATAAACTGACAGGCATGAGTTAACCTACTCTCTGTCATTTCCTCATAAAACAGAAAATAATACTAAATTAAAGCTGCAAGCAGCATTGGTCGGGACCACGCACTCTGGCCCGTCGGGATCAGATCATTTTGCTTTTTAAAAATTAGGGATATTTTTTACAAGTGTGGTGTGCTTTTATTGTGAAAGTTTGATTGACAGGATGAGAATTTCCTGCAGGGTGAGACATGTCTGTCTCGCTCACACCTGTGTCATCAAAATTATGCAAGTTTTGGGCCCATTCACTTGAATTTCAAATAGTAAATTGAAAACTCTTGATGAGTTTGTGTGTAAAGACAGTAAGTAACTGCAGCTAGACACAGAAAAATACTCATATATTTGAACGGAGAGTGTGAGTGAACCCACACCTTTTTGAACATTTACTGCTTCCACATAGTTTTAGATACAAACTTCATTTGAACTTTAAATGAGTCACGAGACTTTGACCTACAAATCTTTAATTTGCATGTTTTTTCTATCTTTTATTGTTTTTGAGATATTAGAGTGTGAGTTTTAAAGTATTTTCTTGCTCCTCCTGTGATTTTATAATGAGTGCGTATTGTGGAATGTTTCACAGCACGGGGGGAGTGACATCACCAGGAGCAGTTGGAGAGGAGGATTTTAGAGTACGCTTTTTGTGAAATCTCCTCATAAAGCCCATCACTGGCGGCCATTTTAATTACATAAGTGGCGCTACAGAGCACATTTTGGCACTTAATTTAATTTAATTTTTACATTTTATCAAATTTTTCACCAGACCTGATGTGTGTGCCAATTTGGGTGAGTTTTTGAGCATGTTTAGGGTGTCAAATTTAGGTGTGATATCCCGTAATAATAAAGAAAAAAAGAAAGAAAGAAACACACGAAAAACAATAGGGTCCTCGCCCTTAGGCCCAAAAGGCAGAGGACTATTGTAAAACAGTAGTCTTCTGCCTTTTGGGCTAGGTCCCTAATAATAGGATCATTTATGGGACTAATTTCTCTACTGTGTTACAGTTACCAAAAGTATCAATTTATATTTGAGGAGAAAAAAAATACGTTGGCACAACAGGGCGCACATGCGTAGTCCGCGTGTAGCAAGAACTGGCTCGGACTGTCACCATAAGCCCCATAAGAGGATGTTACGTCTGGGATTAAGGATTTCCAGTGATTTTAAAATGATTACTTTGTATATCAGAATCAGAATTCAAGAGATTTCTCTTGAATTCTGATCTCTAGATCTCAGCTCCTGTCATTCAGCCCTGGAGTGTTGCGTGGGTAATACAGATTTCAGTCCTGCAGCTACTGGTGAATCAAACCTGCTCCATCAAGGCCAAGGAAACACACTCACAGGGGACAAACAAGGACATCATCATATCAAGCTTGTAACACACAGCTTTCCCAGGTGAAAGGTAGGTCATGTTTTCAAATCAGAAAATTAATTTTATTTCCAAACTTTTGCTCCATAACATTCACTTTCTTAAGACTTACTTCCTGGACTCACATCATGACTACTCTACCTTGACTACTTCTCCAGTCTAGTATGTGTCATTGTATGGATGTTAATGATTCTATGCTATGCAATGTGCCTGGTGTGTGCTGCCAAGAAAACAATCGTTTGACATTTTGGGAAATACTTTTATTCACTTTCTTGCCAAGACTTTGATGAGAAGATCAATAGTAGTCTCATAAGTGTATATGAAATATGAAGCCCCAGTCAATAGCTATGTTAGCTTTGCTTGGCATAAAGACTGCAAACAGCTAGCCTGGCTCTGTCCAAAGGTAACAAAATCCGCTTACCAGCACCTCTAAAGCTCACTAATTAACACATTATATCTTGTTGTTTTATTCCCAAGAGATTTCAGGAACTGCTGCTGGCCAAGAAACAGTCCAGCACATAAGCCCCTGTAAACCCCCCGCCCCCCTTTTCAGTCTTTGTGCTAAGCTAAGCTAAATGGCTACTGGCTGTAGCCTCAAATTAGACATGAGACTGGTATCGATTTTTGATCGAATCTAACTTGCCAAGTGTATTTCTCAAAATGCTGAACTACTGCTTTAAGGATAGATAAGGATAGCGAGTGTATTGTACAGAGATTGTAAAGCCCTTTAAGACAAACTTGTGATTTTGGAATTTATAACTAGATTTGACTATCAGTAGTAGAGCTATCATTGGTTATTTGATTATGTTAAACTGTCTGCTGGCAAGCCAGCAAGCCCAAAGCTACAATAGATTTCACTTTTTTCCCCTTCTGCCACATTCATGAGTTTCTATCTTCAAGGCCAGGTTGTTTCTTGTAACTCACTGATAATATAATTCAACCTGGGGAGTAAACAAATTCAATAAAAGCCTGTTTTTATCCCAAATAAAAGGAAGAATCACTTTATTCTGCTGCTGTTCCCTTTTAAATGTATTAACTGGTGAATAAATCAGATGATTGAAGCAACATGGAAGCTCTGATAATAGTTGGCATGATGTCCTTATAGAATTTCTCATGGTTATCTTCTCTTCTTGCGAGAACACCTGTGACAGTTAATCCCTGCTCTTTCCTAGAATAACCTGCTGAAGCACTGCGTATTATGAAATATTTTGTTATTAAAGATTACATGGAACGTATGAGCCTGTTCCCTCCACTAAATTGGATTCTGTGTCACATGTAGAAGCGAAGCCAGGTCTAGTAATAGACAAAGTACGCAGTATTACTTTAAGAGCTTTAAGACACTGAAGGTAATTATCTTTAGATGGAAACTGCAGCTTAAATGTCAACATTTTTTAATAAAGAGGCAGGAATCTGTCCTCCCTTAATCAAAATTTACCTCTGGAAGAAATTGATATAAGTAAAGTTGATTAGGTAGCTGTTTTGGTTTACCAATGGCACATGCTGTGAGCTTTTTAGATGCACCATCTATATTTGGTTTGAACTGTAATTAAAGGCAATCACTTGCAAATCATACAATCATGGAAGCACTGATTATAATCTTTTGTGATATGAATTCCAACTTCATATAAAAGCAAATGAAAACAAAGCCTTTTAGCACAGCAGCTACTCAGCCATGTTAATTGCCAAGTGAACTGATTTCAAACAAGTCACTAGTAGCTTGTTGGGCGTTTTTGGTTTTGTTTGAGGTTTGCCGTTATTCATGAGTGTGTGCTCAATGGCAGGCATAGAGGACGGGTGTGTGTGTGTGTCTCTCTCACACAAGTAAGATCTAATTTCTTTTTTATGATATCAAGCCCACTTTGTTAACAAGATACTGTACCTATGAGCAACATAATCGATGCATAATCAGACCCTTAATCACATTATGTGTCGTCTAATATGAATAATGAAAGCTAAAGAATAATAATTACTTCTGTTACCTGCACATGTTACTCATTAGTAATGGAGTGCTGTTGTTCAGTGACTTTTGCTAACATCAATTATGGCCCACATTGTGATGTCGTGTCAGTCATTTGTTTTGAGACTAAAGGAGTCAGAATACTTCAACCGAAGTACTTATCAGACACTTGAGCAACGTCTGAAACCACCTCTCCCCATACCTCTCCAACGTCAATGGGACTGTGAAACAATTTCTGTACCTTTACAAAACCAACAAACCAACAAGCACACCCACATCACACCTCCAAACTAAAAAAACAAAGACGTGTTTGACCATGTACTCCAGAATGACACATAAGTACGTTTTAACCATGGAGTTAAGGTTAGGGGATGATTGTAGTCATGGTTTGTTAACACTCATGGTTGTTAGATACGGGACACAAACATCGGTCTCCTGTGGCAAAGTCCACTGTTGGGTTATGGGCCCACCACCCCATCTCCTCTGAATGAGGACATTTGTCATAATTGGTCATAATTACTACAGCTGCTAGATTGCATCTGTCACACAAACATAACTATATCTTTACTGTCACTTTGTGACTTGTGCTGCTATGCGTTATATATATTTATATCTGTATATATATACTGTATATACTATGCAAAAGTTTTAGGCTCTAAAAATAAAGTGAGGATGGTATCAAAAATAATGCTATAAATAGTTTTTATTCATCATTAACTTCATACAAAGTTCAGTAAACAGAAGAAACCTAAATGAAATCAATATTTGGTATGACCACACTTTGCCTTTAAAACAACTCCAGTTCTCCTTGGTACACTTGTGCACAGTTTTTCAGGTACTTGGCAGGTCGGTTGTTTCTGCATCTTGGAGAAGTTGCCATAGTTCCTCTGTGGATTTAGGCATCTCAGCTGCTTCTGTCTCTTTGTGTAATCCCGGACAGACTCCATGATGTTGAGATCAGGGCTCTGTGGGGGCCACAACATCTGTTGCAGGACTCCTTGTTCTTCTTGTAGGTGAAGATAGTTCTTTATGACTCGGGCTGTATGTTTGGGGTCGTTCTCATGCTGCAGAATAAATTTGGGACTGACAGATGCCTCCTTGATGATATTGCGTGATGGATAAAATCTACTTATAGTATTATTTTTGAGAGCATCCTCACTGTACTTTTATCTATCTATCTATCTATCTATCTATCTATCATATATATATGTATATGTGAGGAGCTTAATTAACTCAAGGCTCAAGGTGGATTGTGGTTTAGTACAAAGATGAAGTGAGTTAGAAAAAGTAAGACAATGAGAATTTTTGAGTGGTTGTTTTAGTAAATGTACTTTACCTACAATGCGTGTCATGTGTTTTTTTTTGTGTATGCTTTTCATTTGCAGCCATATGCACATTTGCATGCTCCATGCTCCTTGTGTTATGAAGGAAAGCAGTTCTCGCAGGTTTGTTCCAGAAACTAGGATTAACACAAGAACACAGATTTGGTTCACAAAGCAGTAAGCAATTTCACACCTTTTTGCCTGGCTAACCTGATTGCAAAGGAGGGTGAAATGGACACTGTGTCAGTGTGTAATACTTTATTTGTCGAGGTACTTCTGTAAGGAAGGAAAGGTTGGGGCCGTAGAGACAGAAGAAAGGTGACGGAGGATGAAGGAAAGTGAGGACCAAATGTGTACAGGAGCTATTGCTTGTCCCTTATTGATTCACCTCATCCTTGTACTAAACCACAATCCATCTTGAGCCTCTTTGCCAGGTGCCTGCAAATGAACAATCAGACTGTTTAAACACAGTGTGAAAGCTGGCTGTCTGTTTGGCTGTCTGGTTGAGCTACCATAGCCAGACACTGGACTGTGCCAGTGCCAGTGGCCACTGCCAGTGTTACAGCCACACTCAGCCCTGTCAGATCGGCTAACAGATGGCCTTCAACGGGCTGGATCCTGCCTGAGAGCTTCTTAAACAAGATGAAATGCAATGACAAGTGATGAGAACTTAAACACGCAGGGACAGTGGAGTGGGAGTGGTGCCGCAGGTAGTGACGGAAAAATGGAACAGAGGGGAGGAGCAGATGTGAAGATGGTTTTGAATGGATTAGGAGAACAGGAGGGAAGGTTAGATCTGGGGTGGTGAGGGAAATACAGAACAAGCAGGTGAGCTGAAGAGGCAGGATGAAGGAGAGAGGGTCATAGAGAAACAACAGGGGAATAGAAAAAAATGATGGAAAGGTAGGAAGAATGATGCAGGTATGGGATGACAGTAAAAGAGAAGAGAGAAGTGCTGTACAGATAAAGAAAAGAAAGGGGGATATGATAGAGGTCATCTGTCACTAGGAAGAGGGATGATTGACATCTCTGTGGATTGTGAGCTTTGACAGCAAAATCTGATACTGTCCTCTTAGCTACAGCCTACTGCAACTTGCATGTACTAATGTGGACATGAGAATTGTGTAGTTGTTATGTCAAATCTTTAAAGGCACTGACACTGATAAACCAACGTCATTGGTTTATCCTGTATCTTTGATGATCATCTTTCCACATACAGTAGGTATGTTTATGCATCTTCTTGTATACCATCCACCTTTCCCCCCAGCCACATCCTCCAGCTCCTCCTGGGGGACGCATTCACAAACCAGATGGGATATATAATCCCTCCAGTGTGTTCCAGAGGTACATCTTAAATCTCTTAATTGCATTCAAGTTTCCCTCACTTACGTCTTTTCCTTGCATCTTAGTCCCTCCCACCGAGGATGCATGTAGAGACGCAAGGAAACCATGCGAGGAGAGAAGGTGGAAATGTGTTTTAGGGAAAGGAGACATCCTTTCCTCGGAAGCATTACATGAAGCGACATCCGTTTCTGATGACGGCAACAGCCGATCACAGCTGGATCAACTGTCAGTCGGCTTTAACAGCTGTTGCGACTTTTGATAGAGTTTGTATCTGCATACATTCGCACTGTCCTAATACTTATAAAGCAACACAGTTATCACTGCCAGAGCAGCAGTGTTTTCTCTCTGTAGCCTGTTACCTGTTTGACAAACACTTGCACATGAATAAAAACCTGCATTTTGTATTTAAACTGTGCACTGTGTCCTGCTCAGTATTTATACTGTGTACTGTGTCCTGCTCAGAGGCACAGGAACCATTTCTACTAGCAGAATGCATTCCTATTATTTATTAATTATTTGTGTCTGTATTTATTGATATTCTGATTGTAAATTAATTATTTCATAGCCCAGAATATGATCAGGGTGTCTTTTGAACACTGGAAATTATTTATCTGGCTAAATGTTTCAGGGAAATGATGATGTAACTCATATCAAACCAGACGCTCTGGAATTTCCAGCCTCATATGTGATTGAATGGAAATGACAACAAATTATGTAAAATATAAATGTGTTTATGTGTTTCTTGCTGACAGACAGACCCTCTCTTACTTTAATTTTATCCATAATAAAAGTTAATGGGGGAAATAACAGATCATGAAAATGAAGAAAGTTGTTAATGGTTCTTTTGTTGCTCAGACCTACAAATAACAGATTTTTAACTAGATGGTGAGTCAGAAAACAAGTGAAATATAAAACTTGGGAGTGATACACTTGAGTTGAATCTGTTATCTGTCTTCACAGTCTGCCGTGATGTATCAGATCAGTCCGATCAGCTGCAGCGTCTAATCAGTAACTGATATCCAATAACGGGGTGTGTTGGCCGGTAAAAGACTTCCATGAAGGCTGGTCTCGTGTATCCTCACTCATGGCTCCTCCGAGATCCCTCCTCACTCCTCGATCCTTAGAACAGAAATAAGAGCTTTGAGATGGCATTAAAAAAATGGCGGACCAGAACAACTTCTGGTTCAAGTGAGGATTGAGGAGTGAGGAAACATCAAATAAGAGACTTGAGATGTACCCTAGGTCTGCTCCAGGATCTCCTCATACTTAGATGTACCTAGAATTCCTCCACAAAAGAAGGCATTCAGGCCTATTCTGAAGCCTGAACCACCTCAAACGGCAAGAAGGAGCAGTTCTTCTCCAAGCTCTTTCCAGATACCCAAGCTCCTCACCTGGTGAACACGGGCACTTTGCAAAGCAAACTCCTCTTGGTTGCTTGAAGATGAGGCGCTCATGACCATAGATGAGGTTTGGAACACAGATCAAAGCATGCGATTGTATGGGCTTTGGGAATGGGCTTTGGGAATGTATGAGAGTATTACTCTATTGGCTCAAATATACAAAGACCCTCATTATAAGAATACCCCAATCCAAACAGATAGTGCCTATTCTTGAAGCCTTTTTTTTCATACAAGGGAAATTCTTCCATTTAAGCACGTTGTAAACCCCACGTTCGTGTAGCTTGTCTATCAGTCACATACTCACATTCTCTCCTGTCAGACTCATACAAGTGGTCAGAATAATTTTCTCTGTGTGCTCAGACAGAGCATGAAACAAATTTATAGGCAGAGCAGTTGCATATAAAGTCAATGGAAAGAGTAGTTGCAAATTCACCTGGGGTGGGGCGAATTGACGGACAGACACAGTCAGTGCATCCCTTGCTAGCTAGTTTACAGCTAACTTACTGTTGGTATTTTGGCTATTTGGGGTGAAAAAATGGTTCAGTGGTCAAACTCGAATAATGCAAGGCAAAAATTTACTTTTTGCTCTATCTGAACACAGTATTTTTAAGACTCTTTTTAGTCTTTTTCAGCTCCTCATTAGGACATTCTGTGACACTGGTATTTCTTGGCTGCTTGATAGATTTGTCAGTTGCCAGTCAGTTTCTGCAGTGAAGGCATTGGGAGGCACTTGTGACTACTTTTTACTTGTCAAAAATTTATATCCACCGTGGCAGCAAAACACATTCCACAAGCCATCAGAAACTCCTACAGTTTAAACTGGGCTTAATAAACACCTTTAGTGCTGACCAACTCAATGTCAACACACTTGAAGTGTCCTAGCCTCACAACATTAAAGCTATGACCTATAATGCAACATTCTTTGTACAAGATGTTGCACTCGAACTCTCTCAATTCAAAAAGAATATCTGATGTTGAGAATACATAATGTGTTACCCTCAAATATAATATTACCCCACTTTTTCAAATGTAAATTACAGAATATAATATTGTAGTGTATGAGGACCAATTATTTCAACTAATGATCAACACATTAAATATAATGAATGAATAAAATAACTATTTTTCCAGCCCTAATTTAAATAAAATGTAGATTAAACATGACAAACAACAAATGATTAAATAATTATTAAAAAGATCTCAGATATATTAAGGAAATCTCAAATCGATCAAGTAGGACAGTGTCATGGAGCACTATTATGTGCAGTTGAATATATTGTAATTGTATTGTATGTGGTTGCCATTGTACAGCAAAGTAATCATTGACATACTGTAACTGATGCCTTACGGGCAGTAATTTTTCAGAGATGGCCTGTAAACAAACATCCATTAGTATTCAGCCTCTATATGGAAATTGTAATCCGACAGGAAAAACCAATGATGGCATCTAATAACACTGACAGCCTCTAAATGACATCTAAATGCACACATTTACAGTTCAAACAAACAAACACACACACACACTCTGACAGCATTATCTCACTGAGGGGTATACATCAGTGCCGTCTTGGGTTCGCTGGATCAGGGCTTGCGGGCCCCCAACAGATCCCTGATATTGAAATTGATTCGTCTAACATTGATTGTACTCCCTGCACCAACTGTATATCCATGGTACATTATTTGCTGTTGTCTCTCACTTTCTCTCTCTCTCTCTCTCCTCCATCCCTGCCTACAGCAAAGCAACTCCCCCACAGAAGCAAAATGTGCCAACAGTCTCGTCTGAAAACAAAAAGAAAGCGGAGGGAAAATTAGGATGATCCATAAATCTGTGGGATGAAAAAGAAAGCGAGAATGTTTCTCTCTTTCTCAAAGGAAACTTTCACCAAAGAGCTTGTCCCACTCTACAAAGAACAGACGATGAGCTCCCCCTTTTCTCTTTTCTTTTCTCCCCCATCCTCTTCTCTCTTCCTTACAGTACAATAATTCTAATTATGTTCAGACAACTAAACATGCCAGCTCTAACGACAGCATAGATATGGGGAAATTGGCTCATTTGCACAATAATAAATGTAGGTTTGAGCCCATAGAAAGCCTATTAACATTTAAATGATACAAGGACGTTATCTCTAAAGTGTGTGCTTATCCAGGGTGGCTTTCTGTGTGGATGTGCAGAGAATGATCAAACAGCCATGTGTCTGCCTATGCCCTGCACTCCTCAGTGCAACACTGACAACCCTGCTGACAGTGCTTTGTAATTGGGGAGAAAAGGGAGGCGGGGAAGGGTTGAGAGAGAAAGTGAGGAGGGGGGTGGGGGGCACTGAGGAGCATGCAGATCAGGATGGTATGGAGGAGAGGGTGAGGGTGGTGTGGGGTGGTGAGGTGGGAAGGTGGAGGAGCTTGACTTTTTGGAGCATTAAGGTTGAAGGAAAAGCGGAAACGAGAACCTTGACGGGGAAGGAGGACCGTTACATGCCTGTTCAGTATCCAGACCTCAGCAAATATATCACTTGATATTAAGGATGTCAGTACAACTCAATACTAAAGATAGATAAATGCACACAAAGAGAATAATAATGAAAGGCATGCAAGAAAGTCGAGATGCCCAGGAGGACATATTAATATGTCATACAGTCTTTAAAAAGACTGTGAGCTGGAACATAGGGTCAACATTTTTTTGTGATGACATGCCAATGATCTGACATTTTTTAACTATAATTGTTTGTGATTGTTTAGCCCATCCCTTAACAATGTTAAAAATTAAATTAATTTTCAAGTAAAAGTTAAAAACAAACTGACCTTTTTGATGCACAAAGTCAGTCCATCCTGAAATGCCGGCTTGAGCACCCTGCGAAGACTGCAGACTTCATTTGGTCCAGTTTGACCTTGTAATTATGGAACTCTGCAGTGCATTAAATCTAAAGATACACCTGTGGCATAAAAGCATTGCCATTTCCTTTGTTATTACTAATGTGGCCTTTAACTCTCTCAAACATGATGACATGCTATTAGACTTGAAATGCCATGTATTTTGGGATGTGACATTATCAAAAAAGGCATGAAACAGAAGTCATATTACAACTTTATATTCTGATTAATTCTTATATGTTGCAGTGCAGGTTCAGTGGTGTCTGTGTGGCTCTGCAGTATGTATGAAATCATGGACCTTACTTAAGGCTTTGAGACATGGAATCTCTAAAACTGCAAAATGGTAATGGCTTTTAAACATATGTATTCATATATAAGTATTCAAACAGTTCTATTTTCATTTAAAGACAAATAAATGTTTATAGTCTGGTGCGACATGAGTAAAGATCTTTTGTACTCTCTCACAGTATTTTTTGAATGTTAAACAGATTTTTCCTTTGTGCATACGAAATTCTAGTTGCATGACAAATGTACATATTACAGTGCTCTTAAGAAGATGGAACAAGATGCATTTAATAATTTCCTTCAATTTCTCTCTCTTAACATTGTGAGTGCTGCAGCCTCTCCATTAATATGGCAACTTTCAATGCAGTCTCAAGCCGTGTCGGGAACATTACTGTATTGTTACTAGGTCCAATCCAGGGTCACTGCTGTTGTGACTTTTATGAAAAAGTATTTTATATGAACAAGTAACTCAGTTATTTCTTTCTGTGGTAACCTGATTTCTTAAATGTCATTTAAATGAGAAACAGGGTTTCTGTAATTGGGGTAGGGGATTTGAAAAACCCAATTTCCCCAGCTTCATTTCTCCTGGGAAAAGCCAATGTCTTGGCCATGTCTAAATGTAACCTGGTATCTAATTGTCTTTTTACATGTATGCATGTACATGACAAGGGCCTTAGACAGTGCAATGGGATCAAAATAAAAATCATTAGTGATAAATCCTTGTAAAAAAGAAAACTGTTGAAAAAACTTTGAGTTAATGAATGAATGAATTATCAGTCATTTTACATTCAGTATCTTTGGGTCATGGATTGTTGGACTGTTCTGACAAAACAAGATATTTGAATATGTCACCGCAAGCTCTGTGCAACGGAGGAAGATATATCAATATTACATGTAGGATTAATTTCTCCTCCATTTACTTGTGATTAATATAATATTAGGGATAGTTGTTAATCTAAAAGAATAAAATGCAAGCTGTAGTTTTTGTCTTGTGGCCTCTACTGCAGAGTCCCAGAAAATAGTGTTGTGAGAGACTATTGGCACAAGGGGAAGGGAGCTAGATAAGTTGTAAAGAAAATTTTGATTTGCCTGTTTCAGTGCAGATTAGAGACTAGACTAGACTAGACTAAGACATGTCTTCAGCCCTGTATGACTCAGCATAGAGCTTCCTAGGTAGTGAGATGCTAGGGCTAACGCAGCTAAGCTAACGCATGGCTGTAACAAACAGAGTAGAAGAAGTAGAGGTTGCAAACCGGAAACACAAGCAGTTGCCTTGGCCATTTAATAGAGAAAAATGGAGAGAGATCTTCAGGAATTTGTTTCAATTGGTCAAGTTGTAAGTGTACTTTCATATCAGCTAGTATTGGTTGCTTAGTTACTACTACCAGCCATGTTTTCATCATGAGACTGCTCTTATCTGAGGAAAACGCAGACAGTTGAAACAGCTTAGTCATGTGACTTAAATCTTTGCTGCGTCAGAACATTCAACAAGGGTGTTTCCATCTCCCATTTAGCGCAATGACTCTTTGTCGAAAAAAAACCCCCCACCTCAAGCGAGCGTAAAAAATCAAGGAAGTTTTTCGAATTTTGCTCTTTTCATCAACCTTTTTCAATGCAGTACTTCAAAATGTGCATAAAAATAAATTGATGGAAACAGTCACATCTGGAGAAATTCTCATTATTTTCTGACACTTGCTATACCATTTGAAATTAATTGATTAACTGAGGACATAATCTGCAGATGATCTGACAAGGAAATAATTGTACAAGTCCAACTAGAACTGAAACTGACACTTTTTGCGCAGTTGTTCCTTACAGTGTGAATGTGTCTGAAATTTTACTGAGCTTACTGTGTAAATGTGTTGTCTAATTTTCTGTGTAACCTGTTTTTTTATCAGGCTATCCTGGTTTATGGGTAAATGTACAGTGACTTGTAAAATACATAAATTGTGCTCGTAAGAAAGTACATGCATGTAATGAAGATATATCTGTGGCATTAACGCGTTGCCATATACCTTGTTAATACTAATCTTTCTATTATTGTTCACCACCACTTTTGTTGGGATGTCAGGGTTTATGTGTTAATTTTGTGCTTGGAATTTTGTGTGAATGTATGCATGTGGACATCTCTGGGTAAAATAAGGAACCTACTAATACATGCTTGGAGGGTTCATCATGACAAAATCACACACACACTCTCTCTTCAGCCTCTCTTTCCCTCTGGTGGGAACACAGTTTACCTCTTCAACCCTCATTACCATAGCAATAGCGAGTAGACAGCTAAAGCTAGTTTGTCAAAGGTATTTTAATTACCAATTAGAAAGTTGGCTGCCTGTGCTTGAGCTAGTTCAATATCTTTATCACTCTCCTTCGTGCTCTCTCACACTACACACACACACACATAGGTGTAAAGCCCAGAGCACAAGGTCCCCTGGTGCCTTAGCCTTGATAAACAATGTCCCATTCAGCTCCATATGAATAATTAAGGGTCGAGCATTGACGGGAGGGGACGCTTGTTTATTCACAGAGAATAGCCTTGTCAATGGCTGTATACCAGTGTTACAGAGATGCCAGAGAAGTTTATGGCCAGTCATGACATTATCTAAATGGCACACTTACAAAAGATGTAGAAACACACAAAAATCATCCTGCGCGCGAACAGTCACACACTAAATAACATTCATAAATGATAAACGAAGTGGATAAATAGTGTGGTAAATATGAAATATTGATGCAGATTTGTCAGACGATGTGATGTCCTTATTAAGATTGTTCCTGTGTGCTCATGACTGCATAAAGCCTATGGATTTTTTTGGTTCAAAGGTGAATTTGGCCAGGAAAAAAAGGTCAAAGCATTTGATGAATTATTTCTTCCAGCATAACATCATAAAAAAAGCTTTCCTGTAAATTGCAGTGATAAAACCAGAAACTTTGCAGCTGTAGATATCAACCTGGCAGTTTGTAACTGTGAGTGATAATTTGCATCAGCTCCGCTGGCCTTTTGCAGCGCCTTTTAAATATATAATGAATATATCTTTGTCTCTTTGTTCTTTTCTTCCTCATACCCTTTGACTTCCATCAGCTTTTATTGACTGCATAGCTGACTTCACACAGCGGACTTAGTGAGGAAATGTTCAGATCTGCAGAATCCCACAGTTTGGGCACATCAGGAATGATACATGTAATGATGCAAGTTCAGAGGATATTAATCTGCTTTGAAACAATATCAATATGGTCCATCATGAAATCGTTTTCTTATGAAATACAAGCTGTATCTTACTTACAGGATCTGCTCTGCAGTGTTTACAGCTTGCAGAGTGTTTGGGTTGTGAGAAAAGTTGATGTGAATGAACATAGACAACACACTTACTATCTTGTTTATGCTATAATCTCATTAATGTCTATAGGCAAAGACATGACTGCCGCTTAGCTTGTAGCAATCACTTAGCAGAACAGTTCCAAATGCACAGCTTTGAGCCTGAGGGGTTACAGCTCACGTACCGTGAAACTCAAGTGAAAATGATCAAGGAGGCCAGAGCTGCACTAGGCAATGCTTAACATAGACTTATACAGTACAGTGGATCTCATGCACTTCTGCTGTGGTGCATTTCTCTGTGGGATGAACACTTAGTTTAAACAAGAGTTCAGCTCTCCTTGTTATTCTATTAGTTTTTAATGCTAGCAGCTGTGAGGGGTGACAGGAAACAGAGTAATAAAGACAGATGTAACTGCACAGCAGGAGGTGGTAGTCAAACCCTGCAGTCGGGTTATATGTATGGTGCTGGCAACACAGAGCACCAAGACAGCTGAGCCACAGGGGGACTGAAACAGTTATAACTCATAGGAAAACCATTAAAGCCAGAATTAAAATGCCACAGCATGAGGCTTCACTTCATTAATGTAGTATTCGGCTTTGAGGTGTTAACAAAAGCAGCAACACCTTGACACCATAATATCTATTAACAAAGGCGGTGGAAGGGTCTTTAAGGCAGTGTTCAGACCAAATCTGGCAATGTGTGAAAAACGGTGGTACTCAGTGCATTTATGATGTGGGAATGGGGACTCAGCAAAAAACAACAACGCAGCAACGGTCCAGCTAGAAGTTGAACTGGAATAAACTTTTGCTGAAACGTAACCTGATGTCACGCTGTGTTGGCTAATCAGATAAATAGAACCACACATTCTTGATGGATTACTTTGTAATGCTGTATTCGAATGTTACCTCGTGGTCATTGTGGTGAAAGATAAAATGTTTGCCGTTGTTAAAATTTTCCAGAGTTGTAAATTCCAATCTGCGAGTTTCACAAACTGCTGCATGGTGTTTTGGCTTCTGATAAGTCCTTAAATGCATTAATCTGTAACTCAACTTGACTTCCTGAATTGTCTTTCATTGTCTCACTGGTACCTCAAAAACACGCCCCCACCACCGAAGCCCCAGTAGTGCCAGATTGCTGGATTTGGTCTGAATGCAGCCTAAGGGAGACATCTGTCAAGCAGTGATGATATCATGTGTGATGTTCTTTTGGGTGTTTGTTATTTTTTAACTCGAGTGTTCAGCTTGAATCGTAAATATTCTGCTATGATTTCAGCCTCTTCGACTAAATAAACAATCCCATCCCTGCAAGAGACTGCTCTTTTCTGAGGCAGATTGCTGGTGTTTTAAGAAGTACTGCATGAAGTAATATTTCTACATCTCACATAATTAACATTTAAGATATGACTTAATTTGATCGCTCCAGTAAGGTTGCACAACCTCTAAATTTGTTATTTAAATAGCAGAACAGATTTAGAAATTCTTAATATGCACCTGTATAACAAATAAATATAACCGTGTGACACAATGAACACTCAAGTAACTAGTCATGACCTGCATGTGTCAGATGTTTTTAACCACAGTAGCTCATGAGAAAAAAAGGAAAATCTCACAATGTTAAGTGTAACATCCAAAAACTCCAAATCCAAAACAAATAATTTGTTCCTTGGCCCATGTCCCAACTTTTCACCAAATTTAATTGGAATCTGTTAATAAGTTTTTGAGGTTTCATGCCAATAAGGGAAAAATAAGACCAAAAACACAGCCTTTTTGGCAGAGGTAAAAATGTCATTTTTCCCACTGAAATGAAATCGGATAGATTTTGATGAATGTTTTTGATGATTTTTTCTCTCTGATAAAGCATATACTACTGTGCCAATTTTTTTTTTTTGCCTGTAAAAACAGTTAAGTACAAGTTATATGGGGATGTTTACTACATATTTTTAGATGCTTAACAGCTAAATTTCATCTCTCCTCACTTACTAACCAAGGTAAAATGGAAAAAAAGTGGAAACACATTGCATGTTTAGTCTCATTCAACATTTATTTTAAGGAAGTGGTTCTCAAACTCTTTCACATCAAGGACCTCTAAACTGACACAAATCAGACCACAGACCCCATTTGATAAGATTTTGTCCAAGGGTTCCCCATCTGGTAAGAGTTTTGCTTTTAGATGTTTTATTACAGAAAGTGTATGAAACCCATGACCAAAATAGTCATACATTCCGTCATTGTGTTACTTATGGATGGAATTATAGTGAAAATAAATTATTCCCCTTTTTGCTGGGGTCCCCTCAAGGACCTCACTTTGAGAACCACTGTTTCAAGGCCTTCCTGTCTGACAGGCACAAAATAGGGGAGGAGAGAATGGAAATTTATACAAGTAGCCACTGCACCTTATTGATCACTGCAAACTGAACTGTCTGAAATCTGCAGCACTGTTTTATCAGACACACACCAAGGGAGAGAGACTAACTGAGTCAGAACAGTGAGGGAGAGAGATGGACACAGAGAGAGAAATGTTATTAAAAGAGGCAATGTAATTTTACTTTAGCAGAGCTTTCAGTTCAACGCTTCAACACAAGACAAAAGAGCAGCAAGGCAACAGTCTCTTATTTTTCACACAGTTTTACTTTTCTGTTTACTTCTCGTCTCTCCTGCCTATCCCTCCTGAACCTTTAATGGCTCAAAGCAGTCCAGTGTGTTAAGCACTCAGTAATACTAATTAAGTAGTCATTTTTTCTTCACAGAAATAATCCAGTCAAAAGAGCTTTAAAGTTACCAAAAATCTCCCACTGATCTTCATGATTTTAAGTAATTTAGTCACTGATCCCCTTTTGCACCCCACTGTTCCAGTCAGTCAAATCTTATTTAGTGGCACGTTATGCAAATCAGATATAATACATCTGGGCTCATTTACATCTGTAGTCTTACCCGATAAATTAAAAAAAATGAGGTTACATGAAATTTTGTGCCCCTGATGGCAATTTATGACAGACTTAGTAAATATTTTAAGTAATCTAAATTGTTTTACCCCCAAAAAAGTCCCTGCTAGGGGGTTGTACTGTCCAAAAGCACAGGAACTTTGGGGGTGAGGTTTGCACGGATGACCGTCGCTGATTGGTCAAACACACATAGCGCATCTGCTTCGACTTGTGTACCGCTTCATTCATAAAACACTCAATCTAGGACCAATTTAGAACGAGGGGAGGACGTTTCTCTTCACTTGATAACGTTAAAAGTAAAGTTAGGCTTTGTTGTCGGCTTCCCAACTCATTTTAAAAAGATGAGAGATGAAGAGAGAGAGATGGCGTGAGCGAGCTGAGAGCACGAGCGAGTGAGAGAGAGACAGAGACAGAGAGAGAGAGAGAGGGAGCGATGGTGGCGAGAACAAAACAGTGAATGACAGAAATAAGACGTTATTTTCTGATTGTTTCACAGAGGTTACTTTCTAAAGCACAAATAAACAACCATCAAACAGTCCAGAATTCCAGTTACATTTTCCTTCTTTGCATTTCTCCTTTTCATTCATTCTTTACATCCAACTAATGCAGCAGTAAATACAAAGAACAGGACAAATCTGTGTTGTTTTTTCCTCGTGTGATTACTGTGTTTCAAGCACGGCTGTAATTTTTAAATGCCTCATGGGTCTCATTTGTATGATCTGCCTGGTTCCTCAGATGTGGTGGAAACGCAAATGGGATGCACAACAGGGACTTAAAGTTCTAAGTTTAGTTCCTAAGATTAGTTCCTCTGGGTCCAAAGTACCTGGAACTTTTGGTCGCAACGGTGTTATAGTCTCTTTAACAGAGTGGGAGATTTTTAACACCTGTAGTAGTATGTGTAACAACCGCACTTTGATAGTCTATTCAATTGACTATTTCATGTAATATTATTTTACTAGATTTACGTATGATATGCTGTTTATTCAGTTTTGTATTAAATGCCTAGACACAGGAGGACTTCGGCATATAAATAACGTAACATAATAGTTTTACAATATGTTGTCTCCCTCATATGTTGTTCCAAACAGCAACATGTTGCATCATTTCTCCAACCTCCATATTTAAAATTGTACCTAAAACGTGACTGTAATTTGTAAAGACAGATATTTGTCGCAGGCTTGTGGTAAAGTCATAGTCACACTTTTGACCACATTTTGACCATCAGTGATTTTCTTCACAAGAACTAGAGTTGAATGAGTAATCATTTTAAAATTGAAATCATGTACAAAAGAGTATAATTTTCCAATCACAAGAGCTGTGATTTTGATCATACATGTCAAATGATAATAGTCTGGCAGAAAGTTGGCTTAATTCTAAAATTACGCCAAATCTGTACAGTCTGCTCGACTGCAAGGGCCATCAGTCAGATATTAAAACATTTATGTCAGACTTAGAATGTCATGATTGTATATGAAAATTATTTATTATATTTTCATGATGTATTTATTATACAACCTCATTATCATTCTATAAAATGTGAGTTTTTTTTTTTTTTTACAGGAAGCTAAGTTTTATTTGAAGATGACTTTTGTGATTATTATTATCTTGTTTAACACTACATGGACCACCAACACAGGCCTGGGATTATTAATGTATAGGAAAGTATTTTAATTTAAAGTGGACATGAAGCAGTCAATCAAGTTAACATGATTTACTAAATGGATTTCCACTCTAATGAAAAGTGATATATTAAACGTGTCAAATGTAAACAAATAAAAGAAAATCTTTATCTCTATATTTCTATCTAAGGTTGTATCTGTTGAACTCAGCCAGTCCAACCAACCATGTGACATCACAGGTTATAATGCTGCAAGATGGTGGCACCCTTGCCACAGAAGATATTACATATACATTTTTATGTATTTTAGAGTTGAAATCCATTTAGTAAATAATGTTGACTTCATTGACTGCTTCAAGTCCACTTTAAATCACAATTGCAATTGGTTAGAAATAGATATTTTCTTCAAATGCTGAGCACTAAAAAGAACATAGTACCATAACATAACTACATACCATAACCACAGTCCAAGAACTAAAACATTCTGTGTCCTTACAGCTACTGAGCAACACTGTGTTTTAAAACTACACTTAAGGAGTCTGGCTGGTGGTATGTGCCTTACTGTGGCAAATATGACTATCAGGATTACACCGCTTCAGCTCTCTAGCTTAGGACACATATCATACTACACAACATAACAACCAGACAGGGTTACCCCCCCCCCCCCCCCCGCCCACACACACACACACACACACACATCAATCTGTATCTTCCCATCCATCTCACTTCAGTGTAATCGGCCTTATTTGACCTGAGCTGAGGGGGGTCAACAGGGTGGACAGATGTTTCATGATAATGGTTTATGTGTGTGTATGTGGGGATAATGCTAGCAGGCTGGTTTTAGACCGACTCTCGTTCTGTGTTTTTTTTCTTTTTTTCAGTCTTATTTCACGTCTTCCTTTATGGCCCCAGGTCACATCAGTTGCAATTAATCCATCCTTCCTCATCACTGATCCACTGATCTTACATTAAGGAGAGGGCTTTATCTCACTGGGTGTGTGTGCGTGTGTGTGTGTGTGTGTGTGTTTGTGTGTACACGAAAGATAGTGAAGAGTACTTAACCCTGATCTCAATCTCTAGGAGCAGTGGGGGGTATGAGGGGTTACCCTCTAACAATGTGTGCACACACACACACACACATTCCTGCACACGCACTTGCAAGCATGAAATATATCCAACAGGGACTCACAGTATTCCAAGATCTTATTGGAGGTCCAACCAATTTCTGACCATCACAATTCCCATAAAAAATCCCAACGCCAATAACTCCCTAGAGGCTCATAACTCTCTCTTAATCATCTTGTACTTCTGTTGGATCTGACATCACCGCAGCCCACAATACGCCATATACTGGCTGAATCTCAAATCTCTCACCTTTCCTTGAGTCTCATCTCCTCACTTATCCTCCTTCATGGCCCTTATTAAGGAGGAGGACATCCCAAGCCTCTCCCTCTTTCAGCTCTGCTCCCAATGGTATCAGAGGATGAGGGCAGAAAGTGAGGGAAGTGAAACAAAGAGTTTGATGAATCTCAAAGTGAAATCAAGGAATCCAGCGACACACTTGTGACACACACTGCTGTAGTCCTGCTTGACGCCCACACATACTATTTTTATTATTAGTCATATTTATATTATTATGATCCCTCTTTCTCTCTTAAGCCAGCTGATCAAGGCAGATAGCTTTGTCCACCTAGAGCCCGGCTCTGTTCAAGGTTTCTTCTCGTTAAAGGGGAGTTTTTCCTTGCCGCTGTCGCCACATGCTTACTCATAAGGGAATGTTGGGTCCCTGTAAATTAAAGAGTAAGGTCTAGACTTGGTCTATGTGAAAAGTGTCATGGGGTAGCTTTTGTTGTAATTTGGCGCTATATAAATAAATTTGACTTGACTAAATTGACTTGACTCAGCCCCTTGGATGTCCTATATAATGAGTGTTTTAATGAGTGCCCAGCCTGTTTTTAGCCCTGTTTGTTAATTAATCAGTATGCATGCCGTGCCAGCAAATGGCAGTAAGGATAAGGTGCCTCTGGGGGACATAGCTAATAGGGTAATAGGAAGGGGAAGAGAAAGAATGACAGAGCAGTCCCCAGATTGCAGACAGATGACCTCTGTCACAATATGGCAGTCAGAGTGTAGTAGTACATGCTGCCGAACTCGCATGGTCGTGAAAGGGCAGGATTTGCATGTGTGGGCTTGTGTAATACAGACACAAGCACATGCCGGCACATGTACACAAACACAGGTCACACACACACACACACACACACTAAGTACTGTACGGGGAACTTTTTCTCCTTTACTTCCCCAGTGGGGCCCTTGACTGTACTGGTTTCCAGGGCGGTGGAGGGAGAGGGGGAAAGAGATGTTAGTGCTGCTGTGGGGCCCCATCACCCAGATGGACGGGGCCCAGTGCATATGCTGACAGAACATTATACATCTCTCTCCACTTCCCCGTGAAGAGCCCGAGTGCACAAGGGCCCCGAGTGGAATATTAATGTTCCCAATTCAATTTGTAGGAGTCAAGCACTTTGGGTTTCACTGTGAATGAAAAGCGCGGTACAAATTAAATATATTATTATTATTACTTCCTGGATGAGCAGTGTCGACACTTCTGCGTAATGACGAGCATGCAGGGATTGTGTGTTGTTGACCTAATAATGAGGCAGGAGCAGAAAATAATAGTGAGCCTATGACTGCTGGTGTTCTTGCATTTTATTCCTTATAGAGAATTTGTGTTAAAAAAATAAAGCACTGTTGCCTCTGAAATTAGCATGTATTTTATTTCATCTTCTCTTCTGTGTTGTTTTCAGCTCAGTGTGAACCAAGGATCATTCCCCAAAAGCATCTTAAAGTAAAGGTGATTGTACAATCCATTTTACAAACATTTTTAAGCTGAAGAGATGTTTCCCAAAAGCATCACAACTTTGAAATAATCTTTCAAAGTACTCTATGATCTATGAAATCACAGTAGATTAAGAAGTGCCTCTTAACTCCTGTAGAAAACAAAAAGCATCTTGCTGGTGGAACCTTAAACTACATGTTTCCTTGCCAACACTTCCTCATAATTAAACAACATTATAGGTCTAAAATGTAGCTGGCAAAATACATACATACATACATACATAGCGTTCACAGTAACGCACTCCAGAATGACCCATTGGAGTATAATATGCCATTTTTTAAGGTCTGGTTAGGTTTAGGCACAAAAACCACATGTTAGGGTTAGGGAAAAATCATGGTTTGAGTTAAAGTGATCACTTGAAACGTGGTCTATACTTCCTCAAAGTAACGCAACCTCCATCCGTCCAACTGTCATCTTGTATTGACATCATCTGAACTGCGCCACTTCCCCGGGTCATAATTACTACGGCTGCTAGTTGGCATAAACGTAACGCATAGGTTGTTTTTGCTGGTTCTGAATTTTAGACCTATACTATAATTTTTCTTGTGAGGATGGGCTGTTCCTTGTAGTTTTCATAGTTTTCATTTAGTTTTCAGTCTATACCGCTGATATTCACTGTTAAGTGATGTTTGATGTTAAATGAGTGATGATGTTTAAATTAGAAAAAAAAAAATTGCACACAAGAAAAAAAAAAAAACAAACATCTTATTTGACCAACTGATCTGCCAATTTCTGTTGTAATCATCCTCCTCTCTGTCTTCTTGCGCAAATTATTAGTTTCTCCTTCTTGAAATGGTACTTTTCTGAAGTCTGGATCGAGCAGCAGTTACTGTAAATCGATCAGAGTTTACTTTCTTGAGCTTTTACACAGTAACATGAAACATGAAGGACAACAAGCAGAAACACTTTAACACTGATGGCATATTAAGCTTTGTTGTCATAGGCTCCTTTAACACCTGGCATTAAAATTTGTTTTTGGTGATCGGATTGCTATGGGATAGTGCTTGACCGCATGAAAGTACAGATGTAAATACACCCAAGACGCATTGAGGATGGATTGTGATCCAATCAGCCAAACCAACTGTGGAGGTGGTCAGGGATGCATTGTGACCACACTGAACACAAGTGTAAATGCAATTGTGTTGTCAGTCCACATACAACAACTACATTGGTGGAAATACATAATCGTGTGCGACTGTTCCAAACCAGCGAGGTAGCAGCCATTAGCCAGTTAGTGAGTTAAGCTACTAGCAAGAAAGCAGCAAGAAAGCTATGGATGCAAAGAGACTCATACTGAACGATTCCAAGTATAAAATGTTTTTTTGTGTCATTTACAACGTTTACACTTTGTGATTTATGTTTTTCGCTGGACTGCAACGGCAGGGCCAGCCCTACAAACGTGAATGTCCGTGAGTGAGTGAGTGAGTGATGAAGTTACAGCATTGGCTGACCGAGTGTTGGAGTTTCCCCATTCGCCATTGCAAAATGAATCTGCATGAACAGTTTTCTATTAACTCCTTAGGGGGTGTTTACAGCGGTCCCACTCATTGACTGAGTCTGAATTCATTGACCAGACCATTTTGTCTATGTATCCAAGGTAAGTGAAATGCTTCATTAGTACATTAGACATTTACCAGAAAGTTAATGTTACATGACTTTAGCTTGTACGAATAATGTGGCTGCATTTTGTTCCAAAAACTCAGGTAATTTTGGCAACACTGACTGTGCTTTAGCTTGTATGATTTTGATGACATTAACTGTGCTTCAGCATGTGTGAACAATGTGGCCGCATTTTCAGTGAGATTAGGCGACATGTCGGAGATTATTGAAGAAGGGTTATATTAGAAGCCTTTATATCTAATTCTCTCTAATTAATAAGAATATTTGGTCATATTTTTTTGTATGAAGCCTCCTTGTGTTCTGATCCACTCCTGTTTGTTCAGTTGTTTGTTACTATATTACACTGTTTTTTATTATACAATTTTAGGAGTTTGTCAGTCAGAAGCATGACTTCTGATTGCTTAGTATTTACATCTGTCTTGCAACAACTACAGCCACATATGTTGATCATTGAATAGGCAGATACAGTCTAATAGAAACAGAGCACTGTACGTTAGTAAGTGCTGCAGTATCTGCGCCGATGGTTACTAGCTGCAATGTGTACTATGTTTAATGCAATTCTTTCCTGATGTGTAATGTCCCTTTTTGTTTTTTAAAGCCATGGTAATGTATGGATTGCGTTGAGTGAACAGATAATTAGAATATTTATAATTACAATTAAAATAAGTTCTCTTTTAAATCAAACATCGTAAGATATGGATGGAAAGTATTGTTCTTGCAACTGCATTTATAACTATTTTTGACTCAAACATAGCTTAACCATGTCATGTGATGCTACTTCAGTACACTTTAACAACAAATATTACTGGGATCAATACAGAAAATTGCAAATGAACATTTAATATCCAGGAATTCACATTATAGACACTAACACTGACTATCCCTGTAACAATTGACCACTTGCTCCTAAGCTGAAAGGCATGTAAAAAATTTCCACATAAGCGCTTACAAAATGCCCTTAACTGCTCAGATCAATTGTTATCAGGAAACAGGGCCAGGTCTGCTTCTGGGAAATAGCATAGCCTTGCACTCACCTTCTCCCGACACCTCAGCCTTTGTTTTAAGCTAACTGCCAGCAATCAAGCATTACAACCTTAAACAATGATGTTACTGTTACTGCAAACCTCTATGCTTGACTCACATGTTGATGATACAAACTCTGTACATAATTGCTGCCCTTGACACGTGGACATACCTAACCGCTACCTATCTTCATTTGAGTACACACACCAGGACACCAGGAGGTGATACAGATTCAACCACCTTTAGGGCACATGACAAAAGCATCATATTGTTGCAAAAGAGAATATGTTTCAGTGACTTTGGATTCAGAGTCAGACTGTATCATTTTCTAATGTAACACAATTCCAGATAAAACATTTCCAAAAGTCTCTTGTTTTTTTTTATTGTTCTTTGTGTTAATGACCATATACTTTTTTTAAATTACTTTTTTTCAATTGATGTTTTATTATACTATTTGTTTTACTGAATCGTTGCTAATGTTTTATGTGCAATGTGAAGCATTAACACAAATATTTAATTATTTAATCATTATAATCTAATAAACAAGAGCTGAAATTATTATGTATTTTTCTGCTGATTTTTATCTAACGACCATTTTAAGAATCATTATTTTGACACTAAATTGTCTATGTGTATTAAATACCAGATTATTACCAGGTTATACTATACAGCATATCATTTAGCATCCAGCTGAGGCACATTGTTCAGATTGTATAGTGACTGTATAATGTACTGTATAATACGTTCAGAAGTGCTTAGCTTGAAATAACATTTTTGCAAATTATACAGTGTTGCACACAATGGTGTCCTTATGTTACCTTGCCTTCTTTCTCCCTGTGTTGGTGACTCGACTCGTGATGCTGTCTGGCTTAGCGCTCATATTAAAGCCGACTCCCTTTCAAGAGCCCAATCGGAGGGCTGAAAAGCATCTCACCCCTCTCTCTGTTTGGCTCAGTGGGAATTGGGGCAGTTTTCGTCACGGCAGTGGGTGACACAAACACATAAAATAAAGGGTTAGTTCTTATGGTGAGAACCTAGGGGGACACATTGGGGAAATGCATCATGATTTGAATGTTGAAGTTTAAAAAAAGGTATCAAAACACATAGCCAATGTGACACTTAAATTGACTTTTCACCCCTCAATAAAGTGTTCCTCATGGCAAAATTCTGGATGAATATAATTCAAATCACATGAAAGATTTCTTTCTACAATCCATGTTGCCATAAATAAGCAGAACAAGTATAAATACATTTAGAGGACAAAGATTATCTGGGATGTAGATTGTCATGTTATCCTCCGAATTACAGACAGAAAGCTGAGGGGGGTGGGGCGTGGGGGGGTAGATAACATTTAGCTTATCCCTATTGTAGAATCTTAGTCTTGGCTAGCCAGCCGGCTCCACTTAATGACAGTTTAGGCTTGGTGTTTCCATGACAACCAATACTTGATTGCTTGCCCTAATCTTCTTTAATGTGGCTTAATACTGTTTATATCTCTCAACATTTTGCTTTAGCCTCTCTCTCTATTCAGTCTGCTCTACATGCTGCAGTACAGAATAAAGGATGTGATGTAATGTCACAGGACTTACATGAACAGGGACATTTCCTGTTCGACTTTTGACATTAAGATGGCTTCCAAACATTTAAATGCGCTTTTGGTGTCCTAGTTAAAACGTTCTAAAACTGTTCACGTAACGTTGGTAAAACGATGCACTGGCAGCAATGTATTTGAAGTCTTCATGGTGTGTGTAGAGGTTAGAAATAGCTTTAAAATAACAGCATAATTATCCATTTTCCCCTCCTCCATCTTTCTCACGCTCCACCCACGGTCCGTCTCCCTCCCGCTATCTCTTGCTCTATAGCTTCTTCTGTCTGCCCAGACTTCACAGTTCCTTTGAGACTCTCACAATTATATAGTTACTCCCTGTCTTCGTCCATGTCCACACATGGAAATGAACAGACTGTCTATGTACTAGGATGAAGTGACTTAAAATCATTAGTGGTTATCTTGGCGACTTGGAAAAGGTTGAAACACTAAAACTATACATCCTACTCCTTAGGACAAAAAGAAAGCATACCAAATATAGAACATAGTCTTTTGAGATCAAATTGCAGCATGTAATATTTCAGATGTTCAGCAATTAAATACAGAGAGCAGCACCTAAAGGTATAATTAAAATGAAATTGAGCCTGCCAATCTTCCCAAGAACCTCAAGGTATGAATGCTGAGATATTAAATCAATACTTCTATCTCTGAAAACACCCATCCAATCTAACATACACCCTCTAGTACTGATGGATGGAGCTATGTACTTTTCATGCAAATCAATATCTTACTTTATTCAGTATACCACATGGAAAATAAAATGCACATTGGCATAATATCTGTATAAGGCAATAACCAGATCCATCATACAAACATAGCTAAAAAAGTCAACACATAGTATCAGTATCAGAGGTTATTTCCAATGCAAATGCCTATGTCAATGTATTACTGTAAGCATCCGAATTAGTAACTTTAAAAACAGCTCATATTCAAGGGTTTTTCACACATAGATAAATTAGCCTCCTGTAAGAAGAAAAGGTCTTGACTTGTTGATGGTGAAAAATGTAGTTTAATCCACCAATCAGAAGTTGGTGTGACCTAAAGAAATCGATGCATTGACCTCCAGATTGGTTACATCATATATGCTTTGACC
Source organism: Thunnus thynnus (assembly GCF_963924715.1). Lineage (NCBI taxonomy): Eukaryota > Metazoa > Chordata > Actinopteri > Scombriformes > Scombridae > Thunnus > Thunnus thynnus. The sequence continues at coordinate 10,839,557 of NC_089519.1, forward strand.
TCCATAAGTAACTGGAAGTTGGAGAAATGATATTGGCTACTTAACTTATGTGTATGTGTTTTAGCTTAGAATAGACCTACAGTAGTTCCAAGCCACTGGCTACTGATTCTGTAAAGCATTTGTCCACAAAGCAGTGCTGTATGTTAACATTTTGTAATTTTAACATTTAACAGCAGAAAATTTGGTTGAAGGTTTTACAGCATTAACAAAACTGCTGTAGCATGGAACTTTTCTGTGTAGTATGGAGGCTCATTTTGTGTGAAAACATTTTCTCAACTTAAAGGTCCTCTTACTAACTTTTTTCAGAGCTTTTAACCACATCTCACCATTGTCATCAGCATGGGACACCAAAGACAATCAAGACAGGGGTTCCTATCCCCCTGCATGTATGACCACGTTAACAAGTCCCATACTTAAGTCATGTGATGACCTCTGAGCCAGTGCCATTCTCTGTTGAAGACCATGAGATGCGGTCAAAAACTCCAACAAAGTAAGTTGTCCTTTAAATTGAGATTATTTTGTCACACAAAAAAACATCTGTAACACTATTTCTATAAAAAAATCCATAGTGACAGAGTAACGGGTTAAACGTTGACTTCATTTTGTGACAGATTATGTTAAATTAGTGTGCAGTTAGTGGTTTAGTGATATTATTATCAACTACAACTACCATGAATATTCAGACTTGACAAAATTATTGGATGAACACAACAGAGAGACAGACATAAACATGCACACACAGACAAAGGCTCATCCTAAAAGTTCATTCACATGGGTTTAATCATTTTTATATCAGCACAAGCTGATATAAAAATGCCATATGCCATGATTTCATGGCAAATGTGGCAGTATTGTTACAAGATACAACTCTACAAAAGAAACCACTTTAAAATCAATAACTGAATAAATAACATCTGAATTTTCTACAGATATATATTTTAATAATAGAATAATTTGAATGATGTAATTTCCCAAATCCCCCCAACATGGACATATATACATCTACAACTGTCAATCACTGCTTAATTATGAAACTTCATGGGTGAAGAAAAACACCTAGCCAAAAAGTATATACATAGAGCCTTCATCAAAGTTAGTGATGAACATTACAGACACAGAGATTTTGATTTATCTCAAAGTTTCATCTCTCAGACTTATATCACTAACAATATGTAGACTGTTGAAAAATGATGAACAGTGACGACTATAACTTGTCTCAGGTGGACTGTCTCTGATGACTCCATGTGTCCAGGTGAAGAACACATCTAATACATCCTGTCATGTGTCAATTAGATGCAGCAGATGCACATGGTGCTATAGTTGAATGGCATTTTCATTTCAACAAATGTCAGAAATGAAGCGAAGTAGCTCAGTGCAAAGTTTATTGTTGGAGGTTTCAAATCCATAAAAAACATGATACAAATGAAGATTTCATATGTTCAGTCACCAGTTTATTAAATAGCCTATATATTGATTTGTGTTATACTGAGATATTTTATAATGTTAAGTCTACCCTCATTGATAAAAGAGGTGGACAACATATTAGGAACACTATTCAATAAAAGACAATGCAATTTAACTGCACCACTATAGCCTCTATATGACTATAAAGTTAAATCAATATCGCTCTAAAACAGTTTCATCAAAACATGTCAACATAACTTTCATGAAGGCAGGATTGAAGGCAGGATTTACTGCAAGATTGAACTAAACTGCATTAGTTTTAGCAAGGCGTACCTAATAAACTGGCAACTGGGTGTATTTACATGTACATATTTCACACAGAGTATAAGGATTTGCATTTGTTCAGATCACATTTATCACAGGAACTAGCTGTCATGTTGGACTGATGCAATAGATCGTGATTGGCTGCACATCAAAGCGTCTAGTTGGAGGAAAGGATGCTTTGCTAACAAATCAAGCTCTGGAGTCTAGTTGATGCATTATAGGTACAGTAAACATTATATATACCAACATAGAGTAACATGCACAAAAATAGAAAGTTAGTGTATACAAAAGAGTAGTCAGATGGATGATTTTTACTCAACACACACACACACACACAAACACACACACACACACACACACACACACACAATGTGCAGCTGTGAGGCTGGCAGAAGTGTTAGCCCAGCTGGCAATGTGTGCATCTCAATGGCATACCAGGGTTCTGTTGAAATTATAGATGTGCCAACAGATGTTTGGCAGTGATGTTATGTGTGTGTGCCACTGTGTGTATGTTTACTTGCGTGTGTGTATGTGTGCTTGCATGCACACTTGCATTTGTTTGTGTGTATAGTTGTGTTTGGTTGTTCTTCACTGTGTGTGTTGTGTGTGTATATTTTGTGTTCATCTCTACATGGCTTTGAGAGATAGTGTGCAAGTACGTGTGTGTGTGTGTGTGTGTGTGTGTGTGTGTTCAGCCCATGGAGATGAATTAGAGGAATTTAGAATTTATGTGAGTGGTTGAACATGAGCAGCCGCCAGTGGTTCTCTTTGCAATATTGATACTGCATTGTAACAGGAAGCAAGTGGAGCCTTTGGTGGATTAAAATAAAGAAGGGAATAAAATAAAGATAGAGAAGGAGAAGGTGATTAGGGAGAGAGAAAAGAAGGTAGGGGCATTGGAAAGAGGTGAAAGACTTTGACAGAGGGATCGAAGAGGATGGAAATGGAGAGAGTAAAGTGGCAAAAGGGAGTGGAGAGGTGGAATCATAATGCAGAAAGAATTAGAAAGACAGGTTATATAATTTTATTGTTTTTTTTTCTGAAGGAGTAAAAGGGTAGCAAAAAGGATAAGGTTGAATCTGGATGAGAGAGATAGATTAAGAGTGAGCCATGTCAGGCGTACAGGAAGAGAGTCACAGAAATGCCAAGAGACATTAAAAGGAAAAAAAAAATAGAAGAATTCAGAAAAGAGTGTAAATGCAATTTCAGATGCTAAGAAACACTAACCGCTGCTTCCCATTGGGCAAATCTGATGGCAGCATTTACGCTAGCTAACTTGTAATTATTAAAACCTTTCCTCGGAACAAATTATCATAGTACCAGACCACCCACTGGCCTCTCTACTTATAATCAAGGCAGCAGCACTCTTTCCACCTCAATGCTGTCATTCACTTCCAGCATGAGCTGACAAAAATGACAGCTACAGCAAAACACAGAAGGAGGGTGGGGAGGAGAGAAGCTCAGAAAAAGGAAAAAAAAAAGAGGAAGACTTGATGATGGCAAAGGAAGAAATGAGAGCAAAGAGGAGGTGGGGGAGAACTACTGTTCACTCTGAGAGAAGGATGGAAAGGTTGGAACAGAACAGAAGGAGAGAACAGGGGGAGTGGTGGGTGATGATGGGAAGGAAGGATCAGAAATATCACGAGTGGTGAGGGAAGACGAGAGAGCAAAGGAGGAGAAACAGCATCTGCAGGTGAACCCGGGAAACTGGGTGCTGCTGCAGGAGTTTAAATGAGGTTTACGACGGTTTGGAAGGAGCAGGGATGTTGAACAGCAGACGGCTACAGAGGAAGTAGAAGAGAAACAGCAGGAGATGAAGTGAGAATGAGCGAGCCTGACAAAGAAGAGAGAGAGAGAGAGAGAGACGGTGAATGAGACGAGCCAAAAGAGATAGACACTATTGCCATAATTAAAGCTGAGGATGAGGTCACTGTCGGGGACATGGTGCGACTTTAATAGCCCAGAGATTTGGCCAGCGTCCCATCGGCCCTTTAACTCTGCATTAAGCTGATTACCCCCACATTTAACCAAAAATCACCGCCCACACTCCCTTTCATGCCTAATATCACTTTAGCTAAAACATTTTTTCGGGATGGGGTGGAGGCTTTAAAGCAAGAGAGAAACAGAGCAAGCGAGAAAAGCTATTTCATTTGTCCCTTTTTACCACACGTGTTTTTTGTGCATTTTTTTAAAAGTAATACCATGGTATTGTTGGTTTTTTTAATACGCTATTGTTTATTTTTTTGTGAGTGCTACAAGTGGGCCACTTGAATAACACATAATGTGCGTGTGAGCGCACATTGTTTCCTGAGATGAATGGTTGACTTGTTGAACCACTCTGTGAAAGGGTTATGTGCACTGGGGTTTTAATACCAATAATTGCAGCTTTTGGTGAATGACTCATTGTTTTAATGCAGCTGTGGTTAACATCACAATCATTAGAATTATTCTCTGCGTGTTTGCTCAAAGCGGCAGATAAACACAGCTCAAAAAAGATGGCACCACGTAATAATACTCACTGTCTTTCTCACGTACATGTATGCACTCACATCCAGCAGCCTTGGAGAGAACTTCTGACCCCAATCATCTTTATTAATCGAAGCGATTAGGAAATTGGAGTAGCTGTCTGTGGGAGAGCTGTACTGCAATTTCTAAACAGATCATGGCCGGACAACACAGCACATGAAATCTACCAGATCAGTTTGTTATTATAGGATGTGTCCACAACATGCAATGAGATTGACTCAAAACTTGAACTTGAAAACACCTTATGCGTTTATGAAAACAGGAATGAAAGCAAATGACAATCTTTTTATAGTCATCTGACTTTACTCAGCCCTGTATCACAAATATATCATTTTAACTCCACAAAGTTCATTTATTTTCTTTCCTTTAACTGACTTTCATTCTATATATTTACATTTTGCAACAATGTGCTTTTCATGGAGAAAAGGTTACCCACAGCTTTGATTCAATTAAAGTTCTAGCAGTTCTAAATGACTGAAATGCTGGTTTGTAATTTCCATGTCCCTGTTCCATGTTTTATCTCCACACATAAGTGAAAGTACAAGTACTCGACTAATCAATTTGCCAATTAACAAAATGAATAGGCAACTATTCTGACTATTAATTAATTGTTTATGTTATTTTTCTAAGTAAAAAAGACAAACATTCACTTGTTGTGGTCTCTCAAATGTGAACATTTGCTGATTTTCTCTGTCGTATGTGAAAAGGAAGTAAATATATTTGAGTTTTGGACTGTTGGTGGAACAAACAGAGACATTTGAAGATGTCATTTTGGGATTTAGGAAATTGAAGTAATAGATTATTTCTCCCATTTTACCAAACAATATGGAAAAAAAATGTTAGATTAATGTAAAATATATATACTGTATATATAAAATATTTTCCATTTTCCAAAAATGTTAGTTTCCACTCCAATAACAAACACTTGACAGTTTGGTTACAGTTTAGCATGAGTGTAATTTACACATCATTCAAATGTATTGAAAACATTGGATTATGTGATGTTTGGAAAAGTTGCATGTTACATGTTTTTGTTCTACTGTGGGAATTTTTGAGAACATAATATTGTGCATACATTCATTCTCAAAGTTTGGTGGAAGGTAAATACTGTGCACTGGGTTGCAAACAGTGAAGGATTTCAGAGCCTTACAATGGTTGTCTCATCATATAATGGTCTAGTATGGGGGTGACACATTCTGCTTTGGGCACCAGAAACACTTGGATTGGCTCTGCATTTTAGCTTCCTATACAAGCATGTGTGCATATATGTGTGTGTGTGTGCATATCTGATTGTACAGTTATGTCCGTGTTTGTGACAGAGGGCTTGTATGTGGGTATCAGGCTTCCTTCCAGTACCCTACATATCTGGTGCTCACACTTGGCTGAACCTGCAGAATCATCCCCGGTTACATGCAAGCCCCTGGTCTCTGTCTCTCTCTTTGCAGCCACAGGATTAACATAGCAGGGTGGAAGCACTTCAACTAAATCTCCCCTCCCCTGCAGCGCTTTTGCTGCTTGGACTGCTTGGGATCGAAGCTCACCACTCAGAGAGGAGTCTTAGCACAAAGTGGTGTGTGAGAAACACATCTAGAGTGCTGGGTCATGAGCCTCTTTAAACACGGGGAATATGTAATGTTGCCAGATTAACTTTTCCAGTGACAGCAGCATGTCTGACATGTTCACACAACTTTCCCTTTGACACTGTTGAAAATATAGTCATCCAGTGCTGCCAGTTCTGTCATCTCTCACTGTGCTTTTAGCCTTTAATGTTTTTTTAATGGGATAATTCAGTTTAATAATTACTATTGTTTGTTTTTTTCTATTATATTCCATTTGGTTTTCTGTGCTGAAGATGCTGGTTAATTTGATATCACACACTTGATTACACTATTAACCTAAATGACTGCTTTTGTCTTCCACTCTTTGTAAGTCTGTAGGAAAGATGAGAGGTTTTGAAGTGACAAATGAAAAAAAAATACTTTTTCTGGTCCATACAACCAATGAGAATAAAGATTTATTCATGTATTTTGCACTGCTTTAATGAGGATTACACTGAGTGGTGATTGTGGTCACTGGTGATACTAAAGCTGTGCTCATGCAGTTTTTACCCGACACTCTGCTCTTATTCACATGCAGTATACACTACATATCTAAATACACTCTTCGTCTACGTCCCCTTTCCCCATCTCTTCCTGATCCTTTGATATCTGCGTTGACTTCAAAGCGGTGGGCTGCAGCGTTACCTGATGCTAATAGTCCACATGAAAGGGAATCTGTATGAGGTGTGAGCGTCAGGGACTGACAGAGCCTCTTGGGGGACCCCCCCTCTTCTCCGTCAACCCAGACAGTCTATTCCCCAGCTTCTAGTTAGTGGTGACTTCTAAAAGACCTTCAGAGATATGGGGAGAGATAGCATGCATTCACTGGTGGGCTGCAGACCTTTTAAACATGAGCCACAGGACAGTGAAGGCCAGTTCAAAGGGATTTACGCTGTCCGTGCCCTGATGTATTACTTGGATGTAGTTTGGGTTGAGTGAGTTGACAAGAAAGCTTAAGTATTAGAGTATTAGAGGCTAGTCTAGTCAAGAAGAGTTGAATCACTCTATTGGGACAATAAGAATATTATAATTCAGGAGTATTGTTAGCATAGCCATACATCATCCTGACAGACACAGGGGTTTTGAGATTAATACTGGCTGCAGACTCATTCTGAGAAGATAGGACCTTATTAGCATGATGATAACAGAACTCAAACATGCAATAAATTGTGAAACCTAATATTAATATCTTTATTAGACATTTAAATTATAATCCCTAAAAGAGTACTCCACCTATCAGACTCAAGAAGGGCAGCAAATACACCTTGAGCAGCTATTTTGACAGAAATAGAACAGAAGAACAACTGAGGCATCTGTTTACAGTGCAGCCAAACAAATCTATTTTTTGTTCCAATAAAGAAGTCGATAGTAGGCCTTTTTCCATCATGGAGTAGTTTTCCACACAACAGCAGGGCACAGTGAGCATCTTTTCATCTATTAGCTTATTTTTGGTTTCCCTGCCATATTTAAAGCTGATCTGCTGTTATAAATGCTGAAAATAATTGCAGTTAGTGCTCACCGCTATGACAAATATACTGCATTTGCTGCGAGTGCTTCACAGTAAAAGTCACCCCATGTTTCCCTAGTTGAATGCTTTTATTGTGAAGCAGCAGAAGAATGATGTCATGTTTGCATTAGCAGCAACACATACAGTATGAAGAGAGTGAACAGTGAGGCTGTTATCAAGGAGATAAAATTACACTGTATTATAAGAATGCATCGTTTCCTGCAGACTCTTCCACTTACATTGAAAACTACTATAGTAAGAGATAATTACTAAATGTAACTACATTAAATGATTATTGCAGAATAAATGCTGACCGTAAATAGTACAAAAAATGAGGTTTGATTTCATGAAAATCATTTGGGATTGTGAAAGATGTTAGTCATCTCAAAAGCAAACACAATTGTTGAGTGATGTAGTGTACCACATCTTCAGACCTTGTGTAATACTTTTAGCTTCTGCACTTGGAAGCACATCAGTGTTGTAAAGTTCACAAATGACAAAGACAGGCTAGAAAATTTTGATTTCAGACCAGTAGCCTAGCATCCAACTATTCTGAGTGATGGTTCACTGGAATATTAACAATAAAACATATTTTAGGATTGGAAAAAGGTATAAAGCTAAACTTTGTGCAAAGCAGTAAAAAGTTCATTGTGTTTCTACAGCTTTCGCCTGCCTAGTTGCGGCTCTGAGGTTTGATTTGATTCCTAAAAGCTCTGTGGCTGCCTAAACCTCCTTTTCATTTGACTCTAGTCATTTGGAACATTTTCTCATTCAAACCAGGGCTTTGATTAAAAACAAAGGGCCGCTTATCTCAAAGGGCTGGGTTTCTTCCCCCAGCCTTTGAAAACAGCTCACAGCAAATTATGGTAAATAAGTGTACAAAAGCTTCTCCTTGTGCATATGCAGGTCAGCTTTCTTCAAAACGTTGGCCTACAATGTGGCAAACAACAAAGGGCTGTGATGCATGTGGGCTTGACAAATAGCACTGATCTCTTGTCTGTGTTCTGTTTTTGTGTTTCTTTCCCCCTGCCTTGTTTCCTCTCTTTACTTTAACATCAATAAGTTGCAGATGGAGAAACTAATAATTTCCGACAACTACTGATAGATGGCTAATCTCTAAGGAAAGCGGACCTCTTGCAGGCAGCGTCAATGATACCAGCTTTTTCATGTTCCAAATTAATTCCTGAACGTAATAACTAGAGGCAGTTTGGAGAAAAGGGGATTTCATTTATAATTAACACTGCTTTAGATGATTTCTAAACGACTCAAAGCTTTTGCCTATGAAGTTCTAACCCCTGGACAATCACATGGGGAAATAAGGAAGTGTGCTGAAACTGTGTATCAGTATTTTTGGCATGAAAAAACATGCTGCCCCTTCTTTGTGTCAGTGTTTTGTCTTCTCTTTTAACTCAGATTATTCTATTCTTAGGATTGTAGTCCTGAAACTAAACGTGCTCTCATTGTCGTGGATCTAATCACAAGTTCATGTTATTATTCCATTTTTCATCTGTAGAGGCAATTTATTTGGTGTCACACAATTGCACCCCAATTTCAGCTCATTCAAATGTTAGTCTTACGACACGGACTCTCTTGCAAAGGAGCTGCGGAGGAGTGCGCATAATGGAATTTAAATCAAGCCTCGCTCCAGCCTAATTCTGAATATCAGGAGGATCAGTTTGAGATAATGACAGCCAGTGCTTTCTGTCCACACTGTTAAGCAGAATTTGTTGGCCTCTGTAAAAATACCTGCTTCTTGAGGCCCAGTTGCTGGAGTTTGGCATTACATTGCATCCAATTGCATCATGTTGAACCTCTTTGAAGTTCCAGTGGCACTTCTTACCCTCCTTATACAGGCTTGGCTTCCACTCCTTTGACCCAAATAAAAAGACAATCACAAAGAAAAAAAAAAGCTATCCAGCAACACGGGTACGTGATGCTGTTGCAATGAGTCTGTTACAGTGTCACACACAAGAAAAGGCCAATGTGACTATCAAACACCTGCTTGTGTGTCTTGTATGACGGTTAAAGCAGAGTTGGTTTACAGTCATGTACTTAAGGGCTGGACTCAGATCTGAGACCTTTCTCTCCTCTTATCTGTCAGTTAACTGCACACTCACATCAGGATCCATGGGGAGTCACTTTAGATGCTTTCGTTTTCTCTCTCTCTCTTTGCTGTTCTGTCTCACTCTCTCTAGTCATTTCTTTATCTCACTCCATGCATCTTTTGATCTTCCCTTCTTTCCCTATGTTAACTCCTTCTCGATGTATTTAACTTAGCAACTTTTCACTCCAATCCCTCCTCCTTCAGCCAAGTTTCCTGTAATTTCCTCCTTCAGTTTGTGCTCCTTATCCTTCTTCTGTTGCTCCTTCCCTATCGCTCGCTCTGCGCACGTCCTCATGCCGTCTCACCCGGCAGAACGAGACATTGTGTGCAGACGCTGCCAGTCTCCAAAGAGTGAAGCCGGCTAATGCATAGCAAACACTAACCAGCCAAGCCAGGCATGCATAACACAAAACGATGGGCTCTCATTTTGTGCCGTGGCCAATACACTCAGACATTAACACCCTCCTTCCCAGCCATACATTCCAATAAGCCCCCAGTAGTTTGTACAGCTCAGGCTGCTGACACACGTATTCAGTCAGGACCGAAATTATCTGTTTCCTTGCCAGGCGCCTTAATCACCCAGAGGGACCTGTAAGCCAGAGTGAAGGATAGCATGAAAGAAACCTCTGTCTCCCTCTCAATATCTCTCACCCGTCCTCATTGTTATCTTCTATTTGCCCTTGAAGTCATTTCATATTCAATCCGAGGAAACTGAGGAGGCATTTCACGTTGTTGAGCATGCAGGTCATTTGTAAAAAGCTAATAGACACTAAGTGAAAAGGAAGTGAGACCGCTCAGTGAGTTTGCCAACATTTGGCAAGTCCCGAATATGCCCCTGAAGTTGCAAATGAACAAGCCACTCAGCAGCTGTGTGAGACTATACATTAGGCCGTTAGGCTAACATTGCTAATACCCTTTTGTGATTTCAATATTGACACGTAAGTCTTAACCTAACACTGAATATATCAAAATGTCATGGCCATGAAAGCTCAATCTTCACATTTGTTTAAACTAAGTTTTCTTAAGATCAATGGGCCTCATGCATGAATGTTTTCTTACTTTTCACTTATATTTGTTCTTGCACAAATCCTACGTGGGATTCAAGAAATTCTCTTGACTGCCTGAACCTGTTGCTCCTCTCAGCCTGATGAATGCCACCTGTTCATGAGGAGATGTGTGTTTGTGAGATCTGATCATTAGTATAATCCATGCCCCTTTGTTTTATATATATATATATATATATATGTATATATATATATATATATATATATATATATATATATATTTGTTAATTTTGGTATCATATTTAAATTTAAAATTGATTCAGATTAGGGCCTTATAATTGTAAGTCAAACAAGTATTTTCCCCGGTGAAGAAAGGCAAAGATGATCTATTCATGACACGCACGACAGGTCTGAACCACTTGTAAATTTCGTTCGTACCTAAGAGAAAACTGATGAATGCAACAAATGTTCTCAAATCACTCGTACGTGCATTTTAAGAACGAATCTGTTTATACGCGGGCTTCTTGCATGAGGTGTTGACAGGTCAAATTACAAACTCCAACATCAAGCCATCAAAAGAATGACTGTACTCCTATGAACATACAAAATAGCAAACAATTGGCAATCATGACACAAAGCAGGTACATCATAAAAAGTCTGGCGACCATTCAATAAAAAATAGAAAATAGGAAATGCACAATAACAGGCTGATTAAAACAGGAAAAATGATTTTGCTATAACGTCAATAATTCACCATACAGAAAAAAAAGGAAGGGGGGAAAAGTAGAAACCATCCTCAATGCTATTACAGTTCATGGTCTTATCCGTCTTCACTGAGTGGAAGGAGAACCATTTGTTTCTCCTGTGGCACACAAATGCTTGATCTACTTGAGCTGGCATCCATCATAGCAAGCTGCCAGTCTTAAATAGGATTTTGCATTATGACAAGGGTAATGCTCAAATCGCATGAAAGGTGTTCAACCTAAGACAGGGGCACCCTGAATGCAATGCATGACATGTGTTCACATATGAGGGGATAAAACATGGGCTGGTGACGGAATCAAACAAAGTCTGTCGTTGGTGATACAGCCGACACACTATATGTCAGTGATACAGCAAATTGTCCCATTTCAGAGTTAGCGAGAGGAGGAGAGAGACCTAGAAGCTGTTAAATTGCCCATTTCATTATTGATAAGCATCACAGTCAGAAGTCAGTCTTCCTATATGATTGACAGCGGAGTCTCAGCCACTGATTTTCCACATGAGAAAGAGAGGCGAGTCAAGCAATGAGGGCTGTGATGGTCCAATTTCACTTCAAATGGAGGCCTGGGTGCAAGAAGACAGGCAAAGTGAATACATATCAATGTACCTTTCATAATACAAGTAATTCAAAGTAATGCAAGCTCTATAACGGTTTGTGCTTTGCATAATGCTAAGCCATGTTCGAGGGTGAAATTTATTTCGGAGGCAGTGGAACGAAAAAACACATCCAATGCAATCTTAATAGAACCATTCTATTAAGAAGCAATCAGATGTAAACCAAAGCATATTAATAAATAATAAAGATAAATAATTACGCCTCTGTGATTTCACTGAGCACTTTTTTCACACATCCAATTATAAAGAGTGGCAGTCTGTAAGTGGTTTTCTTCAAAAGAAAAAGACCTGTGTTCCAATCCATATGGTGTGAGAATGAATATGAAGACAATCAAACTTATACACACAGATGGATACATATTAGTAGGTGAGGAGTAAAGAAGTATAAGCACAACAAGCATAAACTTCACTCAGCTGGTTTTGTAACAAAATATAAGTGTGTCTTAAGATTCATTGTGGTCTTGCATTATGTCATCATCTAAAAAATGATACTTTAACACACATTTTTAAGAGGTTCTTAAGGGCCTTGTGGTTGACAATTTAGAGATTCATTCTGATGCAAGCATCTTTGCAAATCCATGTCCCATTTGCTCTACAGTAAATTCTTAAATTAAAGTCTGAATTCAGTAATGGCCAAGTAGCAAATAATCTCTGTACCCAGTATGAACAAATAAAGAGCTGTCCCTAGTAAAGGCCTCTTAAAAAGCATTGAAGGGATTGGAATTAATATGGCAAATTCCTAATGGTGGAAGAGATATTTTACTTAAGTAACAGTACCACAGCATAGAAATACTCCATTACATGTAAAAGCACTGCATTAAAAATATTGCTTAAGTAAATGTATAAAAGTATTAGTTTCAAAATGTACATAAAGCATTAAAAGTAAATGTAGTCATCATGAAAAATTCCCAACTCAGTACTATATTTATTGTATATACTGTATAAAGATATACAGTGCCTTGAATGTTCAGAGAGGATATAATGTGGATTTTTTGACACTAATCAACAGAAAAGACCCTTTAATAGGTAATAGGATGAAAATATAAAATACATTATCTGTTTTACATGTCAGAACTGAAAAGTAACTAGTAACTATAGCTGTGACATAAATGTAGTAGAGTTAAACCATTTTCCTCTGAAATGTAGTGGAGTGAAATTATAAAGTAGCACAAAATAGAGATACTCAAAAAAAGTACAGGACTTGAGTAAATGTACTCAGTTACATTCCACCACTGCAAATTCTACATAATGTATGTTTCCATTTTACTGCTCTAAGTTTTTTTTTCCAATGGAAGAATGGTTCTCATCCACTTATAAACTCATATCCTTTCTACCTTGTTGTTCGCTGTGTTGTCAATAAAACTCAACACTTCCTGTGAGTCTTTCACATTAAAGATTACATGAATTGTGAATGAACTTCATGGGAAAATGCTACTTTATGGAAAACAGTACATTGATGCTGTACTAGTGGGTGCAACTAAGGAAGGAAGGGAGAAACTTCGGAAGTGTTGAGTTTAATGGACAGCAGCTTAACATTAAAGAAAATTTGGTAAAACAGAGCTAATTAGAATTAATTAGTGGATAAGACCTGTATTTCTGTTAAAGGTGCTATATGTAAAAATTGTGAAGCAATTTACATGTATTAGTTGCTTTTTTTACTGCTAATAAGTGAATTGGTTGTCATGTAACTTAAAATATGAGACCTTTCTCAACTTTCTTGGTTGCCTATAATAACTGGGGGGCTGATTTCTATTTGGACTCGGGTCAGTTCTTCTGTGAAAATCCAAAGGATGTGACATTTATGCGCATTCCCGAGTGCCTTGCCTTTCTCCAGCACCAACAGGGTGCAACTAGTTTAGAAACGGAGTCCACTAACATCAACAAATGACCTGCCATCCACCACAACACTGAGTCCAACACAAAGTCCGCCTAAACTCAAAAAACAAAAGTTTTATCTAGTGAAGCCCGTCGGTCTGGATGTTATTCCCTTAGAAGCTTCGGCTCTGTAGCTGTCACTCGTAAGCAGCATCTCCGTCCAGTCCTCCAAACACACTGTCATGGACTCCTTCTGCTCCTCCTGACGTGCTTACGTCAACAAATGACCAGCACCTGAGCTGGCTTTCTTCCTATTGGACAGGTAAGCTAATATTACTGCAAAGCATGTGAAACATATTGCAATATTGTGGTTTTAGCTGCTCATTCACACTGGCAGAGAGTGAGCATGCGTATGAGCATGAGCAACAGGATGCTGACTGCAGTTCACCACAGGCCACCAGTGTCATTAATGAGAAGGAATTTCTGAATCTTACATATAGCACTTTTAAAAAGGTGCTATACGTAAAGCATTAGGGAAATATGGAGGAGGTGTTGAGATTGCATCAACAGTGAACTGAACAGGAGCAGATCAGAAAATTGAGAAATGTCTTAAACTATATTAAAATATACTGATGAAAATAGGTAAAAGTTGGACCTGTTTGCATGTCTGTTTCAAATAAAGGCTGGTTCTCTGCATTTGAAATAAATAAAGGCCCCAACCATTTTTTTTTATGATTTACGTTATATAGTTAGGCATTCATGATGGAGCTGGGCCTATAGGGCTCTATTCTACCCACTCCTCAGCCACTTTTCTTCAGCACCCACTGTGGGAGCCAAGCAAAGGCTTTATTGGACTGCACTTGCCTCTGCCTCCCTTGTCCTGGCATGTTCACAGTGGCGACCCTGCACCACGCAGGTTTGATCTGCCTCCATGTGGAGCACACTGCCTCTGGCAGAGAAGATTCCCGGGCATGTGTGGACTGCCAAGCCATTCCTGCCATTTGGTGTAAACACAAATGTGAGCTCTGTCAACACTGTCCTTCAGTGGATGTGAATAACTGCAGATTTGACGAGCATGGCAGGCTTGTCTCCCGAGCCTTCTCTACCTGACCCTGAACCCGACCACTAGCTGCCTCTGACAATGAGGAAAACATACTGGGATGGGATGAGAACATTTTTGCCTCAGTAGTCCACTTCTCTTTGTCGGTGAGGTAGGACTTCCTAGTAGCAGTGAAGTCAACTGCTGAAGAGATCAGCATCTCCTTGCTGCTCCCAGGTGTACATTCTAGACCATTTTTGATCTCACTTACCAGATAACGTGCATGATCAGGCAGGAAATATCTCACTTGCAAGACTACCACATTATTCTAAGTAAAGTCAGAATCTTTTTCAATGATAAATTTCAAATACTAATTATACAAAATGTCTCTATACTGCCTCCACTTATACATTAAGCCAAGGCAAACAGTGTGTGTCAGCCAGCAAGTCTGCTTATTCAGGCAGATGGCTCCATTGGAATGATGGTAATTTGCTTACATAGTGATTATTAACAAAGGGGGATGAATAAATTGTAAAAATTGAATACATCTTTTTTGGCAGAAGATGTTGACTCAGCTAAATAAAAGTTCACCGTAATGTGTCTTTATTAGTTTGGTTTAAAGGTAGTTTGTGGGAAAATGTATCAGCAAGAGAACATACTTGTAGACTGCACAACAGGTTGAGATGACCCCACCAGATGTTTCTTCCTTGTTCTTTTTCCCCACAGAGGAAACACTTAAAGTCAGTACACTGAAACACAAACACACAGGTAGGAAGAGAGAGAGGAGATCAAAAAGAAGAGTACAGCAGGTACAGAGATTTACGCTGCCAACATGGTACCTGGAAAAATAAGCTTATGAGTTTACCATATGGTTGCAGTGTACTGCAGAAGTCACCTGGGTGCTCGTATTCAAAATGATTCACATCACTCATAGCTAGCCAGAAACAAATCCATGTTCTTAAACTGTATCTGTTATGTGTTACAAGCACTTAAGTGTAATTCTTAAAAGCGAAATCACCCATTCATTTGTTTACAGACGCTTTGAATATACATGTCACGTACCTGCATGTTAGTGCATCAGGATGCAGTGTTTTATAATCTCACTTTATCAGTTTGAAAATGTGGTGCCCTGTTGTTAGCTCAGGAGTGGCTGGAGAGACATTGTTTTAATGGAACTAAAGTACAGTGGTTCTCACTAATGCATGGAAATGGTTGTCAACAGGCTTTCAGCTGCTGCACCACAATTAGAGCTCTGTCACTGGTCGGCGGATGGCTAGCTTCCCATCGCACTGAATTACAATGCTGTCAAGTGTCTCATATCACTTATGAGGTTGGCAGCACATATCCATTCCCAAAATATCAGGGCTGGTACTGACACTGAACAGTTAATGCACACTGCATACTCAAAAGTCTGTCATAACTGATTGGCAGTGAGCTGAGTGCAAGTCCGTAAATTTATCTCTGTGTGTAACAGCACGGCTAACCGACTTAGACACAGAGTGCTAGAGTGCAGAGTAATGTAACAACCCCTCGCTTTTCTTTTACCCTCTGTAAGGATGTCCACATAAAGACAGTCTAACAAGTGTTAGTTTTAATAAAGCCATAACCATAGCTCATTAACAGCAGTGTGAGATTGCTAGCTCCTTCGAAACATGCTTTTTAATGACCCCCGTGGGACAGATCATCTGAATATGCAACAGTGATCTTTTTATGTAGAATAGGGCAGTCTCTAGGGCTTGCTGTGAATTGGTAACAACCACACATGCACCTTCAAAACCCTCTCAACACATACATGTGTGCACCCAGGCACACACACACATACACACACACACACACACACACACACACACACACATGCCATGGAACACTTATTGCAAAATTGCTAGACAACTACATGGCTAACAAAGAAGGGTCTCCATGGAAACAAATCTACTCTGGAATGTCATTCCCTGTAGCAATAGCTTGTACTTTTGACAATGCTCCCTTCAAATTACATTTTTGTTATACCGTATGTTTATTTGTGTTTCTGTTTACTTGTTCACATGCTACTTTTATGCATTTATTAATTTAAAGATAATCAGAGTATAAACTGGGTTCCATCTGTGCTGCTTCTTTCTGTAAAATAGAGAGTACTTGGGTCACAGCATCATGAAGAGAGTGCAAATCAAGGCTCACAAACATGACTCAAACCTTTGTGTGTTTAATAAGATGCCAATAACAAGTGTGCACAGGCAATGACAGTAGCTGCAAGATTAGATGCGTCTTCCTTACACACACACATATGATGGTGGAGGGGTCCAGTCCCACAATGTAGATACACACACTCACAAAATCTCTCTCCCCTCTTTATTCTTCTACCAAGACAAACCTGTTAACTTGTTATAGGCACTGTTTGTGTGCAGTTCTTACATGAAAGAGCGTTTAATACAACTGTGTGATGCCAGTTTGGCATGCTCTTTTGGCTTGGCTTCCTTTGCAAAAACCTTTTGGAAAAGAAGCAAAATGGCACATATCTCCTGAGTACAGAGGCATATAGAGGAATACAGACAGCCAAAGTGTAGGTGTAGTGAGTGTTCAACTCGACGCCTATCTTAAAATTCACCACAAAGACTAACTATAATGTTCCTAGTTCTTATTGATCACTCTTTCTTGTTATGCCAAGGACCAAGAAAAACAGAGCGGAAAAGCTTGACAGCAAAAGGAAGCTTGTTAAGGGCCTACACATTTCCAGAAGAAAGAAAAATATGTTAAGTCTGAATGAAGAGAAAATACCACCATGTTTGTATAGTTTGGTGTCCGTTCATCTCTTCCAACCACATGCATATATTAAATCAACTTTAAAATATAATGAATGCAAAGGACTTATTGACCTTCTTGAAACCAATCAATTTAACTTGATTGCGCTGCAAGTATGTGAAGCGACTTCATACATCTTTCAACATCATTAGCAGAAAGTATGTCTTCAGTGAAAACCTGTCTCTTACAGTACATGCTCATGAAAGAATCTTTTTCCCTCTGTTAAAGGCATGAGCTACCTTACAGGTGTGCTGAGCATGTCTGTGAATAAAGCCGGACGTGTGAGCACAAAAGAAGAAGAAATGTCACCAGAGAGACTCACTTATAATTGAGTCCTACTGATTGCTTGACTGCTTTAGGAAAAAGGGAATTTAATCACATGAACGCTCTAGTTTTCACATTAACGGTGAGCATCAGATTGTGATTTGATTCTTATGCTCTGTTGTAAAATTAAATCCTGTCAGAGTTTCTGTGCTGCATGTGTATGTAAACAGTGGATTTATTTCATTTCTGGCTGCTGCATGTGTGACAGCCATGACAAATGGTGCAAAGACCCCTCTTAGCTATCCACTGGTTTGTCCTTGTATCCACCCGTCTCTCCATATGCATTAGAAAAAGTACGTGAAATGATTTGGTCAAATAATGTGCTGTTTGGCAGCTTGTTAGTGTGTCACACTTGACCGACTGGCTTCAATAATTTGCTGCGCTCTGTAGATCTTGTTTGAAAGGTGGCCCGTATTGATTATGGTTCATTTGTGTAATTGTGTAACTGTGGCATTGAAAATAATAACACTGAGAAATCAGACTGCCTAGGTTTCTTTCCTTTTTTTTTTTTTAACTTCAAACAACATCATTTTAATGTGACATTGCCTTTTTGATGTCTGGAAATGGAAAACCACAAAGAAAGATTGGATTGTGGAAAGAACACGATCCAAAAACCTGCCAAATTATAAATCAGCACGTGCAAAGCAATTTATTTAATATATAATATGTAGTGGTTTTCAAATTGCTCTTTTATCCAAAGAATTCTTTTATTGGCGTAATGTATTATACATCAGTGTTTTTTAAAGAACTGCATTCTAGCTACAGTATAAAGTAGATGAACACATCACTATCTACTTGTTATGAAGATATATTATAAAAAAACACAAAGTATAATCCCATTTATCAAATATACAAGAAATGTATCAGAAAAAAACCCCCAAATATTTCATTCTCTGTGAATTCCAGTGATTATTCATTCAACACATGCTGGCAATACTTACTATTAAACTTTTATTTACAGAATGAATCCAAATGATCTCAAATTACTTAAGAATCAACTTCTACTTTAAAAAAGGATTTGTCTGTTGTTTCCCCTGCTTATTGTTGTGATGTGTTTTTAATGAGATCAGCCTCATTCATTAACTGTAACAAGCACTTTGTATAGTAGAAGCCGATCATTTATATACATAAGTGTAGGGAGGAATAATTGAGAGATGGAACAAATGAACACTTTGGGGAGGATAAGAAATACATGAGTGAGAGATTCTGATTAGGTGTGCAATATTGAAAATCCTCTATGTGTATCGTACATACTTGACATTGTTGAAATTGCGTGAAAAGCTACAATTAAGATGAAGAGCAAGGCTTGGTTGTCATTTATCAATATGCATATTCCAGCTAAATCCCTTTAATGTACTGTAAATGAAAAAAAAAGCGAGCCTAAGTCTCTGCAATGGTCATTAATTTGGTCTTTTCTGAGCAATTTTGCTAAGCTTTTAATGCCACTTCTATCAGGGCAAAGCTACACATTTGATATTAATGTATGAATGAGGAAACAATTTAATCCAGAACCAAAGCGTTTAACACTCACTAATGTCAAAGCTAATCCAGAAATCCAAAGTTTATCCCAAAACCCACATGTAAGCAATCCTGGTGGTGGTATCCCCATTCCACAGTTGCACACCATGGAGACCTATATACGATTAAAAGTGAGGAATTGCGTGATGTAGATATTTTAGCTGTAATACAGCTGAAATCACTTTGACTACATTTAAGCAATCTAATGTTTTAATAATATGTCTCTTAATTGCATGTATCTAACACTGCATGTAAATGATAATCTAAATTCTACTTTATGTGCATCTGTTTCTACTTTGCACTGAGTATATATTTTAATTGTATATCAGCATGTAAGCACATTACTGGCGCAGTACCAAAGAATGTACAGTATGTATAATTAAACCATCATATTCAATGCAGTAAGATGTATGTGAGAGTCCGTGTGATGAGGTGAAAGAAACTCCAATCCATGCAGAAACAGAACATTTAAACAACAACAAAAAAAACTTAACCTATTGACAGCCCAGTTTGTTTAATGCCAAACAGAGCAGGGAGGGTAAAGTTTGTTTAATGTTAAGCAGAGCAGGGAGGAGAAAAAAAATCTTGAGAAACAGAGTCAGAACAGAGCATTCCTGCCACAGCCTGAGCAAACGGAAAGTCAATATCCTAATGTAAAAGGCAGAGATTGTTCCCTTCTCTTCGCCTCTCCCACTGCTAAACTTGAAGAGGATACTGAATTGAAATAACAAACGTCATTAAATGAGGGCGGGAAACTGCAACTGTTCAGTGAATTGTGGGCCTGCTGCCTGTGGAAGATAAGCAAATGAGAGACTCTTTTTCTTGATGTCGACTGATGGTCCAGGCTGAGCAGGCCACTGGGGGAGCTGCCTTCACTCACTTTGCGCCCAATTGTTTCCCAGTCCCCTCATTAAATGCTCGAAATGGTTGACATAAATCCACCATTCATAAGCTGATAATGGATACCCATTATACAGTGGATATGCCTTTACTTTATTTAAAAAAAAAAACACACAGTAAGTTTAGCTTTGGGCCACACCCTCGTTATTCACATGCTAACTATCTCAGGTATGACACCAACTTGGATAGCTAAAATGGTGAAGTAAAACAAGTTTCAGTTATTGACAGGTAAGATATAGGTTTATACTGATATTTCATGCAATAAAGTGGGTGATATTCTATATGTATCATAATAAATGAGTTATCATACTGTAAATGGCAATGTTGTTACAAAAAAATAAAAATTAAACAGAAAGCCAGTGATGCTGGAGGCATTAGGCTGCTTGTGTGCGTGTGTGGTAGTAGTAGCCATCAGCGGATCTGTCTATAGGCTCTGACACATGTGGCCTTTTCCCTCAAGTCCTGTACAGCACACTCTGACTGCAGTTGACCTGAGATCTTATGACTGGCTGGGAGCAAACAGTAATGGTCAAAGCCCTCAACTGCGCCACGCTGTTGCTATCGGTTCTATTTTTTATGTTTAAAAAAATATATATATATATTCGGCTTGCAGTACTTTAATAGATCATGTCTCAACATTTTCAGAGTTTTTGTGGGGTAGTTTGGAGTTTTATTCTTGATTCTGCTCACAACAGATAGCAGCATCAGCTAACAAACATCTCATGCTGCTACTGCTTCCCATTACGGCTTTACATGGGCACAAGGTAGCTATACATAACATAATTATATTCTTCAGTAAAGTTAGCACCAGCTCCTGTTGTTTAATAAAAATGGTATACACAACGAGATATTGTATTGATCGTATTGTATTTATTGGGACAATGTAGTTTTACACATAAATGTTAACATTTGATGTACTGCACCAGAGTTAGCTTTAAAGCTAATTTTCATCTGCAGTCCCTTACAAATAAAACATATAACAGCACAATAACAAACAGTACAAAGCAAAAATCACACAGGACACATTATACAAAATACAAAGCTACACACAATAGCACATCACATACACCCACAATGTCAACTAGAAATGAATAATGTAAGCTTGTCTATTAAAAAATAGATTATTTGAGATTATATGAGAAGACAATGAGATGAAATTTAGATTCAGTGGTTACAGAGCTGAGTAGTTTGCCACTTTTATGCAAGAGTAAAGGCACCAGTATACTCCATCAGAGTTGTACAGTGGAACAGCTTTGGAAAGCCCCTGTCCCCAAAGATTTTCATAATTGGAGGTTCTGTGTCCAACAATATCTCAAACTTTCCGGAACATACAATCCAATATTCACACCCACTTCACACAGTGATTGACTGGATGTGAGGAGGTGAGAAAGTAACAACTATTTCTGGCACTTCTCATGTGTACAATCCAATAACACTATTAATAACTTTCATGAGAGACTGAAAATATGTGCTGTTATCAACATATTTAAATAATTGTAACATCTCTCCCCTCTCTTTGACAGCTAGCTTTTCACCCTGCCTTTGAATGTGGCCATTTGGGACAGCTACAGTGCAAATGAAGCTTAGCGAAAGTTCAGTCAGGAAGGCTATCTTTTGCATGTTCAGGTTGTTAGTATTATTTCTCAAACCATCTGTCATTCCCATCCTTAAGGCATGCTAATAATAATTACCTTGCTGTCATTCCATTGGTTGTCAATTAAGACATCAGCTGATCACATCTAACCAATAGCACAGTGACACACCTTCATTTGTCAGCCTATCATAATGAGGCTTAAAATGAGGCCCCACCACCTCCCCATCACCGCCCAGTCTTTGCGGATTCATCAATGCATCACTTCATCAACGTCATCAGCCTCATCAGCCTCAGCAGAAGTCATCAGCCACCCCTACCAGTGTCTGGACTTCATGGGGGGATCTATCTTGCTGCTGCTCAGGACTGATGTCCTTCGATTCAAAATCTCCCTGTAGAGTCTAAGCACCAAAGACTTTGGTTAACACTTAATCTTTAGTATGATCTGTATAATAAACAATTCTTTTTGCTTCATTCACTTGTCTTCGCAGGTTTACATTAACCACATTCAGCTACGCTAACATTTGCTGATTAGCACTCAACAAAAATAACAGCGGAGGCTGATGAGAATGTCAGTTTTGCAGGTATTTGGTCCTAAACCAAGGTATTGGACAAAGTAAACTTTTTGACCTGATGATTAGAATTAGAATTTATTTTTTTGCTGGTCTGCATTTACAAATTCATTTTATTATACAGACATAAACACAAAAATTAAATAGAGCAGCTCAAAACAGCACAATGGTGTTTTTTTTCCTGCAGTCCAAAAAACAGGTGGAGCTTATAATGCCTACCCTTATAACACACGTTATTGTTTAATCTCGACAACAACAAGAAAAATTAAACAGTCAAAAAGAAAAGAAAAGAAAATTAAGGGATCACCATTAGGGGTGTGCCCAAGTACAAATACGTTATTCGCCAAAGCACAAATAGTGTTGTTTTTTTTTTTTTTTTTTATGAATATTTGTTTCATACAAATATTTTTTAAATTACTTGTTTTCGGGAAAAAAACAAACAAAAAAAAAACAGGTTAAATACCAGCGTGCAGGTTGGTTACTTTGCTATCTCAGTCTCTCTCCTCTGCTCCGCTGTTACATCCATCAGCAGGTCTCAACGAGGGGAGTCACATCCACCTGCTACATGACGCACATTTCCTAATTTGGACATCACTCCCAGAGTTGGGGGTGTTCCCCAGAGATAAAACTGAGCTACTGACACAAGTGAAGTGCTCCCAAGGGAACACTTCATGAACACTTATTGTAACATTTTCTAAAATTAAAAGCATAATAAAAACAAAAACAGGATTTTTAAACCTCTTTCCACTTTTATTCAAAGACATATACATATACAAATAATTTTGCTGCCTCAACAAATACAGATACAAATACAAATATTGGGCCCTCTGCACATCCCTAATCACTATATATCAAAATTCCTCCTGAAGGCGACCATGAATGTCTGTACTAAATTTTATGGCAATCTGTCCAACAGTTGTCAAAACATTTCAAACAAAAATGCAAACCTAATGGTGGAACTAGAGGAAAAGTCAGGGAATCACCAAAATCACCATGATTCATCCTCTGGGGACCATGCATGTCTGTATAGTATTTCTTGGCAATCCATCAAACTGTTGAAAAGTTTCAGTCTGGACAAATATGGTGGACCAACTGACAGACTGTCCAACACTGCCACTAACATGGATGAAAAGCGACAGGTGCTTACTGCAGTTTGTGCAAACAAGCAAACTTCCCACACAGCATCAAGGCAAGTACTCATTTACTGTTCTGTCATTTTTATAGAAAATCACTCACTATACTCACATCACAAGCTCTGATCTCTGTTGATCAAGTCATGGCTCAATGCAGGCATCTCACCAGTAGAGAAGTGCCAATAGCCTACTCTCTGTTTGAAAAGACATCCTGTGACAAGTTATGGGATCAAAAAGGACTGTTCTGCAACCTTCATTTAAAGTTTTCTGATATTTCCTACTCCAACGGTTATTGCTTTAAGTGCATCTGTTCACATTCTACACATTTTAAAAAACTTTTTTCAGTTAATTAGTTTTATTTTATTTACCTTCTTTTGTAATTACACTATTTTTTGTCATGTAGGCGTGGGGTTGCCAAAGTGTTGCCATTTTTACAAAGCAGCCCAGTCTCCCTAAGAATAACATTCATGTGGGCTGATTCTCAGTTCACAATTTTCAATGCCAATGTTCACTGCCAATGCAGGAAGCAGTGTGACATTCACATATGTGGAGGTCGGGTAGTGAAACATGTTCAGCGTGGATAGTGGTTGCCAGGGTTCACATCCTCTCTCTGTGATGAATATTGGCTTTATTCGGTGCCTGACCTTCAGTGTTTTACCTTCCTTAACTTAATCATACTTTAACTAAATTGTAGTTGCCATGCATGGATGTTGTAGGAATATTTTTTTAAAGAAAAAGTTTTTATGAATATGTTTGTGTGTATTTATAGGTGTAGTGAATGTAAAAAATAAATAAATAATACAACACAAAATTATTAATATTACAGAAGATAAGTGATGATGCACTGACATTCTGTAGTACCTTACTTAAACTGTGAAATGCATGCCTGACAGTGTTACTTTTTTATCTGTAGTGTAACCAAATACCTCCATGGAACCAAGAACTTCCTCCGCACTACAAGTGTTTAAAAAAATGTGGGCAATGTGATAATAAGGCCATCTGCGTAACTGACATGATGCTGTCACTTGTATACACACCTGATGTAATTACATCTTTTCAGTTGTCTCACATTTTTTGTTGCTTGCCAGCAACCTGTAAGCAAATGTATTTCAGTAGGGGAGTCAGCAATACAAATTAGCAAGTGCTGATGGATTTTCTGACATTTTTTTTTTCATCACTATGGATCAAGTGACAAGTTTGATCAGTTTGTTTGCTTTTGCAATTAGTGACAGACTCCCATCTGTTTCAAAAACAAACCTTGGCAACAATGTGGTTCATTGATGTGTTTTTAATAGTTTGACAATAATAGAGCTCTATGGCACAGAGGAATATATATAATATTATACGTTATTATCACCTGATTTGGATTATGCAGTAAATGAGACATTGTTGCTATATAATATACATTTTATAATATAAGAAACAAAAAAAAAATTCTGTTCACCTCCATTGAATTGGGGTGGCAAAATAATTTGTAAACATCTGAGTAAATATAGTAAGTGTATCTGTTTATTAATGGTTAATTGACCGTGTACAGTAAATCATTGATAATTCTTGTCACCCATGCTAAAGTACACTAATTCTGACCAACCACAAACCATTTAAACAATGGACATTTAGGCAATATTTAAATTACATGGTTTGCAATGAACTGTAAACAGGTATAGATGTTGCACCTGAGCAAAATTCACAGGCTCAGGTGCAGCCACATACCTCACACCTTCTGACGCTTTGCAATATGCCACTGGCATGACACAAAAACAGCAATACATGTGACACTACACAAAACAGACTTCGCTGTGCGCAGCTTGTCTTCATTAATAATTACCACATTGTATGTGAGAGAGGCAAGGATTGAATTAAGATACAAGTTTTTTCCTGGCATGCTGTCAAAATGAACAGAAGGTAAGGACTGATGAGGAGAAGAACTTGGGATACGCCAAACGATACGCTTCTCATTCATGTCAGTGAATGCTGCATATGTGGTCTAAATTATGATTTAGCTATTACACCAGTATGTGCACGCGCGCACACACACGCACAAACACACACAGAGACACACACACACACACATACAGCATTTGACAGCCAAGAAATGACATGTTAATTGCACCCGCTGGTTAAAAGGCCTAACAGCCATTCAGAGTAAAAGGAAGAACTCAACAATGGATGATAGGAATTTGTCTTACTGCCAGAGCTGTCGAACTAGACAAGGAGGCTCAGCAGCTGCACTATCTTTCAATGGATATTTACGTTAGTGGAGCTAATGTTTTTAGGTTGGCTTGCAAGATGATAAAAATATGTGTCAAACCTCATGGAGCAGTGAAATTGGCAGTTTCATAATAACATATACGCTTTATTTTTGTAACAGTAAGTGAGCTTTCAAGTTTAATGGTTGTAGAGGTCATATACTGTTTGATGGAGAAAGATTTGAGTATGTCCACAAAGAAATTAATAATCAAATCAATATTATTTCAAAATATTTTGAAAGGAAATCATATGATTCAGATGATATAAAAAAGAAAAAAGATCGATGTATTAAAATGAACTTGTTCTAAGGTTATATTTTTGATAAAATAAAGAATCTAATCTCACATGTCGATTGACATTCTGATAATTGCAGTACATATCCATAATCGTTTGTATGCGTTTCTGTGGATTCCTGACTGTGTTCCCTGTGGCTCTTCATTTATCATAATAACATTTCCAAACTCTTACAACACACACATCAAAAAGATTTACTATGGTGAGGACTGTCTTTGTGGTCCATAAGGAAAGTGTCATGTCAGGAATGGTAGGGAGATGGTGTACTGTTTTAAAACATATACAAGGAGCTGATTTAATTGGACATCATTTAAACTCAACTTAATTCCAACTACAGACAATGTGTTCCTTCTATGAACATTCATTATATGTCAGACTATTCTCCAGTTTGCGCATCAGTAGCTTTGCTGACCCTCTGGTCAAGTGTTGTTATTTTAAATTGCAACTTCACATTTGAAAGCTTTTCAGGTTAGGTATACTTTGATAGTTTAACTGCAATTTAAATGCATTGTAGTTTTAAACTTGAGAAATTCACATACATTTTTCAGTTTTCTTTGTGAAAAAATATGTATATTAGATATTGTCATAATATTTCTTTGTGTTTTTTTTTCTATGGGTATGTGCATGTGTACGTGCACGTAAGTGCGTGAATCACGTGTTTATACTGTATGTGTGTATGCAAGTCAGAGCAATAGATAGGGAGGTAATTTGTCAAATAAAAAACCCTTTAAGGTTTTTATATTAGCTTGTAGTTCTAAGCAGTATACCTGTATTGAATTAGGAATTACATAGTGCAAATGCAGTATAATTTAATCATAATATAATATAATGTGTCACGGCCCTCAGCCGTATAATTTTTGTGTGTGTACTATTGAACTGTGCAACGTTTTTCATAATAGAGTGGAAGCTCTCTCTTTTCTGTGAGGATCTGTGTTTATTGACAGGTGCTGGTTCTAGCTGGTTCTAGGATTGGCTGTCCCCGGGTGCCACAGCTGCAGTGGATTGGCTGGTTCTGCCGGTCTACGTAACATCCGGGGTTTCTAGGTGACACCGAGGGTCGGTGTTAGCAGCGGAGCCTCGTCCCTCCTCATCCTCCCACCTTTGTAAAGCGTTGTGTGTTGAATGTTGATAGGAATGTGATCATGGGCCCAGTCTGATTTCTCGTTTTGCTTTAGTTTTGGGGTCATCGTCAGCATGTGTAGCCTACTCATTAGCCTGTGTTAGCCTAGCACTTTGTTAACGCTGCCTTGTATAACGTTATAGCTCAGACCTTGTAAATCATGCACTCTGTAAATAGTTCAAACTTTGTAAATAGTTAAGACCACTGAACTTTTCTCCAATCGCTATTTCCTTTTGTGCACAGTTTTTTCCTGTTTTTTTTAGTGTAGGTAATTAGGGTTAGAAAATGTCTTTTGTTTATTCTTTTGTTTGTTTAGGGAATAGTTAGAAATTGTTTTGGTAAGATAGTTGGTTTTGTTTATTGTTTTGGCTTCGATTCACCCTGAAGGCCATCTTCATTAATTGAAAATTTAATCAATTTAACGAGAAACCCAGTCATCTGTCACTGTTGTCATACTGCTCACATGGTGTTTTTTTTTGCATTCATCACTCTCTTCTTTGTCCTTATGTTGCACCCTCATTCCCCTAGACCTGGGCATAACACATGAAAAGATATTATCCTTTACTTTTTCTGTACATATCTTTGTAACTATCTGCTTTTTTTTGTATCAAATTATAAATATAGATGATGCATATAAGATAGATACTGGATAGATGCATAGCAGCAGTCAGTAACAGTATGTGGCAACCACACAAATTTTCATCCAAGTAGGATAACCCAAACCATAAAGATGCTATCTGACCCTTCCTGATTAACAGCTGTCTTCTCATTTATGGCTCTTATGTAATTACTCCCAGCGTATTACTCTGTTTAATCTTATTAGTCTTTTCCTCACTAACTGCTACAAGCTTGACCCTCTCACTCACACTTTATTATTAACTGTGCTGAGGTCTCACAATGATGACATCATCCAAAAGCAGGAGGCAATCTGTTCTGAAGCAGGTCAGCCCGGTAACCAGGGGCGACCGGAGCGTTGATTAAGGCTGGCCATTTTAGATTAATTGCAGACTGGAGCGCTGGTGGCAGTGGTTATCTCCAGGCACTATGATGGGGTCTCTCTGACTTAACCAGTCAATTTATGCAGTGGGTGAATGGGAACTTCTGTCCATGCTAGTATTTGTCTCCTATATTAGAGCTAGATAGGCACAGGGTCAGTAGGGAGGATGGTGTTATTAGAAATTGATGCTCAAGGGTCCAGAGGTTTCCCTGGGCTGACAAAGCTTAGGGCAGAGGGCATCAGAGCTATGAGAAAAATGAGTAATGGATATGAAGAAGATCAGAATGAACACAAGAGACAGAGAGGAGCAGAGGACTCAATACTGTTTGATTAAGAAACAGAACAAAATGAAAAGTTTGGTACCTGCTTAAGTTTATTAAAGGCAAAACAAAAGCGTCAAAAAATTGATACAATGTCTTAATGTCTTAAATTGATGTATTACATCATATAAACACTGAAACACTGAAAAGATGAGACACAACACATTTTGAATTGTTGATACATTGCACTTGGAAGAATTCATTAAAAGTTGGTACAAATGTCTCCCCTAAAGCTGACAGCTCAGTGGAGCAATACAGCAAGTGCAATATTCAAACAGCTCTCTTTACTTTGTTACAGATTTGTTTAAAGTAAAAGAAAACAAATCAGGCTCTGTGTGTATGCTTGCATGGTGCATGAAAAAGAATGAGGAGGGGAGGACGGGTAGAAGAAAAACCTTGAGGATCTCTCCATAGGCAAATAATCTGGCAGATATAAACACATACACACACATACTCATACATTTAGGAGGGAAATGCAAAAATCATATGCTGCATATTGATTACCCAATGTCAGTACCACAGGATCTGATTTAGACCTTCACTTCCACCGACCAATGGGGCTTAACTCACTTTTATTTGCGTACCCCAGTGTGCCTTCAACCCTATGGAGTTTGAGGCTTAGCACTTGAAGTGATGAACACAATGTGTGTCCACCTTCACACTAAAACAGGCAGATTATGACCTTGATTATAGTCTTTTACTCATACAACATGGTAAGCTAGCTACCATTGCTATTAATATGTGAAGTTAACAACATGCAACGCAATAAAAAAGGGTACAAATGTGGATTGTGAAAGACTAAGATTCTACAGCTGTGGTAGTGGCTCTGTGAGGCTGTGCACAGGCACAATGGTGCTTTGAGCTACAGTATATGTTCACGTTAGCCTGTTAGCATGCTCACAATGACAATGCTGACATGCTGATGTTAAGAAGGTATAATGTTTACCATGTTCACCATCTTAGTTTAGTGCTAATTAGTACTAATTAGTGTCATAGTGATCCATCTAATAGTTGTCAAGATATTTCACTCAAAACCAAAAATGTCAACATCATGGTGGTGCTAGATGACAGTTCAGGGAATTACCAGAGCAATTAGAATTCATCCTCTAATTAGATCCTAACTTGAAAAAAAAAAGAGGACTTAGAACATGTTGCTGCAGACTGCTGTTTGCTTCCCATTTCCAACTGCGAGTCGGGACAGTTTTTTAAAAACCATAACAATGATTGTTGTGATGATTTTACTGTTATCATGAAGACGAAGATTGCCTAACTTTAAGAAAGTAGTAACCTTAACCCACACTGCATTTCAAGGGATCATTTTAACCCAAACCATGATCTTTCCCTAACCCTAACCAAGTGGTTTTTGTGCCTAAACCTAACCAGACCTTAACCACAGCATTGTCACATCATAAAACATCATTATTTTCAACAGTGATTTGACAAATGATGTTGTCCCTGCTGATAGTGGCGCCTGCTCCTATGGGTCATTCTGGAGTGCATGATCAAATGACCTATGTGGTCGTTCAATTTGGAGGGCTTGTTGGTATTCCAGATAACATGTGACCTTTACATGTTGGCTACAGGTACTTCATTAGATTGGCTGTCAGGAGATTTTGTTGGAAATGTCTCCTGTCTCCTGTTGCTTTGTGCAACATCTTGATTCTGCAGTCATGCAGGTATTCACTGTGTTGGTTGTCTTGTCATCAACTCCCAGAAATATCCTCAACAACTTCCATGCTGTTCCCTTGTTTTATTAAAAAATCTTTTGTTCTTAGAGCTGAGGGGCGATTGTGAGCAGTCTGTCAATGCTATGTCACAATGCAGTAGAGTATCCACATATGTATTTCTGCTACTCCCTGGGCCTACCCTTTAATGCATGATTGACATGTTCATTCATTAACTAGCTAGATTTGACAGAATGGCAACTTGCCAAGAGTGCTGAAGTGTTGAGGGGGGAAGTATTTTGCTCAGTGCCAGACTGGAGGCATGTCTGTTGGCAATAATTTGAAGTGGAGCAGTGATACACCCAAATTCTGTATTTTCATAATCAAATGTTCATCGTTGAGCCTTGAAAAATGGTTATAAAAACTTTGTAATTTCCACCACAAATGCCTGTGGTCACCTTGAATTCATGTTCATGTAGTTTCAAATAGTGAAAAGTTCAAAGAATAAAAATTATCAAAATAAAAGAGACTCTTAAAACCACTGTTAAAGCATAATTCATTTCATGCTCTCCATCTGTAAGCTCGGTATGTCCCTGTCATCATTTCCACAAATCAAACACATTGCCTCCATGTCACCCTCCTTGAACATCCAAAGTTTTGACAAAAGTGCATATTTAGCCGTATTTTGGAGAAGGATTAGTCTGAATATACTGCGTACAGCAGGTATGCACAGTAATTTACTCTCACTGACCATAACTACTTTTCCCATGAAGAGGGAAATTGCATTTTACAACCACCTCTCAAGTCCACAGAGGTTAACTGTCAGCTAGCAAACTCTGTAGCTCAGTTGCTAACGGGGCAACACAGTTGACACAGTTTATTCAAGAGATCAAATATTTTGCAGCCTCCAGTTTTGTCTCAAAGCTGTCTAAAACCACGGGTCTTTTGTGGAGCATTTAAATAGTATAAAATTACATGCCAGTGTTCACCAAAGTTGAAACTGTTAAATATTCATACATATTTACTTAGCCCCCCCGAGTTAATCCACTGATTGCAGTAATTCAGTAGGAATTATTCGATTTTAAAATTTAAAAAAGATTTCAAAATATTCACATTTTCAATGCTGGTATGACTGGACCTTTAGAAAACCTTACATCAGACATCAGAAAAATTATTTTTAAAGGATGATTTTGCTCAAATGTTTTGCAGAGTAAATACAATACATTTAATACTGTCCTCATTTCAAATCAGGCTTTATTTGCCTTTAACAGAATTGAGCCAAGACAACATAAAGGCATTAGGGCACAGAACAAACAGCACAACCTTTCATGAATATTCACTAAGACGTGGCAATGATAACTAAAGATGGATGACAAATTAAATGAAAAACCACCATTAAATGTCTTACAAAGGAACGTTCTTCCACCGCAGGCTTCCAGAACAGGTTCAGAGCTCCTTGACATCAACTCACAAATCTGTGGAACTCTGCTGGACAGCCGAAAGTACAGCAGTCCTCCAAGAGATATTCCTTCATTTGGTGTTTTGATAAAGGTGATGGAGCAAACATGTTGAGTCCAATAGGTGTTTAACTGGGTTGAGATCTGGCGAATGTGAACGCTGTAATGCATGATTCACTTAATTTCCATACTCATTAAATCCTTCAGTGACCCTTGTTTCATGTGGGAAAGCATCTGCATACATTATCTTTCCCACTCATGTATTCATTTTTATGACCCATCTGTATGTAAAATAATATAAATCTTTTTTTCAATCTAATTTTTACATTATATTTTCACATGATATTGCTCCAGTTGGACGTATTTCTAATCTGCCATTTAGGAACAGTTATCTTGAACAGAACAGAACAGAACAGTCTTTTAAAGCCTCAGCAAATAAACATAATTACTTGTGGTTGACAATAAAAAAACAACAGACCCTAAGGTTTTTAATAGTTTTTCAGTGTGCTCATTCAGTGGGCCATGACTGAAAATAAATTACTGAAAAGCCAGGACCTGAATCTAAAGAACCATGTAACATCAATGTAGATTTCTTTTAAATTTTGCAAAATAATCAGTAGAATAATCAATCAGTGTTACACCTTCATAAATAATCTATTACTCTTAGGCTACCCCATACATTCACCCATGCAATCCCACTCATCATCCAAATGGCAAATTTCCTTGCCAAGTTTCCTTGCCAGGGAACACTCTATATGATGGAAGGATCAGTCAGAAACAGCATTGGCCAGTTGATCTGTGGATCCTGCGGTAGTGTCTCTGTGTGTGCAGAGGAATTGATGCTGAATTGAAAGGAAATGAATGAGAGAGGAAGAAGGAGAGGGACACGTTATTGCTGTACAAAGCAGTGCCACATGGTTATTGACCCTGGTGCTTTGAAGTGTCAATGTGAGTAGACAGATACAGTATTAAGGCCAATGTCTTGTGGACACGCACGCGGTTCCATTCATACTTTTGTTATAGGTCCCCAGACTCAGACATGTTCCACATGTGCCCGCTAGTAAACAGGGTTGCAGCGTGATAACTTTCCAGAGTTGTAAAAGCCACTCTATGAGTATTACAAACTGCTGTATATTGTTTTTCTGATCAGCCTTCAAATGCAATAATCTGTTACTCCAACTGGACTTGCTGGATTGTATTTTATTGTCTCACTGGCAATTTAAATATGCCCACACCAACACAGCCCCATTTATTATTTTACACAGGACTGTTTTCAGTGTGAATGCAGCTGAAGAGTTCTTGCATGTTGCTGAACAACAAGAACAAGTTGAAAAAAGAAAAGCTACAGCCTAATGAGAATAGGAATGCAGTACATACAGTGCTCAGCACAAATGAGTACACCACACTACATTTGTCAGAAAACCTTTAGTTTCCTTTCAGAATCAACATTTTCTATGGCTTACTAGACTACAAAATACCCCCACAAATGTGGGCCATTGATTGAAAACAAGATTTGTTAATTTGCACAAATTTGCACAAACAAGTGTTTTTCCTAACAAATTCAGTCAAGCCCATGTTGCAAAAATGAGTACACCCCAATTAAAGTCTTCGGAGGAAAGCCAAACTTAAGACCCCAAAATTCTACTTAACAAGAATTCAACCACAGGTGAGTCCAATTATTCATTTAAGAAGTGTCCAGCAGACAGGTGACTATAAAAGGGCATTACTTAACAAAGAAATCCCCTTCCCATGTCATGCTGTGAGCAATGGCACCACATGGAAGAGAAATGTCACCAAACTCGAGAAAGGAAATCATTTCTTTGCACAAAAAAGGTGAGGGCTACAAGAAGATCAGCAAAGCTTTACATATCAGTCAGAATACTGTAGCAAAAGTGATCCAAAAATTTAAGAAAGATGGAAGTGCAACCATCTCATAGAGACATCCAGGCCATCCACGGAAGTTAACATCTCGACAGGAGCATCTTCTGATGAGAAGGGTTGAAGAAAATCGCCATGCAACTTCACTGCAGTTAGCTAAAGAAGTAGAAAGCCAAACTGGAGTGACTGTTTCATGTGACACCATACGGCGCACACTGCAGAGGAATGACATGCATGGGTATCGTCCACGAAGGAAGCCTCTCCTAAAGCCCAAGCACAAAAAAGCACGCCTAGAATTTGCCAGGGCCCATGCTGAAAAAGATGAAACTACTGAGACTCTATACCCTGGAGTGATGAGACTAATGTAACCTGGGTCACAAAGGGTTAACAACACAGAGGTGCCTCAGCCAATCAGAGTGCAGGTCCACAGTACGCAGGTGAGCTACACAGCGGTACGCTAGTCAGATGCTGGGTGACACTGTTGAGAGAGGACCTACCGCTGAACGGTAAAAATATAACTCAGATAAAACAGTAAAAACACTATATAATGTTGTTAAAACAGCCTGTACTTTGTTGTAAGCTCGTAGAGGTGTGTGTGTGAGAGGCTGCTCACTGAAACCTGCCGAGTGACACAGAGGAACTCCCGAATTGGTGAGTCGTAGTAAAAGTAAACAATTAAATGCTGCGCCACACGATACTAGGCTAAGCTGGCTAGCTCAAGTGAATGAGCTTAGAGCTAACAAAAATTAGCATTTAGTGCTGAACAGTGCAATTAGCTGACTGTTGTAGAGCTTAAATAAACTAAAACTGTTTGACAACTCAACTAGAACAAATATAAAGATGTGACATGTGGAATATTTAATTGCTCAATGTTTTCTGTGGCTGGTAAAGTTGCTGAACTGTGATTTGGAAAAGACACTTACCTTCTTCATTCGTCTTCAAACGCATTTCCTGTGCCTGTGGAAGGACCGAGCCATAACCAGCACTGGTTTAAATGAGTGGACTGAGTATTCATACTATTGATATGGTGTATTATTGTGCCTTGGTTAAAGTGATTTTGTTATTGCTAGAGCAGTGAATGGTGAACTGTTGCAAGGTTGAAGAGTGTTGTGAAGTGATAATATTGAACAGGATATGGTTCTGATATTCTTACGTAACTAACCTTGGATCCAGATATTGAGAATTTAGTTTACCTATAGAAGGGTGCACCCAGTCAAAACAGAAAAGTAGTTGAAAAGAATTCAGTGGTTCAAAACCAAAAGGAAAAGTGACAAAAGAAATAATTTGTTGCTAAATTGAAACTGAGAAACTGACTTTGTGGAATTGAACTATTAACTGAACTTAAAGTTATTTTATTTATTTTGTTTATTTAAAAAAAAAAAAAAACAAGGTACCAGTTTGCAGCTTCTTGTCTCATGTGGTCATTTAATGTTGCAAATAGCCATTTCTGCCTCCTGTCTGAATCTGGTATCCTCTGATTCTGGTCCAACATTATTAAAATCCTTACTAAATAGTAGTGTTAGAAGCCGAGTGCTACACTAAGATTACTGTTTTTGGAACTAATGGCTTCAAAACTGTATGGCGTCACAAAGGTGAGGATTTCAAAGACAAATGCATGGTGCCTACAGTGAAATATGGTGGTGGCAGTGTCATTATGTGGGGCTGCATGCTGCTGGTGTTGGGGAGCTGCATTTCATTGATGGTATCATGAACTCACAGATGTACTGCTCTATACTGAAAGAGAAGATGCTACCATCACTCTATGCCCTTGGTTGTCATGCACTTTTCCAACACGACAATGATCCAAAATGCACATCTAAAGCTACTGCTGCATTTTTGAAGATGAACAGGGTGAAGGTGATTGAATGGCCAAGCATGTCTCCTGATCTGAACCCAATTGAACACCTATGGGGAATTCTGAAGAGACAAGTTGAGCATCACTCTCCAGCCAGCATCCAAGAGGTTGTTCTTGAAGAATGGAAGAAGATAGATGTTGTAATATGTCGCCAACTTGTTCAATCCATGCCTAGAAGACTTGGTGCTCTCCTTAAAAATCACGGCGGTCATACAAAATACTAGATGTAGTTTTTGTTGCTGGGTGTATTCATTTTTGCTTTAACTAATTTGAGTAAAACTGAAGATTGTGTGATCTAAGTTATATTTTTGACCTTAATTTCATGTTACAGAGTTAAACAAGTGTTCAATAAAACTCAGCCATGTGAAAATTTTGGAAATTGTTCTTGTGTTCATTGAGATATTGATAAAAATCTTACTTTTCAAAGGGGGTGTACTCATTTATGCTGAGCACTGTACATACAGTAGATGAGACAGGCATTCCTGTTTGCTTTTCCTGCACATGAGCAGTTGATGTGCTTGCTATGCATATAGTCCACACGGTCACAAATTTTGGGCTGCACGTGAACATCCGCGGACCTGGCGGACATGCGGATGTGTAAAGTATGAATTGGCCTTTAGGAATATGAGGACTCAGTTGGAAAACAGAACACCAAACACTTGTGGGCTTAAGGGGAAGATATGAGAGCGACAGATAAAGGTTGACCATGTACAGTATGTGTGTTGGTATGTGTGTGTGGCGCAGTTGGAAAATGAGAAGCTATTGAATGAAGAGGTTGTGAGTGAATCATTACAGTGAAGTAGGTGATCCAGTTTTTCTTTTGATGTCTATTTAATCAGACCATGTACTAGTTGTGCTAGTTCATAGCAAGAACTGTGTGTTTTTTTGTTTTTTTTTGTAATTTTTGAGTCTTTAATATGAAAGCCACTGACAAGGAAAGTTTCACCAATGTGGAAACGAAAAGGACTGTGTTGCGCTGGAAATCCCAGTACAGTCAGTAATCTATTCAATTTTCTCTCTTCGTTACTGAACACAAAGCTGAATTGAACCAATTTCTACAAATAGCAGGTTTCCACAGCATATAATAGTGAAATATTGGAAAGCCTTCTACAATCTGAGGAGGCAAATTCGAGAGTTTAAAAGTGAACATGTCTCTATCATATTTTATATTTTTTTCTCTCACGAATTAACAACTACACTGACTTTGAAAACGGCTATGAACACAGCCAAAGCCACAATTCACCCACTTGAGAGTTGATAATGCATCATCAAGTGCAGCACCAGTGTACTTCACTCAGTGTTACTTGATGCTAAAAGCAAGCTGTAATGGGTTTGAGTTACGCATTTTTCCACACATAGCTCTCCCTCCCTGAAAACAACTTTGGCAGACAATAATGAAAAATCCTAACCGGAAACTGAATTACTCAAATGCAGATTCATGGCTGGTTTCCCTCCTCTTCTATTTGCAAAATAACAGTGCCACCCCGGTTCCGCCAGGCGCCGTCTGAAATGCAACACGCGAGCTTCCATCAAAAGCACTGCTGACAAATCAGTGAACTTCACAGCCAGGGGAATTTACATGTTGAAAGGCCATAATTTAACTGCCGTTTCTTGGAAATGTCACTGAACTTGAGCTTGAGGTTGCCTCTTTTCTTTCTCCGCTCTTGGTGTACAATCATTAACATACCAAGAGAACATGAATAAATTACCACCCGCTGACACTTAAATCATCTTGGCGTTCCTCTGCTGAATGAATCAGGAGAGAGAAAGAGAGAGACGGAGCAGGGGAAGGGAGCCAGAGAGAGAGGGGGAGAGAGAGAGAGAGAGAGGAATATACAGTAAGTAATATAGCAAATGAGAGACATCCAAAGGAGTTGAGACATCCCCTTGAGAAATCTAGTCCACTTAAGAAGAACTGACTTCTGAAAACTTTCTCCCGAGAATCCTACATTAAAAAAGTCAAACGCAATATAAAATCTGTGCAAATTTGGGTCAGGGTTCTCCATGCTGTCAATTAAGAGTCATGTAAACTGTGAGTATTTTCCCCAAACTCATATATTCTGTCAGGTTACAGGCGTCCCTTGCTTTTAATTGCTTCAAAGTTGCCAGGCAACGGCTGAAGAGGCTATGCCTTGGTGAGTACTAGTATGTGCACTCATATTTGGGAGTGACACACACTGTAAGTGGAAAACAGACCTTGCCGTTTCATGCGCACGCAAACACACACGGTTTGAACAGTATTTATTACTGTATTGATATTAGATGAACTTACGGTGTGTAATTATGTTCTCCATCTGCCTGCTCAGCTCCTCAATACCGCTCATTATACTGAGCGGAGCGATCACGCCACATTGCACCGCTTCTCTCATCATTCTTCTCCCTTTAACTGCTTTTACAATCTCTCACTTTTCTAAGCTCTTCTCCTCAGCACATTCTCACCTTCTCTCCGTTTAAGCTACCCTTTTTTTTTTTCTCCCCCATCTCATCTTGCTGTTAGCTTTTCTCTCATTCCACTCTCCGCCTCCACTTTCACCCACTCATCCTTTAAATCAGTCTTTCATCCCCATCCTTCATTTTCCTCACCCTGCTTTCATGTCTCCATTTTTACTTTACCTATCGCGCTTTTCCACCCGCTGTTCCTGCCTTTTGCTTCTCTGACCTGTGTCTGCCCTCTGTTTCTCCTGTGTTTCAGCTACTTTCGCTTCCCCTTTATTGCTCTACTTTTCCAAGCGCCTGGCTGTCTTTATCTTGTCCTCTATCCCTTGTCTCTCTCACCTTTTCCTTCTTTTAGACTCCTGTCCCTCTCTCTCTTTTACTTTCCCCTCTTTGTTTATTCCCTCCTCCCCCGCTTTGTCCTCCCTCCCCTCACCTCTGTGTTTCAGTCTCCCTGTTTGTTCTCAGTTGTCTCTGAAACAGTAGCGGAGGCTGTCAGAGGCTCTTACCAACCACAGTAGAAGGCTGCATTAATATTGCATGCCACTGTCTTATCGACCACAGCAATGCCAGGAATACAGAGCCGGCTACAAGACAAGTTAGCGGCTAGAGTGGCTGCTTGCACACACAGATGCAAGTGGATACACACACACACACACACATACATGCATACACGTATACATATATAGAGCTATGGTAACAGCTACAAAGCCAAATCTGTGGCTTAGGTGGCATTGGTTTAGGGTTCTGTGGTGCACTGAGTCTAAACCCTGGCACAAAGATGAGGTTTCCTCACCGTACAAAGAATCTGAACCTTGAAAAAAAAAAAAGTCAGGAGAAATGGAATCAAAATTGAACCACTGGATTTGAAACTGTGAGGACTGAAAATTGAATAATAAAATCTTTTCTAACTGTCCTAAAAATGAAACCTTAAATCAGAGACTAATTCTGATGCTCCAACTCAACACAGGACAGCACTCGCACTAAAAATGTCCCTGACCTTTTCACGATAGAAATACAAGAGCACAGACAAATACACACACACACACACAAACCCAGCATGTGTCTGCGAATGCCGGCAGCCTGCCTGACTTTTTCCATCAGCTGGACCTATCACAGCTTATTATCAGCTCCTTTGAACCGTGGGCTCAGAGCATGATTGCACTCTCAATTAATGCCTGTATGATCTACTTTGACGGAGCGAGTAATGACAAGTGCCTTGCCTGTGTGTGTGTGTGTATGTGTGTGTGTGTGACTGCGGTGTGTGCGTGTACATGTGCACACATGTACTTCTTTGCACATATATTTCTTTCTGATCATATATGTCCGTATATTTCTGTACATTCATGCATGGCCATGTCCTTGCGTGTCTGTCCAATACAGTAGGCGCACGTATGCATATGCCGGCAGTGTGTGTCTGCTTGTGTGTGTGCAGGGTCTCGTCAGGGGGTAGTGAACCAGTTAAGGCTAAATTGGGAGAGACATATGTGGCTCTGCATAGAATGTCTTTTCAAAGGCATCCTTTTATCTTTGGCCTCCTTCATAACCAATGGAATCTGCCAGGAGAACGGCTGTAGAAGTTTTTGATTATTTCACTGCACTGTCATCTCTGATGGGCCTAAAGATTAAACCTGCACCTCTCAAGTTGCTCTATTTATACTAGTCAGAGGAAGAAACATTTGGAAAGTTTCTGGGTTTGAATATTAGGTTAGGCGCGCAGACATGAAAGCTTTTCCTCTGCATGTATTTGTGTGTATGCATGTCCACCCAAAAAGATAAAAAAGCATAAGCCAAAGTTGATTGACACATAGGAAGATGAAAGCACTTTGGTGCCTGGAAAAAAAAACAAAAAAAAAACAGAGAGATTGTCGCTGTGCATGTCTGTGTGTGCATGTTCTTTTAGAAAACATAAATACAGATGAAAGGTTGTACATTGCGAGTCCATGTCAGGCTGCACACACAAATACAGACACACAATGAGAGCCTTTACCATTCCTTTAATCTGCAAGAAACTCACCAAGAGCTACTCGGTGTGGTTAATAAAATAAAAACAAAATTATGTCTGCAAACATAAATGTTATTTTATTGTTTATTTGCTATATATAATAACAGTTTTTGTAGCAATTACTGTCGATCTGCTAAAATCACACACACACAATTCTCTACCGCCTCATTCAAAGGACAGGTTCACATTTTGTCAAGTCTGTCTTAAAACAATATGCATTGAAAAAGTTATTGGATACTGTAATTGTTCCTATTGTCCATAGTAACGCAATTTCAATGTTAGTAATAGGGGATAAATCAGTGCAATTTCTGTCCTTGTTCAATGCAAAAATGTATTCTAAAGTTCAGCAGAGGCTAATATAAGGCTTCAGAAGTCTGACTTAGTCAAAAGTAGTAGGCATCTTTGACAGTTGTTTTTCTTATTTTAAAGTTGAAATGAGAGACAGGGGTAATGAAATGCAACAAAGGTACCCGGCGCTTTAACCCCTAGGCTGCCAGGGCACACTTTTTTAGTATGAAATTGCCTCTTTGTGTTACTATCCCTCCACTGCAGCTCAGCAAGGGAGCACTCTCTGTGAGAGCACAAAGAGTGAATTTTTGTACCAAAAAACCAATTCTTTCTTTGAAATTTTGACATTTATTTCAGTCTACAATTAATTACAGAGACAACTACTGCAAACAAAAAGAAGCAGTCACTCATAACACAGTTGGAAACAATACCACACAGTAACACAACAGAATGATTTCTGCAGTCTGAAAAAGGTGTAGGCTGGAGTTACAGCTTATTATACAACAGTTAGCTGCGACCAAGTAATTTGATTGGACAAGACGCATTCCATGAATGCTGATACAGAGTACAACAGCACTGGGACTTTTAACTATACATGTATCACTCCACTTTACAGATGTTCTAACAACTGTTAATTGCATTTACAGTTGTTATCTAGCTGAGATTGTAACAAACTTTGCACAGCAAAAATAAACATATTTCCACAAATAACATTTGAGTTAAATTATGAATGGTTGTCAGAAGAGGGCTAAGGGAAGGAATGAAGCCTGGATACTTCAATGCAAACCTCCAGATGTGCTCATATGAGATCAGCTGACCTAGAGAAGTTAGAGAAGAGCAAAAATGAAGCTAACACTGTAAGACAAACAATATGGGCTTTGAACTGGTTTCAGACTTGGCTAAGTCTCAGAAATATAAACATCGACATTCAGTTCGTTAAGAAGACTGAGCTGAATACAATCTTGAGGCAGCTTTATGGATCCATCTGGACAACTAAAGGGGAGCGCTACAGCATCAGCAGCTACCTTGGTCTTCAGGCTGATTTAAATCATTATATCAATGAGCCTCCCGTTAGCTGTTCATGGAATTTAATGCAGGACCCAGAATTCATATCAGCTAATGGTGTTTTCAAAGGTGTTGTAAAAGAGATTAGAAGCACAGGGAAAGACAAAACAACACACAACCTCCTGATCTCACCTGAAGACCAGCACATCTTAAAATACTCTGCAACACTAAGTCCAGCCAATCCAAAAGCTTTGCTGAACAAAGTCTGGTACGATATCCAGTTGCACTTTGAACACGGGGGCAAAGAGGGGAATCGGGATCTCAAACCTGATTCATTCATCCTAAAATGTGACAAGAATGGAGCAAAGTAGTTCACTATCACATTCAACGAAGAAACAAAAAAATCAAAGACCCTCTGGAGAGAGACAGAGAAAATTAGAGGGGCACTACGCTTGAGGAGCAAGGAAAACCCCCTCTGCCCAGTAGCATCTCTCGAAAAATTCCTGAGCAAAGTTCCGCCTGGTGCA
Source organism: Thunnus thynnus (assembly GCF_963924715.1). Taxonomy (NCBI): domain Eukaryota; kingdom Metazoa; phylum Chordata; class Actinopteri; order Scombriformes; family Scombridae; genus Thunnus; species Thunnus thynnus. Next base: position 10,881,182 of record NC_089519.1, read on the forward strand.
ATAGCCCTCTATCTGCAGCCCAGGAGGGTAACAGTTCTGACAGACAGCTTCTGGTATGCCGCCCTTCCCCTGGGAGTAAACCAGCTGTCACAGATGTTACCCAGGATGTGCAAAGAGGCAGGGACACACAAGTCTTACACCAACCACAGCCTGAGAGCCACTGCCATACAGAAACTGTCTGAAGCAAGGGACTCAAGGTGAGGGAGATCATGGCAGTGAGTGAGGATAGGTGAGATGCTTTATATAAACATGCAGAGACTGCGACGTGAATTGTGATATATTATGAGTCGCGGGACATAAAAAATATACCAGTTAACAAAAAAACCTCTGAAAGCTTGCAAAAAAGTTACTGGAGACCACCCGTGGAGAGCAGGAAACGATGGAGCAACATACTGCCTGATCAAGCTGTTAAATCATCGGAATCACACATGCCACCAAAATGACCGTCAACAGACTCTTTTTTCACTGGTTGCACAATAAATGGAAACATACAGACAAATGCACATGATACAAAGTAGCTGGCCTGCAGTTAGTAAAGCTAGTGTGCAGGAAAATGTACGTGTTGCCTGGTAACAGTCTAGTTGCGGAACTATTTGTGTTGGCGGAGCCATATAAATGATTAAATAAACAAACAAATCATAATCTGTTGTCACTTATTACTGTTAACTAATAAATGGTGCTTGTAGAACTGTTGTATAAAAGCAATATCACACCTGAGGTTGTGCTGTTGTACTGAATATCTGCACGACTGTGATTTGGTCGTGACACAACAGCACAACTTCAGGTGTGATATAGCGCAATTGTGCCGATCCTTTTCTGACATCAGGTAACACCGAATAAAAGTGTTCATTATCCCTATCATGCTAATACCGATGTAGCATTCTGATGATACATTTTATACATGTTCAGTAAGTTATTTTTTTAACATTTTGATAAATTCCTCAGAATATATCAGACTGCTGATGCCTCATATTAAAGTCTTAAGAGTGAGCAGGTACCACCACACCAACTCTGAAGGCAGGTCTGAAAAACAGTTTATTTCTTTTGGGGACACAATTATCGTCACAGAAAGAGGGTTGAAGTTCAGGCTTGCTCTCCAGGGCACTGCAGGCTCGACAAGACTGTCTCTAGACAAAGAGAGATGGGTTAAGCAAAGGAACAGGCCAAAGGTACATTTTTGTCCAGTCATGGTCCATATTTCTAAAAAAAAATTCCACCCACCTAGATGGGCCTTGGGTTATGGGGGAAGCACTTCCACTCTAGTTTCTGGGACTTCAAATTCTGGTGTCCTTTCTCTCCAGCTGATGGTTAATCCAGACAGTTTCACCACTTCCTGACCTGACACAGGTGGACTTCCCCCGACAGTGTTGGTTTTATATAATAATTCCTACATGTATTTTAAGCCTTAGCCTACTTTTAAATATTTAGAAATGATTTCTAGTTTTTCTACATCTTCTTATTCTGTTGTATAATTACAGGCTATTGTTTACATTTCACTTCGTTGGATATGACTTTTTGCTGTCCTTTTTCCGCAGGTACTTAGTATCACCGTTTTATCTCATATCATATGAAGTACTCCTTTAATGGTTCTGATGATGTTGCTCGTAATTAACAACCCCGCCTCTTTCACATGAACGCGCTCTTAGCTAGATAGGAAAACCTGGAGTTGACTGAGTTGATTGATAGCCAGCTTCATAGTACTGGTTATCTGGACAGCCAATGTTAGGCTCAGTGAAGCCAGGTAATGAAAAGATATACTGGGTATGTTGCTTCATAGTACAGGCCCCTGGTCTGCTAATCAAGAAGCAAAAAAGTAAAAAACAAAACAAAACAAAACAAAATAAAACATCTATGCATTTTCAAATATAGAGAAAATAAAAGGAGGTTCCTTCACTTGATCCTCTGTGTGTCACATTTTATAACACGTGGGAATTGTTTTAAGGCAGACTTGAATTAATGTGAACCTATCCTTTAGCCTTAATAAAGTGTGACTTTTCCAAATTTTATAAGAATTGCTTATAAACATAATTTTGAATTCATGACTGTTATGGAATTATGGAATTTTCCATCTTTAGGGGCTACAAATTGGGTTACACTGGGTCAAGCCTGGGCCTTACACTGTAATTCTTAAGCACGAAGGAGACATATTCTCCTCTCCTTGAGACTCCAGCTGTCTGTGATGTTTTTGGGAAAGCAGAAACCTCTCTGATAGAGGGTAAATCAGCATTGCCATGGTCACCAAGGTCAGAGGAGGCTTTCCTAGACAACACAGATAGGTGGATGCGTAGACTCTATTGACACAGTCAGACATTCAAACCAAAACTGCTGAAGTTCCATGCAACGTGACCTAAACATGGGTAAAATGCAGTTCCTTGTTTAGAAACTAGTGAACCAATTAGACTAATTTTTCATATTGTAGGCTGATAAAGACTAGGACTCAGACCTTCAGAGGACAGAACGGAAAGAGACAGCATCCGAGTTGCAGATGACTTCGATGTTCGCTATTTCAGTTCTCCTTGGCCAAGTACTTCAATAAACATTTTCAGCGTTAAGACATCAAAGGCTCATGTGTGCTTTTCTCCACTGAGGTGCTGACCATCGCTCAAAAATGTCCACAACAATGACATGTTTCAGAAGTCCTCTGCAGAAAAACTATTTGGATTCGTGTTATTGGAGTTATACATGTAACAGTTTGTTCAGAAGAAGTCTAGAGTCTTTGAGGTCTTAATTGACCCCAAACATAAGTAGGATAACATCATATTTGTTTCTCTGTCTGTGAAAGACTTTTTGTCAAAAATAGTATATATTTGTTCATGTGTAGGCCGTATAACATAAAAAAACATGAAATATATCTTAAGTTGATGCAATAACAATGCTTTATGGCCATTTCTACATTTTGTAACCTTCATCAAATGTGAAAGTTTGTGGCAAAGATAAAAGTCACCAGTTCAATACTTTGTTACATATTAGGATTCAGTAAGGTCAGAGCAAAAGAAGAAAAAAATTACATGAAAGAAAAGTATAATTTTGCAATTATATTCTTTTTTTACATGGATTGGAGTTTGAGATACCCTAAACAATGAGGAAGTAGAGCCAATGTTAACAGAACACAGGGGGTTTTGTTGTCCTCACAAAATAAAAAATCAAAACAATCTCCTTCATTTAAGTAACATATGTGGATATTTGTGTCATTTATGCTTCTCAGAGACAGCCCAACAGTGGCATGGATTGACAAAGTCAGATTTGACCCTGGCACCTGAGTGTTACAAAGACAAAATCAAGTGCTTGTGTAACCCCTCTGGTGGTGTGTGCAGGGGTATTGCCAGGCTTTCTGCCACCTTGCGGTTGCCTCCAGTATTACAGCTCAGTATAATCCACAGTGGATTACCACTGAGTAATGCTCCCACGATTAAAAAGGATTTTCTCTCCGCGGTTTTAATGAGAATCTCAGCAGTGTTTGTAGTGTCGGCTGCCCTCTGGTCTCTTTGTCAAACCTGGTGCTTTGCATGTGTGTCAAGTCAATCTGTGTGTGTGTGTGTGTGTGTGTGTGTGTGTTGATGTGCATTTCTCTCCAGTCTGCTCTGTTTCTATTTTCTCTGTTCTCTCTGGTACTTTATTCACCTTCTCTAATCTCTTCCTGCCCTCTCTCTGTTTCTTTCTTCCTGTCATAAACTTACTGTTATGAACTGGAATAAAGGTAAGGGGTGAAGGTGAAAAATAAAATAAATTAAGATTTTGTTGAGCAAGTAAAGCTGACATAAAACTTAAGATATAAAACTACAAACACATGTAATATGAATATTTTTTTTTTTCAGTTTGTGGTTTATTTTGTGTATTTTGAACTGGTGATGACTGGTCTGTCATTTTTTTTTGTATATTAATTCATCCAAAGCTTTGTGCTGCATTGTCTAAATTCAGGTGGTTGCTGAGTGCATTTCACTCATGCTGGCTGAAAAGAAAAAAAAAAGCGACAATGTGCTGAAAAACAAATACAAATAATTAGAAAATACATGATTTATAGTTTTCATTACATGATGTCTGTTGCATACAAATACCTATCCTGATAATATGTTATTACACCTTAAATATGACCCCAGCTAAACTAATTTAGATGGATTTTTATGAATATATATGGTTCTTGTCATATGACTTCTGAATTCAGTATTGTATGACAGGCATGAGTCACATTGTTATAATAGTATTATTATTTCACCATTCACCATCATGCTATTCTAGTCGCTACTTCAAGAGTACCCTAGCTGTCTCTCTCCACTTTTCCTTCTTCTCTGTGTGAGTGAGCGCTGTGTGTTGGTTGCCTGCCTGCCTTTCCTGTGGCTGTAGATTTTGTACCATTCAAACTTTCACATTGTCCTGCCCTTGACACTGTCTCTCTCTCTGTACGTCAGTGTGTAAAGACAGGCCGGAAGACCTCCTTTGCCTATTTCTATGTGTGCATGTGTGCGTATGCATGTTTTTTTGGTGGCGGTGGTGGTGGTGGCAGTGGGGTGGGGGCACTGGGGGCATGCATACTTGTGTGTGTGTGCGCATTTGTGTTTGTATGCGTGTGTGTGCCAGACTGGCCCCAGGGTCCTGAGCCATCACGCTTTATGAGGTATGGCAAGGTGAGAGCAAAACATCTGCTAGCCCAAAGAAAAGCCCTGGTCTGGGACTCATACTGGGTTTGGACAGTGAGCACACACACACACACACACATATGCACACACACACACAAACACTGATGGCGCCAGTCATACTCACATACATTGAACTGCTTTCAGAAAAAATATATACTAGAGTTACACACACTGTCAGAAACTTAGTCACTTAAAATAAACAAAGCTCGTTCTTGATGTTCCTGCCAGGCTACGAACACACACATACGTAAAACATGAACAAACCCTTGTATGATATGACACACTTATATTCAAATACACATGCATACACACCCTTCTCCTCAGGCTTTCTTTTCTCTGATTCTCCCTTCTTGGTTGGCTCTTGTTCTCTCTTATGCCGGCGTTTCCCTCATGTCAAGGGCATTGGAACAATCCCCTAGTACCTGCCATCGTGCTCCCCCTCTCTTTCCGCTGCCCCTCCTGTCTTCTCAGAACACCCCGGAGAGGAGAACTGCCATGTAAGGTCTAGTGGAGAGAGGATAGACACAGAGAGCGTTCAGACTGCTTCTGACATCGGAATCACTGAACCTGCCCACATCTATTCTCTCCAACCTTGTCTGTCAGCCTGCCTGTCTGTATGTTATATACGTATGTGTGTGTGTGTGTGTGTGTGAAGAGCTGCTCTGCCTTTTTTTTTTTTTTTACCCCTTTTGTATGCAGGCGAAGCTGGCTGACAAAGTAACTTTTCTTTTCTGTCTGTGGGAAGCTGTGAGTGAAGATATGTGCTTTCTCTCTGTATTGGCATTTTTGGCCACTTAGTAAATTTTTCTTGAGCTGGTTTAGGGTGTGTGATTCATGGCACATTAGTGGTGCTTTGTTTAAAAAAGTGTTACATGCAGCTGTTTCAGCCCAAAGAGCTGCATATAACACTAACTCCAGCTGCAGGGATTCCATATTTTTCTCCTTTCTCAATATTTACTCTGAGCTGTGTCCACCTCTCTCAAGACTTGCACGTATTGTCTCTTTGACATCTCTTTTAAGTTAAAAGCATTAAGGCTGAGATACGCTCAATTCTCAATCACTGAAATCCTTTTCCGTACTGACTGAGATGAAGTACTGCAGCCAAAAGGATGTTGTCATTGTTTTGCTTTACCGAAAAGCAGATGCACTATTTAATATGCCTTGTCAAGTGCCCCTGAAAAGGTTTGGCTAAATTACAGTCATCGGTTGAATACAGCTTGATATTTTCCATTTTAACTGTAGCAAGTACAATTCCTTTCTGTCTTCCATGGCCGGCCTCCCCGTCAAACATCATTTGTCTGCTCTGTCTGGCCTGTAATTGTGAAGCACTTCAAACAGTCTGAAAGGGTATAAACAAATGGAAATAATGTCCTTTTTTCTGACTTAAATAAATAAAGAGATGTAATTCCAATTCGTACGTTTCAAATGACAACAGGCATTACATCAAGCCTATAAATTTAATCAAGTTCTGCATTTAGGGAATATCACAGGATCCACTTATGGACTAACTGAGTCATTCTCCTATGTAATCTTAAAGGATTATTTCTGTTTATTACAACTCAGGTTTTATTTTCATAGTTTTAGACATCAGGTATAACAACTTTGTACCAGTGGTGTAGGCAGAAATTTTATCTTTGGAAGGCCAATACATCTTGTATTGTGGGGTGGGGCATCTTTTCCCAGAAGAACTGACTGACTGAAAAGTTAGAAGAAGAAAAAAGGACAAACAAAGACAAACTGAAACAGTGACCAGATTATTTTGCATCATCTCAAAGCAAAGCTTATTCAACATGCTCAGCCAATGGAGCATCAGTCCATAAAGGCTGTACACAACAGTATAGACAAAAAGTGGTCCTTTATAACCTATCCAGCCTAAAATACAGTACATGCACTCGCAAGACCAGCTGTGCGTTGGCTCTACAACCAATGGCACTGCTGATAAGTATTTTATTTCAGGAAGTGGCAACTAAACATAAACCCAGACAGCAGACAAGGTATTCACTTTGACAGAAATCACACATGTAACATATCACTCATGCATTCACTATAGCCTACAGCCATTGTTGCTTCAGTACCGGTCAGCTCATGAATAACCAAGTCTGCACATTTTACAGAAAACTCTGTCCTCACACTCTATTCCAACCGAGAAAACTGTCCATACCACTTTGATGAGAAGCACCTTGATTTGCCACATAAATCGGTGGGTGAACCCATGTCAGGCTGACTGGGAGAAAGCGCTATACCACCAGGGAGCGAGTAGCTGGGCTAACCTCGGTGTGGGCTGATGAGTCTGGTGGACTCAGTCAATGGAGGCAGTGGGGTGTCTTCTTCCTCAACTCTTGCTTTTTGAAAATAATACATTAAAAAACTTTGTTCAGCCATTGTTGTTCCATTAATGTTTCATCGCCTGAAAAGCCAGATAGTTGGTTGAAGGCCGCTCAGGAAGGTCTGCGTGTCAGAACCAATTACATTCCAGAGACTTCTTACAACTTATTTCAACAGTTCTGTTTTAATCAGAAGACAAATTCAACACACACACCAAGTCAGCAATACATCAAGTTTATATTGATTTTTTCCTTATATATATTTTTTATATTTATTGTTACAAAATATATTTTGATCAAACTTGGATGGGTGACAGATATTTACAACGACAGTTTGTGTCATTATTTTCAGCTTTGTTTTCTTCCCAATTTTTAGCCATGCTACTGGCATGGCCATCATGTAATCAGGTCAAAAAAATACAATTGTCCAATATTTTTAATATTTTTATGACCACATATATGAATGTTGGGTTTATTTATATAGGTAATAAGCAATCTTATATTGTGTAAAGTATCTAATTTATGGAGGTATTTGTGTGGTGTTATTTGTTTATTTATTATTATTTTGTCTTTCAGTTAATCTGGTTTTGTATATTTTGAGTTGATGATGTGTTGAAATGTAATTCCATGTTTATGTGGTAGCCTCCATTCTGATGAAGCTCGTGGGGATCCTAGGAAGGACTGAAATTAAATTAAATTATTGTTAACATGTTAGCATGGTGTCATTTGCATTTCACTCAACCGCTGTGTCTAAATAGAGCCTTGTGTTTCTTGCCTTGTCTGACTTCTTTATAGCAATGTTGCCACACTCCAAACAAAATTATTGCTTAAATGTAATACAATTTAGGCATCAGAATATCAAGTGTTGTGATTTGTTTTGAATATTTACATAATAACCCATATTCATGCTAAGCATTATATAACTGCATTGCAGCCTGTGGGGTTTAAAGGATATCTACAGAGTTGCATTACTGATATTTGATGGAATTTCACTGTTGTGCAACCAGAAAGTAGAGATCTTGACTTGATTATTGCATCAACACCCTGATAATGCAGCTAGTCCATGAATCGATCAACAGAAAATTTATTGACAAGAAGTGTGTGACAAAAGATTATTTTTTAAATTTATTTTTCAAGCAAAAATGCCAAAAATTCTCTGGTTCCGGCTTTTAGAATATGAAGATCTGCTGCAAAACAAGACATTTGAAGGCAACAAATTGGGCTCTGGGAAGTTTTTCTGCTATTTTTTTTGACATTTCATGGAACAAACAATCGATTAACAGTGCAAATAGTCAGCGGAATAATGGGTAGTGAAAATTGTTGTTAATTGCAGCCCTAACTGTGTCTTTTGAAAGCCATGGTTCATGTTATGAAAGGCCTTGCATGAAAATGTTACCAGGTGGCATATAAACATTCAATCATCATTTATACTGATGCTCATTGTCTTTTTAAGAACAAGTGCACACACAGAACAGTTTTACCACCGCCAACCATCATATTTACAGAACTTTCTTTGTGGCCAAGTCTGGTTCATTACTACTACTACTTTCGTTATATTTAGCCAAGCAGGTTCAGGACTCCAGTTTTTTAATATATGCTGATAACATATAGACACCCACACACCCTCAAATGCATTTTCTGTTATCCTCTGGTTACACATGTTAGCATCTTTAGGAACCCTCTTTCTGAAGAGCAATTCATCACAGAACATGGTCGAAGACTATATGAACGACATCTGATCCCTTTTAGGAATGAATTAGTGACTGTGTGATTACTCACTCAGTCACTTGAAGAACATTGAGAGCAATTGGGGGTTTTCCATAATGAGAAAGAGAGAGCCACAATTCAAGAGAGGAGAAAAAAAATGGAGAGGGTGGCTTGAGGATTTCTTAGATGGATGTGCATCACGACTGTGTCACTGCCGTGGACCGCCAGAGCAAGCGAATTAAGTGGCAAATGCAGATTTGATGTAAATAAGTGGCTACTTGTTACAGAAATTATGCAGAGGTGTGGGTGTGTTTGAGTGTGTGTGTGTGTGTGTGTGTGATGCATATGTAGTAGCCATAATGGAAATCACTTAAAGCAGAAATTTAACACTCAGAAATTTTACAAGCTGGGTGTGTTGGTTTGTTCCAATTTAGACAATAGCTTCATCCTACAATAAACACTTAGCCGTAGTTTTTTTTAATGCAGTTATCTTGTTTTTGTGCTTTGCTTATGCCACTCTAAATCAAGTGTGTGCCATCAGCACAATTGAAAGCAATCTAAATAGACACTGGGTTTGATATAACGAATTAGGGACAATAATCATCAAGGATTTTCTGGACAGCGCATTAGGCAGTGCATGTGCTGCTACGAGGCATGGAGAGGGGGCTGGGTAGAGAAGGCACTGGTGTTGGGGTGACTTCCACATAGAGAAAGGATAGGAGAACAGTGTGAATGAAAGATGGGTGAAGAGAGAATGACAGATGGCTAAAAAAAGGTAAGGCGAGTTTGAGGATGACAGAGGGGGAGACGAAGTGAAAAGATGCTGGACAAGAAGGATAACTTCACCCAAATGGTACTTAAATTGTAGTTAAGCTAACTGCCAAAGTTTTTAGCCCACATCTTTGAAGGCAGGAGTACACACACACACACACACACACATGCACATGCATAAACACACACACACACGCATAAATGCACACACACACACTGGCTGGCAGTACATCACATTATGGCACCTAGATTATCCAGCAGGCATCTGGTGAGGGAGCTAACACGCTCTAGCAGACCATGCAGGCTAAGGCCATATGTGCGCCTATGTGTGTACAGTATGTGTGTGTGTGTGTACTGTTGTGTGTGCTCGGTAGTGTGTGTGTGTGTGTGTGTGTGTGTGTGTGTGTGTGTGTGTGTGTGTGTGCTTGGATGTGTGTACATGTCTGTGTGTTTATGTGTGTGTCAGGTGTCTGTGGGGACAGCTGTTCAATAAATACTATTATTGTGTCTAATTGGGGATTACCAAGTCAGTGTGTACTGATGAAAAGTATTTTGTCTCTGCTGTTGACAGGGGACAGATGCACAGGAGCAGAGGAACAAGGAGGAAGTATAGTGCACATATATGAGGTCTTGGGTGGTAGAACTTGCTCAACACTTACAATGAGAGTACAGTGGATGTCAGTCTTTGAACTACTCCCGAAACAATTAGACAATTAAGTCATTAGTGCATCAGAATAAAATTAATTGACAACAATTCTGAGAATCAATTAATCATTTGATCTGTTTTTGAAGCAAACATGTCAAACCTTCATTAGTTCCAACTTCACAAATGTGAAAATTTGCTGCTTTCTGCTGCTTTATATCATTAAGTTTCATTAATGACAGTAATCATTAAGTAAAATATATTTGCATTTTGGACTGTTGGTGGACAACAGCAATTCACAATTTCAAAGTTTGGTTCATCAGAAGTATTTATTAACTCTTTATTATAGCTGAATTTATCCATTCCTCATATATTGCAATATCATTTGGGGATCTATAAACTTATCTTATAAACTTATCCCATCCACCTTCATAAGCTATATATTTTGCAAAAAAAAGTTTTGCAGAATTGCTATATTTAGCAGAGGGGCTGACCACTCAGCCCCTCTCTTCAATCAGCTCAATATCCTAACAATCTTTTACATAAACAAATAAAAAAACCTGTGATTTAAAAAAAAAAAAAAGGCATCAGCCTGCTTCCCTTCCCTTGCCTTGTAAAGCATTTTTCCAGCCTAATGGTGATGTACACAACTATAATATGAGACATGCCAAATGTTTACACCTCCCAATGTTCCATAATGGGCTCTGTCAATTCTCTTTTAGATATAGTGGGGGCTCAGCTGCATATTTTATTCAAACTGCACTTCAGTCTACTTCTCTCAAGAATTTCAAATATAAACTTAATACCCGTCTGATTAACCAAACCTAACTATTCAAACTGATCATATCTGATTATAATTGGCCTCTCTCTCTCTCTCTCTCTCTCTCTCTCTCTCGCTCTCTCTCTCTGTTGTAAAGAGTTGACTTACCACAAGTGTGCTTTGGTGAGCGTGTGCACGCATGCTCACACACTCACATATACACACACACTCACACATACACCAAAACACACACACTCTCATTACATTATTTTATTTTATGTCTTTGCTCTATTTATGCTACCTATTTTATGTTTGCTTTTCGATTCTATGGTTGCTTGTTTGTTTATTTTTGTGGATTACATGACTTTTGTATTTGCTTATAATGCTTAATGAGGTGAGATTCCTTCCATAAACCTCTAGGGGGGTTTCTAAATCTCACCTGCACAATTTGTTTCTTATCTTTTGTTGTCGTGTTTCTGCTGCTTTGTTTTACTGTGCAAATAAATAAATAACAAAAAAAAAAAAAACAGCAAAACCAGTTTGAAGGGTTCATTTTGGTCTCTGGGAAATTGTGATGGGTATTTTGCACTATTTTTTGTAGGGCTCGGCAATAATTCAGTATCATTTTGCTGAATGCAATTTTTTTGAATAACAACAAAATCATGACAATATGATCTTTACTTTTTAGACACATCTCTGCTGTCCAAATAAATGGTTCTGAGTTTAACCGATTAGCTTTTACCAGAGCTTTTAACTGCATCTCATAGTTCCTCAATGTATAGACTTTGGTCAGTTGTCAAAAAGTTGACCTTTGTTAGTTTTTTTGTCAAGCTAGTGTTCTCAAGGTTAAGAATAAACTATCAGGCTCCTGAGTTTGAATATATCATATGTGACATTGTATATACCTGCTATATTGTGATATGTGTATTAGGAGTGTGCCTGAATATAAATTAGTTATTTGTCAAAGCACAAATAGTGGGTTTTTTACGAAAATTTGTTTCATACAAATATTTTAAAAATTATTTGTTTTCAGGGGAAAAAAAAAAACAATGTCAAATACCAGTGTGCAGGTCAGTTACATCGCTATCTCAGTGTCTCTCCTCTGCTCCGCTGTTACGTCTATCAGCAGGTCTCAACGAGGGGAGTCACATCCACCTGCTTCATGACGCACATTTCCTAATTTGAACATCACTCCCAGAATTGGGGGTGTTCCCCAGAGATAAAGCTGAGCTACTGACACAAGCAAAGTGCTCCCAAGGGACTCTCCATAACCTGTTGTTTCCCTTCTCCTTTCCACAAAGTTAGGTTGTAAAAAATAGGCAATAAATGAAAAGTGCAAAGCAATATTCGCCTTTGAAGTTCTTCCCTACACATTACACGATGTGCTGTCTCTGTGTTATCAGTGTATAAATAGGTAGAGGTCTGTCTGCCATGAGGTGATGAGTAAAGTTTTAGCTCAGTAGTCAGCACAGTCATCTATGATCTGGGAGACTCTAGTTTGAGACCCGATGTGGGGACCTCCTTCATAAGATAGTTTATTCATGAACACTTATTGTAACACTTTAATTTTCTAAAATTAAAAGTGTAATCAAAACAAAAACAGGATTTTTAAGCCTCTTTCCACTTTTATTCAAATATAAATACAAATACAAATAATTTTGCTGCCTAAACAAATACAGATACAAATACAAATACTGGATCCTCTGCACATCCCTAATAAGCATATAGTACTGTACTGTATCACTACAGAGTTGCAACGATTTGTCGATTTGTCGAACAGAAAATTAATTGACAACTATTTTGATAATCGATTAATTGTTTTAAGTCATTTTTTAAGGGAAAACGTTCAAATTCTCTGATCCTCAAATGTGAATATTTTCTGGTTTATTTAGTCTTCTATGGTAGTCAGGAGAAAAGAAGACATTTGTGAACGTCACCTTGGGCTTTGAGAAACAGTGATGGACATTTTTCACCCTTTTCTGACATTTTATAGACCAAGCAAATAATTAATTAATTGAGAAAATATTTGACAGTGAAAATAATCATTGCAGTCCTATATCAATATTGGAAAATATCCATATAAATATTGTGATAATGATTTTATAGACTAGGCAGTTGACTGAAAAAAGTAATGAATGGATTAATAAAAATAATTATTAGTTGCAGTCCTACCTGGAATGACTGTGGAAGATTTATTATGGTTTTGGAAGGACTGATGTCTCAGAGATAGCAGGCTGTGTGTGCAAATGGTACGTGTGTTCAAGTTGACTTCATCATGCATGTGTTTGTTTGCCTTATTTTTCTCTATTCTTCTATCAACCAACTGGCATATGCTACCTCTTTAGCAAATGTACTTGATTATCTCATGAGACATCCATTTATTTGTTCATTGTGCATTTTGCCATATGTCGCCATGGTATTCCAGTTTCTTTGATACAAACAAATATATTCTCCACTGCTGCTAAAATATATTCCCTATGCATTCCAAACGAGTTTTTTTTTTTTTTTTTTTTTTTTTGCCTCACTCAGTATTGCTCTACATCTGCTGTTTCTATGGAGAATACTTAGGTAGGTAAAATCATTTCCTGAACATACTATACATGCTTGTGCTCAGGCACACACACGCACCTGTCCATGTACTGGCACATGCAAAAAGCATGACCATGGCACATACATATCCGGAACTGAAATGCATACACGCCCCCACACACACTTTGATCTTCACACCTGCTGTCCCCATCCACACTTCCCCAACAATCGGTGAGACAAATCGCTGTGGGACCTCCCTCCATGTCTCCAAACAGCCAGTCATACAGTACCTATCCGTCTAAGCCTTGACACACAGTGATGTAAAAATAACACGGCAGCACTTAAAAAGGCACTGGGGGAAAGGAGACAAGGCAGCCAAAAGCACTTCTGTTTATTTCTAATGGGACACCCACATAAGCCAGGAAAGGGGATATTTGTCACAAATCCACGGGGAGAAAACATTTCAATTGACTGCCATGATTGACTCATTGGCTGCCAAGAACAACAACCAAAAAAAAAAAAATCTTACTGCTGAAGCCAAATTACCCTTCAAATAAAAAAAATGAAGCCTGGCAAGATAGATACATAGGACACAAATCAGTGGATGGGGAAAGACTTTAAAAGTGGGGAAGTTGCATTTAATACATTTGTACATTTGAGAACACAAAGGTTTCATCAGGTGCTGTGTGTTGAGGGAGGTTGTCTGACCAGAAATACAATGTGAGCGTGTTTACCTGCATGTCAGTTTGCAGCATGTGTTGTTGTATGTGTGCAGAGCTCAGCGGAAGCAAGACCATATGGAAACACGGTAGAAGCTTTTTGCACCTCTTTGCACCTTCTGGTCTTTCCACTGCTTATGTTGCCGTAGGGAGGAAGGGAAGGAACAAGAGTGGAGAGGAGGTATAGAGAACAAGTAAAGAACTCTAAATAGCTTTCTGAGACATGCTGTGTGTAAGGACGCTGCAAGGACGTACGAGATATGGTGCGATGGGTGAGGGAGAGGTGGAGGGTTGGGAGGGGGTCAAGGAATTCCTGAGCACAAAGGCAAATAAACAAACCTTGATATTCAGGGTTTTGTATTGTATTGTATTGTAAAACCAATACAAAGGCTCATGTAGGATATACGTGCAGCCATGTAATATTATTCATGAATAAATAATAAATTATACATAGTTTTAGAGTGCACAAACCTGTTGTTATAGAATACCTGCAAATGCTGCTGGAATGCAATCTCAACCTTCATGGGCAGCGCCAGGAATTTTTTACTTAGCTTAGTAGTTGCTATATGATTGCATGGAGTTGCTTGTCAATTTTCAAAATAAATAAACAGACGTGGCCTAGCTAGAATGCACAGGTATGAGTGGGCCTAGCCACAAGCAGCATGTGCATATATCAACAGCAGAGATAGCGTTACTATAGCCTACCAGTACACATATACAGAGATTTAAACTATTCGACCCAATCATATGAATTCACTTTAGCCTACTGTCAGGCTGTCAGATCAGAACAAGGCACCTGTTGTTGTGGTTCATGGCAAAAGCATCTATGATATCCTGCTTATCAAGGGCTCTTGCTCATTCTGAGTTGATGAATTGCAAAGATGAATTGCTATTCCTAGAGTCCCCACTGTTGCTCCACATGTAATTTTTGACACGTGTTATACAAGAAAAGATATGTTCGCAGGTGGCAGCCGTGACAGGCAGTGTGACTTATATACACAAAAGTCTGTGCAAATCAATAAATGCGTCCTTGTATGGCCGGAGAAGGGAGAGAAAGTCTTGTGTGGTGTTCACAATTTGTCCCTGCTGCTTTTTTTGATCAAGTAGCCATCGAACTTGGTGCAATTCTGCAGACAGGATGTCAGCTGTTGCCTCATGATGCTGGGCCATGGGTGACAAATGTTCCATCTCAAGAAATGACTTGTGTTTTGGGTTTAAGGCAGACATGCCCTGTAAAACACCACAAGATTCTGGTGAAAACCACCTTTTCA
Organism: Thunnus thynnus; assembly: GCF_963924715.1. Taxonomy (NCBI): domain Eukaryota; kingdom Metazoa; phylum Chordata; class Actinopteri; order Scombriformes; family Scombridae; genus Thunnus; species Thunnus thynnus. The sequence goes on from NC_089519.1 coordinate 10,896,540, forward strand.
TTTCAATGATATGTCTATCAGTGACAGGGTAGTAGCAGTGCTTTCACATGTAATTGGTGGAGTAGAGTGGTGGATGTTCTCCTGTCTGAGCGTCAACTACAAATCCCTCTAGGTGGCGTGGATGCTGAGCTTGTCGTTTCTCTTGTTTCAGCTGGTCGAGGATGCCAGTCTTGGGGGATAGGACCTTTGATTTGTCACAAATGTTATTTCATGACTTTTCGTTTTGCGTTTTGGAGAGGGATGTGATCACAGACTCAACAAGATCTGTACCAGATGCTAACTGCATATCTGGGAACTGTAAATGGTCAGACAAGAATTTGGCGGTGCGAAACAGACCTTCAAATAAAGTGAGTTACACAGAGAACTGTCTATCAGTCCCTTTACTGCCCTAGCTTCTGTCTTCCTCTGAGCGTTTGATTGCTTGATTAGTTCATCAAGTGTTGCATAGATTGCTGGCAGGGTTTTCTGAATAGCCCACAGTGCTGAATACTGACAAGCCCATCTAGTTTATGACAACTTTTTCAGTTGAATACTCAAGCTGTGTATATTGTTCATACCACCGGCAATTGAAAGATCTCATGTCAAGCCTGCACTTCTTTGCAGGGTATTTTTGTAGCATAGGGTGCCTTGGTCCTTCATTAGCTGACTGGCTGATGTCACCTACACTAGTGCTGTGGGGGGCAGTGTTAGTTGTGCTGCAGCTCGGGGCAGAGGCTAGCTGCTGCTGCTGTTCAAGGCATGGGCACTGGCTCTTCATCGTCTCAGTCCTCCCAGTTGTCACAAGGGTGAACTTACTCATCATTCTCACTGTTGCTCTGCTCCTCTGTTGTCCACCACATCACTGGGGGCAGCAGATTTATCCATCTCTGTTGGAGTTTGTGAGCGTTAATGCTTCGAAACAAGAAACTTCTCCTTTTTCACGCTACAGCTATGTTAACCAAGTTCATGACCCCTGACAAGCTCTCGCCAGTCGCCACTTAGTTTTAAATATATCTCTATTTTTATTGATTGTTAGAAAGTACAAATGTAAAAATCTATCATTAAAAGTATTAAAACAATTTTTAAATTATATATATATTTTACTATATATATTTTTTAGTTTTCATAATGAAAGCTCTGGGGTTGCTTTGCAGTTTCTAGGCCAAATCTTGGCATTGCTATAGCAACTCCAAGCTACCACATGGCGCCAACCCTGTCAGCGTTTGCTAATGTTTTCCTGAAACCTCAGTAACACATACAGTATGTAGTGTGTTTGTAAACAGCTTTTGTTTCACACAGTGGATCCAGCATGCTAAACAGCCCTCTGCTAGTGTCTGACAACTTTCTAAATGAAGCTCATTATGTCCTCATTGATTTTTCATATTCCTTTTCACCGGTAAATACCCCCAAGGTGCTCCTCTTACACTCTGCCCTCCCGCTCACTGCTCCACCCCGTCTCCCTTCCTCCACGGTACCTGCGCTATCTATCTATCTCTCCATCGTTCCGCTGGTTTTTATCAGTCGCTCTCCAAACAGCAGCGAACAGCAGAACACTTAAGGGAGCTGAACGGTTTCCAATTAGCAAAACAAATACCTCCGCTCACTCTCACCCTGTCACATAGTGCCTCAGAGAGCCTGGGCGGCCATTACAGACAATTAGAATTTAATAAGCCCAATATGCTCACTGTACTAATGGAGAGGGAGGGAGGGAGGTGAGGAGGGAAAGCGAGAAATGTGCCCTCATCATCCCTCTCTCTCTTCCTCGATTGCTCTATTTCTTATTGCTCTAAATCCTCGTAGTTGTCCTGGCAGCTTGTTCTTATTTGAATAGTGTCAGGGCTTTGCGAGGTAATCTCAGTCACTATACAGCTCCCTCTCTCTTGCTTGTTCTCGCTGTCTATTGCCCTCTCACCAATATCATTTTCTCACCCCTTTTTCACCTCCTCTTTTCTTCTCTTGGCCTTTTTCTCTACTCACACCTATTTCTCTCCATTCCACCCATCTCACTGTTCCTATTCATTCATTTGTCCCTTCCTCTCATTCTCTGCCAGTTTTTTTCGACACCCTCCCTCCATTTTTTTTTTTTTACCATCATTTCTCACCTGTCTTGTCTTGCCCCCTCAGTCTGGCTCTGTCGCTCTTGCAGATGTTTTTTTTTTTTTTTTTCTTCAGCTATTTCATCTGATTTGATTCAGTTTTTCCTCTATCTCTGTTCTCGTTTTTCCCTGACGCTACATTCTATCTCTTTGGCCTCTTCTTTCCCCATTTTATGGGGCTGTGCAGCACAACCAGGCCGAACACGGCAGGCAATCATAAAAGCCATTGTCTGCTGCGCATGCCACTTTTAATGTGTTCCATTTGATTTAATGCAAGCAATAGGTGAGGCAGCAGAGGAGGTGAGGCCTCTGAGTTGAGGATGAGAAGGAGGGGAGAGGTAAGAATAGAGATAAAGGGGATAAAGAGACAGGTTTAGAGAGGGAGAAGGGAAGGAGAATAAGAGGAAGAGGAGGGAGCTGTATCTAGGTCGTAACTGGAGTCCTCACTTCTGGGTTGAAATAATAAGGGACAGCCGGGCTGATATCTAATTTCTAGGAAAGAAATGCCATTTAGAGTGAGAATGAAAATGGAATGCATACAGGGGAGCAAGCTGAGGTAGCAAAAGAGACGAACAGACGGGGAGAGTGAAATATTAAAAAATAAATGCAATATCCAATGCACAAAGTGATTACATTGCCAGAGGGTAGCAGAGGTGTGAGGATTCTGATGGCTTTTTTGTGCTTGTAAAGCCATTCATTTAAAAGAACAGGCGTATTTACATCCAGATGGGGACCTTGTAGGTATTACCTATATCTCCCTCCACCTTCACCCCAGTCTGGGAGAGATATGTGATGGTGGTAATTGCATAAATCCGTCGTTAGTGTACAAGATTGGATGCATGATTCAAATTTCAGCCACTTTTATTTTTCAAAGTCCATTCCTGTCCATGTGCTCGGAGGGGGTGGAGAGTTGCTGCTGTTAGCAGTACCTCAGCAGTTCAATTACACTCGCATGGATGAATAGTCCAAGACTGATGAGTTTGTCTCAACATGCTGTGTATGGCCCTCGCACGAAGATAAAAATGAGCCTGATCAAACCTCTGTGCTTAATATAGAGTTCTGAACAATGAATCAGACTCATCTGATTGGCCTAAATAAATAAGTTCTGTAAGCCAGGCAAACACACACACACACACACACACACACACACACACACACACACACACACACACACATGTGCACACAGTAGGAGTCCATTCTAGGGTTGTTCTTTCCTGTTTCTTCTTTTCTTCTTTTTCTCCTCCCACTATTTATGGTAAGGGTTGACACTGACAATGATGTTATCATGCTTTGGATTCGTGTAACGTTTTGTTATACACATCATTTGTACATCATATTGGTATTTATTGTCAAAAATTATAGAAAATGATAGAAATCTGAACTCTTCTCCCTCACAATATGCCAATATGGGCTGGCAGTACAGTCCATTGACAATGATTGTAAATATCTGGTTTTATATTCCTACTTTGCTGGATAGTGTTTCCTTCCAACTCTCAATGGGTTTGTAAGATAATGCTTGTGGCATGGATCAACTTGTAGTGATTTCTTTGTTTGAAAACCACTTCCTTAGTTTGTTTCAACAAATCAAATCATTTAATAGGTTCTCTGTATATCTTGGGTACATTTACAGCTGCATTTTTGTCGGAATAAGTGCAAGCAGATTGGAGACATTTCATTAACCTCTATATTTGTTGCAGTCACTGTTTTTTTTCAGCATCTTAATGTTTCTTGCACACTAATCCCTTTGTATTCCAGTTAATACCAAGATCATCAATACTTGAAGAGTCAAATGCATTATGCAGAAATGTGTCCTGTAATGCTACTTGTCAAACAGCTGGAGGCTAGTGGTTGATCATGGCTTGGCTGGCATGAGCACAGTGATCAGTGCTTTTGGCCAACTGTTGTCTCTCAGCCTAATAGCTATATACACCCTGAGAGTAGTCCTGTGATTGTCAATGAGCACTTTAGTTTCCAAGCACCATGGGATAATTAGCTTGACTTCCCTGCCTGTCAGACTTGGCACGACCTCCCTGGTTTATTTCTCTCAATTTTTATCTCCTTGGTTTCTTTCTTTCAATTTTTATATTTCATTTTAGTGTGTTTGCAGAGGAAATGAACAGTTTTGAAGACTTTCTTGGAGCTATTTAAACCTACGATGGTAAACTGAACTGATTACTGTTGTGATCACACATTCACATGGGGCTCTTTATTACTGATGAACTGTGCAGCATGTGCTTTGATATGATGTGTCTATTTATTGGATTCAAGTTTGTTTGAGGAAAACCTGGCGGAGTAATTACATCAATGAGTAATTCAGCATCTCACAATTTACATCCATTGCCAATGTTCAGTGACAATACAGGATATAGTGTTCACTTTATGTAGCAAGGCAAAAAAATAAGGGAGTGGAAGGTGGGGTGGTGGATGTGGACATGTAGTCAGTCAGACTTTCATGTGGAGTTTGTGTCCCACCCAGACCTGCAATTTATGTCTGACTCTTTATTAACCATAACTTCAATCTTTCCCTAACCTTGACCAAGTGTTTTAGTTGCTTATTCCTAACCATAGTTTATTTGCCATAATAATGATCTTTCCCTAAACCATTGTCATGTGAAGATATTGTAGGAAGCAAGAATTTGAAAAACATTCTTACTAAAGATGCTTTTTGCAGTCCAATAATAATGCTGATTATATACTGTATATACACAGTTTGTGACAAAGTGGTGAGACCACACCATTTGTTGTGTTACACTTTGCTGTATTTCTTACGATGATTGTTATTTATTTGAATTGCTTTCACATACTACACATACTATCTTTCACATACTTTCACATACTGTCCTGGGTTTGTTTGTGTTTAACATCGTTACACTTACCATCATCATTTTCTGGTTAAAGTAAAACAGGGGCCCATTTCATAAAAGAGGTTTGCGAGCACTACTTAAACGCAGATCGCAAATAGAGCTAGCATGCCCATGCATGGGTTGCAAGTATGGTTTTTCTTTTGATTAGTTAAACATGTAAAAACAAACATGAGAGGAAATTATCTCAAGTTGCAAGCCACACACAAACATGCTGCACATATAGACGGGTGACAAATTAAAGCATGAGGATAGAAATGTTTCATCATAGGATAAAGGTGATCACTCAAAACAACTTTGTATTGATTTGCAGTGACCCTTCCCTTTAATGGGACAAGTGGACCCAAACCATGCCAGCAAAATGCCCCCCACAGCATAACAGAGCCACCAGATCCCCTCACTGTGAGGGTCAAGCATTCAGACCTGTACCAGTTTTCTGTATACACAAAAGCACATTTACACACACATTATTTCTGTAGCTCACACTCAAAGATCACATTTTAATCTTTACTGAAAATGTTTAGGTAACATGTTGAACAACAGGACACAAACATATCATTTTATTTAAAAGTATGAGTTTTTGCCGTTGTTAAATTGATGGCATTAATAAAGTTCAAAATCATCTTAAAATTGTTTGATTCTTGTCATTTTTATATCAGTATTTAATGGTAGCACTAATTACCCCTAGAGCCCTCAATTTACCCCTACCTTGGGGTAAGTTGTGCCATAGGACTAACTTTTTTTGATGGGTAATTGTTCTAAAACCATAATAATTAGATAACTTGTTTTAATTTCCATGGGTACACAACAACCTGAGGTATATATATGAACTATTATTTGAAACAAATACACTTTTGCAGTAAAATCATCAAATGTAATGGCTCACGTTCTCCCCTAATGTTTAAGATCAGTTAATGTTCATTGATGTAGACTTGAGTTTCCTGAGTCATATATTAGTTTGTTTTGTTACTTACCATAGTCTTCTTCTACTTCCTTTTTTGTTTTTTTTGTTTTAAGGTGGGTGGCAACCAACGTTAAGGTGCATTACTGCTGCCTACTATGCTGGAGTATGGACCAGGGTTATCTGCCCCATTACAAACAAAACAAGAAAGAAATAATAAATAAATAAAACAAAACAAAACAAAACAAAACTAAACTAAACTAAACAAAACTAAATTAAATTAAATTAAATTAAATTCTAGATTTCACTGAACACTAGATTCTTTTGATCAGCCCAGCTTCTCTCAAATACACCGATTTCCCTCTTTAATGTTTCTTGTTCTCAAGAGTATTTTTTGGCAGTGATATAAATTACAAGCTCCACTGATTCCTCTGTTTGACAGTGCTCACATTAACCTCGGGGATGTCTACTTACCATAGTCACCATGCTTTCCAGGAAACAAAAGGGGGAGACACCAAACCACTTACAGCAGGATTTATTTGTGCAGATTTGTTGTTTGTGGAAGGCAGATACAAAGATGTGCATGTAGCCGTGTGCATGCCTCAAGTTTGAGTTCTCCTAAGCCAGTTAAGGTGAGTTTTTTCCATTGTTTTGGAGTTATGTTTTTATTTTTTTTATTTTGCATGGGGAAAATAAAACACCCTATTTTAGTCATTAAACAAGTCTGAATCTGCCTCCTATCACCTTTCTAGCCACTCTGGTTAGGTTTCCTCACAGTTGTATCCTGCATATTTAGATGATGATTTATTCCCAGAATGGTTGAAATGGGATTTCCACCAATTTTACACATAAGGGTTATTTATACAGTTGTATAGTAGCAGTTGAGTTAAAAACTGGAGGTACAGACTTTAACCTCTTCCACTCCCTGAGGATGCCGGAGTCCGCGAGTGACATTAGTGTCCTTCAGAGGCTGTAGCGGGCTCAGTTTTAAAGCTACCGTGAAGATACTGGTATAATATGAAACAAGATTTAGGCTAAATTTTGGCGAGGGAAATACTGGCATGGCCATTTTCAAAGGGGTCTCTCACCTTAAGATATCTGAATGAAAATGGATTCTATGGTTATCTACGAGTTGCCCCTTTACAGACATACCCTCTTTATGCTAATACCATGCAGTGGGCAAAATCCATTAAGTTTTTTCCATGCAGTATAAATGTGTTATTTTCGCCTGTTCTAAAAATGGTGTAATTGAATATTTCTGCATACTGGGGTCCCTAAACAGTCTAGGAATTGCATTAATTTGGTATGACTGGAAAGCTGAGACTCTTGTGGATTCAATGAGCCCAATTGTATTCATGTGTGATGATGTTAGTCTGCATAGTAGCCATTTCATTGTAGTCAGACCATTTTTTGAAACTTGACCTCACTGTTTAAAATGACCTATTGTGACCTCTAGGATAATCACAGCCTCATGTGGTTTACAAGCACAAACTAGAGACCTCAGGCATTCAGAGGATGTATCGCTTTCCTAGGTATATTGACAATAAGGGGGTTTCAGAGCATTTTCCAGAACAGAAGTGCTCGCAATCCAATCGCCGAAAAATGCAATTCTTACAGAAATCTCCAAATGTCAAAAGTTTTTTGATACCAAATCACAGCATGAATTTTGCTGGCATGTTCCTCAAGGTCTTGGTGTCTTCATGTTGTATTTTGGAGGAATATTTGACCATTTTTATCAATTCTCAAGTAGTCAAAAATGGTTAAATGTTGCACCAAATCTGTGTAACAAATGGTTTAAACGCAACAACTTATGAGACATAATTGAGCATTGGAATGGCTATTACTTCCATCATAATGTTCTAAGCCCTTATACACTCTCAACTGCCTAACCAAAACTCAATGATCATTACAGATTTATTACTAGAAAAACTTGACACATAGTGCTGAGCCTCATCTCAAATTAATCCTTGACTCCCAGCTTTCAGATGAAGTATACCACTTCTATGTGGCATATACTGTTGACCTGCTATCTCCCCCTAAACATCACCTGCCTTCCCCCAAAATGGGTCTATGGTAGGAGGGTGGGAGTGGAAAAAGGTTAAGAGATGTTGGCTTTTACCAGACAGGGAGGGTCTAGTGAAAGAAAGTATCATAGGAATTGTAGGATCTTTTTTAAACCTGTCGTTTGTGAGAATTTCAAAACTGAATTGCCAGAGTACCCCAAACAGGACAAGTCAAGACAGTATACTGCTATTGCAGAGATCACACCTTTGGATTTCCCTAATTCTAGACACTATGCCTCAAAAGTTGTCTCACTCAGTCTAGTAGTGGTAAAACAGAACTACCTAACTGGCTAAATTGTTTAAATGTACTGCCTTTACGTTAGCTTACCTTTGATGCATGTCAGAAGTAAGCCCAAGTAGTTTGGTGTCATAGAAATAGTCTGGCGGAGACAGAGAAGTATCTGAATGATTTAGTCTGTGGTGAAATAACAGTTCTGCATTCAAAGATCTCCTTAGCTGCTGATGTAAGCTATTTTTCATCTCTCGCTTTCCCCCCATTTAATCACTGGATGTAAATCATACAGAGAAAGAAAGCACTAATTTAAACCTGCTTGAAGAGTTTGGGTCCCTATGGGGACTTAATAAGGTGGAGTGTCTTGCTGTGATGAGAGTGTAAAAGCGGATTAATCCCTTTTTTAAAAGATTGTGACATAAAAACCTAAACTTGGATGCAGATGATTAATAGAGTAGGAAATAAGGGAGTGCTGTTTATTAGCAATGGATGTGCTCTACAGGCTGTAGAAAAGCTGGAGTGTTAGGCCAAAACACACATACTGTACACACACACTTTGTAGTACTTACCATGCCTGAGGTGAGACCTCACACAGGTATTTGTCAACAAGCTGTATATCTCTGTCACTATGATTATAATTCCTGGACGCCCAACTGAATTGATTCATAGAGATGGTGTTTTCTAATTATGCCCAAGGCCATATTTTTCACTCTACTTCTGATTGAATTGAACTTGTTTGGCAACTCTCAAGTGATGTAGGCCAATATTTAGACAGACAGAAATGGCTTTCATACTTAAGTCATTCTCTGAATGAGAGGGTAGAATTTTCAAAGTCATTTGCCAAGTAAATTAATCTATCCAACAATGAAAATAAGTTAAAAAAGTAACCTCTGATCAGTCTAGAGATCAGTTTCTAGTAGGGATGCAACAATCCAATCTGATGGATTGGTATCGTCCCTCATACTGACCTTATGAAGCAGATCGATCTGCAACAAGAAGGTGAATATACTGAATGAGGGAGTTCAAGAAGGTGGGCGCCATGCTAGTGGCCAGTCTATAGGAGAGCATTAGTGACTTGAATGTAATGTGAGCAGCCCTGCTCACATCTTTCCGAAGAGAGCTATTTCAAAGGCTCAAGTCTGTGAATGAATGTCCTCTTCATCCTCTGTATGGAGAGTTTGAGTTTCTCTCCTCTGGATGGTGATTCAAGTATTCAAAGGCAAGGTCTACCAGAGTGGAAAATGATTTTATCTTTCATGCCATCAAACTGTTAAATGCTCATGATGAGTCATCTGATGATCAGTTTTCCATATATAGTAGTATTGGGTGATGATATTGTTTTAGCCATGATGATAATGGCTGGATATACTCAAGGTTTTATGTTACGCTGTCACTGACGTACGATGTAGCTGACAACTGACGCAGATGCAACATGCACAGTGAACATTAGTGGGTCATTAATCATGATTCAGACTGGAGAGAAAGAGTAGGAGCTGAGTTGGATACTAATGTTATATGAGACAGGACCGTATGGGATCACTGGGAATTCAGGAATTTTCTGTTCACACAGAAAAAAAAAACAAGTGAACCAGATTGCATTATTTGAGAATGTTCAGTCTGCTTATTGGCTAGTTGTGTCTGGGGCAGGAGCAAGAATGTAATCACAGGAGGATGGTCCAGAAGAAGTTCCAATTTACCCAAATATCAAGAACCTAACACACATACTTTGTTGTGCTAGCCCAAGTTGGATCTTGATTCACTCTCTAGCTAGCTGCTAGCAACTTTCTTATTACTTATTTCAGATGGCAACTTCCCAGCTACAGTTGGCAAAAACCTGTATGTGTGTGCTAACCACTTTGTGTCTGATTGCTTTAACAACCTGGGTCAGTACAACACAGGACTGGCTATGAAACTTTTCTGAAAGAGGGATAAATACCAATTGTCTGTGACAAAACTGCAGATGAGGGAAATGTAAGTCACTCTTATATAAAGGTATACTATGCAGGATTTGTTGGTTGGTGTTTGTAATCACAACATTCAAAGTTAGCCCCTCCTCCCCAGCTAAACGACACCAGAACGTGAGAGAGAGAGCAGTAGTGGTTGAGCAAGCTAGAGAGTGAATGAAGAGATGGAGCATTGCTAGTGAGAACAAAGCAATGAATCAGATAAATAAAACATTATTTTCTGATCATCTCACACTGGTTCCTTCTAAAGCACAAATAAACATATCTACACCTCTGCGCAACCCTGCAGCTGTATTTTGTGTGAATGAAGCCGAAGTACACGCTTCATCCTGTCCACTGTGGCCTCTCTGCTGTGTATGTGTGTATGTGTGTGTGTGTGTGTGGCTCAGCCCTGCCCTCTGTCAAACAGACACACAGACAGAGAGCAGAGGAGAGAGACGCAGACAATGATGTAACTTGGTCGCTACGTATTATAGAGTCCCAACCTCACAACCCATGCTCTGTTATTAGCTCACACCCACTGCCCAAAGGTTGATGCAGAAGCCTCTAGAAGACAGCAAAATAATAAGAGAATAAGAAAATACAGGCAGAGAGCAGGGTCTCTGCAGATAAATGCACCACCACACATTTCTAGTGAGTCATAGGTGATGATTGAGAGGGATTCTTTTTTTATTAGTCTATACACAGTTTTTAGGAAAATCCTGCATAGTATGCCTTTAAAAATAATTGTACTGTGTGTTTCTTTCGTTGTTTAGCCCTAGCTAATGCTAACAGCTGAGGTAATTTTTTAGATGTAATTTTCTAGAAAGTTACAGGCATTACTTGCCACAGGATCCACAATAACGTTATTGGTATTAGTTTGTTAGTTGAATGTTTATAAGATGAACTCCATCTTATCAACACTCTTAAATAACAGGAGAGTAAAATGAGAGAATGAGTGGTGATGCCCCCAGTGTTTCTTGCTGTTGATTTTATAGAGATTCACAAAAAGTTTATTACTTGAATCACGGAGGTCATATCATCCCCATCCCGCATGTAGTCAATCTACAAGTTAAGTTACAGTTGTGTTCCACTCAGACAGCTAAGGGTTAGTGATGTTTGCATGTTTAGCTAGGGAAAAATGTGCTTTACGACAATATGTCAATCCTTAATACTTAAGGGAATGTGTACGGTGGATATTTACATGTGCTCTCCACCATCTAAGTATTATCTTTCCTCCCAAGACTACCTGGCAGCCCTGCACTTCAGTGAAAACGCTGGGTGTCCCCAGCAACAACATCAGTTGGTGAGCTGCTATTTAAAGTCACAAATCACAAAATGTGCAAGTAGCCATTGTACAACAAGTGAAAAATAAATAACATATAGAGTAATTGATAAATAACATACAGTGATTGTTGTCTTTCATAATAAATAAACCTTATAATGAAAACAATATAAATGCTAAAAATCACACTGCAACAGGGCTGTTGGGTTATTGGACAATTTCACAAAGTATCCATGGATGAACTGCTGGTCCTCATCTTTGAGAGGACAATGACCCTGCCCCAGATAGGGATGATGTGCTGAAGATCCCACATCTGCCCAGTTTAAAAGACCAGAGAAGCAGGAAGTGATAGTCAGCTACATGTCGAGGTTCAATCAAAGACAGGTCTGAAACACATGTACCTTCCTTGAGTGTCAGGGAATTCTGTCCGTATCCATAGCACCACGCTGGTGGGCAGTACCACTCGGAATCTCCGGCCACGAAGGGCCCAACATCAGTTTACAAAACTTCTGTAGGCCAAGTATCTTCAATGGCTTAACAAAGTGTACATGATATTTAGTCAACAGTAAACGGTGACACCCATTTATAGTGTGTCCATCTTTTTTTCCTATTTAAAAAAAATTCAGGACTGCTGCACAAGGTGGTACATTGAATAAATGTGTTTCAAAAGTTGTGTGGTATTTGCTATAACAATCTTCATGACAATAAAAGTTGTTCAATCTATATAAACTGTTTTGTGTTTATGTAACATAAGTGATGACTATGAAACAGTAAGCAGGTAATACAGAGGAAACAGTAATTGTATTTTCTTCCCTAGTCCTATTTGTATTACAATAATAATTGACAATTTATATGCATAAAAAATACTTTCTATTTCTATTCCCCTTCAGATGTAAAGGCCCATAGTGTGCTCTATAAATGTTGAATGCATGCTGTAGTGAGCACACATTCAAACATACAGGTTTGAAGCCAGGATGATTCATCATGCATGATAGCTGGTTGTGAAGCTGCTGTAGTCTTCTTGTTACCTAGTAAATTTGAAAGGGTAAGTGACATGGAATGTAGAAAAGATAATGACTGCATTATTACAATTTCATTCATCAAGCATTCATACTACCCGTGGTATCTCCCTGCAGCAGGCATCCTGGGGCTCTGTAGGCACTGTTGAACAATTCCCACAAATACACCTGTGCCAGGAAAGAGATAAAAAAAAGTGACAACATTGCAGATGTAGTTTATTTGAATGTTTTGTTACTAATAAGGACATAGGTCAGCAAATGCAACGATTTAATAACGTTGTAAATGTTATTCAGTACATAATCTTTAAACGCTGTAATAACTGGTAAACATACATTACTACGAGTTATGAGGAGCTGGCAGACAATCCTACAACCCCTGCTTGTCCAACTGGCTGGTACTGTTGGCGAGAAAACATTGCTGGCTCTTTACTACAATGTTTGAGCTTGAGCTTTACTGGTGTAACGGGAATAGCTTAATGGTGTTTATGTTACTTGCATTTATTTACATGCCAGAAACCTAGCTTTTGATAAAAACACATTAATTATCGATAATGTGTGGGGCCTCATTTTTATTTTTCCGCAATCCTCTAAACATGGTCTCCAATTATACCTTGTACCTGAACATAGATGGAGTCACTAACAGTGGGCTGTTTGCGACACAAGCAGCAACACTGTATGACTTTAGCCAACATGCCCACATACAAAAAGAAATGTCTGACATACAGTTAATAACTACTCACTGATGGCCTTGACATTAACCTATTGTGTTATTGAGTTATCAAGGACACCTGTGTTTTTGTGTTGAGAAATGTTAAAGATATCATTAAAAGAAAACCATAACATGGTGACAGTGAGGAAAATACTTCCATGTGGGTCCTCCGTTCAACCAATCACAAAGCTTTACCTTCTGGATTTCAAATTCAATTCATTCCTGCAGTGCTCTAAAATTTAAATTTTAAAATTTAATTAATTTTTTTATTTTTTATTTTCTTTATTGAAAGAACATCATCAAACTGCTACATAAAATAACACAAATAACATAACAGCTCAGATAACTACACAATGCAAAGACAATGATTCAAACAACATGCAACTATGTGGTTTCAGTGATAGCAGTGTCCATAGCAACCACCAATGATGGAAAGCCTGAACAAATCTTCATAATAACTGACAAAATAAACATCATATACATTCACTGAACAATAATTATGAAAATAAAATGCACATTTCTTGCTAGAAGTGTTATCAAAAGGCATTTCAATACCAAAACGAGAGAAAAACCTGAGAATAAAAACAATGTCAGTCTTTTTTTTTTTTTTTTTGAGCAGACAGAAACTTGACACATGATGTGGATGCAGGCCAATAGAAATGAATAGTCCAAAAAAAAAACCCATAGGCATCTCACAATTTTAGAGCCATTATTGTGAAACTAATACATTTTGTGCTGTGGACCAATGTAGGTATTACACATTTTGAAGTGAAACTGGGTTGGAAAATACACATCATGAGTGTCCACCCTCCTGTGAGGGGAAAATAAAGTGTGACTGCAACCTCAGCTGAACCTTTGAGTTTGTGGAGAAGTGTTACAGATTTCAATGGACACAGGCTCTGAAGTTTGCTTTTAGGGGTATAAAACTAGAAATTCTCCTCAAACAATATTTCTTCCTTTCCTTGGCAGGATTGTGTTTTAAAATACTGTATTCACACCTTTTTCCTTTAAATGGTCACTTACTCCTCTCATCTAGTCTGAATCACTGTGACTATCTAGCTTATTGTTGCACCTTAAAAATGAATTACAACACATCAGGTAAGAAAAAAAAAATCTACTGATTAATTCATGTGTAGGTTGGAACAATGTGTCAAGTGATTCATCATATATCACAATCAGCACCCATGTCTGTGATCCACAGCCGTTAGAAAACGTGAATAGCTACATCAAACAGTGATCTCATATGCATGAATATACACTCTAGTCCCATTCTTCAAAGCAAGAATATCAACATTATTGAACTACTCACTATGATCACTGTTTACAAAGCCAGCGGAAGATGAAAGTGGCTTATGTTCATATGTGATAGAGAGGAGAAAAGGGAGGGATACGATGGAGTAGAAAAGAGGAAGGGATAAACAAGTTTTTCTTGGAGAGAAAATAAGAAAGTACAAAACAGAGGAGAGAAAAGAAAGACAATCGAAGGAAATAGGGTGATACTTTGACTCATTGCGGAAATGCACCAGCACCTCCGCCACCCCGTTCTTGCACCATCCCTGTAATCATTTTCAACATATTAAATTTGGATTAACAACAATAGTTGAATTACAATACTTGCTGGCAAGGAAATTATTTTCACCTCACTAATGAAATTCATGAAATAATGCCTGCCGCGATTCCCACCTCAAGGCAGACTCGCCCTCTTTCACACTCACACACAAACACATGTGCACGCACCACATGTACATATGGACCCAAAGGGGTTGATTAGGAAGTAATAATGGAGGTGCCGCCGTGTCATTCATCACTGCATGAAAGCAGGGATGTGTTGCATTGTTTACCTGCAGTGTCTATTATTAAATATGGAAATGCAATAGTAGCTCCTTAGGTGTAAATAGATTACATACAAGATTTTGCCATGTTTAGGTTACAGATGGTAGGCTGCATACTCACCTAAACACCACCACCACAAGGGAAACACTTCTGATGACATACTGCTAATAGGAGAGAAACACGTACTGTATGAAGTCAAGGGCTCTTGAGGTAACTACAGCAACAGAGGCAGAAGCGAGAGCTCTGTGTGTGTGTGTGTGTTGGTGTGCGTGTTCACATGTACATGCAAAGAAAGTATCAAGAATTCAAATCCTTTACAAGGCACTCAGGCATAATCCACATTAAATCACATATATTCATACAAATGTAATAAAATTTAATTGAATGAGTCCACAGTGGTGTCTCTCCCTCTCTCTCTTCCCGAGATGAGCCCTCGCTTGGCTACCTTATACTGTGATGCGCTGAATTATTTCATGAATCGCAGGCTTCTCTACAGAGCAGAGCATTCACTGTAATGTTGTGAAATGTTAGGACACCTCTCTCCCTCTGCACTTTTCTTCTCCGGTCTCACTAAGGCCCTGTAGGCCTGCGTGGTGATTGAATGAGACAGCGTGTTGGCACATATGTGCTTGTATGTGCACACATGCGTGGGTGTGTGTGGTCATGGAATACGCATGTGTGCGTATTTATCAGATTATGTTCACGTATCTCATGCTGGGAATGAGTCTGTTTATATGTAGATACACTTTCATGTTCACTCTGTGTGACCTTATATATGCGTATGTGTGTGTGTGTGTGTGTGTGGGTGACCAATAGCGGTGTGATGGTAATCCCTGTGCATTCGCCAGCCAGCTCCAGTCATGGTCAGTTGAGAGGGACTCTCCCTGATGCCGGTACCCCAACAGAGGGAACCTAAATCAGGCTGACATGCTCCTGGCACACCCTGCACCAGCGCCAAATTGTTCCTGACAGTAACAAATGCATCCCATTGGGTGTTCGACGGTAGTACAGTTCTCCTAACCTCTTCCTCCAGTGCAAAGACTAAAAGGCAGGAGGGCAGAGAGACAGATTATATTGGAAAGAGAAAGTATTATTCTTGAAATAGGGTTGGTGGAAAGTGTGATTACTTCTAACTTCTTCCTTGTCAAAAATGAGATAACAGTAATTGCTGTTTGACTGAAATGAACCAAAATGAACCAAGACTTAAGGACACAGAGAAGTGGAAGCAGACAGCAAGTTGTAGTTGTGGAAAAACATTTTAATTGCAAAGTCAAAAGGTTCAGGTCTGAAAAAAGAACACTTGAACTTTTTTCATACACTGAAGGAACCATGCCACTGTGAGCTTTTTTGTTGTATCAGTACACTTCAGTCAGGACATCTAAATGAATCAAATTTTAAAACTTTTTAGAAGTATTCCCGCTGATAGTGGAGAGGCCTCATGCGCTCTCTCTCTCTCTCTCTCTCTACTCTCCTAATAGGATGGTAGTTCTTTGATACTTTTGTGCTATATTGTAAAAACCAGCAACATCAAGAAATTATTCATTAAAAAAAAATCAACATTATGAATTAAAAATGTTTGTACACTGTTGGGCTTGGGAAGTGTATTTTTTTTTGTAAGAAAACAGATAGTTCAATGTGCATTTAAAATGTGATTACTTGAGTCCAATAAAGAAGGCAGCACACTGTGTCTGCCAACAATGTTTCCTAATTGCAAATGAGCAAGCCGGGGTGCGGAGGAGTCCCAGCAGATCTGCTATTCAGTGCAATACCATTACGCCCGAGCCACACTGCCTACCTTTACCTGTGCATGAAGACTACCTTGCTGAACTGCTGCGGCTTGCATGCCTGTGGTGTCCACACAGACGGCATTGCTGCTGTGGTGCTGCTACTGTAAGCCCTAACTACACTTAGTTTGCCTTTGATAATGGCCATCAATAATAGAACGTTTCGTTTCATTTCATTGGGGGTCCAAGCGGCAAAGCTCGCTGCTTGAGCCCTCTTGTTCTCATTTTTCTTTCTTTTTCTTTCTTTGTTTCTTTCCTTTTGTTCTTTCTTATTTTTCTCTACTTAAAGTGTTTGTGCAGCAAAACCATATGACCAAAAATCACCAAAATTAGCAGGTGGGTTGCAAATTCCACCCACTACTCAAGCACATATAATGGCACTCATTAACCTCAAGATGATGCTGTAATAATCAAGTTTACATTTTCACAATTATCTTGAAAACGGCTTGGCATGGAGTCAAAATTCTTCCATCATTTTAATCTCTCGTCACCTGCATCTAGTCTTCTGCTCTACAAATGTCAAATTTTGCAGTTTTTTTGTAATCTGTTTGGACCCCAATTGTTGCTGCTTGCGGCTATATTTATAAATTTCATTATATTTAGGTTAAGAAGTGCATGCTGAATTGTAAAATATCTATATATTTTTTCATACCTGTGACATATTCTACAGATATAGACATTGAAACTATAGTGAAATGTGTCAGTTATGTAATGTTGCTGGTTTGATGTCAATATGACTATCAACAGATCATTTTCACTGTGTATTTTTGCTGAGAACCGCAAGCCTCTCGCAGAGAAAATAGGCTCAGTGCTGAAACTCTAGATGACGCGCCGCCGCAGCACCTGAAGCTAGGTTTATGCTCGATGCAGGGTCCCCGGCACGATGGTGTGTGTGCCAGAAATGACATCATCGCTTCTTTTGCATCTAGTGTGAAAGCCCCACAAGTTGTTGCGGCACTTGGTTGTGTATCTCTGAATTTTTGTAACCAGGCGCATACTGCTAGCACTGCAGAGAGGGACTTCCCAAAGGAATAAAACAGTGATTTTCCAAAACATCTGTGCAAACAATACAAAAATGTGCCTCTCCTAATGACTGTGTCCGTCAAAATGAATAATCATTAAACAAAATTATTTTATCAGCATATTTGCACGGTAGCAAGTTAAAATGGCATATGAATGAAAATTCACTCCAGTGTCACTCTCACAGGGCTACTACCATGTGAGCTTTAAATCATGAAGTGCTATCTGACTTTTTTTCTTCTCAAAATCTCCAAATCAAAGTTCTCTAAATATTCATGACCATTTGAATGTGGACTCGTTGACTTCTTGCTTATTCACAGATTATTTTGTTTGTACGCCCCCTGGTATTTCAGAGAATACTGCAACGTACAACATGTTGAGCATAAACGCCTCTGCGCAGCATCTGCAGCGTCTCGCGCCACAGTGTCTCACACTAGTATAAACGAGGCTTGAGCTGCGCTGCTCAAGTGGACTGTGCGGCTGCTCTACCCTGTTAACATGGGTGCCAAAATGAAAAGCAAGAGGTTCCACATGCACATGCGCTGCTCAAGTAGGCGGTGTGGCCCGGCTGTATCCTCCTAGTCAGCATCATGTTATACACCATTCAATGCCACTAACCTAGTAAGGATCAAGAATGGACATAAAGGAGTGAACCAGGCGATTCAGTATATCAAACCAACCTCAAAAATGATCAGTAAGTTATTAAAAAGACCTGTTCTACAGACATCTCTAACATGTCAGTGTGTGTAACCCACCCTCCCCCTGCAATTTACCCCCTAGGTCACTGTTGTAAAATAAATGAATGAATAAATAAATACATACATAGACGTTTTAGTCAACTTGCCTAATTAAATGATGGTTTGTTAAAATGGTCATACCAGTGAAGTGCAAAAGGCATATGAGCTGACATATGACACATGGTTCACCATTAGCCTACAGTCTGACACAAACCTCTGACCCTTGTTTAATATGTACATTATGTGTGGATAAGCAGGTAAATGTCATCGTGGCAATCAGAAGGTCAGAGATTCAGTTCCAGGGCAGATCAACCAGAAGATTAAAATCAGTCATCAGCTATGGAAGATTCCTTCTAAACGAAGAATAAACACATATCCACTCACAAAGTTTGCTGTTTGATATGCTTTGATGCTCCGTGGCTAGAAAATAATAGCAAAACTGCTATTCATTAAATCTTTGGAAGGTAATGTCTATATACCGTGCATTCTTCTGAGGCTGTTTGCAAATTGGGTTTGTTATTTCAAGTCTGGACCGGAGTTTGAACGTCCGCCTCCTCTCTACCCATGCTGCTCTGCTTTCACACTTCTTTACTGTTGTTCTGATTTATGGTATGTTTGTATAATCCTCCAAGTGGAGCTGTTTACCATTGTTGCCAGGAGACAAGGTTAGTGCCTGTTTTGATTAACGTAGGTAAAATGGTGAACAACGTATAGTATTATTTATTTCTGTGTGTGTCATCAAGTTGGGTTTGAATGGTGTCTGCTCATACATCAGATAGGGAGGCGTTTTCTTCCATTTTCTTGACAAAATCCTCAGCTACTCGTGGCTAATAATACAGGAGGACCTCCTGTGATGATCTAGGCTCACCTGCATGTGACTTTTGGGAATATGTGTTGCATCTGATTGCACATTATGTTTAATTGTTCTGCAGTTTGATCGGAACAGATCTCACATCAGCTCATACTGGATAACTTGGGCAGAATTTGTCGGTGTGTTTGTTAAAAAACATTCATAGAACAAAAGGTTTTTATGTAAAACACCCCTTACTGGGTGGAGATCAGATGAGATCAGATGAGGTGGAGGTGCCTATGAAAGACAGGGAGGGCATGGAAGGGAGAAGCAGCATTGAGTTGTGGGTAGGTTATATGTTACCACAGTCCTTAAATATATAGAAATGCAGGAAATGAGATTCAAATTGCTTTTTTTTTTCCTGGAGAGGTGGAGACAAATTAAAAAGGCTCTTACAAAGGGAATGGTTTGGGATACATTGAAAGCTATGCAATATCCCAGTTTGAATGGGGAACTTGATTTCTTTCCTTTTCTGTATTTGTCTTTGATTTATTCTTTAAACAGCATCATGTGCCGTCTTGTTTGTGTGCACTGAAAACATAAAAATTTTTAGATTTTTTTAAATATATATTCTTTTGTTAGTTAATTTTGGTTTTTTTTTGTATTTTGGGATGTATTCTGTAGATGTATTTCAAAGAAATATGCTTTGTATGTCATAACAATAAAGTACTCTATCTATCTATCTATCTTTTGTTAGTTAATTGCTGTTTTTTGCCTTGGTATTATGTTAATGTTTAGATGTGTGGTTGTCTCTGTCTGAACTGTGTCTATCATGTGACTTTACCTGTCCACATTAATCATGTGACTACTACTTGTCAATACTGATCATGTGACTACTTACCAACATATAATTAGCCTAAAGGTGACCATTTTGTACTTGCCCTGATGAAGGCCTTATTGGCTGAAACACGTAGGCATATTTTTAACTATGACTAAGTAGCAACGAAGCCATTAAAGGCTTTTTTAATATATTACCCTCTAGGGTGCCACAGATCTTTTAATAAGTCTAATACTAAAACAACTTCTCTTTAAAGTATAACAAAGTTTATTAATTTTAGCAATATCAATTCACTATCAATAGCACTTCAATCAATAAACATCTATCATCCAACTACAAATTATCGAACACAAGAAACTATAAACAACAAGCAAGCATATGGCACATGCAGATGTGTGTGTGTGTGTGTGTGTATGTGTGTGTGCTGCTGCTGGCCTGTGTCTCTGACAATGAGATAGTTTGGGGACAGTGCTAAGCTCTGCTACCGAGTTATCAGCTCATCGATTGCGTGTGTGGGTGTGTGTAGGAACATGTATGTGCGTGGTTAGTAAGAGGAGAAAGAGGTGAAGGCACCAAAAGCATAGAGAGATCCTAGCAGTTGTGGGAAGGCGCAATAATTGCTTTTTATCACTCAGATACATGGTGAATGGACTGTGAGCCGTCTGCTGCGGTCGCTGGCCAGATAAAACGCAATTTGCTGGCTTGCACACGGTGGCAAAGTAACACAAAGCAGCCCAATAAAGTTGGAAAAAACACAAATCAGCTTACTGTTATAAACACAACCAAAAACAAGCAGCAAACAACAGTAATACTTCCACAGTATTATCGGCAACATTAACAAGACTCACGGTCCGTTAGCTTAACAGCAACAGCAGTAAAGCTGAAAATAACACACACTTTAGTAACCTATCTCTGCCCAGACTTAAGCCTCTTACTTGTATCGCTTAAGGAAGCGAGTAAAGTGTTTCAGTCTGTCTTTCAGATCGGGCTCGGTTCCTCAGGGCTCGGATGATGACGAGGCCATCTTCTCACTCTGTCAGCGGGTTTTTACAGCAGCTGATCCTCGTCTGGGTTGCGAAGGACAGCGGAGTCGACTCAGTTGAAGAAAGCGGGGTTATCCTTCTTCTTCACTTCTACAGGAAAGGGCGCTGGGTTGCAGAACAGTCCTCTTCTTTGGATCCAGAAAATGTGCTCGGTTGAACACAGAGAAAATCTCTACGCGTCCAGTGAAGTTGAGATGGTGCGGGCTAGTTAAGAGTTAATGTACGTACAGGGGTACTTCCTACGGTAGCAGTAGCTACAACTGGAAGCCTAGTTTTGGGCTCGTCTCAGGTGTATATACCCTCAGTGATGTCAATATTGGGGAGCTAGACCCCTCGTGGGTTCTGGTGAGTCTTGTCCAATGGGAGCCAATAGTTTGATTCTGCCGGATTTCGCACCTGGGTGTGAGTTTAGCAAAGCATGGTGGGAGCTGAAGTCTGTTTTGAAGTCCTTCAGTTCAACTTGGCGCCGTTTCTTTGTTATGATGTTGTAAAGGTTCCTACAGGTTTCAGTCAGGCTTGCCTTTATCTCATATACCTCATATATAAGGCCCAACAGTAATTTTAACACAAAAATGCCAAACATTTTCTGTTTTCACCTTCTCAGTTTTGCAGCCCTCCTGTTTTTTTCAAATGACACCCAGCCTTAACATTGTAATGATGTAGTTCATAATTGTCATATAAACTTTGATATTTGTATTGTATCAATTTGATGTGTGGATGTGTGTATAGATTCTTGGCAAGAAGTTATTTTTGATGATTACATTGTTTTGGGGCAAGGACGTAATGGTAGTAAGTGTTAATGTTGTAAAAATAGTTATGTTGGGTATATAGAACACATGACGTACATAACAATGTCATATTTGTGATTGGTTAAGATCCTGTAATTGTTGTTGCCTTTTGTGTGTCCAATTTTTTGTACTGTTGTCAGTCGGTCTAGATGTATTGCAGCATGGTTTGGGGTTGTATCCTGTAAAAATTGAGTGCTGTATAAACTGTAGGAACTTTAGGACTTTATCTAGTGACTGATGACTAGTAAGAATACATCTAATATGACTGTTATAGGCTGAAATATTTAAGATAGTGATATTTCATACTTTGTCTGCAGAATCTTTAAGATGGTAGAGAGTCCTCTGCAATAGCATCAATTTCATTAATCAAGATTGATCAATCTCAAACTACCAAGTCAAGCATACAAACAAAGACAGATTCTCCCTTTCTGTCAACATACAGTAAACTAACTCGTGGACCTTTACCTTGGTCTGAACTCTAATCCTCTTAGATAAGAAAGTCAAACTTAATTCTTCTTCTCAAAAAAAAAAAAAAAAGTGTATGTCCTAAACCCGACCCTGAGATGATTATCTAAAGGTCAGCCTTCCCTCTCTTCATCCCTCCCTCCATTATCCCGAGTTTTCCACCAGTTAGTATGGAGGCATAAAGAGTACGAGCCAGACTGAACACTGACTGAGTGCCTATCACTGCTGCCCACATCAGCCGTCGGCTTTGCAGAAACAAGGGTCCTTGCCCGAGAAATGAAGTATGGATTTCTAATTTAGGGGGGTGGTTGGAGATGTGGGTCAAAGTTGCATTCATTTCAAGGCTGCTTCAGCCCCATCACGCCTTCGATCACCCTTTAGTTGAGAAATACATATTGGGCTGAGCTTATAATGGATGAGGGGCCACTGACTGTCGGCTAGATGAGAGGTTTGCATTATGTATTAGCTTTATCCCATGAATGAGTTGCTGCACAGATAATCACTATCTGATGATTGTCATTTCTTTTGTTCCCAGTGTGCCCTCTCAAAATGGTTGTTACATAAACTTTACATTCTCTATCTTTTGTGCAACAGAATGGGAATGAGAAGGAGAGAGAGTGATAGACTCAGAGACAAAAATAGTTAAACAGATAGAGAAAACAATGCATAGTTTAAATACTAAAATTCAGTGAGAGCCTGCTCTAATTACAGAGACAATCTTCGACTTGCCTGTCAAACCACACCGCATTGTTTTAAATTCACATTTTTAGTCCTGCTTTGCACATTGCAGCTGCATTTGCAGTAGTCATCTTCAACTGTCAGCCATTTCCTCACTGTGGCACAGCGCAGGCAGACATGTGTGATCTGCCTGAGAGGTGTTCTCACACCTGCCTGGTTCAGGATCGGAGGTCAACCCCAAAGACCTTCTTTTTCTGGTACTAAATTTAGCTCGCTGACATGTGTGAAAGTTTCCATCACCCTCTTAGTCATGGCTGAGTAGAGAGCAACCCTCTAACAACAGTGAAGGACATTGCTTTTAGCTGTTTTTTTTGTGAAGATGTTGAGTAGTATGGTCAAGGGTGTAACTTTGGTTTCAGAAGTCGGGGGGACACAATAAAACAGGGGGTCTTGGGGTCCTCCCCCAGAAAAAATTGTGTTTTGAATCCCATTTCCTGCATTTATACATATATTTAGGGACTATGGTAACATATAACCTACCTGCAACTCAGTACTGCTTCTCCCTGCCTCACCCTCACTGTCTTTCATAGGCACATAGGCATAGGTTTAAGGTGGACTCATTTTCAAGTTAGTTAATTTTTGGACTGTAAAAAGTGGAGGGGTCCAATACAGACCTCTAAAAATGTGCAGGGGACATGTCCCCTGTGTCCCTCCCCAATAAATTAAGCCCCTGAGTATGATGCAGAGGAGAAGTCGGCATTCAAACTCATCTTAAATCAGCAATTTATCAGGTGTCACAGGAACTGGGCCCTGTTACACCAGGCAGGCTTGTTCTGCTGTTGTAAAACCAGCGTCAGGGTCAGAGACAAATTGTTCATGAAGTGAAAAGAGTGGTGTAATGAAAAATTAATACATTAGAAATTGCTGAGGCACATTACTACTGAAAGAGGAAAGGACAAATAAATATCCTGCTGCATTCGGAGCTTTTGTACAGTCTTTGCATCAACTAATAATCATTACAGCCTGTAATAATAAAAAAAAAATCTGCTGACTAAAAAGTGCCCATGTGCCAGTTGTAAATCTTAATCAAGAAAAAAAAACACCAGCAAAAATGTGTTCTTGTGATGCTAAAGATGTTGGAGTTGTTATTTTCACAGTTTCTTACATTGGTGTGATATTTTCAGCAATGTACATTTCATGACAGGTTTTTTTTTCCCCCTAACCCTCTCACCCATAGAAACTTTACACCCATAACAGTTGCAAACAGAGAGGACATGAAGACAGAAGAGGAGTCCTTTCCTGTCAGAGTGTCACACACAGAGGAACACACACACACACATACACACACACAGGCACCTCCAAAACCCACAAAGGGAGACATTATCTCGAGGCGATGGATCATGTAAATGGCATTTTGTCTACATTATGAGAGTGTGGAAGATGTTTTTCTGCATGACTGAGACGCTTATCAAGTGGGACTTGTCTGTACCACCAACTTAATATATTTCATTTTCAGAGATGAGGATGGGAAGCTGGAGCGGGTGAATATTTTGTTTATGTTTTTCTTTATGTTTGTGTGTGAGCTTTAGGGTATGAGTGTGGTGTGGGAAATAAAACTGCTTTTCTTAACTTTATTTGCCTCTAAACCCAAAAGACAGCATGGACTTAGGCAATAACAAAACTGCAAGAAACTAGAAAAAAAAACAAAAACTAGAAAGTAGCATTTAATAATTTGGCCGAATCAGTTGACTGACAAAATGACTAAATACTGCTTCAGTTTCTAATTTAAATGATTCACATCAACATCTTATCTAATTCCATAGCTGGAGATAGAACTAAAATGTGCTGGCAAAAAATGAACAAACAAATCTTAAAGGGAACATATTATGCTTTTTGTGATTTTCTGTTATACTGTTATGATGTTGGATGTTAAACTTGGTCAAAGTTCCAAAACTTGAGGTTAACATTTGTAAAAATGCCCCCTGTAAGTCAAAAGAGGCTTCGACCTTCCCTGAACGCTCTGTTTGCAAGTTTTTACTACCTTGCCAATGAGCTGATGTCAGCTTGTTGTGCATGCCCATGAACGGCCGTCCATTCAGTAGCCTTTGCTGCTAAGGTTTTTCCATATGGTGTTTTGTTTTGTTCACTCTCATATTTCAGATAGGATTGCAATGAGTTTGTTTAAAGCATAAAGAGCCAGAATGAGTTAAATAAAGAGTTTTTTAAACTGTAAATTATGCAAAGATACTCCAGTAGACCCCCAGATTAAAAAGATTAATCTGTTGATTAATGAGCATTGTCCCTGTCAAATAAATAAAATACATGAAGTGTATTTAAAAACTACAGTAATTTGAGTACTGTGTGATGACATTTGCACTTGCTTCAAGCAGTACAGGTGGTGACTGACTGATACATGTTTTCCCCTCGGGGCTTACCGTAGGTGTATGCTCTCGCTGCTGATATCTCAACACTTCTCGTTCATGCAGAATTGTTGCCTGTATGCCAAAGAATGGCAAAGAGATCACCCAGGGGCTTCTGGTCTCAGACCTGGTCTCAGCTCAGACAGTAGACTATGTGCATGTTAGCCTGTTAGCTTGTGGATGCTGTTCCTTCTACCTGCAGACTTTTTATTGACTTTATTGACAACTGTCTTTATTGTCTCTGGGTCATTTCTTGTTTCTGCTGCTGTCATGATATAACATACATAAGCTGGTAGACTTTTCTTTATTTACTGTAAAAATCACTCACTCTTAGAAACAATACATTACAGTAAGTACACTAAAATACTTATTGATTTTATAAGTTATCAGCTTTATGTAGCCTACAGCTTATTTTGGGAGATAATGAAGCATAATTGCTCTTCATCCACTCAGTACCTGCACATCCTGTTAGTGTGTCCTGTGCTCTAGTGGCCTGAAACACCCAGTACTGGATAACTTGAAATACATTTAGAAGTCCAGACCCAGATTTACTGAGAAAACATAAACACTTCCCAGTACTAGACTTAAAGTGTCTCTTTTCAAGCTGGCAGGAAAAAACGTTGTCCCCAGAGTAGTTATTGCTGGTAGAAATACAGTGTACTGCTGCTGAAAAAGGTACATTCTGATCAAACATTTAGGTTTGGGTGTTTTCTACAAATCTTTAAATGGAAGATTAAAAATAGTAAAGTTGCACAATGACTAATTTAAGCAACAGAGAAATACAACAGATTTGAAGCCAAGTTCCCAGGGGCTTTAATACTGTGAATGTATGAGAGATACTGTATTAACTGTATTAGTATAATGTATGTCTTCAGCTGTCCCCCATATCTGGGTCTGAGTGATGGAACTGTGTCATACTGTGAGATATGAGTTATGAGATCATTATTTCTTTTTTTAATCTTTATATCGGAATTTTGATATCATTGTGATCGTTGTTTATGTTATCTATCTACCAGGTGTAATTAATCCATTTGTACTGTTTCTGCCCTGATAAAGACCCTGTGAGGTCAAAAACAATCAGCGATTTTACCAATATATCATCCCTTTCAAGTGCATGCATAGTTGCTCCCTCATTAGCTGCAGTATATAGTATATAAAGGGGAGCTCAGCGCCAGTCTTCGTCCATGTTGCCTTAGTGTTGAAGCCTTTGTTCCTGCCTGCCTTTCCTTGTTATGAACATCCATCTGTCTTTGATTTGCTTGTCTGACTGCCTGTTAGCAATGGTAAGACTGCCTGTCTGTCAAGTAAAGCCTACTTTTATGTAGTTGGTTTTGCCTCATGAATCAGAGTTCTGGCCACACTAACTAAAGTCAGTTTACATCTGTGATGTTTCACTAATGTTTCCATTATTATCAGCTTAGAAATACAGATGTCAAACCCTTTGATCAAATGTGAATAGACCTGTGTACTCTGTCTCTTCCCACCATCTGCACCTCTGTCCGATCATTTCTTATTTGATATCCCTCTTTATGCTCATAATGCTTAATATTATAATGATTAGACTTGATTAAAATGGAATTATCATTAGATTTGTATTAGACTTAGTGCATATAGTGACTTTGGTTAATACATTGATTCAAAAAATAGCCCAGCTCTACATTATCAAATCAGCCTAACCCACTCCAATCTTAACGCAGTGTGAATTCTCGCATGCTGAATGACTTATGCACCAAATGGAGTGGTTATGGTTATGGTAGGGATCTATCTGTGATGACAGTTGTTTAATTTACAGAGAGGAGGATTCTGTGAAGCCTAAAGTAAATGATAGGGTGCTCTAGGGGATGATTTATCCATACGCTGTTGGCGCAGGGGTGGAGCTGTCACTGTTGAGATGCAGGATAAGAATCATCCTTGTTAAGAAATGCTGGTTTGAGAGAAGTAGCTCTGCAGTGTCGCATGTAAGAAAGTGAGAGCAGAGATGAGCATCTGTGGCTGTTGTGGTCGGGTGGGGGTTGTTAAGGCGATGACACGGAGTGTAAGCTATGAGAGGTGAGAAGAGGTTCACAGAAGGTGAGAGGATGAAAATAGGTGTCATATGTCAAACGTAAAGATAGAAGTAAAATAATAACCTCCAGGTGGCTGTACTGTTTACAACAGCAACTATAATGGCTCTTTTGTGTGATATAGCGCCTTAGTATAAACTCACAAAAGGAGAGAAAAAAAATCCCACTTATGAGATGATGTAGTAGCTGAGACCTCTACTACTGTAGGTATATGTGTATTGTGTCACTCACATGCTCATATGTGTACATGTGCATTCTCATGTGTGTGCACAGGAACAAACAAAACACTTTAAAATATTGTTTCATAGGGCTACTAGTGGTCAAAAGGTCCACACGGTATCTTCAAGGCACCCAAAACTGACTTTTTTGAACTGGACTAGCATGGAGGAACGCACTACACTGGGCAGGATAAACATGCTCTCTGCTCACTTAGTCCCAAGCTTTGTTAGATACTTACTGTGTGTTCACACAGAATGCGATGCAAACTTTAGAGTTGGCGCAGATAAGGTCAATGTAAAGACGTAAGGCAAAAATTTGCTTCATGTTCTGTCTGAACACACCTTAACACCACCAGCAAGCAGAGGACCTACCGTCCAACATGTCAAGGACAAGAACACAAATAACTTAACAGCCTCCTACTGATCCAGTTGGTAAAGAATTAAAAAAACCATAGGGCTTTGTGACAGCTTGAGATGTCCACCACCTAGAAGGATATATACAGTGGACATACAGTATGTGCATACTTACCATGGCCATGACCATACACTGTAAATAGTTTGCACCCTCCAGGTTGGGAGTGAGTTATCATATACTCTAAGCTCAAAAAATTACAGTATCCTGGGATCCTTGTTTGCACTTGATGGTAAGATGGAGCAGATGTTATACCATGTGTTGTACTGAAGAGAGTTCTAAGCTGAAGACATAGTTTTTGATTTAGCAATCTGCATTCAGTTGACATCCAACCTTCACAAGTGGCAACAAGCTTGGGGTTGTGATTAAAACAGTGTGATGATGGATACACCTGGATTGTAGGATTGTAGTGGCTACATTACATATTCCATCCTTAAATATTATAAATTTAAACCAAATGCTTACAACTCATGTATGTTTAGTTTATAGGAACTCCAACAACTGTCAGGATTTATCATAGGACATATTCATATAGTTAAAGTGAGTTGTGGACAATTACTACATTCACAATGTTCATTAAAATAGCTGATATTCTGTAAATTGATCAAATCTTATCCAACCAGCACCTGCTTCCTGTATAATACCTCCACAATTTTATGTTCTTTTTCGGACACCAAAGTAGTGGGCTATTCCATTCTTTCTGAGTTTATATGTTGCAAACAATCAGGAGGATAACATAACAGATAGATAATATCCTGAGGATGCATTGGTGAATGCTACAAGGAAATTTTCAATTTCTCTCTCCAAGGTGCATCATGGAACTCCATTAGGTTTGCCTATTACCACCAGTTCCCACTCTGTATTCTCGCTCAAAAAGGCAAGAGAGCCGGGACGGCAATAACTTCATGCTGTGTTTCCTTCAAATTCTGCCATTTTCTATGGATAATTAAGGATAATCAAATTCCTTATGTCATGTACACTGGATGTTTATGGTGAGTCGTCAGTTGGCAATTATGGACTTAAACAGGCTATTACTTCATTATGTGCATATGGTACATTCCCAATTTTAGACTATATGAATGCATCCTTTTTCAGTTACTTTAGTTAATAAAAACAAGACAACAAGACAATTTCCCCCTGTGCAGACCTCATTGTCTTTTAAAAGAAAAGTAAAGGAAAGTAAGTAAAGGAAAATCAGAGATTTCTTTTTAAACACATTATACATATTAGAAAATAACTGCTGAGACTGTGAACTATGTAGCACTGAATTGTGGAGTCAGACCATTAAACTATTTTTCACCATTTTTGTGTTCAGGATCTGTTGGGCGGGCCTGAAATGGTGGCTCGCTGATGCACTGGAGCCATACTTAGCATGACCCCTCCCCTGACACTATATTAAAGATAGCCCTAGTGCATTAGCATCAGTGGTTACAACGCTCATGCCGAACTCCCTTATAAATATATGCAATTTAAAATAGGCCTTGTTTGTAGGTGTAGGACAAGCAACATGTATGATATTGTAAAATGTAAAATAACATTAGAGGCCACTGTTTAATTCGGCACATATTTTGTGGGTAAATGTGGACTTGTTTTAGTGAAAATGTAACTTAATTGACTAGTTAACAAGCGATCCATCACCAATCACCAATGTTAAATTTTCGTTTTTTTTAATGGAGTTTGGTGTTGATGTTACTCACTTCCTTGCTGAGGAGTCCAGGGTGGCTTCATGATGGCCGTCACCCTTGGAGAAAAAGCTTCTCAAGCCATGCTTTTTGGTGAAGTGCTGCCCAGCAAATGCTCTCCCTCTGCCTGTGGACCTCCCATCTGAACAGCTGGTGCTTAGCTGAAGGCGGAGGTGGCAGCTGGCGCCGCTTTAACACTGTCTCTACCCGTTGTCAATGGACACTTCAGCTGGGTTTGAAATAACTCCTTGAGCACTACTACTGACCGAAAATGGCTCCATTCACCAGTAACAGTGGATTATCCATGAATTCCAGTTATCTCCAATGAAAGTTTGTAAAACTACCTGATAAGTAACTTCCGACTTTTCAGCAGAGAAGTAAATAACGTTAACATTGAACTCCATTGAAAAAAACAACAATTTAACATAATGATGATTGGTGATGGATCATTTGTTAACTAGTCATTTAAGTTACATTTTTACTGAAAGAAGTCCACATTTACCTACAAACTATGTGCCAAATTAAACAATGGCTCTTAATATTACTTTATTTTTAAAATGTCATCCATGTTGCTTATCTCAAACCCACAAACAAGGCCTATTTTATATTGTCTATTTTTATAAGGCCGTTTTATATGAGTGTTGTTAAGTTCAGAGGTTCAGAGGTCGTTCATTTGTGGTGTGGTTTCAGTGCCTTCAGTGGACACACCCCTAGTGTTTCAGAGCTCAGAATACTGCTTGTTTTTTCATGATTTTGAAACCTAACTTTGTATATTTTGAAATTTTTTTAATCATTCAAATTTGGCTGGGTGGTTGATAACATGATTTTCTGTAGTGTGACAAACTCAGAACACATTACATTATTATTGCTTTACATGGACTTTAATATAACTCACTGTGCATACACACAGAAAACATGGTGATAGGTATAACAATATCTTCTGAAAACTGCATCCACCATAAAAAAAAGGACACTTTCTTCTAATTTTAGCCTATTCAGGGTACTTGACATTTGCACTTTGGGATCCCTCACATCCCATTCAAGAGCAATATATTCATCGTGTTCCAAGCCCCTTTTCAGACTGTGCTGTCCTGCACTGTGATTGGTCATGTCCCTGTTCACCAAAATGGAAAAATATATTTTGGTCTCACCCATGTGCACCTGCGCCTGGAGCTTGATCATACATTTATGCTTGTGCCAGGATTCACAACAATATTCTGGACATGCTAGGTCTTTCTCCAATTACTTGCTTATCACTAGTACAATGGACCTCTCAGCCAAGCACTGAGGAGGACTAGGGATTTGCTGCCTCCTCTTTTCACCACCAACCAATCAAATTCCATTTGTTCATAATCAAGTATGGGGGCACACTACAAACTACTACACACATCCTCATGATTGAATGACCTCATAGGTCGATTGTACCTGCACTCCAGAACGATCCATAGGAGCGTTTTCAGAATGACTCATTGGAGTGTAATATACAAAAACAGTTATAAATCACTTTTTAAAAATAATGTTTCATGGTGTGACAACGCTGTGGTTTATTTAATTTATTTTTATTTTATTTTATTTACACAGTAAAAACAAAGCAGCATAAACACAACAACAAAAGAGAAGAAACAAATTGTGCAGGTGAGATTTAGAAAACCCCCTAGAGGTTTATGGTTGTAATCTCACGTCATTACGCATTATAAGCAAATACAAAAGTCATGTGATCCACAAAAATAAACAAACAAGCAACCACAGAATCAAAAGCAAACATAACATAGGCAGCACAAACCAAGCGAAGACACAAAATAGATAAAAAATAATGTAATGAGGGTGTGTGTGTTTTGGTGTAATGTGTGAGTGTGTGTGTGTGTGTACGTGAGTGTGAGTGCGTGCATGCGAGTGTGTGCACACACTTACTGAAACACATTTGTGTTAAGCTAACTCCTTACGACAGGGAGAGAGAGAGAAAGGGCAATTATAAATCAGATATGATCAGTTTGAATGGTTAAGTTTGGTTCATCAGACATGTCCTAAGCTTATATTTGAAATTCTAAGTTCTAGTTAGGTTTAGGCACAAAAACCACTTGGTTAGGGTTGAGGAAATATCATGGTTTGAATTAAAATTCTCTTGATAAGTTGTGTGGGTTAAAGTTACTTCCTTAAAGTAACTTTACTTAAGGAAGTTTGTTGTCATGGCAAGAGTAAACATCATGCTGTTACGTTTTAAAAAAAAATGTCCTGCCTTGCGGTTGTAAACGCGAAGCGAACAGTGGTCTCCTGCAGCTAAGTCCACTTTTTGTCATCTAACATCTAGCATCTAGCATCCACCCAACCCGCCTCCTAATAAGGCAAATTGTCACCTTATAGTGATGTCATCTAAACTACGTCACTTCCCCGGGTCATAATTACTACAACTGCTAAGTGTAAATTAAACTATAGGTTGTTTTTGCTGCATTTTGGACCTATACTGTTGTTTTTCTTGTGAGGACGTGAGGCGTTTTGTGCCGTAATATGATAGAAACACAACACTGCTTAAAATTGCATTTTTGGCTCAATGCAATAACAGTATTTTGGGACACAAAATATGAGAGGTGGGAATTGAAATGTAAAGGAATAGCTGCTGAGCCTGATCTATCAGAGCCCAATGACCACAAGGCCAGAGGAAATTAAAATCTGAGAAAAGCAGGTATAAGACTTGCAGCATTATTTTATCTCACACAGGCACAGAGAGAGAGACTTCTGTAGCTGTGACTCATCTTTAGTTATAGTCAAGACAATGAAAACAGTTCAGTGTCAGCATGAAACCATTTAATGTAAAGAAGTAATTTTAGCTTACTACTTCCCTTGGTGTCCTTGAATATGTATTTTCCCTAATATTTAGACAGGTGAGTCAAGTGCGAAATGATTGTAGCAGCCAATAATATATTTATTAAGTAGGCCTGTTGGGTTTTTATTCACATCAGTAATAAAGGAGGTTGACAGTTTTAAAAGGACCTTCACACCATGGTAAACCCACACAGGTGATGCCATATATTTTGGCTGATTATATTTCCTCTCTAGACTTTGGACTTTTCCTCTCTGGACCATGTTCATTTGTCAACACTTAGATGTAAACTGTGGGTGACATATGTATTATATGGAGAATCATACATTGTTATAGGGGTGTTAAGGTTAGAGTTATATATTGTAACTCCTGTTCTAAAATCACAGAATCCACTGAGGGACATCTTGTCACTGAAGTCTTACATGAGGAGTGTTAGGCTGTTACTCTCTAATAGCAGCTGCTTCCAAAGCATTTGAGGTTCATCCTGATTGGCTGAAAATATAAATGAGAATGTTAAGTATGTGGGTATCTGAATTTGAGTGACTAAGCCTGTAAAGCCCCCCTTAGTCCATTTAGAATGTAGAAATCCACATAAAGTTAAAAATTTGGCCAAATAATAAAAAAGTCAAATAAGCACTTTATCATAAGTACTGAAAAAGGCAACAGACAGTAGTACAGTCAAGTTCCAAAGCCCTAAAAATACAGACAGAGAGACAAATTAATAAAAGTAGATGAATCATCCCATGATGTGAGTGAGGTAACTCTGTCATTGAATTCCTATCTGACATTGTTTAATGCTCCTGGAAGAGAATTAATATATATATGCCTAAACAGCACATGTACTATTTCCGCTGTAAAAATCTGACAATGATCAACTGACCGGCACCACATTAACCCTCACACACGTCTTTCATTTTTATTGCCTCTTCATGCATTTCCCTCACACTTTCTCTCCCTTTTCCTCCTCCTTCTCTCCCTCTTCATCTGATCCTGTGACCAAGGAATATGTATTTTCAAAAATGGATGTCAGCAAGCGGGACGTCTGGATTTAATACAGATTCATTATTTTGATTGATGCTGCAAGTCCCTGCCACTCACTGCAGACATAAGAGGATTCAGCTACATGCTTTATGGTTTATAAAAACCTCAAAGGAAAGTTTAAGTCCCTTTATAGATCTCCCTGGTGCTTTCTCTTGTCTTTCAACTTGATCCTGACAAATGGACCAGAATAGTTTCCTTCCCTGCGAGTTAGTGGGGAGGCTTTCTGGAATACTTTCCCTCTTTTTTATTGGCTGTGTTGTTCTCCAAGGCATGATCGATAGGATCAATATTGCAATGTTGATATATTGGGTCTTTAATCTCCCAGTTGGAGAGGTGTGAGTGGAATATCAGACGTATGCAGACAGAGTTTAGGTACGTTGTGTTGAGAGATAAGAGGAATGATTTGTGTTTGGGTGAGGGTATTGTTGTATGTGGCCATACTGTCACTGAAACAGGCACAGGGTTGCAAATTGACAAAAAAGCAATCACAATTATGATTGAATTTGTCAACTTTGTCTTCTTGAACATGCAGCGGTTTACTTTCATAAAACAGTTTTACCTGTGGTAATGCTTTATATGCAAAGAATTTAATAACAATATGCCCTATTTGCTTTTGTAAGGCTCTCTAAGCAATACCGTTCTATTCCAAAAACAATTCAGAATTAATGAAATAGCTTACTGTGGGTATTATGCTTATTGTTCAGGGGTTCAGAATAATAGAGTCAGAGTAGTTTTTCACTTGGGAACCATAATAGCATAACCCTTAGGGCTGACAGTGAGTCATAACACTTCCTGAATTACATATCATCTACAGGATATTCCGGACACCTGAAAAAGAAAAAGGATGTCAGGAAGAGCACCCTACACAAAATTATTTCTCATTTGCCATATTTTTTTTTCTCCAGCTGTTCAATTAGCAGGTACAAATTCAGGAGAAAAGTGCGCAGGGGATGATTTGAAGCACAGATGATAATTCATACTTCAGCTGGAAACATTACCATTTCTCCTTCCTGAGGAAAAATGGACTTACCCATTCAATTACCAAAGACACTTTCTTTTTTGAGTCAGGTAAAGTGCAGGGAATTCCTACCGCCATATGTGTCAATGGTGGAATTGGATTATGATCAGCTTACCTAACTATAACATGAAATTTGACCTAATCTAATTCATGTTGGTTAGTTAGAGCCAACTCCACCATATTCATTTTTACAGCTTTAAACTGAACAATCTTATATACAAATCAAAATATGAATACTCTACAGCTTTTTATTGTCTTTCAGCTCACTGTTTTGATTTTATGTCCAGCAACTTTACTGTTGTTTATAACTAGACAAATATTGGATTTTGTAGGCCAATATCAATATCAAAATTTGAGGGTTTAAAAAATCTGATGTAACTCTATCGGTCAATCGATCATTCAACTACTCTGTATTGTGTTGTGATATTGTTTGATTGCTGAATGTGTACTGTGTTATTCTATGCATGTTAATTATGTTGTATATCATGAATTTCATAACATAACTCATTTTGTTCTAATTTTTGGTCAACTTTTTAACATTTGGCCAGAGACAAATGAGACTTTTAGGCTAACTCTGGCTCTTTTACAATTTTTTTTTTTTTCTGTTGATTAATGAGTGTACCTGTCAAATAAAAAAAGAATGAGAAAAAAAAGAAATATAAAGAAATATTTTTGATGAGGATGCTTCGATCTGGTTATTTAAAATTTGTGAACAAGATATGTATTGAACGGAACATTTTGCAGTTGAAAAATAAACTTTGCTCTTTGGTGGACAAACTATAAGAAAGATACTGTTTCTAAATTACCTCAACCATATACCAAAATTTCTTGGTACTTGGTTGATATGCATGCTGATACCAATACATCTGCAAAAAGCTAAAAATTGATGGCTGATTCATTGATTGGGCCTATTTTGATTTAGGAGTAAACACAATTTTCAAGGTAGCTGTTTTTAGCTAAAAGACTGATAAACCCACTGTACTTTACCTGACCAGCACTAAACCTCAGACAGACAAAATGATCAACTAGCTGGTGAACATAGTGGAGAATTTAGCAGTCAACATTTAGAATTGAACAGAAACATCTGAATTGTTGGAATATCAAAACAGAGCTAGACGGAGAATGAATATTCAACTTACATTTGTCGATTGTCTGGAAACACAACTCCAAATGAATGCTAATGTTGCTCCATGTCAGCTCAATGTGTGAATAGGCAATCATTTGCTAACAGATTAGCTATACCAACTTCAGAATGCAACAAAATATCAGATATGTTTGTGATGTTGAGCCGGTTTTGGAGTTTTATCCCCAATTGGCCAAAGTAACTGATTAGCACTGTTTTACAGCAACCGACTTTCTTTTAAAGCTTTATTAACCTCTGCCTTCAAACCTCAAATTAACTGGATTCTCATTAATAGAAAAAAGTTTCACCTCAACATGAACTCATACTTCAACAGCCGATACAACAATTTCTTTGTTTCCTCTTATTGACATGTCAACAGGGTGTTGCAATAAGTGTATTAAATGGCCAAAGTACTGCTGCAATGCAACTGAGTCAGCAAGGAGCTCACCACAGTCATGTTGCTTAAAGTCAGGGAACACACACACACACACACACACACACACACACACACACACACACACAGATACACTCATTTACAATATGAAAAGAGACACATTGCCTGGCAGTACTGTTCCTCCACACACGCAAACACAGAAGCATAATGTTGTCTCCAAAAGACATAAATATGGCATTGTGTTATGATCTGTGATTAAATACAACAAAGGAAAAAACACACTTAGAGACACAATAGAGACACTACTGCCAGTGGCAAAGTGAAGTCCTCTACATAAAACAAGTACACAGCTACAGCTACAACTGCTTTCTGTGCCTGAATATTCTCGCAGCAGTGTGTTCTGATAAATGATTCATGAAAATTTCATTCTTTCCATGTGCTATACGCCTTAGTTATAGAAACCAGAGCCTTTCTTGTATTTGTTCAGTAGGCTCAAAAATGGTCACTGCGGACAGCACACACTGTAATTATGCTGTTATGAAGATATTGTGCATATGGCGGTCGGATTTAGGCATTAATGAGCATCTGCTTTTTGTTTGTGCTCGGTGCTGCTGAAAAAAGTGACAAAAGAAGGTCAGATGTCCTAGTGGTTAAAACTTTTATAAACTGAGATCTCATGGATCCCATGATGCCCATTTTTATTAGTAATTTTCATTTAATTTGGTCAAAGTTGCTCTGAAAAAGAATAAAAATATAGATTTTTTTTTTTTTTCCATTTGCACAGTGATAAAATATCACTCAAGTGATAAGCGGTAAATAAAAGTCTGAAAAAGAAGGCAGTTAACAAATGCATGTGGAATGGCAAAAAGTTACACAGTCGCTAAAGATATATGTTCACAATCTACACATTACGCACAGTCACACACACCCATATAAACACATTCTTTTCCTGAAAGTAAACGGCACATTGTGTGACATCTTGGCAGGAGTCAATGTGATTCGCACCGCTTCAAGCAAAGCTGCAGGTGACTGTCTTCTGCTAAATCATATGACTGACCGTCCTCACATGGCCTCAAATACAACCCTACATAAGCCTGTATGTACATGCACACGCATGCCCACCCACACACACACACACACACACAAACACATATATACCACCAATGTCACAAGTGCAGAGCAGGGCGCCCCAGGCACTAAAAGGGGGAGCTCGGGGCCCTCAATGAGCAACAGAGCGCAACGGACAGAGAGAGAGGAGAGGCAGAGATACGAGAGGAGAGAGAGAGAGAGAGGGGAAGAGAGCGAGAGGAAGAGACAGAGAGAGGGGCAGAGGGAGAGAAAGAGAGAGAGGGGGGGGGATGAGAGGCAGCGCTTTGAGCCATGGTGCAGTCACAAGCAGCGAGTGATGAAAGAGGACAAGGTCACAGATCATAGACGAGGGAGATATGGGCAGTCATGTATGGCAACATACCTCCTCACCCGGACTCCCCAGCACTTTCCAGAAAATAGAACACATAACCTGAACTATGACGCACACCTGTGCACATGTGTATGCTAATCAGTTAGCCCTATGTGTACAAAAGGTGTAAACGGATACCCAGAAGACACAATCAACTCACACACAATTAAATAGTTGGATTTATTTATATATCTCTGCTCAGGGCACAAAAACCTTTGTTGATATAACATGCTAATTTATGCATGTAAACATTCAAGCTATTTTAGCTTTTGTTAGCTTATCGCCTCATATACAATGCTGCTTTTTTATTTATCTATTTATTTTTTGGAACAAAGAACAAAGTTGCCCTAAGAGTGCTGATTTCAGATCAGTTCTTCCTAACCTCGCCGGTGCCCCCAACAGTCAATAGTAATACACAGGAGCTGACCTGAGAACAGCTCTGCCTCAAGGCAGTTTGTTAAGCTCGCTCCCTGGTGAGTGCTTTGCAGACGGGTTTTGCCCAGAGTTGAAGTCTATTAGTTCGAGTTTATTTACAGCCAAATGCCCAGAGACCCGCCCCTGTAATGTTGTTTGGGGGAAAATAAGAGCTGAAATTGAATGAAAAGCATCACACTGCATGCATAATTCATGGATATCATTATCAAGCTCACGCAGACGCACAGATAAATGCACACATAAAAAGCACAGGCAAACACATACTGGCAAATACAAACAGGCAAAAACGTATGCACACAGGTGTGTGCTTATTATAAGGTCTTTTCGGTCATTTATCCTTGTGCTGAACTCGGGCCAATTTTCCCAGCGTGGGTCCTATTTAGGCATAATAACACCACAACAACATCACAGCAAGAATTAAGGACTACTCTGACCATGCAAGCAAGGAAGGAAGAACAATAAAAGTGGATATTTAGCAAATCAAAACTAGCATCAGAGGAGCAAATTGTCTTTGTTTGCCCCAGAGAGTGTCTTGATGCATTTATATGGGGGATCTTGCTAAGCAACTTTGACAAAGGATATGTGTGTGTGTGTGTGTGTGTGTGTGTATGTGTGCATGTACAAAAAGAGGCAAATGAGGTTCAGAGAATCATGAAAAAGGGTAATGAGAAAGGCGAGATGAAGGAAGAAAATTAGAGAGTGTGAAAGATGCGGTGAAGTTGAGGGGCATGAAGGAAATATAAAGAGAGCAAGAGGTGAAATTAGTGTATTTTTGCTCGATAGTTCTGAGCACTGGCCTCCTCATCTCCCTCTCGCGGGCCCTTTTGACCTTAAACTCTTTGATGTACTTCTACTGACCTAAGTAGCTCATACAGTCTCTGCACATACATACACACACATACGTACACAGAAACACACATAGACACATCCTTGTAGTTTTAGAACAAATTTACTGTAATACTCTGATATGTATGTGCACACTGGCACACGTGCATATGCACACACATGTCACACACATTTCTTGGTTACCATTAAGAGTGCTTACTGAAGCAGGACCCTGGCGGAGAGAGAATTCAGTGGGATTCTCCAATGAATAGTGAGAGATTCTGGTCTCATTCAGCAGACAAATGAAGCGTGAGCAGTCTGAAGGGCACACACCCACACTTATACACACTTAGACACACATTCATCCCTACGCTGAGCAGATAGACACACATGCTCGCTCCCCTTGCAAAGCTGGATGTATACACACACACACACACACACACACACAGGCAGGCCAGTGCTCAGTGCACTGTGACACCCAGCAAAGGGATGGAGCTGCAGAGCACTTCTTAATGGATATAAGGCAGCCAGCTGTGTTAGCCAGGGCAGGAGAGGAAGAAGACAAGGGAAGAGCACGGGCCTGACATGATGTAACATGTACACACACACAGACACACTCACACACACACACACACACACATAGAGCACCTGTGCACGTCTTGAAGACAAACAGTAGTTAAGTCTTTCAAACTCTACCAGAAACCACTCACTGATTGATTGGGAATATATTTCATACACACTGCGAGCTGGTAAAATAACGGCTGAGGGAGTGAGAGCGGAAAGAGAAAACTCCAGAAAGGAGGAGGTATTAAAAAGACATGAGAGATGAAAGTGAATGGAGACGGCTCTCTAATGCTTTTCCTACTTCCCTCCTGAGATCTGTGACTGTGTGCGTGCGTGCACACTCTCGCGTGCTTTTAGTAAGTGCGCAAAGAGTATAGAAAGCTCTCTGAAAGATGAAGAGCATTGTTTGAGACGTGCTCTTGTTAAGTTGTGCGCCGCATTCGTCGACTTCTCACACTTGCTGAAACTCCCACTGCTCTTTCAACCTAATTGAAGCCTGCGCACAGAGAAGCTGTGACGTGTGATGTGATCAAAGGTAAACACGGGGTGGAGGAATGATAAATCATTTTCAAATCGATCCAATATTATGTTATTTCTCATCTTTACAATTTCATCAGCGTCAAACAAAGTATGAAACTAGTACATGAAGTTATACTGAAGCTGGAGGCAATAAATAAGACATCTAATGTTGCTAGCAGGGATCTTTTTTATACTTCTGATGCGTCATTTTCTCATAACGTGTTTTGGAATCGATTATAGCAACATAAATCCTCTGAGTATATTCTTATTTTGCATTTTTAAAATGAATATTTCTCTCCAGAGGCCATTAGCCTGTTTTATAATAAGCTGGATGACAGAAGTTCCTGGCAACCTTATTTGGGTACTTTAGTAAAGTTTGAATTTGGTGACAAATAATAAAGGAGAAATAGTTCATTTTGATTGATGCTCAATGAAGCCAGACATTTTTACTTAGATGTATCATTTATTCTGCTGCCATTATTTTATTATTCTACATGAACTGATCATACCACAAACCTCCAACTGCACTCTCAGATCTGCCAGCAGCTTGCTACTCTGGGCCCCCAGTACTAAGCTCCACACCATGGGGGATCGAGCCTTCTGCTCTGCTGTTCCACAAGCGTGGTTGTTGTGTGTTCTATGTTATTAATACTGTAGCACTTTGTGTTTCACTATTAAGAGTGTGGTACAAATTAAATGTATTATTATTATTACTATCATTATTGTTATTATTATTATTATTATTTCAGAGTTCAAACAGTCTTCTACTGCAGGCAACCTTGGTGGACACTTTCAAATCAATCTGCTGACCTATAATAAAGCTATCTCATCCTGCCTTGAACCCTGTGTGTGCATATGTGTGTGTGACTGTAGTCCCAGGTAAGAGCTCAATCAGCCTGTCTGAGTAAGAGAAAGAGACAGAAAGCAAGAGAGATAGAGACAGAGAGTGCATCCCCCTCGGCTCCAGCAAACCTTTATCCTTCATGCTTTATCCTCAAATACTGCCTTTCTCAAAGTTCAAACACCTGGCAGTGATTCTTACATTCTGATTTATTCCTCCTCCATATTCCCCCCCTCTTGGTCTCATCCCCCCTTTCCTCCCTTGTGTCTTCTTTCCTTCTTTCATTCCATGTTAACTTTTTATTGTCCCTCCCTCATTTTGGTTACCTTTTTGAATCATTGTTCTTTCTATTTTCTTTGTTCACCTGCTCAATAGGTTTTCTTTGTCTATTATCCATTTGTTTTGTTTTTTAACTTCAGCTCTCCCTTTTTCCTTCACTTCTTTCTCCCTTTTAGGAAACCCAATATTGTTAAATCAACTTCTGAATTCAGTTGAAATCCCAGAAGTGCAACCCTCTTTTCCACCCTCCTTTTTAAATTCCTTCTGCTGATTTTTTCATCTAAAGATAGCAGCTGCTAATCAAAATGAAGCAGTTTGAGCAGGAGACCAGGGCACACGTACACACACACCTGCACACACACACATGCGCATGCTCACACACAAAAACACAAATACAAGATAAAGGAATGAGAGGCGAGAGCCTAGGGGTTGCCTGGAGCTGTTTCCCAATCAATGCCACTGGGGAGAACAAGAGAGACCTTCAGCGTCTACAGTGGGAACTCTGAGTGGGCTTCTGACGAACACACACACACACACACACACACACACACACAAAGAGACACAAACCTCAACCTCTACAAATAGACTCTTCTTCTGAAAAACACATTTAAAATTGTGTGACATCTGAGGGCGTCTCTGATCAAACGGGCGACAGTCTGATGTGACTCATGCACATTTACACACATGAACAGCCTCTATATCCCTGTTTGAAATATACAGATTTGCATTACACACAGTGCAATGAGGCTTTGAACAGAAACAACTCATTAGATTTTCAAATGACATATTTTAATGTTGTTTTTGTAATTATTACAAGTGATCACAAAATGTCAAAACAAAGAAACTGGTCTTCGTGTCACTAGAGGAGAGTAAGTGTCCGTATAAAACTATAACTTAACTATGTTAAAGATATCATTAAAATAAAACCTTAACATGGTGACAGTGAGTAAAATACTTCCAGGCGGGTCAGCCAATCACAAAGCTTCAAATTCTGGATTTAAAATTCAATTCATCCCTGCAGCGCTTTAAAATCTATAGTTACATAAAATAACATAACAGCTCAGATAACTAAACAATGCAAAGACAATGATGCAAACAA
The DNA here is from genome assembly GCF_963924715.1 of Thunnus thynnus. Taxonomy (NCBI): domain Eukaryota; kingdom Metazoa; phylum Chordata; class Actinopteri; order Scombriformes; family Scombridae; genus Thunnus; species Thunnus thynnus. Next base: position 10,938,814 of record NC_089519.1, read on the forward strand.
CATGTAACTATGTGGTTTTAGCGACAGCAGCGAGCATAGCAACCACCATAGCAATGATAGAAAGCCTGACTAAGTCTTTGTAATAACTGACAAACTAAACATCATATACATTCACTGACAAAGATTATGAAAATAAAATGCACATTATTCGCTAGAAATGTTATCAAAACGAATATTTATGCCAAAACTACCTTAAAATATTGCATTTTCCACTGAGAATAAAAGGAATGTCTGTGCTTTTTCTTTTTTGTTGTTTTCACATAAAGAAATTTGACAGTCACATAACAGCACATGCCTGATGACAGGCCTTCTGCACCTACTGGGCTCCACCAGCATTGGCTCACTGAAATAAATGGATGATAACAGCCTCATGAACCTACTAGTAGGTTTAGTTGGCCCCTACTAGCCCATATATTTGGGACAGATGTTTGATGATAATGCCTATTCAATAGGCTGATAACAGTCAAATCACTACTTCCTCCCTGTGGTGACATCAGATTGTTCGTGCATGCCCACAAATGGCTGTCCGTTCCATAGCCTTTGTTGCTAAGGTTGTTCCATGGGTTCTTCACGTTGTCCAATCATGTATTTTAGATCGGACTCAGACTTGAACATGTATGGATGAATTTGAGGAGTTTCCATTTCAAGTAAAAATGAGGAAAAGAAGTCAAATCCTACTATGACTGTTTGTTTACGTAGCCTCTGGAGCCAAAAAGTTTGCCGAGGGGAAGCTTCTTGAAGCTTACCAATCAGAACAAAGTGGGGTCATCGGGAGGGGGGCCTTAAAGAGACAAGAGCTAAAATGGCCTGTTTCAGACAGAAGCTGAACTGAGGAGCTGCATAAAGGGTCAATATAATATAAATATGGAGTTTTTTTAAAACTATAAATCATGCAAAGATATTCAAATAGAGTCCCAGAATATAAATATAGATCTGGAAATGTGCATGATACCCCCCCTTAAGATCTAAGCAGTATAAGCTGAGAAATCCTGATTTTTAGTGCTTAATATATAGTGCTGCTTGAAAGTTTGTGAACCCTTTAGAATTTTCTCTATTTCTGCATAAATATGACCTAAAATGTGATCAGATTTTTACACTAGTCCTAAAACTAGATAAAGGGAACCCAATTAAACAAATGAGCAAACATCAAACTTATTAATTTATTTATTGAGGAAAATTATCTTATCTTGTATATTTGTGTGAGGCAAAAGTATGTGATTCCTTGCTTTCGGTACCTGGTGTGACTCCCTTTTGCAGCAATAACTTCTCCTAAACATTTCCAGTGACTGTTTATTAGCTCTGCACATTGTGATTTTAGCCCATTCTTCCTTAAAGAACAGTCTCAACTCGGGGATGTTGCATGAACTGCCTGCCTCAGGTCCTTGCACAGCATTTCTTCAAGATTAAGGTCAAAACTTTGACTCGGCCATTTCAAGACATTATCATTCTTCTGCTCTAACCATTCTTTAGTAGAGCGACTTGTGTGTTTAGGGTCGTTGTCTTACTGCATGACTCACTTTCTATTGAGCTTAATTTCAGAGACAGATACCTTGACATTTTCCTGTAGAATTTGCTGGTACAACTCAGAACTCATAGCTCCATCAATGATTGCAAGCTGTCCTGGTTCAGAGGCAGCAAAGCAGGCCCAAACCACCACCACCACCACCATGTTTCACAGGTGGGATAAGGTTCTTATGCTGGAATGCAGTGTTTCTCATCACCAAACATCATGCTTCTCATTCAAGCCAAGCATTTTGATCTCATCCATCCACAGAATATTGTTCCAATCACCCTCAGGATTATCCATGTGGTCTTGAGCAAACCGTAGACGGCAGCAATGTTCATTTTGGAGGGAAGTGGCTCTTCTCCTTGCAAGTCTGTCCTGCACACCATTGATGTTCAATGTTCTCCCAATGGTGGACTCATGAACACTGACTGTAGCCACTGCAAGAGAGGCCTTTGGTTTCCTAGACATTACCCTGAGGTCCCTTGTGACCTCCCGGACTATTACATGCCTGCTCTTGGTGTGATTTTTGTTGTTCGACCACTCCTAGGGAGGGTAACAATGGTGTTGGATGTCTTTCATTTGTACACAATCTGCCTGACAGTCAACTGGTAGAGTCCAAACTCTTTAGAAATGGTTTTGTAACCCTTTCCAGCCTGGTGAGTGCAAGCAACTCTTCATCTAAGGTCCTTAGAAATCTCCTTTGTTCGAGCTATAACACACTTCCACAAACCTGTGTTGTGAAGGTCAGACTTTGATAGTGAAGACTCAGATTTCTCTTCTTTAAATAAGGCAGGGCCTCTCAGACTCACACTTGATTGTCATCCCATTGACTGAAACACACAATTCTAATTTCCCCTTCAAATGAATTGATAATCCTAGAGGTTCACATACTTTTGCCACACACAAATATGTAACATCGGATAATTTTCCTCAATAAATAAATGAACAAATGTAAGGTTTTTGTCTCATTTGTTTAACTGATGTCTCTTTATCTAGTTTTAGGGCTTGCATGGAAATCTGATTATGTTTTAGATCATATTTATGCAGAAATAGAGCAAATTCTAAAGGGTTCACAAACTTTTGAGCAGCACTGTATGTCAAGCTCCAAATACACTTGATCCTATGTTTCCCATAATGCAGCTTCACTTAACTTCAGTGCTCCCTGCTTCCAAAATGTCCACTTCTTTCCAATTCACCCTCCAGGTTATAACACAAACTTTCTGTTATAAATTTTAAGACTTAAGTCCAAGCTGAGATAACCCTTCATGACATCATCAGGGTTCATCATTTGGAAAGCTCCTTCCAGAGTTACAGAAGAACTGTCTTCACAGGATGAGTAGTGCTCCTTTTGACAAGTAAACTAAAGTACATGTGTAAAAATAAAGGCAACATTAAACACACTGTGTTAAGAAGTTTCTTGAATGAAAACCTTTTAGAAGTGGTAGAAACAATGTGTAAAGTCCTCAAACTAATTTGAAAGTCTGAAACTCTAGTATCATAATGCTATGGTATTGAAAAATGTATCCACCTGTATGCACAGTGCTCACTGATGAACTTTATTCAGGTAAGATGTTGCAGGTAAACTTGAGCCTCACAGATGATGCAAAGAGACGGTGGAAGAGAAGTAAATTATATCTACAATTTAACAGTGAGTGAACCAGAGGACAGTGCTGCACAGTACAGAATATTAAGCATTGGTCATTATAGTCATCCAAGCAGTATGTAATGCAGTATTGTTGTAGCTGCAGAGGCAGATGGTGAGTGTGCAGGAATTCATTGGAGCATTGCAACATGAAGTAGTTATACTGAGTAGGATCAGATGGAAAAATAAATCATGACCATTAAGGAGCAAGGACCAAATCCCTAAGGTGAAGGTGGTGTACTGTTCAAACACGTGTTTTGCAGACTGTGCAAACAATGCCAGTTTATAATGAATGAGTGGGATAAATTCTATATGAGTATAGTGGTTTATTCTGTCAAGGAATAGTATGAGCGTGAGTATATGAGCACATCACAGATTGTGTGGATGTCAGGAGGGTGGGCCGGGGAGGGGGGGCTGGAGGGTGCTCTTAAAAAAATTGAGTGTTGACAGACCACTGTATAACACTATGACCTGGATGAAAACCATTGTGCATTATACACCAGTAGTATAAGAGGTTTTTTTCATCTCAAAAGGGCAGGAGCTGTCAATCATGTCACCTGTCAAAGCAGCCTTGAGTAAGATAGTGAAACAGTTTCTCTGATTAACGTTTTCTATGGAAAAGTGACAGCTGGATATTTGAAACATAAAACGTGTAGTAGGACTGCATAGAAGTAGAGCGCTGATTGAAAACTGACTCAAACTGCTGTGACTGTAATAGCATGCTGGGCAAGATGTGCAATCTTTATGTCGACGTTCTTTCAAAAGCAAACTGCTGTTTTTTGTTGAGTAAGGTCGAAGTGTGCAGGCGAACAGTCCATTTGGAGAATAAGTGAAAAACTAAATGAAATTCTCGTCAACTGTGCATGAAATGTCTGACTTGAACATTAACACAGGAAGTCTTGATCCCTGATTGAAGCAGCTACAGTAGAACATTAGCCGTACCAGCTAATTATACATAATTGTGTACAGTTATTTAATTGGTCCCAACTTGTGAGTGTAATGAGAATGACAATGTGGAAATTTATACCAGTATTACTAGTATTATCAGTATACAGGGTACAATGATGCTGATGCTAATGATGGCACTTTCTGAGCCAATCAGTAACAATTGCATCATTCATCCCTATTAAATCAAAAATGAAATGGATGTTAAGCAAGGTCTTTCAAAGTCTGATTTAGTTATGGCATTACTATTTCATTAATGTACTTAAAATGGTACATGCAAGGCTATGGATTAGTGTGAAAAGTTTCATCTAAATCAGATTCCAATATATTTTCAAGTTTGTCAAATGTCACATTGTAAAGACATTGAAATAAAAAGTATATTTCTGGAGTTCTAATCATGTGTCCCTGTGTTACCCGTTCTGTTATCTCTTCACATGTCAAATATATGTTAAAAGATAATTGTAAGTATTTATATATCAAAGAAGAATCTGAGTTTGAATCTGCCAGGGCCTTTCTGTGAGAAGTTGCATGTTCTCCCAATGCCTGCGTGTGTTCTCTGTGTTTTCCGGCTTCCTCCCACACACCAAAAAAATTGCCCATAGGTGTGAATGTGAGTGTGAGTGGTTGTCTGTCTCTATGTGCCAGCCCTGTGATTGACTGGCGACCTGTCTATTGGATATTGGATGGATATATCAAAAGTCTATCTCTTTTCTCCACCTGCAAAATATTCTTGTTGTGCTCTAATTTATTGATTCCTCCCTTGTCATCTGCCTCCACGGAATAAATGAATTAATTTTCAACACAGACGACAACATTATTAGTAGGATAGTCTCGTTTTTCTGCAAACAAAAACATGCAATCAGAATAATTTGAAATACATTACAATTGCATCAAATATCCTACATAGAGTGACTTTAATTGTACAAACGTTCTAGCACAATTTTGCAGTCACAACTGCCCTTGTGATATCTGTTGTGTCACTGTTGAGTTTTAAATGGTCTGGTAAAGGTAGGGTTTCATCTTTACCACACCTTTTACCAACCTCACTCTCTAAGCTTTGTTTAAAGGGACTTGTGCTTTAGTAGCAACTGGAAAGTTTGAAAATGTGACCTTTAAATACTGTGCTCCCATTAGGCCATTCGATATCATTTTTCAAACGTCAGATCAGAGTACAAAGATGCATCACTCGTCCGAGTTCCATCAAAATTAGACCAGACTAAGATATCTCCTGAGATGTCACATATGACAGACGAGCATTCGGCATGATCCATTGTGCCCTTTCAATGAGAGAACAATGGGAGAAAGCTATTTTAGCCTTTTGTATCCTGTGAAATATTAAATCCCATCAAAGCTGTGATATGCTGGTGTAAAAATGCTCAGGTACTTGTGTTATGTGACTGAAAGAAAACAGGTAAGCTAGTGCTTTGATGCATGGCTGGAGTGAGGGAGCCTAAGTTGACCTAAAAGACACTTGTTAACACCAGAGTGCCAAGTCAGCTCACTGAGTTTCTGGACAAAATATTTAATTCATGTGTTGACTTAGCCACTGCACTTCCTTATACCCGCTTTTGCTACATTTTCTACTACCTGGGATGTGGATTTTCTGTGCACCATCCTTGTGCCCTGCTTGACTTCAGACTACATTTCTCTCTGATGCAGGGCTCATGGGACTGTGTTTCAACGGAACAGTGGATACTATAATTCACCTATGCATTTTACAGGGCAAATGTGCTGCACAAAAATGTGCGAATGGAAAAGGAACAGTCAGCCATAACCTAAATCCATGCTATCCACCCCTGTACTCTAATATACACTCATGAATGATGGCTTTTGTCTGCTTAATTTATAATCTCACTATATTAATTTATTGCATTTCAGGGGGGAAAAAAACTAAAAACTTAACAATATTGAAAAACAAACAGATAGGAAAGAGAAAGGCTCCACTTCAGTTGGGATTTGAGGACAGATTTGAAGTCTTAGCCAGTGGAAATCCTGCTGTAAAATTATGCTAATCTCTCTCTGAGAACAGAGAGAGGCTTGATCCAAAAAAAAAAAAAAAAAAAAACAGAAAAAAAAAACATGCATTTCTTTATCTTTTTTTAGAGGAGTCGAAATAAGAGACGGCAAGAGAGAGATTCTAATGTAGAGTAGGTGTTTTTTTTTTTGTTGTTTTTTTTTTATTGCTTAAATTGGAATAATAGCATCTCAAAGGGCCAATACACACAAAAGGATGAACTTAAGAGTTGAGTAGGAGACAGTACCAACTCCTGATTATGGATTTTGGAGATAGGATCATCTTCTGTAAAGTCACAAAGTTCTGTTAGAGAAGCTTTGAAGCTGTTTTCTGTCAAGGCAGAAATATTCACAGTACCACTCCTCTCTAAGCTTCAATTGATTTGGGCTGCTCAGAGAGATTTCAGACAGATCTGTAAAGTGTGTAGGCGTCCATGTCACAATATAGACTGATGCCATGTTGGAAAACTTGCACTTTGTGCTACATCTGCTCTTCTCTTACACTGAAGCATTGAGGAGAAGCCACACGCAGCTGTCAGGAGAGCACAACGGATTTTCCAAATGACAACAGGTGTTTTAAATATCACTTCATGTATCTTTTTCCACACAATTGCTCTGTCACTTGTCATAACTATGCTACTCTCTATTGCACAGTATCACTCCCCTATCTTTCTTCTCTTCACAGCTCAGTTGGAACCAAACGTAACTATTCTGGCTGTTATTGTTAATATTAACAACACAAAAGCACATAATGCCTCCTTGCCTTTTACAATAAAGGCGATCATTGTTATTGCGCCCACTTGCAACCTCAATTAAATTTAGAGGCCGTTTTGTCCTGGCTTTAAAAGCCTCTGACTTCCTCCAGGGGCTTAATCCCATAAACCACTATGACCCACTGACATCATAACGTTAAGCTGCCAGGCAAGGCGATGTTAGACTATCCTCCAGGGGAGGTGAAATGGATGCAGGTCTCTTTGAATTTGTCTGTGTGTTTGTGCCAGTTGTGTAAAGCCATCATCACTTGACACTGAGGTGTTACAATGACATATTATGATTGTATTTTTCTTTTTCTTTTCCCTGACAAGCAACCGAGATGAGATTTAGATTTAGTGTTTGCTCTCATAAGGTGTTTATCAGTGGATAAAAGCAGGAGAATCTCTAAGCGCTGTTGATCACTGTAAGCTTTACCATTGTTCTGATACGAGCGGTGGGAGTAGCATTGTGTTGATGCTGCTGTTCTAACACATGTCTCTTAACAGGTCTGACTGGGCAAGAAGAAACTTTGTTGTGACAACAGAATACTAAACTGTCGTACGATGCTCCCTGCAGAGCGAATGATAAAACATCAAACAGCTGGTCAACTTAAAACTGTGGCCAAAGCAACAACCTACTGTGCATTTGTAGTGGATTCAGAGGGAAATTTACAGCATTGCAATGATGTACAGCCGCTATATGCGTTGACTCCACAGCTACTCTGTGACCCCTTAACACAGAACTATTCAACCCCTCATTAGTACAGTGAACATTGACACTACAGCAAGCAACACTTCATTAATGGTGATGACTTGGTACCTGTAGCTACACGTGTTGCTGCTGACACAAGGGTGAAGAAAACACAACAACTTATACATCTGCTGTGAGCACAGACAACTGGGTTCAAGTGGCAACAAGGCTTGTTTTTTGTGGTTTAAACCACTCCTATAGAGACTGTAACATTCTTTGAATGTTAGCGGAATCCGGAAAATGAAATGGGATCTCTCCCCTTCCCCCCTTACTTCATATTTCATACTGAGAGCACTTTTTCTGTATAAAATCATCTATAAAAATGTTAGGTTAAGAGATAATACAGGGGGAGGTGTCCTAATGTGCAAAAGTAACTGACCATGTGAAGGGTGCCACAATATCAACTTTGTTATTTTCTATATAAGGATACCTTCACACTAAAAAGTGCATGAGGTGCATTAGTGCATGAGGTTTCCTGTTATGTGACACCTGTCAGCTAATCAGAACAATAAAATAAAATACTATGGATGAAAAGTCTCAGTGAGCATCCAACTGACTCCTGTCTTGCAACTAGAAAGAGTAAGTTAGAGAGTAAGAGAGTTAGAGAGTGTGTTAAATTTGTCCTAAAATGTCTTCTGTTTCACATTAAACATAAAATGATGTTTCTTGATGTATTCAAATGTAAAAGCAGTTCATTATCCCTGTTACCAACTAAACTAGATCCAAACATGCAGTATATTGAGCTGTATGGATTGTATGTATATTTTGAGGGGAACTATTATCCACAACCTTGGTTTTGGGTTACCTGTTTAGCATGTCAGGTCAGGTATTTGTGTATGCGTCCAGTGGTTTGTGTAATATATAGGCTGTATAACCATATCATTGACGTACCACCCCAGACCTAAGGGCCAGCAAGCCAGGGATTAGCCCCAGGAACAAAAGACAAAAACACCAACGTGTTTCTGTGATGTTCACAACAAGGGATTAGAAGGTTCCCACTGACAGGATTAAAACAATACCTACTGTTTTTCTCTGTCCTTCTACACCAACCCATTTTTATCCCAACCTCGCTCGTTACATTAACAGATAATGTTTTTTTTCTTTGCTCTCCCTCTATGTGGAGCTTTTCTCTGGTCTCCTTATCCCACTCCTATATTTTTTAACCTGTGTTTTGGTCTTTCTCCTCTTCTGGCAGGATTATTTCAATCCTGCCTATAATCCTGAAATTCCACACTAATGCTGCTTCTCCAAGTAGTGCTGTCATTTATGAAGAAATACATTTAGAGTAAAAAGTGGTTCTAATGATTTTCATGCTTTTAGTTGGGCAGTTATTTGAAGTCTAGCAAGTTTTATAACCCACAATAAAACAGACCCGCGAACCAATGAGACCCGTGATAATTGAGAAAACGCATGGTTGTCAATCTGAATATTTTTTCCCCATTTGCTTTCTGAACAACATGGAAGAATATGTTAGGGTTTGTCTGACAGAAGCAATATAATAAGCTGAATTCACCGAGCCCACTGGAACTAATTGAGTCAATCAAAAACGACTACCTATCAACCTGGCACACCAAAGGAATGGTCAGAGAAAATTGGGTCATTACTGTTAGAAAGAACTCATGCTAAAAGTAATCTGGAAAAAAAAAAAAAAAAAAAAGATTTGGCATGAAAGGGCTGTTCTAAATTTGTCATGATTCAGCTGCAATAGTGCCGGGCTCACTGGAAATGTATGGTTGATGGACTTCCTTCCCAATTTTCGACATGGATTATAGGATTTAAACAATACAGCGCAGGGATGCTTTAATGGAAAAATGAAGTGTGGACAAGAGTTGGGCTTATTATTATTTTCTCACAGTATGATCTAAATGTAATTAAAAGATTGAGTGATAGAGTTACAATCAGTGTGACAGCCAGAGATGATAGCGGATGTTGACACAGCTGATATGTGGAGATGAGACGACTGGGCTGTGACCACACTGATTGGTCTGATGTAATTGGAATGTTGACAAAAATAAACACAGGTTCTGGGGGGCACAAATTATTCTAAACGCCAGCCTGCCAGGCAAAAGCAATCACACCCGGACAAGCCTCGGAGCTATCAATAATCACACTCCCGACAAACCTCCAAACAGAGATGTTTACACATAGATAAGGCTCCATGGCAAACCCATGCCAAAAACAAAAAAAAATGGTCTTTTTGCGAGGCTGTGATTACAGGAAAACCAAACCGCAAGAGTAATCAGACAAAGATCAAACTCCAAGGCAGGAATAATCAAATATGGAATGCCTGGGGGGCAACAACACCAATAATCAAACGCATACTGCCATCCGAGCTTGTTCACTGTCGAGCCGACGGGGTACTGATATGATGACGATGAAGGGGTTCCACCATTCAGGAGATGTTGCAGAGCAGACTGGAGTCAACCATGCCTCAAGGGTTGCTCCTGGTAACCTTCTGATTGTGAAATCGGAGAAAATATCAGCCAGATCTCTCTTTCCGTAAAAAAAAAAAAAAGTCAAATAATGAGACATCTGCCAATTACATTTTTTAAAAAAAAATCTCTCACTTGTTGCAAAAGTTGCCTGATGCTCAGTAATAATCTTGTTATACGTTCCATCTGTTCACCAAACCGTCATTCATTTGCCTATTTTTTGACCTTCAAATCTATCATTCGTTCCCTCTGACATACAGCATCTCCAGATTGACACTTCTGGTGAGCCGTGGGGGGCAGTCTCTGCTGTCAGACAGACTCTTTCTGACAACTCAGCACTAGTGGGCATGTCCAATCTCTAAGAGCCATAGAAGGACAACACCAATACAGAAGAAAGGGCTGAAATGCTCACTCTTCATTTTTGTTTTGTTGCAATTCACTGCTGTGCTTCATATAATTCTGATTTTTCATGCTTGCAACCATCTGTCTTTGTCTTGGTCTCCATTTCTGTGTGTGTGTGTGTGTGTGTGTGTGTGTGCAGAAATGTGTTTCTCTTCTGTGAACTGCACCATCACTCTCCTATCATCCCCATCAGCTACTCGTGTCTTGCTCCTCTCTCAAATCTTCCTGACCTTCCTCAAATAAACCTATCAGCTGTAATCAGGAGCTATCTTGTCCTTTCTCCTACATTTACTTTGACATATACACGCACACATACGCACACACCAGTGTCAACTTTTCATGCAGGTCCTTTTCTCCCTTGAGGAGCAGGCAGTCTGTGCCAGAGTGTTTGGCGGCATTTGTAGCTATCCAGGCCACAACATGTACCGCCCACCAATGTGCATATAGAATCAATTCTATTAGAAAAATATCGTATTTTTACCACCTGTCATCTATAAGAGAAGTTACTGGAAGGAATATCATGTTCAGAAGACTGAACATTTAAGTTTTAAGTTGAAACATTTAAAGAAAAGTTTATCATCCTTGTGACTGCAATACTAATTGATAAATGGCAGGTATGAATTTAGAACTGAAATGGTGCAATTGCGATATCACTTTTAATTATTCTTTCTCTTTTCTGTCTCTTACAAACACATAGGTCATCCTTCCAAGTTAGGCAACCTTCGTTGTCATGGCAACAGTAAACACCATGACAATCGTAGTTACAGTTTTTAAGAAACTGTATGGTCATGTGGTTGGAAATGTGACACAAATGTGTGAAGTTAGGATCTAACCAGCCACCCATCCCACCACCTCTGAATATGGAAATTTGTCACCTTATATTGACATCTGAACTGCGCCACTTCTCTGAGTCATAATTACTACAGCCACTAGATGGCGGCTGTCACTCAAATGTAACTATAGGTCGTTTTTGGCGACTAACATTACGACCTATTGTGTCGTTTCTCTTGGGAGGATGGGCTCCTTAGACTTATATTGCCATGATACAAGATTTGATGCACGCACACACGCACATACACACACACACACACACACACAAAAACACACAGACTGTATCTCCCAAGAGCACTCTGCTCTCTGCTCCCCCTCAGTCCCAAGGCTAGATTATCATAGACAAAAAAGAGAGTGAGAGAGAGCGGGAGAGAGAGGGCAGAAGACGCAGGGTTTTTGTCAGTGGGTCACACGGTGGTGGCATGGTTAACTAGCTAATATGATTAAATTTAGCAGAGGCACAAGTCACATTGTCAGCCCACATCAAAGTCTACCCGCCACTGCGAGAGCAAAACGAGCCCTCTGCGAAAACCAAGAGAGAGATGAGAATGAGAGCGGGAGACAAGGAAAAGGGTGATGTTTTAAACATAAAACAGAAACAGAATGTCAAGGAAATATGAGGCAATAATGAGGCAAGAGAGCAGGCAGAAGTGTTAGCATAACCTATTCAAAGAACTGCACGACCTGAAAAGCAGCAGTTAACAGCAAACCTCCTCTCTGTTTTCATCTGTGTACAAATGAAGGTTCATTGACAAATTCGTATGGTGTCTTACTGACCTTGTTGTTTGATTATCTGCCTAGAGATGTTTGAGAGTTTGTGATCTCACTTCTCAGATGGTTTATTGTGTGGCATGAAACATCCAAATTACATTTTAGAGTAGAGCACTCCAATTGACCTGTTTTCTGCCTCAGAAGTACACATGACAATAGATAAGATAATAACAAAAAAAAAAACTAGATATAACAAGAACAGATGTCAAGGACCACAGTGGTGTTTTTCTCTATTTAAACACATTTCTGTGTACTTCACATTTCACCTCTTTGAAAAGCATATCATCAGCTTTTAGACTGATTTCCTTTCATTTCTTTGCTATATGGTTTGGAAATCAAATGTGTGACACATACTTGCTTTAGCCTGATAATTTGACTGGATTTGCCATTTCATTTTTTTCTTTGTTACTCAGTCTGACAATGTGTTCATGTTAGCTGTTTTTTGTTTTTATTTTGCCCAACTAATCAATGGTGACTGACGTATGTCCATGTCGATGTCACTATGAGTCTACACAGAAGTGATTTTATCAAATTATTTGGGCTTTTCTGCCTCAGTGTCTGCCTAAATCTTCTTTCTTTGTATTATTGGAGTATTTCACAGCCCACAGCAGTTGGTTTTCCATACAAGACAGTTAATTTAGCTGGAGTTTTAAGGAGTTTGTCAGGTTGATAACCTTCAATTAAAAACCATAAAAAGAGAAAGAGAAAATAAACATACAGTATTAGGCCAAAATTATAATAGTTATTAATCACATCCAAATAAATCAGATAAATCATCAGTACATCTAAGAAATAATTCTTTAATGCATACCTCTAAATTATACTGATCATAGGCCTACATAAACATCATGAAACATAATTTTACCAACTACTTAACTCTGTTTACATATGCAAATATCACCCATTAAACACCATAATAATGTAAATAACAAACAGTGTGAACTACCATAATGATGCCCCTGTTAGGCAAACGTATCCACATTGTCAGATCAACCACTGAATAAACATTCTTAGACTATACAATAAAACAACGAACGTGCCATCATCATCAAAGGGCACAAATGAACATCGGTGAACTGCACACCACTATAATACTTAAACATTCCATAATTAGCGTTTCTATCACAGGTAGTTTACAAGTCAACAGAGGAAAACAAATAAAGAAATACACTCAACAAGGGAAATCGTTCACATACCAATAGCGTCTCGGAGGTCATCTGCACATTGATGCATACCCAATTGCAGTTTTAGTTTTTTTCCTTCCCTGCAGTAATATCTACTTTGTCTCAAACAGGACTACCTTTTCCGGCTTAAATATAATTCAATCAAAGTCAGCATTTTTTCCCTGCCTGGATGATCTGGAAGTGTGAGCCAATTTAATTTATGTGAACTCCTCAGCTCAGTACTGCCCTCTTGTGCAACATTTAACAAATGGTGCCATTATTAGGCTACTCAAACATAAAGCAATAGGTTATTGACTACCACTGATATTGATAAAACAAGTTGGCTTTGAAAAGGAAAATAAAGAATTCCACTGACACTTTTAACCTCTGTCCTAATAGTAGCCATTGCTAAAGGTTGACGTTCATCATGTTGATTTCACAAATATTTTGATTTAAGACATGTTTTTTTAAGTTGACTGAAAAAAAACCTTCACAACGAACTTGTCTTGACGCATGTGTGTTTACGCACTGAAGAGTTGAGATTGTCAAAAGGTAAATTCTTCGTCATCGGTCCATTTTGGGAGATTCCATCATTTGAGACTTGAGTGTCGACTGCTGCAGTCTCGGTTTTTAGCCATGCTAGCAGCATGGCTTTAAGGATGGAATTTTCAGTTGGTCAGTCATTCTACCACTTTGGTGCAGACTGAAATATCTCAACTATTATTACAAGAATTTCTATGAAATTATATATCCACAGAAGATTAACTGCTAATAATTTCAGCTATTCTCTGACTTTCCATCTAGTGCCCACAGCAGATCAAAGTTTTTAATTATCCAAAGAATTATCTAATGAATTTTCTCAAAATAAAATACCAATAACATCAAATCTGGTATTGTTCCCCAGAGCATGAAATGTAACAACTTCTGACTTTTCATCTAGTACTGTCATCAGATCAAAATTTCAATTTGTCCAATATTTTGGCTCATCTTGAAATACATAGAAATAAAAAATAAACAAAACATTGTGATTCCCATCAACGTCAGCTGTTCTTTGTGTGTAGTGCTAATTGGCAATGTTGAACATAAACATTACTTGCTTAACTCCAGCATGTTGCTGTAGTGAGCCTTTTAAGCATGCTGAGATTAGCATTTAGCAAATATTCTTAGTCTTGTTAATGCAAGAAACAACAACAACAACAACAAAAATCAAAATGATGTATTCTTTTCATGACATCCATGTTTGGTTATTGTTTGTCATACTACTTATGCACTGCTTTTTGGCACCAATCCCAACTGTTTTGTTATCAGAGCTTCCTTGGACCCATCACTAAGGAGGAGTTTTCAAAACATGAGACAGAATTACAAGAATTAATCTCCTGATCTTGTGTACATTCTTTGTCAAACAAAGCACTGGGATAAATTAAAATTAAATAATCAATAGTGTATTAAACTGGAGGTTCCACTCTAGGACGGACTCTGTTTATGGTTTTCAGTTTTGAATAAGCCTGTTAATGATACAAAATTAAAAATAAAAAAAAAAAAGATTTTTAAAATGCTGTTAGTATTGTCAGCTGTTTTAATTTAAAAACAGTCTAGATGATGCCAACACCAGCACACACCCACAACTGCCTGCCTCGTGAAACATGCTTCAACACACAGAAAACTCTGAGGAGGCCTAAAATAGTGATAAAACTGAATCATAATTATTACTACTCCACGAATTTAATAAGACACATTCACATTCACACACGGACACAGACACACACTCTCACAGTCCCCAGGGTCCAGTTGCACCAACAGGGTTTACGCCTGGTCTTAAGCTAAGTTGGTTGTAACTTTGTGTTCTAAATCCAAACTAATAGTTACTCCGATTACACCATCTATGCTTAAGCCTTCTTTTCGTTAACATTGAGCCTAAATATTACGCCTAGTCAGGAGCAGACGTAAAGTCAGAATCTTTGCCTTGCTCAGGAGGTCTTTCCACTTTTTACGTATATTGCTTTCTGAACAAAGGCTGCCGGAGTCTGAACAATCATTTATGGCCTCAGTTATTTCTCTCCAAGTCAACTGCTTCTTCTTATTTGTTATTACGTTGGACTTCTTGGCAGTCAGCGTTTTCTTGTGCTGGCTGTACAGCTCTATTAATTTTCTTATCTCAATGCCTGTGAAATTGCCTTTTCTTTTTCTTTGATCCTCCATAATGTTGCTGTAAATTAGAAATGATTAGCTACAAATTATCAAGACAGTGGGAGATCGTTAACAATGTATCCTAGCAACACACGCTGCTAGACAATAGCCAAAATCGCGTGGGTATTTACATGGACATGCATAGCTAAGACGTAGTTAAGGTGTAGTTAAGACTAGCCTTAAGTTTGGTTGGTGCAACTGACATTGAGTCCATTCAAAAGACTGCTCTTAACAAATAATGACATAGCAGTTAGAACCAGGCTTAATAAAGACCTATTGGTGCAACCCATCCTGGTGTTTGATGGGAAGCCGATGGCTTTGAACCCTCTCAGAATAAATTGGGTTGGAGTTAATACAGAGCACTGTTAGACTAGTACATTTTATTTCAGCTAAAAATGGGGAAGC
Source organism: Thunnus thynnus (assembly GCF_963924715.1). NCBI lineage: Eukaryota > Metazoa > Chordata > Actinopteri > Scombriformes > Scombridae > Thunnus > Thunnus thynnus. The sequence continues at coordinate 10,954,615 of NC_089519.1, forward strand.
ATTTGAGAGTGAACTGAGCAGATTATCCAATGTGAAAATAAGAGTGATGAGCAGAGAAATCAAGACAAAGGGAAAGAAAAGAACAAGATTGCATTTCAGCAACAGATGCTGAGACAAATTGGAAATCAGCCAGAAATGAATGTTTTTGTTTGTTTATTCTTATTTAAGTAGTGTGTTTACAATATTTATGCACTGCCTGCATGGTACTCCTCTGGCATTACTTAAGTGAGACCACCTTTTTGTTCATGTCTCATTATCACGCCCCTGAGATTGCCAGCTATTGACATTAATGATATCTAAAACTGGCTGTAAGCTGTTTGGCTGTACATATTGTGCAATTTGGGAGCTACAATGTGTCACTTGTGAATTCTACCTTGACTAAAATGTTTGCAGTGACTGTTAGCTGAGCAGTCTATGGCTTGTGCAGCACTGGCCATGCATTTCCAAACGCATTCATTAGTTTTACAGGGTCTTAGCTGTCAGCCTCATTTGTTGATGTTTTGTTTTAGATTAGTGTTCGTGTTGAATCCATTCTTGTGCCAATTTAGGCTGCGGAGACACAAATGCATACTAAATTACCTGTTGATATTCAAAGCAGTGTTTTACATTAGAACTTAACAGTAGAACATGTCAACACTCACCTGTTTGTGTCTATGTGTGCAACTCCACCAAATCCTCATATCAAGTGTGTGCTTTGGACTGAAATGCTCAGGATTAACTTAGTTAAAGATATAGTTCGACATTTTGGGAAATATTCGTATTTACTTTTTAGCTGAGTTAGATGAGAAGATCAATAGGTCATATGCCTGTACAGTATAAATGAAGTTACAGTCAGCAGTGGGTTAGCTTAGCTTGGCATAAACATTGGAAACAGGGGGAAACAGCTAGCCTAGTTTTGTCCAAAAGAAACACAATCAGACTACCAGCACCTCTAAAACTCACTTATTCTGACATTATGCCTAATTTGCTTAATCCATACAAAAACTGAAGTATACTGAGGTATAAAAACTAGCCAGGCCAGCTATCTTCCCCTGTTTCTTCTTATCTAGATTTTGGAATGAAAGCGAATTAGTGTTATTTCCCAAAATGTCAAACTATTCCTTTAACTGATGGAATGGTATGCACTTCTCATTTACAGCCTTATTTTACAACCTAACTTTGGAGAGTCCCTTTAGGAGCACTTTGCATGTATCAGTAACTCAGCTTTATCTCTGGGGAACACCCCCAACTCTGAGAGTGATGTCCAAATAAGGAAATGTGCGTCATGTAGCAGGTTGATGTGACTCCCCTCATTGAGACCTGCTGATAGACGTAACAGTGGAGCAGAGGAGAGAGACTGAGATAGAAATGTAACCAATGTTTTGTTTTCCTTCTCGAAAACAAATAATTTTAAAAATATTTGTATGAAATAAATATTTGTAAAAAACCCACTGTTTGTGCTTTGCCGAATAATGCATTTGTATTCGGGCACACCCCTACTTAATACAGTTCCATCAGTTAATATTCAATTTCACAAACAATTGAACTCTTCCTTCTTGCATCTTTCAATGATCATATATCCCACTAAGCCTGTAGTTATCCCCTCTGTTTTGCCGACAGTACCTACACAACCCCTCTCTTTACCCCCTATGTGCATTTGTTCCTCTCTCCTCTCCCAGTGCAGAGTGAAGGGCACAGAGGACTGCCAGTCTGGTCCTCATTATAACAATATGTGTGATACCTTTTACAGTTGTCAGAGTGAGGGGGTAAATCTGGCCGCATTGCCCCTTCTGGCAGGAGGCCTGTCACATCAATGACCAGTGCTTCTTTCTGATTCGCTGTCGCCCATGGTTACAGACTGATTCTAATCTGTACCCAAGCCCTCTGCTCCGAGATAATTAAAAACACCACTTTTAAAAGTTAGAGCTATTGCTTTATAAAGTACAAAGTTGTTGTTTTTCTTAAAAAGTATTTTGGCAGGTATCACAGCACCTTCCTCAAAATGTGACATGATGATGTTTGTGACAGGAGAAAATCTTCAGAGATAATTACAGTGTTTACCTATAAATTGTGAAATCATATACCTGACATTTCAGGGCTTTAGTTAGTTAAGGGACTCTTTTAACAGTTGGTAAATCTTATTGTTGTTTGGGGTAAGCCTCACTGATTATGAAATCACAGAGGATTATAGAAAAGTGTTCATTAGAATGTCAGTAAATGTTAATTGCATCCAGTGGGAAGAGATATATTGGATGAGGACAAAAATACTATAAATGCAGTCCATAAAACAATGACATACACTCCCTGACAGAGCTCATAACCAACACTGTATATCAATTTATTGATCCATCGATAGCCCAATCTCCACGCTGCTTCAATTTACTAGATTGTACATCACACTCACGCACAAAAGGTATCAGACAGGTGCAAGGGGGCAAACACACACCTTATATCTCTCTCAGTCACACACAGACACGCAGGCACAGGCGGATTGACTAGCATGTTGCACCAGGAGAGGGAAAAATGCTCTATAACAAAAATGTCAAGGTGTTTTAAGGAAGAAATATGCTTTGGCACAGCAATTGATGAAATGTGACCTTGAGTTCTTCTCTTTTCCATTTTTGTTGCATCAGAATAATGAATGGTGCTGGGTCAGGAGAAAAAGAGGAAAGGGGAGAAAGCAAATCGAGAAAGCATGAGGAACAGTTTTTATGGTTATTACAATCAGGTGTTGGGAGTGAGGAATAAAAAATGAGTTTTAAATGCAACACTGTGTGCATGAGTCACTGGATAATACTGAGAAACATCCAACTAGCACAGATCAATCTCTGTTTATAATAACTCTTTCTAATTACTTTTCAGGATCGATAAAACCTGCAAATTGAATGGAACTGTTCTTTTAGCGCAATTTATTGGGAGAAAAGTGTGTATGTGTGTGTAACAGTGATGGTGGGAGCAGTTCAGTTGAGTTGAGGAATTAGAATGTGTTTGATCATTTGGCCATGCACACAGCAATTGACCTATCATGGGACATTTCACTGAAATGAGAGTTTGGGGAAAAAAAGGGAGAAAAAAATTGGAGTTAATTACTTGCTGATCCTCTCATGGACATTTTACCTTCAGAAGTTTCTTTTTCATTATATGAGCAATATTTTCGCTTGTACTTCATTAACCCAAAGGATCAAATATGTGCTTAGTAAATGAATGCAGGCTATGCATTTATCTACCTGAATGTATGCTGACTTTCTGGCTTTCACACGGTCCCTGAAGACTTTATTCAAACACGACAGAATCGTTTTGGATTGAGCAGCAATTCTCACAGTGACATTTGGCATCTGGCAAGGCAGTTAGGTATAATGTACCACTGTACATAACTGTTTACTAGAACATAACACTAAGTTGTTATCCTGTCCTTACCATGGAGAGAAATTCCCTGCTTACCAAAAGTAGTCCATCTAGCTCACAAATGGCTCCCATCAGTCACATCTGAATTTTCAAAATGATCTCTGTGGTCAAGGCTCTTGTGATTGGTTCACACACTTGGTGTAAAACCATCTTACATAATAATACTGTAATTTTGTGCACAGTTTAACTGTAATGAACAAGAAATGTTGAAAACGTTGACATGTTATCAGATCAGACTGCCAGAACAGCTGTACCCCATAGGTAGGGTGGGTGATATGGATAAAACCAGGCCTGTTTTTGGCAATTCCAGTGAATTAAAGGGAACATATTATGCTTTTGTGATTTTCTGTATATACTGCTATGATGTTGGATATCTATGCTAAACATGTTTCCAAGTTCCAAAACCCGAGGTTAACATATGTAGAAATGCTCTCTGCAAATCAAAAGCCAGGACTTCAACCTGTTCTAAACTTCATTTGCAACTTTTTTCTATCTTGCAGATGAGCATGCCCATAAAAGGGCTGTCCATTCTGTAGCGTTTGTTGCTATGGCTGTTGCTAAGGTCTTTCCATGTGTTGTTTGCATTGTCCACTCTCATATTCAGATTGGATTTTGGCTTGAACACGCACTGATGTATTTGAGAAGCTGACATTTCAAGTAAAGAATGAGAAAAAGAAGTGAAATCCTACTACTACTGTTTGTTTATGCAGCCGCTGGACGTCGGCCAACCTGGGGCTAACCAATCAGAGTAAAGTGGGCTCATTGGGAGGGGGGCCTTAAAGAGACAGGAGCTAAAATGGCCTGTTTCAGATAGAGCCTTAACTGAGGGGCTATGTAAAGGGCTAGTACAAGAAGAAGTTTTTTGAACTGTAAATCATGCAAAGATATTCCAGTAAACCCCAGATTAAAAGTATAGACCTGTAAATATGCATAAAATGTCCACTTGAAATGCTTGACAAATCAAGGTGCATCATCACATTGATGCAAAAATCCTGTAAATCCACTGCAATATTACATAAATCAGTCCCACTGATTGATTTTCAATATTGTTCATACTGGCAATAGTACAAACAGAGATCCTGAAGGCATTGTTGCATTGACAGAAATGTTACAGCAAAAAGTCTGCTGGTTGGCAAACCTCTGTTGTTTTGTGGTACCTTTCATCATAACTGTCAAACCCTACTAGGGGTCCTTCACATCAGCAGTTCCCAACCTAGAAGGACAAGACCCCAAGGGGCCCAAAATGGATCTGAGGGGTTGTGACATACTTGTTTTTACCTTTCTCCCATATTTGCTTTTTTTTTGAAATGTGATACATTGGAAAGTTTTACACCTTTGGGTCTTGTAAAACCATTTAAATGAAACAATCTCAGAAGGTAAGATTCTTGTTAAAGGCCTTCCAGTTTCATTTTCTGCATACAGTTATTTTTTTCACATTCTGTATCAGTATTCCTATTTGTCTTCTTTTCCTTTCCATTCTCCTTTACTCTTTTACTGTCTGCTACATAATATCTCCAATATCAGTTACACTAACACATGACCCTTCTCATCTACTTATCTATTTTGTTTGACCTCTATTTCTCAGTTTCTTTCCATTTCTCTGTCTGACACTTATCTTGGGTTTTGAGTTCTCTCTCTTAATAATTGCCCTTTCTCCACTCCTTCTACTACTCCTTCCCCACAATCTCTCGCTCTCCTCTGATATGCCTACCTGTTTGCCCGTAGCCTCCCCTTTTCTTCCCCTCCTCTCTACATCCAACCCCTCCCCTCTTTTCCCGCCAATCTCTTTCCCCCGTGGGACTGGGGCCCTACCTCATGAAAGAGTCATCAGCAGTGCATAGCTCTTAATAACAGCTAATCTGTTTAAGCAGCCGCTAAAAAGGTCATGGCATCGGCTAGCAAGGGACAGAGGGAGGGAGAAGGAATGGTGTGGAATAGAGGATTTAGAGGTAAGAGTAGGAGGCCACGAGGATAGATAGAAAGGGAGGGGGAATGGGTATAGCTTGAGTCAATTTACTTTATATTAGACATGTACTGTATTTTCCTGTGTAAAGTTACAGATTCTAAAATTGCACATTATGACTGTAGAAAATCTGAGTATAATAGTGCAAAAGATAACAGAATGTGTTACTGAGTGGTACTCTTTGGTACAAGATCTCAGCTGAAGTCTCCTGAATCAAGCTTCGGTTCAATGGGAAAGTGATTTGTGAACACTCACAGCCATCAGATCCTATTATGGCCCCTGCAAATTCTCTCATAATGACTGTAAGGAGACATCCAATGGTAAAATCAATCATAGATCTATGCACTTATTGAGAAGCCATCAGAGGCAGAGAGGAAACTGAGGGGAGAGGATCAATATGAAATAGCAACAGTGAAACACACATTGTATGGGAAGATGGCAGAGGGCTGTTGGGTAGGTCAGTGAAATGGCCGGAGCTGGAGAGGAACAGTAGTATAGCTAATGATGAGATGGGTATTTACTATGGCAACAGGTTCAGTCAATATCACCTCCAAAGTAAAATGTCTGAGTGTGTGTAGTTTGATTGCTTGCCTGCCTTAGCAGTTATGTACCTTTGGCAATGATGTGAAGGTATAGTGAGTTTGTTTTTTTTAAGGAAACTAATGACTACTTTCTAATTGGTTAATCAGCGCTAATCATTTAATCAACTGAAAATATATTCATTGACAACGTAGAGGAAGAGGGATGTGCAATGTAAACTGTATGAAAATTTACTTTGGTTTTAGTGTAGTACCAGATTGTACCACAGGTGGAGCCTCTGTCAGTTTAATGAACATCCACACACATGGAATAAACAAGCAACCCTCTTCCACTACCCTCTATAGATAAAAAATGAGTAATCATGCCTCAGTGTGGCAGTTCTGAGAGCTAGCTAACTCTCCAGACTGAGTAACCAGCTGGTAAAAGACTCTTTCTAGATAAAGTAACACTAACAGCTCCAACCAGTTGTTGTCTGGTGGCTGTCTGGTTTAGTGAGCTAAGAAGACGCTCACGCTAATGTCAAACTACCAGTAGTGGAATGTATCTAAGTACATTTACTCAAGTACTGTACTTTAGCAATTTTAAAGTACTAGTACTTTACTTGAGTATTTTAATTTTATGCTACTTGATACTCCTACTCCACTACATTTCAGAGGGAAATATTGTACTTTTTACTCCACTAAATTTACTTTAAGCTTTTAAGCTTTAGTTACTTGTTATTTTTCAGATTAAAATTTTACATAAAATAAGATAACGAAGATAAGCTTATAAATTACACTACGTTATTAAAAAAAATGAAACCAGTGGTTCTCAAATGTTTTAGTTTGTGGGCCCTTACAAAAATCATTGTGTATTTGAGTCTCTTTGTTTCAGATGTCTATAAGTTGTTTGCATGTCCACCAGAGAGATATTTCCCCTTGCATGGTTTCAAATAAATAACTGTTTGAGGCTCAGAGAGGTAAAACTTTCGAATATTTCACAGAAATGCAAAGATTAAAGAAATGTTCTGAAAAATTAATCAAAATTTATGTGGCATAACTTTTTCTTCTTTCTTAACCAATCTATCATCTCAAAACTCCTCAGATTTATCCTGTGACCCTTACAAAACAGTTCAAACTAGCTCCACCTCAATCAGTTACAACAATAAAATGATGCTTGTGCATGGATTGATCAGTAATAACAATGTACTTTGATAAATTTATATAATATATCAATCACACCCTGATTTTCTGCAAAACAAGTACTTTTACTTGAGCAGGATTTTAAATGCAGGAGTTTTACTTGTAATGAAGTACTTATACATTGTGGCATTGATACTTTTACTTAAGTAAAGGATCTAAGTACTTCCTCCACCACTGCAAACTACCAGCTTCAACAGAACTAGCTAATAGGCTCAATCAGTGTTGCTAATTTGCATGTATTTGACATCAACATACTGTATATATACAAAATTTTAGGAAATAAAAGTAGAGAAAATTAGCTATATCATTAGCTATTTTTTAAGCAGCTATATTCTCAATATGTGTACCTTTAATATTAAAAAAACAAAAAAAACAATGTTGAAGCCAATGTCACACATGCACTGCAACCCTGAAGTTATCCGGACATTACCCAGAGGAGCTGTATGTGAGAACGCAAATGTCCGAATCAGTCAGATTGGACATTAAACAGTCTTTACCCTGCCAGCTCCCTAGTGCAAAATCCGTGTAATGTCCGAATGAGCCCATGTGTGAATACAGCAGGTCATTTTCCAGAGAATTCACAGCGAGCAAATGGGAATGTTGATGATGTTTCATGCAACTGGTGCAAAGAAGGGTCCTTTACAGGAAGACACCAATGAAAAGGCTAACTGGAGACACAGTGAGATTCGGGAACTTCTGTTGGTAAAGGACGCCGCCGAAATCATCACACAAATTCAAGGAACAGCAAGAGACTTAGTTGTTTATGACCAAATTATGGACCTGCGTCATGTCCTGCCTCCTGCATGCTCTACCCAGGTGCCACCCCTAGCCTAAACTAAAAGTAATATTTCCTGCAGGGGAGGATGACTCTGACACGGACAATCTCCTATTGTGTGCTACATGTGTGGGGCTACTCAGGACGATATCTGGACATAATTCTCTGGACATTGTCTGGAGTTCATTGCAAAGCTGGCTTTATGCAGGCTGTTGTAGAGATTGTGTAACTGAGGAGAGATGATCCAGACTCTGGAATAAACTCACTAATGTTAACTCTGTGTGTTTTGACAAAACAAAGTCAAACTTAAATGGTTTAGAATAAAAAAGGAGTTCCCAAACGATGGGGATCAGCTATTGGTCGTCAGATACGCACATTCACAGCTCCTTCACATGCCATCGAACAACATTAAAGAAAAGTCATTAGCTGACTGTAAATGATCCTCTTCACATGTAAATCACTTTACTGGTGGAATTGAAATGTTGAAAAATTCCTTAGTTTGATAAAGTTAGTACAACTATTTATTTCTCCTAAATATAAATGCTCTTTATATTTATAACCTTCAAACTCCATATGTTTGGCCTCCTCTGTTATAATAATAAAAAGCTATGAAGGGTGTGTCGCCTTAATTTTTCTGTGATCAAAAACAACATAATAATTGACAAAAGGCTAAACATAAAGTGCTTGTTTGCATTTCAATGAGTTGGAGTAGGTGCGTGAAATACATTGCTGTTAATATTATATTACTGAAAAGGACACCTGCTTTATAAAGATGAGTATAATTTCCTATTCATACCTGGAATAAAACTAAATTTACAGATGTGTTATTTTAAATTAAAGAACACGTCCTTCGACAATAACTTAATCTGTGTGCACAAAAAAAAAAAACTTATTCAAAGGTCCTAAAGAAATAATTAATTTCCTCCATCCATTTCCCCAAGCATCTGCCTTGACCCAACTGGTCAAGGCAGATGCTTGAGGTTTCTTTCCATTAAAGGGGAGTTTTTCCTTGCCGCTGTTGCCGCTGAAAAGTGCCCTAAAATAACTTCTGTTGTGATTTGGTGCTGTATACATAAAATTGAATAGAGAAAAAAAAATTCTGTCTTCATTTGACACATCATGAATGGCAAATAAGTATTCTCCATGTAAGATGAAGACCTTGCAAAAGTTCAGGGCTAGTATAAACATTGTATATTGGATTTAAGGACATGTAGAAGAAATAACATGTTACCCTTGAAAATAAGTTTGCCCACTTCACCAAATATTTCAGCGACTCAAATTTCGCAGCGATCCCTGAGACGCAGGCATGTACACTCGCCCATTCAACCACATGCACACACACACACACACAGTCCACTCGCACTACCTTTTTGAAATTCTTCGGAGCAGGTGGACTTCCCACTTCCCAACACAAAACTATAAGACAAAAAGCCACTTCAGAACTCAACGACTTCTAGCCCCCCATGGGACTTAGCGGATTAGTTGGGAGTGAGGGAGTGAGAAGAGAGAAAGACTGAAGAGTGAAAGACATAAAGAGGGAAGTAAGAGAGAGAGATTGGCTTCCCCTTTCTATTCCCATTGTGGGCCATGGGCCGTGCCGTCTGAATAGCTATGCTAATAGGCAGCTGAAAGTACGAAGAGATAACACAAAACCCACTTGACTTCCTGACACCTACTTGAGTGGGGCCACAGCGTTTTCCATGGCTAGTTGTTATTCATGGGGCCTGAAAGTAGCCTGTCTGTCAGCCTTAGGGTGGACGGTTATTTCGTCTTTGGAGTAAAATCATCAGGCACAGAGCAGGTTCTCCTCTTTGTGGGTTACCGTTACAATTGGCGGCTTAAGTATTAATTATCATTTAAATGCTTGTAGGAATGGAGAGGGTCTTTTTGAAGGTGGGAGTGCAGATTAGGGTCTTGCTGTGGTTATGGAGATTTAGCCTGATCTTTGGCAAGAGGTCAGCAACTGGTGAGATTTAATCATCTGCAGCAGCTGCTGGGTCTCCACAAATAGCTGATTTTACCATGAGTTACCCTCTTTGTCTACCTGTCGCTACACACATGGCCATGGAGAGCAGCATGAAATGGTGGTCAAGCAGAACATTACTGTAATAATTATTTATTGTGACCATGTAGCTTCCCCCTGCACACAAAAAAATTAAAAAAGTAGACATCAAATACAACTGAAAAATAGGGGAAGTAGAAAAACTCAACCCTTTGCTCATCATACAAAGACTCTAAAATAAGAGCAATTAGAACAATGGAAAATTACACTTTTGGATATAGGTGATTAATAGAAGCCCTCACAAAAAACAAAGATCTCTGTGTAGGAAGGCTCTCGAACACACCCCGACAAACACATCCTAATGCACTGCAGGGTGTTGCCATGGTGAACAAGATTTTCAATGACATTTTGAAGGGACAAAATGTACTTCAGAGGCTATTCATAGTGAGTAATTTGTCTTTTTTTTTCCTGAAGCTCTTTCTTTCAAATTTGATTAGTTTACAATCAAAGTGGTGGTAAAAAATTTTTGTACTTCTGTGCTATTGCATCACGACATTTAGAAGACAATGTTGTAATTTTACTTAGTCCAGCATTGGCATTGTCTATTTTGTCCAAACTTTAATGAACTTATCATGCTCCAAAACCTCTTGAAATCTGTCTGTTTTTTAAAACCCAACTGTGTTCAGAATCCAGGATGCTATTTTTAATGAGGAGGAGTTTGATACATACAGTGCGGAAGAGGTAATCCTCATGTGTACATGGTGTACAGACAGCAAAGAGAGCGACATGGCGTGGACAGTTGAGTTGATTAAAGGGTATGTGATGGTTCCTGATTAAAGGGTAAGTTTTGTCCTATATCTTTTGGGCTATGACAGCTTAAGATGGCAGCTCACTGCCATGGAGGGGAAGCTCACACCCATCACAGGGAGCAGTAATGAGAAGAGCCCCTTTCTTGGCACCGATTGAGGCTGGTGGAAATATATTTCTTTTCAGCCTCACAAGTCATACAGTACAGTTGTGTTTGATCAACATTCAGACAGCTTCCTCCTTCTTCGCATATTAGGCTTGAATCAGTGATTGGTCTCACACAGCTTTTTTAAACTGCAGAAAGGAGAGAAAAATCACGAGTGTTTAGATTTCATGTGGCCAAGTTTTGAGATCTTTCATTTGGCATGGAGTCACTAAAATGTTATTTCAATTTTGTTTTTCAGTGACAGTATTTCATTGCTTCTGGGCATTCTGTTCAAAAGCCCTCTGTAAATGAAAGAAATTGCATCAGCCAAAGCATGAGATCTCTCCACTCAAGTAGAATCACTTAAACGCTATTGCACTTGAAGTCACAGAGTGTGTTGTCATTTTGCCCTCAATCACAGCTTTACTTTGATGCTGGCCTTTTTGTTCAGAAGACACTCAAAGACAAAAAAGGAAATCCAGCTAACTCCTTGAACGTCTTTCCACATTTCAAATTCTTATTTCAAATTTTTTTTTTTTTTAAAGGATTTGGGTACAAATCATTATTTTGTTCCATATTCATGTGTAAATTGCACTGATAATTACTCGACTGAAATCTGTGTCTGGGAGCACAAAGCTAGCTCTCGCCGTCATTGTGTAATGGAGGCAATTTGCATCTGCTTTCACCAAGTCTTCTGGGGCGAGCCCCTGAGAATCAAAAGGTTGATTAATGCGTCCAACCACAATTTATTAGCAGCTGTTCAGGTAGCTTTTGATAGTGTGTGAGAGTGTGTGCATGTGTGTATATGTGAGAGACTGACAGTGTTAAGCCCTGTTCAAGCAAGTGCATCTCTCAGTTCCCAGACTTCATGTCAAACATATCAAGATTTAAACCTCAAACTCATGGACTGATCATAAGATAAGGCCTCTGGGTATGGACGCTTCAAAAGCTGCCCCTCCCTAATCAAGAATGGTCACTTGAGGCTCTAATTTTGTTCCAATAGTTAGTGCAATTTTAGTTCTGGCACTTTAATTGGCAACATTTTTTACCAGCAAAGAGAAATGTAGAAAACATTAGAACTGGCTCTAAACATTGGCTACTGCTGGTAAAAATGACAAACATCTCCAGCGGCAGATTCTATGAGCTGTAGCTAATTAACCAGGGAACAGCCAAAACTTAGGGAAATAATGTTAAAGTCCTTTCTGCAAGCCAGTGTCTGTTTTCAGCCAAGGATAGTTTGTGATGAAAAATGAAAGTCACTCTGTAACACCTCTCTAAAACCTATGTAAGTGAATGTGTAATTAAAAGAAAAAATGGTGACTCTTCTTTAGAAAGGTTGCTTCAATTTTTATGCTCATCATAGAAAATACTTTATATTGAGTTCACCAACTTCTGCATCAGGAAGGATTCAGATTCAGTAAGCAGATTTGATACTACAATCAAATGCAATACATTTTGACCTCCAACCTTAATTGGGACACATTTGAGATGCGTTATGATGTGTCTCAGATGTGTCTACTGGAAGATGTGAACTGTAGTCTTTCCTAACTGGACTTACACACAAACTGCATAAATATGTGGGCAATGTGCGGTGTCTTAACTCGCTTCTCTGATAAGGATCAAATATTTTCAGGGTGTTTTTTGATGTTGTTCGGCAGACAAGTTGAAAGCAAATTGGACGTTTTGAGAAGCACATGTTGTAAATTCACATTACAACAGATTCACTTGGGATTTCAAAGTAAGAGGAAAATTAGAGGAATCAAAAAGAAAAAAGAAACAAGAGACAAATGCTTCTCTTAACCACAGCAAATTTAAATTTAAGTGAAGTATATGCCTTTTAGTATCGCTCTGATCAGAGTGACTTTTTTGAAAACAGGCTTGCACTTACAGAATGCAGACTGTAGTGCAGATTGAGAACACCCTCCACTGAACATGAACTCCCTTCATCTAATTTTCATTTTTCATGCTAATGTTGTCTGCATAACAATCCTCCTAAACAAGAAGAAGAAAAACATTTTGTATCAGTTCTCTAAAAATGATTTTCACTATCAGAAATCTTAATAAAACTTAAGATTTTGCTCATGTGCAGCCCATTGACAAATTGGAGATTTTTTTCAGAGCCGAGCCTGACAAATGAAATTATTTTTTATGCTGTTAAAGTGACAGGGGAGATGCTGAGGCTGTTCAGCTTGACCATCTATCACACAATCTCTGACACAGAGCGTAAATCAGTCAAAAAGATGATTGCGAGAGAAGCAGTGTGCTTGCTACGTGGCCGTACTCTCCTGCCAAATGCCATTTTCAAACAGCTGAGAACTCTGAATATCACTGCGTCTTGCAGAGAAATGCATATGTTCACCTGACGACCCGTAGTGAGAGAGAGATGCATGATGACAAAGAAATGGAGGAAGGGATAGAGAGCGCGAGAGGAGGGATGGCGGAGGAGGGGTGAAATGGAAACGTCGCCGAGGCACAATGGAACTATATAAATCTAAGCGAGTGCATTTGATCACAGGCTTTTGACAGAAACAGGGATGGAAGAATGTGGTTGAGGGAGGGGATGCGGAGGTGAGGAAGTGTAATACCATGATGTGACTAGCCACAGACGTTTTGTGATTTTGTGCACGTCCAGAACACTGGCTCTTTGTCATGCCAAAGTACAGCGGTGGCAAGGGTATAGCGCTGTGATATTTCCAGCCTGCTACAGTGACACATGTAGTGGCTTCGGGCCATGCAGGTTTAGTTAGAGTCTGACTCATGGTCATGATGTAGTGTCTCATACAGTGATAGCTTTGAGACATATGAGCTGGTATTTCCAGTGCCAGACACGGGCCGCCATTTCCTCAACTGGATTAAAAACCATTCCCAAAGGAGAACTCTGGGATTGATTATGTTCTTAGGTTTAGGAGCAGTTCTAAACTGATGCTGTCACACCAATTCCTAACATGTAGTGTGACAAAGACTCCGAGTAGGAGAACATAAAAATGAAGTGCTCTCATTAGATTCATTGAGGAAGCTCTGGCCTGAGTTGCTTCTCAATAAACAGTCAGGGTCACACAACCAAATCACATCATAACAACAGTAAGATAGAGCTATATAAATGACCTAAATATCAGTTGTTCAAACGTGTACAGTACCAGTTAAATGTTTGGACACACCTTCCCATTCACTTGAATGAGAAAGTGTCTCCAAACTTTTGACTGGTACTGTAAATGAAGCCAACTTTGAGTGTGTTGAGTTAATATTGTCTTTGACCAAAGAAGTTTTTTGGAAATTTTTTATACATTTTTAAATACTGTACATAGAGGCACTCCACCCATTTTACAATCAAGGATAAATTTATTTGTCAAAAAGAATACTGCTCAGCCTGTGGTAACATTTGTATAATGTCTTCTATCGCTCTGGAGGGTGAGTTAGAGTTTGAGAAAAAAACCCTGATGGTGATGTCAGAGAGCCAGGGTTAGACACACCATGCAAGTGCATCATGTAGGAAGGGCAGAGTGGGGTTTTCTACCTGCTACACAGACTCCGTCTCCATCACTGCATGCATATTGAGTTTTGCCAAGTGATAATGCAGTTGGTTATGCAGGGTTTGGACGCATAGGCTATATTAACTAGTAATGAATTGATTAACTAGATCGTTTTAACTACAGGATCATGGATACATATCAATTTGATTGATTTATTTTAATGTGCAATGCAAAAAAAACCCCACAAGTTTGCACTGCTGGGTTACATTGCATCTGGTACAATGAGGTATTTATTTTAATAATTTTTAAACAGTTTGTACTTGTTTTTTTTTACAGAACTCTATGTAGTTTTTACCTGTTGGAGGGTTGCATAGCCACACATGGAGAAAAAAAAATGGACCAGTCGCGCAAAAATAGAGATGAGCCACATGACGCCCGCTTGTGGGTAGTGTAGCAGCTTCAGTTGATTACAATGGATGTGCTCTGCTGTGGCCATGCTGCGACAGATGTGTCATGCCATGTCTCTGCCCAGTGTATTTTGGCTGTTAGGTGTCAAATTGAGAGATATGGGCTTTTACCATCAGGGATTTAATAAAATATGCTACTGAGTTGTATTATGGTAATTGAGGGATCCAGTGTGTTAGGAGTTTTTAGGAGAATATGCCAGCCTCTGCTGCTAATAATGCTCGATTTTGACCTTTCATTCTTTTGTTAGTCCTCTAAGTTAATGAAAATGCAGTTTTAAGTCGCTGGAGTGCCTCATTTAAAACCATGCACTGACATACACTGTAGTAATTTTAATCAGTGTAAGGCAATGTTTTGTCATGTAAACTGCTTAACCATGGTACATTACAACCAATACCATAAAACTGAAGAGTAAATTCAAAGCTACAATCAATTAACACAGATAAAATCCATCCATTTTCCTTTTGCATTGCTATTTATTATCAATCTAAAAGCTGCCACACATACTTAATAACTTTTCTATCAAGCATGTCATGTGAAAAAGGTTTATCGAGTCCTAATTAAACTGTATTTTTTTTACATAAGGTGGTATGACTAACACACTCTTAATGATGTAGATGTTTGGACATTAGCTCTTCAAGTCACAGATCTTTTAGCCTATTGGTTGCGTGCAAGGCAAACATGAACCACACAGACGTAAGGTGGTATGACTCACACACTCTTAATGACATAGACGTTTGGACATTAGCTCATCAAATCACAGCTCTCTTAGCCTACTGATTGCGTGCAAGGCAAACACAGAACCAACTAACTGCAAACAAACATTTAAGCCATAATTGCCTTTAGAAAAACCACTAACTAGGTGCTTCTTGCAGGTCATCTGTCATTCAGAGACTACACATTAAGATAACTGCATTTAATGAGAGTGTGATAGGTGAGTGGATTCCATAACACCTTCAATATTAGAGTGAGGTTGGAAAGCAGAGTCAAGCATTGCTTATACACAAAAGGCATCTTCCTCTGTTATGGATGGTTAAATGTCAGATTTACAGAGCATGCATTCTTCATACTTTACATCCATACCAATATCAGTGAAAAGGTCTTCTGCGGCTCTGCAAGAGCTTTTTCAGATCTCAAAAAATAACCCAGATGAAGTCATCAGGCTCAGAGACTGCGTTACAAAATGAAGTGGCCATGAAGTTTGCAAGACTATGGCTTTTATGAGGCAGAGAGAGTGTAGTGCAATGCTATCAAGTTGCATTTTGGGAAGTGGATTAGTATTTTTGGAGCTTGACTCATAATACGGGCTGAATCAGGATATCTCGGCCTCTGCTGCTGTCTCGATTTTGACTGTTCTTTTTTTAATCTGTCTCTCACAAGTTCCAGAATTTAAGGAAAATGCAGTGCTACATCACCGGAGTGCACCATTAATAACAACTTTTTTAAAAACACACATACACAGAAGTCCAGTGTTTTAAGCACTGACCAAAGGCTATACATCAAAGATTCTTAGAAGTAACAGAGATGAAAAAAAGGTTGAGATTTAATCTGTTAACCCAACCAACATGCTTTACTCTTAAACTCTTACTTCTACAACAGGGCAATAATTTAGTCTTGGCGTCATGCAATAGAACAAAATCAGCCCATTTGCAAACCAATCCAATAGATAGAAATATAAACACAAAATACCTGACAGTTTGTTAGCCTCATATTTTCAAGAATTCAACCATGTTCTCTCCTTTTACATTCTGAAAATAGCTTCCCTGTAAGTTTGATGGGCTTCATTGTATTTTATGAATGGTGTTACCTTGAACGGACTAATGCAAACTATTTCAACTAATACTGCATCCCATGTAAGCAGCATTCAGTATTGTAGGCATTTGTGGCAGCAAACTTCACAGAGAAAGACCTCTTGTCCTCCCACCGAATCATCTCTGGCTTCCTTTCGGTACTTTGTGTTCTGTAACAGCTTGTTATAGGTGTGTTAATTACCCTTTTCATTTCATTGCGTTTATTCTAACAACATTGAGAGAAGGACAGATAGACAGAAGGGGTGTGGGAAATAAAGGGCGACTGAGAAAAAGAGAGAAGTGAAGGATGACACCAGTTCTCGAGGCGGCACAGGTGGTGAGAATGAGGTCGGCTGTTGGCGTCGCTGTCTGAGCAGGAGCTCGCCTAAAATTACATTGTTGTAGCGGTGAAAAACAAACACACACACACACACCTTCGTGCATGCCAATTCAGATATAATGCACGGATGTCCTCTACGTTTCATCATCAAAGCCCTATCAGGCTGCGCAGGGTCTGAAGGGGAGAATATGAACCGGATAAAACAAATCGTTTGATGTGTGAAAGACAGACACTCCAGCTCCAAAGTACTTAAGCTTCTCCTCCCAATGGACTGACAAGGAGGAGGGTAGGAGCGAGGAATGAGTGCTCCTCTCTTTTATTCCCCTCCCCTCTTCCGTTCATCACAAGGAGTTTCCAAACCGTTGCGTCATTGTTTATGCAAGGTCCCAGTGTCAGCACGAGCGATGTCAATTAAATAAATAAAGTCAATATTGACAGACGTTTCAAAGGCGTGGTGTAGCGGTGAGAGAGAGAGAGAGAGAGAGAGAGACATACACACACACAGAGGAGGCTGAGCAAGAGACAGTGAATGAATGAGGAGTGGGGCAAACATGAAATCTGATGAGCGAGTAAATGTGTATTTCAGCATGTGTGTGTGTGTGTTGAACTGTGGAGGGATGAGGAGCAAATCGTGTGATATGTTTCATGTCTGGCGCCGCTTTGATATCAGCCCAACATCACAAGATGTGTCTTATTTTTTTCTTTTTTTGTGTTATTTTCCCGAATCTTTTTCAAGTTACTTTTGTAAATCTTTTGACACAATCGGTCATATTATCTGCTGTGAAAATCATTCGTTGGAACCAAAATCATCTTGTTGAAATATGGATTTTTCACGGCCATTATTGGCTATCTTGTAAAGTGAAACAGATGGCAGATCCAGTTTCCTTGTAGATATTAAAATATTCATCAAGCTGCCATTAATTCTTTGATTGTCTGGCTTGACAAAGGCCTTTTAACTCTGGTTAATTTCCCTTCAAAGGAGAGGGTGAGTCTCAATGAGTTATGACCATGAATATGGCTCTTTTCCTAAGTCTTTTAAGATGAAAGGCACCCTCTGCTCCCATGTCAAACACCCAGCACACCTGACCCTTTTAAAGTGCAGAAAAGGGTTTTTAATATTAAATTAAATTGTTCTTGCCAATGATCGGGTTTTGAAGATATTCAAATGTAAAACCAAAGCAAAGCCACACAAATTCATTTGATCATCGCAGAAATGTTTTGAAACACAGCTGATTTCATGTTTTTTGTTTTAAATCCTCAAATAATTTTGGCTACATTTAGCGTGCTCTTTCAGGTATGTATTAGAGGTTTGATTCAGAGCTCCTGATTTCCCACCTGTAGGAATCATAAAGAAATTTCATGATGGGTTATTTTGAATTTCACAAGCAAAATTACCATATCTGCAAACACTTGCTAATGATGATCATAGGGCTGGAAAGATGAAGTGATGAGATGAGCTTTGTTAGGGGTTATGAGCATGTTGACCAGATGCTAAGCCACCTGCTACGAGAGTTCAGCAAGAAAACAAGATGGTGCACGCTGCAGCAGCAAGAAACAGGAGGGAAAGGATTCCTCAGTCTGGTCTTGTTGAATTTAGATCAAAAGGCTACAGCACATTCACCAAGAATCAAACTGTTTTAGAAAATTCTCTCTTTTCTAACCGCTTGCATTTTATTTCAGGAGAACTTGCTGTAGCACTGCACCCATTAATTAAGACGACCCCCGTCTGTTTTAGGTGATGGGGAGCCTTCATCAAGCAGGACTGGCAAATGACTCCAGATGTCAGTGACATGAATGATCTTTTCATCATCTCTGTATATGTGACCATGACCCCATTTACACCTGGTAATGACATGTGATCTGTTATCTGGATAAAGACATCTGATCATAGGCTTTTGCATTCATACCTGGTATTAATAGGCGTTCCTGTCATCTCCATTCTTCCTGTATTGTGATGGGACTTTAACATGCAAATTAGTGAAACAGAATTGTCAGAGTTGTCAGCAAACATGGCACGTTCCAGGTCAAAGGAAGCAATGCAGAGTACTCTCGAGGGACCACTACGATATGTATGGCGAGGGTCCCATGATGGATATACAGTACTAGTCAAAAGTTTGGACACACTTTGTCATTCCAGTGAAGGTGTGTCCAAACCTTTGATGGTGAAGGCATCCATAGGCTGATTTTGTATATATATCTGCTAACTAGGCTAATAAAGGTATGCACTGCCTTAAATATTTCAGATTGGATGGCTTTAGAAATGATTACATTTTGCTTTCACAGTAAGTGTTTTAATTGGCCTCAATAATATAGGATTTAACAAAAGTTGCTCTTCTGTATGTTTTTATTCATATTTAACTCTGCCTGCCACACACACCATTTTCACCACAATTTTTTTGGAAACACTTCGTAATAATCATCCTTAATAAAATAATTAATAAATAGTAAATTGATAGTTAATTAAGCTTTAGCTAATAGCTATTTAACTGTTTGTTACTGGTTAATAATTGGTTTATAAACTGCCTGTAAACAGTATTTGGATGGCTGTTATAAAGTTGCAACTGATGATTAAAATACCTTTTTATATAGTTAATAAATACTTTGTAAAGCATCTACAAACATTATTTAGAAAGATAGTTAATACTTAGTCAGTGGTTAATAACTGGTTTGTAAACCATCTATAAATATTATCTGGATGGTTATTTTAAAGTTGCAACTGATGTTTATAATACTTTGTAAATGGTTTATAAAGCATATATAAACATTATTTGAGTGACTGTTATAAAGTTGCAACTGATGTTTACGGTTGAGTTGAGTAGAGTTAGTTATTGTTTAAGTGCTTTGCAAAGCATTAATACACTTTTTTTGCCCCCCATTAATTATTATGTGTGCACCAATAACAGAATTGCAGTTGATTTTTATAATAAAGTTCAAACACATTTATGAACAAACCTTGAACCTCAATGTTGACTTGCAGCACTGAACCACAAATAAACAGGATGGGATATGAGAAAGAAAGGATTAAAAAAACAACACAACAGATTATTAATGAAACCTTTATTACAAACCTACAATAACATAATTTCAAAGAACATTATTTAACAAAAAGGTGCACCGAGTACATGCACTAGCAAAAAATAGGACTATCTTGATTAAAAGAAAAAAAAAAAGCAAAACAAAGCAAAACAAAGCATACAAAGCGATTGATAAATATCACAGATACCAAGAACTGAGAAGGAGCATAATGTGATCTAATAATAATGAAAGGATTATATATTAATTAAATTAGAACCTAAAACTGGAGGTTGGTATTTTGTTTGATTAAAACTTAAAAATGTTAACCAGAGCGATTTGGGGTTAAGTATCTTAATGAGTTAAAAATATCCCCCTTACAATTTCACACAGAATTAAGAAACTGTTAAACATTTTCAATATCAAGTAAAGTTCTATCAGAAGAACTCAAGCTTGTACTTGAAAAAAGTGGCATTGGTGCACCATACAGTTTCACTGTATGGTCAGTCTAAAATTTAAAAGAAAAATGACCGAGCATGAACAATAAATGAATGTGTGGGAACAATACTGAAAAATGACAATACTGAAAAAAATATCACAATACTATACTACTGTATTGATAGAATATATTGGCTCATCCCATCCCTAATGGTCATATAATTCACCCCTATACATTGCACAGTCCTTTTTGCATTACAATACAACTTCAACATCATGCCAGCTGGCTGCCCAGCTAATTACTCCCTCTTGTTGTATGGTATGAGCTTACCCACCGCTTTATCTTTAGCTATATTGGCCCTGACTTGTGCATTGTTTTGAATGATGTCTTCACATCTGTTGAGAACATCAGCTGTCTTACCTCTCTTATGGTATCCTGCCGGTAGTTCTTTGAACTTATGTGGGAATGCTTTAGACCTCACTGTCAGCTCTGTCACACCAGCATGTGCACACGGTGATGATCTCTATGGGACCACAGGTTGCAACAGTAAGAGAAAAGTTAAATAAAGATGAACTGGTAAGTCATTTGACAACTAGTCAAAAGTAGCACACAGCATAAATAGGGGTATGTTTATTTCTGTTTTAGGCGATGCACAGTCTCTCCATTGTCACCATTCTTTCCAGTGGGTCCGACAGGTCAGGGGGCACCAGTGGGTCTGGGGGCACCAGGGGCTCCAGAGGGGCCAGATTCTCCATGATCTCCCTTAATTGCAACCGCAAAATCATTTTATTTCACCAGCTGTAGTGTTCATTCTTCATCGAATAAAAATGCTCACATATTACCAAATATGTGTCCTTCAGGATCTCATTTTCTTGTTTATAGAAACAAAACAATACTTGCACATTCTGGTGGCTGTATTGGAGATCATCAGCTCTTACAACAGCTAATGATGGTGTTTCTGTCCATTTCACCAAATTTAACAGACAAGGTTCCATGCCTGACTGGGGACTTTTATCATGACTGATTTTGTGTGATAATTGCAGCTAGATAATTACAGGAGATTCTCTGCCAAACATCACTGTATTTAGCAGAAACTACTGAAGTGTTAGAATGTTGCTTTCTAAGTGATCTTGCTAGTTGCTTATTTAGCTATTGGTTGGTACAGTTGACTCCTCTCAAACTCAGTTTTGGAGTAGAGGTTGGAGCTAAAGACAAAGTTCACTGTAACCTCCATTTGGAAGCAACTGAGCAAACTCCACACCATGACCAAGCTAGCTGTCTGGTGCTGGTCAGTTAGCAATGATGTCATCTGGAGTCACCTTGGGTCCAGCAGCTCCATCGTGACCAGCTGCTCCCTCATTACTGGGGAAACACAAAAATATAGCAGGTTAACTGATTAACAAACACCTGCAGTGTTCACCAGTATTGAAGAGGGAGATAGATGGTGTACAGGTACAATTGTGTCTTCATACCTCACATATAGCCTCTCCAGGGGCTCCAGCCAGCCCAGGGGGTCACATGGGTCCAGGAGGTCTGCACTCACCACTGGGGCCATCTTTCCTAACTCTCCCTGTGCGTGACACAGCCACAGTTAGTCCAGTAGGGTTAGTGAATCCTGTGAGGAGATATTTCTCATGCAACTAGGCATCACCTCAAAATTTAAGACCTATCATAAATAAAAATAACACTTTTTAAGATATTTTATGACCTGTTCTGAAAATCTAATTTGACTTTAAGACTTTTTAAGGATCTGAGGGAACCCTGTCTGGTCTTAAAGGGTGCATTATGGTAAAGAGATCTATTTTTCCTGAACTATCCTCAATATTAGATTATCCACAATAACAATTATCATTTCTCTATATTTTCTGATTTGTGAATTACCCTTGAAAGCACAAATAGTCATCCCCAACATACAGTCACATCATTGTTGTGATATTAACTCAAAAAAATTATGATGTATGATTTTGTCAGTAGAGTGATATAGAAAATATTCTACTATGATACCCATGGCGGTTTATCATAATAATGATTCTAAATACAATATCTTCTTACATAAGAAAAAAATACTACACATACACAATAAATCACATTGAACTGTCATATAGCTTAAGTGTGACATCAAACCAGCTGAACATTCAACAAAACATGCATTTTAATCAGTTTCAACTCTGGAAGATAAGGGAAGTTGAAAAAAAAAAAAAAAAAATTTATATATATATATATATATATATATATATATATATATATATATATACATGGCCTCTTTGTGGTGCTCCTGCCGTACAGACTGGAACGCTCGTTCACACTAACACAATGCACCACTTTACTGTACAAATGAGTGAGAGGGGAACAGTAAAGCACTAAATGTTATGTGCACTTTTTACTCCCTTGAGCTCTCTGTATCCAGACCTAATATTCCCTTTTACCCACTGCTTCCAGTACTGGAGGCTCATCTTTGCAGTGTGCCCTTCTGCTGGTCCTGGCTCTTCATGATGACATTAGCTAACCATCTTGGTGAAACTCCAGTGCAGCAACATAGCTCTTTTAATGTTGCAATACTTTGGCTCTGTTTGCCTCAGAGACACACTAGGCCCTGCTGAAGAAATCTCTATCACTCTGTGCCATCTCACAGTACCATTCCCTCCTCATGATGGAATGCTCAGAACCAGATCTCACCACCTCTCACATTTCTTCTCTTCCTAGCCTAGGTGGGTAAAGCGATAAAGCCATTTTAGTTCAGTGGGCCACTATTTCCAGCCCATCCTCTCCCTCTGTCCTTTCTGCAAATCCCCTGTGAGCCTGGGAGTTAGATCTGTGGATAGTGGCCCTCTGGTCCTTCCCAGAGCCTGGCTGTTGACTAAGGGTTATTGGGCTTTTGTAGTCTGGACCCCCACACTCTGGAATAACTAACCTATTAAGATTAGGTTTGCTAAGTCCGTCACTGCTTTTAAATCCCTTCTTAAAACATTCTTTTTTTAAGAAGGCTTTTATCTCTGTGGACTGAGGCTGATTCTGGACCAGTCATCAGTGCTGATGCAAGTGGGAGGAGGTGTGCAGGTCCAACAGGGCTTTACCCAGGTTGTATTCCTTGGACATGGTGTTGGCCTTCCTCATAGAGCTTCATGAGGCTGGTCACGCTGCCACCACACTTAGAATGTTTGTGGCAGCCATTAACGCTGGTCATTACCACAGGCTTCTGCTGTTTTAAAGCCAGGAGCCACCCCTGGTGAAACAGTTCCTTGCAGGTGAAGTGACTGTGGCCTCCAGCCTCTCATTTGGTTATAACATCATCCTCTCAGTCTTGTGTCAGTAGGCTACATGTCTGTTCACCTGATTGATGACGATAGTGTATGGTGGGCTGGATGCGGATCGAGGAGAGGGATGAAGGGGTCGATTGCCGGACGATGAATGGGAGCTGAAGGTTTGTCCGCGTCGTGTACGGTGGGATGATGGGGTTGAAGAGAGGGATGAAGGGGGTCGATGGCATTGGGACGACAGGGGACCAAATGGAGGGTGGAAGACATGTGTCTCGATGAGCTTTCTGCTTCGTCATCCCCCAAAATTAACTTCATTGGACTAAGTGAGAACGGGCTCTTTGAATGTCGCTGAGGTAGGTATGGAATCTTGGGAAGATTGGGAGGCTGTGCAGAACTGGAAAGCCTGGCTTTGTAGGCCATGAAGGGGCAGAGTGGCGGAGGTGAGAGTGAAAGTGCTTGTGGGCACAGTGTTAATGAAAGCTGGAGCGAGGGGATCGGCGATGGGGGGTTGCTGTAGACACAGAAAAAAATGGGTGTTGGGGAAGGGAGGGGAACAGGGATAGAATAGTAGGAAATTGAGGTGGTCCATCAGAGGGAGCATCGTGGCTCGGTGCAGCTGTTGCTGTGGACCGGCTGGACTGGAGGTGGCTGAGGGAAGAAACGAGCTGCTGGATCGGGTGGAGCCGAAAGCGTAGAGGCAGCTGCAGCTGAAGGAAGGGAAAAGGAAAGGATGAGGGGATGCATGTCCTGGGGTTGATTGTGCAGCCTGCGGACACAGGGATGAGAGAAAAGACGAAAAATACGAGACAGATCAGACAGGGAGGGAGCAAGCACAGGGGAAGATATGACCTGGCCCTGCGAGAGGGCTGAAGCGGTTGGCTGCGTCGTGACGTCATCGACGTGTGGCGTACGGGTGGTGCTGGGCGGGGTATCCGGAAGTGAACGGCCGTCATGAGTGGTGGTGGAGGTGGAAGCAGAGAGGAGCAGGAAGAACCTAGCTTTGTTGTCGGTTCAGCGAAACGGGATTTGTATCTGGAGTTCGGCCTGGCCCTCAGCCAGGGCTGAAGACATCTGGGCTCTGATGTAGTAGTCGGCGATGTGACGACATCGGTGTGCATCGGCCCGGCGGCGGACAATTAACACGGAAGAACGGGAGGATTTGAGCTGCCGGCGAAAGAGTTGATGGAAGTAGAGTCTGCATAGAGTTGGAAAGTTTGTCTTTATTATCGTTTCGTAGGAGTGGGACGACTGTCTCCTCGAGAACTCGCCGGAGGTGAGCAAACATACGATAGAAGATGTTAATCGCTTGGAAAAGAGCTGTGTCCGAGTGGGCCATTGTGTGGATCCATGTGGAGCGTCTGGATTCCAGCTGATCAGAAACGCAGTGTCTGGAGGAGAAGGGTTCCATGTGGATGTGGTGGTGAAGGAGATATCACGTTGGTACTGCTGGATCTAGTCATGGGCGGTATGTTGCCGAGGAACGTGGATCACGGAGCACGGGCGGGAGGTAAGTGTTTTCGATACAAATATGTCGTAGGTCACGTGAGAACTGAGACATACGGGAGAGAAAGGGGTTAGACACGCTTATATAGGTATGCACTGATGATTGAATTAGTGAGGCACAGGTGATTGAATTCAGTGAAAGAGAGGGTCTTTTCCTGAACCTTTGTCATAATAATAACTCCATTAGTCTTTGCTGCAGGTAAACCCGCACCCCTTTACAAAGTGAAGCACATACAATATAGAAATAGTAGTTATCTGGATATAATTCCAATTTTTTGAGCACTCTGGATGCCCAAGATTTGTTGCACTCTGCTTGAGGATGAGCTGTGTTGGCACCGTCCTTATAGTCAGAACAGTTGTATCAACCACATGATTGGTCAGTGGGTGCATCAAAAGTCTCAGGATGCCAGTAAATAGCTCTGGGGGATAAATCAAGGGCAAAGCCTGTTAGAGGACTACTAGCTACTCCTAATATTGTTACTGGTGATACTGGTACTGCTGCTACCACATTTACTGTTACTATTACAAATATTTCAACTACTTTTTTTTTGACTGTTACAGCTACTATTTCAACTACTTTGATTCCTTCTACTACTGCTACTAATTGAGCATGCCTTAAGTTCAGGCAGGCCATGACGTCAAGCTCAGCCCACCCTGCAACAGTTGTTAGCCAGCTGATCATAAGCCAGCCCATAATTTGACACATCTATCTATCTATCTATCAATTATATATCAAATATAATTGAAAACAGCGTCAAAATTCTTTCAACATTTTAATCTCTCAAATCAGCTGTATCTGGTCCTCTGCTTTTTTTTCCCTTGCACCCAAATAACATTTAAGACTGCTAAATCCATACAATGACTAGGTAAAATCCATTATCATTAAACTTATTAATATTTTATTTGTTTTACTGAGGGGGGTAAAATTGTTCATAACTCCATGACAGTTTGTTCCATCATCATGAAACTTTGTCTTAATGTGGGCAGGCACATTTATGATACCAACAGTGCTGGGCTGTACCTTGAATCACTGTCATGCCCATTTAATGCTGCCCAAGGGTAATTTTCTGCATAAGGCCACAACATTTTCACTATTAATGTTATGTATTTTCAGGTTTGCACAAGGACTACGATTTACACAAATCGACATGATGACAAATGACTTTGCTGTGAGCACAACTACACTGTCAAAGATGACCAAATTAAAAGCTGCAAGATGTCTGTGCTGAGGCAATGGAGAGAAGGAAAAGAAGGAGAGGACAGAGGCTGGGGGGGCAGAGGGAGTCTGTGGTTATTGATGAAAGTCACTTCAGATACAAAAGACAGGTAAGTGCAAACACCGTACATCTAAAATTTCTGTGGGAATTCCTGCCACAAACTCAGCACCCCACATTACACTGCTGGACGTCTTTGAGTAACAATAATAATAACAATAATAGTAATAATAATAATGATAATGATACATTTAATTTGTACCATACTTTTTATTCATAATGAAACTCAAAGTGCTACAATATTAATAACATAGAACACACAACATGACGAAAATAGTAATAAGAGTTAAGATGAAAAAGCCTTCCTGAATAGAA
Source organism: Thunnus thynnus (assembly GCF_963924715.1). Taxonomy (NCBI): domain Eukaryota; kingdom Metazoa; phylum Chordata; class Actinopteri; order Scombriformes; family Scombridae; genus Thunnus; species Thunnus thynnus. The sequence goes on from NC_089519.1 coordinate 10,981,277, forward strand.
AGGTTTTTAGGCCTTTTTTAAAAAGAGACTAAGGTCTGTGCTGCCCTCAGATGGTTAGAAAGGTTGTTCCCCAAGCGTGGTGCAGCAGAGCAGTAGGCTCAATCCCCTATGGTCCAGAGCTTAGTACTGGGGTCCCAAATGAGCAAGCTGCAGGCAGATCTGAGGGTGCTGGTGGAGGCTTGTGGAATGATCAGTTACTGTAGGTAGGGAGGCGCATGTCTGTTGATGGATGTGTATGTGAGTAGCAGGACTTTGTAGTCAATCTTGAAGGAGACAGGGAGCCAGTGCAATGAAAACAGAGTTGGTGTTATATGTCTGTGTTTTTGCATTCTCATTGGAGTCCTGGCATCTGACAGGGTTAGAGAGTGGCAGAGTTTAGAGATGTTTTTGAGATGGTAGAAAGAGGTTTTGCAAAGATGTCTTGTATGGTCATCAAAAGTCAGCTGAGGGTCAAACCTAACACCCATATTAGTGACTGAGGAGGAAAGGGGGATGTCCTGGCCATCAAAGGTGAAATGAGGCATAGCTGAATCTGGTGTGGAATGCCAATTTGAAGAGCTTCAGTTTTGCTGCTGTTTACCAGGAGGAAATTTGTGCTCATCTAGGACTTTATCTCCTCAAGACAGGGGCTGAGGTGTGACATGGCTGCAGAAGGGCTTGGGGCAGTTTTGATGTACAGCTGGGTATCATCAGCATAGTAATGAAAAGACATCCCATGTCTGCTGATGACATATCCAAGGGTGAGCATGTAGAGGGTAAACAGGATGGGGCTGAGAACCGATCCTTGTGGAACACCACAGGTGACAGGGAGTGATTTAGATCAGCTTCATCCCCTTGAGACATACTCAGTATCACTGGAAAGGACTGAAACCACTTAAGTGCAGAGTCTGACAGTCCAGTGGTAATGAGGAGGTGCTCAAAGAGGATAGTGTAATCCACAGTGCCATATGCGGTACTCAGCTCAAGGAGAATCAGGACAGAAGGGGACCCTGCATCAGCTGCCATCAGCAGGTCATTCACAGCCTTGAGCAGAGCTGTTTCAGTGCTGTGTGCTGAACAAAAACTTACTGATTTTTTTCATATAGGTTGTTGTGTTTGAAGTGGTCCTGAAGCTCTGAAACAACCACCTTCTCCAACATCTTGAAAAGGAAAGGGAGGTTGGAGATAGGTCTGTAGCTGGCAAGAACCTCTGGGTCCAGGGTAGGCTTCTTGAGGAGGGGCAGATGAGTGCAACCTTGAGAGCATCACGCATCTTGAAAGGGGCATGAAGATCAAAGACACTGCTCAGAGATGTATTGTAAAGTGCCACTAGTTCATCCACTGATGCAGAAACTGGGCAGGTTAATCCGCTTAAGGTCCACAGTCATGATGGCTGGGTCAATGTTTTTCCAGTTCTGAAAAAGTATTTGCATGCTCCATGTATGCAATGAGGTGTGTTCCTTAAAATCCCAATCTCTTGGCAGCAGGTTAAAAAACCCTCGTCAGGTGCAATTAGGAAGCTGTGTAAACTCTGTAGCTGTGTTGCTGTGTAGGACATCATAATTAAAGCAGTTACATTGTTTGGGCAGAATGTCAGTGTTGGTAACAGCCACAGTTATAGTCACACAGTGGAGATCATTATAGCAAACATGAGGGGAGCTCCAGTTGAAGAAAAACCCCAGTCACTAGAGTCCGTCAGTGACAGTGCAGCTCCGGGTGATTTCCACGCTGATAGAGAGTGCAGGGGAGTCGGATGGGGCTTTATAGCACACCTGAGCCGGCAGGTTGGAGGAGGAGACAACTAATGTCCTCCAGAGAAAAGAGATCTCAGTAGAGCAAGCAGGAAGCACTTTACGTTGAATAATCCAAAATCTGTAAATCCCAGTAAAGAAGATATTTCACTTTAGTTAATCCAAAATCCACCAGTTCAATAGAGTGTATTCCAACTTGGAGCACACAGACAGAAAACAGAAAAAGCTCAAGCAAAATGCGGGAAAGCCACATTAATAACATGAGCAGTGAACTTCACAGGCAATTGTCTGTTTGGCAAAGAGAAGTATGTGTCAGCATTCCCATTAGTAGTGGTTAGCACCACCGGTATGGTTTCAAGGTTCAATCACAATGAGTCATCCTGCTGCATCTCCAGTGTTTGAGTCCATGTGTGAACAGCAGGTTAGAGAGATCACACTCCTGAAGAACACATGCACAGAAAAACAGCTTTACAGGTCAGCTCTTGCTTATTGACACACAGGTTTTCATATTCACAACCTTTTAAAATGGCTGTCTAGTAGGGATTATAAACTGATGTACTAAGATATTCTTGGTTTTAATAATGGAGCTTCTGGTTCACTTTTGTCAGTGGGATCAATCCAGGTCATCAGTTGACAGATCAACTTTTTCGAAATTATTTTTTGAAATGGTTATAATTGAATAGTTAATGAAAATAGTTCAGAACATGTAAAAAGACTGTGTCCTTCTTCACATTTGATTATTTCACTCAGTCTCCAAGTCTCCATCTGAGTGTGCACAGAGTGAAGTTATCTCCCGTACTCTGATGACCCAGGTCGGCTCATTTATCCTATTCAGGAAGCAAGAGATTGATTGTTCCTGTGCCATCGCTGTAATTATACTGTCATCACTTAATCAACCTTATTGGATTCCTCAAGCGGTCGCAGTCCCTGAGGCTGGAGCTGGGAGAAAGATTGACTTTTTTGGACAGAAAGAGAATGAGAGAGAGAGAGTGGGGAAGAGGACAGAGAGTGAGAGAAGGGGAGAGACCAAATTAAGCATGGAGTCATTTGAGAGGCAAAGCAATTGGGTAATAAGGACAGAAAGACATCAAATGAGCGGACAATGGTTGTAAAGGAGTGCTACAGTTACAAGAGGATGTCAAAGATGAGTGTACGGGATCAGGAAAGTGGACCAGAGAGGGGCTAGCAGAGATGATGGGGGATCAGGTGGGAGGGTGTGAGCGAGGACTCTGAGTGATTGGTTCCTCAAGTCTGTGTCTGCCCCGGCAGAGAGGAGGTAACAAATGGTTAGGGTGTCACCTAGAAAAGCAGTTTAATAATTCATTTATCTATGGGGCTGGGCAGAAAGGGCTCCTTTGAAGAGCGGGACACAGATGGTCATCAGGGTGAAAGAGAGGCACACACACACACCTACACCCATGCACCCACACATATGCACACACAAAAAAACCCTTACTGGAGACTGGCTCATCACCTGGGTGCACACCATATGCCACGATGGCTGACAACCTGCTCTCTAGGCCCTTGCTGAGAAATGCACACAAACACATATGCTCATGCATGCACACAAATCTTTCCTTTTTTATAACTGTTCCACTTTCCCACCGCAAAGATGCTCTCTTGCATACTGATGTGCGATTGTGTTTATGTGGGCTGCGAAGATAAGAATTTACCAGCTGATAGAAATGCCTGGCGGAGCGTCTTCACCTATACACTGAGCCACATCAGTGCACACATACCCAAAGTCAAATACAGAAGACACAAACAGCCAGGTATTCACACACCGAGGTGCCACACACTTGAGAGGATGTGATGAGGAACTTTATGTCAATCCATCATTGTGTGAAATTACTTGCCATAATGACAGTATTCTCTCCTTTGCCATTTCACATCTGACTAAGCCCAATCCGAACACTGAATCAGCCCTTAAAATCTAATGATGCAACCCCTACAGTAACAACCAAAAAGCACTGCATCCTGCCATGTTGTTAGGACACATACCTGTGCCCAAGCCACTAAAGCAGCAACCCACCTTTCATTCAATTACTGTACCGACTTTAATGGTTATGAGTTCTCCTTTTGTGCCTGGCATGCTTTATTCCGGTCCCTGTGTGACTTGCAGGTGATTACTTCAAGGCAGTAAAGGTCTCATTGTGGGTTCTGCAGTTTGAAGACATACTGCAGGATTCTTTGTTTGATGTGATATCTTGGGGGATTTTGATATTTCCATTAGAAAGAAAAGGGCATAAGGAAGGTGCTCACAAATGGAGCATCATGGTTTTAGTGCTACATTTACTGCCAAGTTTTGCTCTGGTGCACAGTATTGTTTGTATGAGATTAAGACGCCAGCATGATGATGATTAAAACTGGCTGAAAGGAGGCAAGACAAAGACTTTTGATGAGAGGGTGAAGCTGAGTGGACGGGTGAGTAGGCTGGGAGTATAAACCTAGGCCACCCGGTCCAGACAGAGGGGCCACATACTGATGGAACAGACTCCAGACGACAAGCACCATTACCCTGCGGATCGCATCAGCTAAAGAGAGGGCATGAAGGAGCAAAGTGGGGTAGAGGGGTAAAAGGAGAGAAGCTAGGGGAGCAGAGGGTGAAGCAGGGGGAAAGTGTGGTGAAATCAAAACCAACAGAGTGGGAAAAGGGACAAAAAGATGATACACAACACAATCTGTAATGACACAATCTGGTGTCATAACTTATTTGCAATTAGTTAATGGTGAAACAAACATCTGTTGACAGAAAAGTAATGGCTAAGAGTTGTGATAAGTTGATACTGTTGTGATACTTCAAATTTATGATGTATAAAGTCAAATGTGAAGATTTGCTGCATTTCTCTGTTTTATGTCATTTTAAATGTCATTGTATTTCAATTTTGGACGGTTGGTCAATTTATTTGAAGACTTCACTTGGGCTCTTGGAACATGTTAACATTTTTTACTTTTAGGGCTCCAATTATACTAGTGCTCTTGACTAATCAGTTAATCATTGGTCTATAAAACATCAGAAAACAGTGAGAAATATCCATCACAATACCCTACAACCCAAGGGGATTTTATGTTGATTAGTTTCATTTTGTCAAACCAACAATACAAAACCCAAAAATATTCAGCTTACTATAAAGTAAGACCAAGAAAAGCAGCAACTATCACATGTGAGAACCTACTATAAAACTATCAAGTTTTTGGCACATCTACTTTAACAATGACTTAAACAATAAATCAATAATCAAAATATTTGCAAACAACAATCGACTAATCGCTTTAGGCCACTCTTTTTTTTTCATTAATTAAGTTGGATTGCAACTAAGGATTATTTCCAGTCAAACACACAGAACATATTCAAACAGTCAGAGGACATTCAATTTACAGTGATATGAAAACAGAAAAGCAGCAAATGATCACATCTGAGAAGGTTTACCTTAAGAATATTTGACATTTTTACCTGATGAATCACTTACAAATTTGATCGTTTATTGTTGCCGATTACTGACAATTTTCAATATTTTCAGTGCTACAATTACTTGACAGATTATTTGATTATTAAAATAACTATTAGCTGTGGCCCTACACTTAATGGACATATTCTGTATAAATATGAAATGACAAAAAGACCTTCACATTAAACTGCAAAATACATCCTATGATCATCCTCCAGAACTGATTTGATATGATGCCCCTATTGGCAGGACATCACCATCAGTACCTTACAAAAAAAGTCACTGATGCAAAAATAAAATATTTAGTTATGTTTCGGCACAAAAAGACTTAGTAGAATTAGGGAAAGTATCTTGTTTGGGCTACAATAACTACAGTCCAGACAGTAAGTATTTGGACAGTTACAGACTTTCCCATAAGAGCCGGCTGTCAGCCAGATGGCCTGACATTAAAACATTTCCAGCCGACTACTTTCTGTTCAGTGTGCAGTGTTTCTCATTAGTTTTTCATTCTCTCTCACTAGTTTAGTACCTACCTAATTTGTCCCGCCACAGTTTCATAATGAACCATAAATATTTTTACTCAGCAAAGCATATCTCACTCCCAGTCCGTCAGCTAGTGGCACCGTACTGGCATAGTGATGTTGAAGCTTGTGGTGCTCGCGATTTTGTTGTCACATTTGTCTGAAGGTGAGTTGTTTATGTGAAATGATTCAGGTGTGTTTTCACACAGCTGCCAACACTGGAGCCCCACTGCAGCATGCAGGTTAAATATGGGTAGCTTTAGCTACTAGCAGCTGCTACTATCTATAGATATGCTAAGCTAACCAGCACGGCTCTGAGTTAACACAAAGCTGTAACTTCAGTATGTTATATTTCACTGATAAGGAGAAGAATTACTGAAAGATAGAGCAACATGTTTATCTCAGTGCTGGCACTAAAAGTGTATTTCATCAAATCTGAGGGGAAAAAAACTACAAAACGGTCCAATATTGTCTGTTTGCAAGCATCGTTTGCAATGCAGAACAACAGCATGACTGAATATAAACGTTAAAGTCTTGTCTTAATGTTATCTAAGAGCAAAACTAACTGTATTGGAAACAAAGCTCATTTCTGTTTCTAAGCTCTGGTGCTGAGTGCAGTGAAGTCGACTGGACTCATTTTGAACCAGACGATGGTGCAGCCTCCTCTGCCACCTCTCAGTGCGGTTGGTTGTTCGGCCACTCACACAGGCCACTGCCCAGGTATCTGGAATGACTGACAGGCTTCACCGCCTCTGAGCACACAGCATGTTCAGTGACACCCTTTAAGTCTCAGTAAATGCAATTAACCTTTTTTTAATCTTACCTGAACTGATATCTCTGAGCACAGCCGCACAAAACATTAAACCCGCATTAACTGATATTTTGTTCTCCTGTGAAACAAGAAGAAACAAGTAACACAGCACAATGTCAGAAAACAGTTATAGTTGGTTATAAGTAATGTGATGTCTTCAAATGTCACATTTTGTCCAGATCCAAATATATTCAGTTTACTATCATGTCATTGGTGAGCAGCAGCACCCCCTCACCCTCTCCTCCTCTCCCCTCCTTATATTGTGAAGAAGCAATATAAGGAGAGGAGCTACCCTCAACCCCAACCCCACCCCCTTGTTCTCAGCTGGCTACTATTTTTTTTAGCTTTGTTTCATCAGTCCATAGATTCCTTTTTTTTTTTTTTTTAAACCTGTGGAAAACAGTAGGAAACAGGAAGAGAACTACATCCCAAAGTATATCGCTTTGTTGACCCATCCAACCTCCTTCTGTGGACTTTGTGGCTCTAAAACTTTGCTTCAAATGGACATGAGTCATGATTCATATGACCACTTAAGATCTTTGCTCTTTGCCACATATATAAATAATGTTATTTGCTGAAAATACTGATGTTGTTCCTTTCTTGAGAGGACAATCTCTGAAATGACCATTCATTTGTATTTTTCATCAAATAAGAAATGCTTTAGTGTGTTTCTGAATTGCCAATCATGTAAAACAACTTATGTTCTTCATTTAACTCTTCTTTCTTATTTTTCTTTCTTATTTTATCTTATTCTTATCTTATTTCCCAAAACAAGTCCTCTCTGGGGTAACTTACTCCACAATTACATTTCATAGATTTAGAAAAAAACAGACTTTTTCCGATGCCTTCCTTGATTGTTCTTGTCTGCTGCTGATTTTCTTGTGTGATGTGAATTGTCATGGAAATGCAACCGGTTCATAACTTTTTCACCTGCACTAAACCTTTGACATGACTTGCACAAGCAGACGGGATCTCCATGGTGACAAAGTGAAATTATAGGTACAGGATAGGTGAGAGGAGAGCGGAGGGGGAAGAGGTGTCAAAGTCATACAATCAGCTGTGACACGCAATCACTTGGGAGTTTTATAAAAGCAGACCATAAGTGTGGAGGAGACAAGACAGAAGAGTGATAGATGACTTGGCTGACGTAAGGAGGAGGGGAAGAATGCATAGATGACATGATTACAGAGGGATGAGGCAATGAGCCTGATGAGCCTTAATGGGATATAATACAAAAGCAGGAGAGAGGATGCATTTGAATGTGACTGAAGAGGAGGCTGAGTGAGCGGTGAAGGAAAACAGGAGAAGGCAGGTGGTGGTTAGCATCAGAGAGAGTGCTAGGTGAGTGTACAAGATTGATTGGTGATTGCTCTTGGATTTTGTGGCACAGAGTGTGGAAGCAATAAAGAGAGAGAGAGAGAGAGTGTTGTAAAGAAGAGGGAATATAAACTCCCAGATGCCAGGTATTTTTCCTACCGGGAGGCGAGACGACAGGAGTCTAATGAGTTCCCTCATAGCCGGGCGGGTTCCATCTTATGAATCACACAAACATTCTCACTCACACACGCACACACATACACACTCGCATGAATGCTCACATAGCAGTAATGAATTACAGAGCTCTCAGCCTAAAACCTTGGCCCTGTACCTCATCACATGATACACGCATACATCATTTTGTGCAGCGGATCGATCCCTCCACAGCCATTTGACAAAAATACACATGGAATTGAATGCTACGTGACATATTCCATCACCTGCTGTACCCTTGAATCCCCACCGACATCCTCCAGAGAACTGTTCACACAATGCACGTCAATATATTGACACAGTCTAAGCAAAACCATGAAGTCCTACTTCATCTTCCAGTGGCTTTTTAGGGTTTTCCATTTTATTGTAATCAAATTATGAGCAAAATTACAGAACATTTTGATCTCAAATAGATATCGATATTGCTTAAAATGGACACCCAGCATGCTCAGTTCATAACACTTACACCTCAGTGCCCAAAACTACAGCATTCTCATCTAACACATGAACTAATTTCCAAATCACTTCACAAATATTGTTAGAATTGAGGGCAATGTTCACACTATGCGAATCAATTTGAAAATGTATCAACAATATTTTGACCTTCCACCCACACTAAGACTTACAGGTGCAGTCACTGACATATTTTTTCTGTTTCTGTCAGGAGAACAGAAAATAAGCTATCACAGAGGGAGACAGACAACTAAGCTTTACCATTAAGGCCCAGAGGCAGCGATAATGCACTATTTTGTTGTCCGACAACTGCCATTTAACTGAAATACAAGAACGATGAAAGGGGTTAAAGCCCAAATGATTTTCTTTTGTGTCGGTGTTTGGAAAAAATGATCTGGAAAGATTGCATGGAGAGGATATTTCTACATGTAAGGAGCCTAAAATGTATCTGAATGAAAGGATACATGATGTAAGGAAAATAGGTATTGCGATTTTTATGATGAATATTGTGATTTAGAATCCAATTTTGATTAACTGCTATAAGCGAAACTCCACTTCTGAATTGGTGGTCTACAGGCCAACATTAGGCTTGTAGCATCAAGCATAATCACACGCTTGTCTAGTTTCTGCATGAGAAGAACCAGATAAAATTATTGATAATTAATATAATATTAATTATATTAATTATTATATTAATCATATATATATATATATATATATATATATATATATGTATATATATATATATATATATATATATATATATATATATATATACATACATAATTATTATAAAAATGCACTTGGTTTGGGTTGTGTTAGAGTTCTTTTTTTATTTGTAACCACATCAGTCAACTAAATTTCTAGAAAAAAGTCAATTCAAATGTATCTGAAAGTTCTGATATCTGACTTACATCCACTCTGCACTTTATCTGGCTAAACACACATTAGCTTCACAGACCGACAGGATTAGCTGCTTTACAGTCCCAAATCTCTGAGGTTGCAGTTCAGGGCTTTTAAAGAGATACATTTAAAACAAAGATATGATATGATGTGCTTTAAAAAAATTACTGGGAGATTCAGCCTTTTAAGCTGCTAGCCACTGGCTAGCGTTACTGGTCTATAGACAAAACAAGGTAATCAGCTAGATTGTTTATCTGGAGAGACAATCACCACATTGTTAGTCAAAAAGCAAAAAGATGCAGTCCTCTTTCAAGCATCAAAATGACACAGAGTGTATCTTGACAAAACTGTCTCTGGCGTATATACAGACACCTGGATACAGAGAGAACACTAGCTAGACAAGAGCCAAGAATTTTTTGTTTTGTTTTTTTGTTCGGCTTAAACACATAAAATAACACTAATTAGATACAGCTGATTAAATCTGAGTAAACAGCTGAGTAAATGTTGGTTGTCGACTAAAACTTTAACCTCTTACAGCTTGCAAGGACATTGTTAATAATATAAGTTATGATTAAAATAATAATCATAACTGTCATATCATAATTCCTGATACTTTCTACACATTTAATTACAGTTACAATATAAAAACAATTAATCTATCAGTTCTAGAATTTCCATGTCTATAAAAGTGAGGTTTGTTCATTACGGTGGAAATTTTTCATGTATGTGCTGATCGCCAGCATGATATAGCAAGGTGGTGGATTGGAATATTTTAAAATATTTTACCTAAAGTTTATAAAGCAGTTAGCAGCAGCCAAAGAAAAGATCAGTGCATGTGGACTTTTTGTCGTTCTTGAGAAGGCACTGCAGCACAGGTCATGCTATTTACAGGCTAGTAACAAATGTACTCAATAGCAATTCAAGGGAACAGAGAAAAGTAATTTCTCTTTGGCTGACAGCAATCAGCAGACAAAAGGGAAACTCCTGTTATAATCAGCAGGCAAGCAAATAAATAATAGGAGCAGATGTATTCACAAAAATAGCATATACAACCAAATACTTACTGTTCCAGTAATGTTATAACGCCCATTTACAGACAGAGGTCACACATAGTGAATGCAGACAGCAAAAGGGCCATAAAGAATAAAACATAATATACTGAAAGGATGTTATGTGTAGTTCCAAACCCAGCCACAGGGAATGCACAAGACAGTGCATTCTTAGTGCCAGTCCCAAGCCTGGATAAATGGAAAGGGTTGCGTCAGGAAGGGCATCCGATGTAAAACCTATGCCAAATTAGATATGCGGATCATAAATCAGATTTCCATACCGGATCGGTCGAGGCCCAGGTTACCAACGGCCTCCACCAGCACTGTTGACAAACAGGGTGACCGTAGAAACTATGCTACTGTTGGGTAAAGAAGAAGAAGAGGGGGGAGGCAGGTCCCAAGGCAGCGGAGAGGAGGAAGGGTAGGAGTTTGGAGGTGGGAAACTTTGAATTTTGGCACCATAACTGGTAAATGACAAGAGCTGGCTGATATGATAGAGAGGAGGAAGGTAGATATAGTGTGTGCAAGAGACCAGATGGAAGGGGAGTAAGGCCAGTAGCATCACAGGTGGGTTCAAACTGTTCTACCATGGTTTGGATGGGAGGAGAAATGGGGTAGGGGTTATCCTGAAGGAAGAGTATGTCAAGAGTGTGTTGGAGGTGAAGAGAGTGTCGCACAGAGTGATGAGCATGAAGCTGGAAATTGAAGGTGTGATGATGAATGCTGTCAGCGCATATGCCCCACAAGTTGGGTGTGAGATGGAGGAGAAAGAATAATTCTTGAGTGAGTTGGATGAAGTGGTAGAGAGTGTACCCAAGGAAGAGAAGGTGGTGATTGGAGCAGACTTCAGTGGGCATCTTGGTGAAAGGAACAGAGGTGATGGGGATGTAATGGGTAGGTATGGGTATAGTGTAAAAGAGAGGAATGCGGAAGGTGGTGGATTTTGCGAAAAGGATGGAAATGGCTGTGGTGAATACGTATTTCAAGAAGAGGGAGGAGCACAGGGTGATGTATGAGAGTGAAGGAAGGTGCACGCAGGTGGACTATGTCATATCCAGGAGGAGCAATCTCAAGGAGACTGGAGACTGCAAGATGGTGGCAGGGGAGAACGTAGCTAGGCAGCATTGAATGGTGGTCTGTAGGATGACCTTGGAAACTAAGAAGAGGAAGAGAATGAAGACAGAGCCAAGGATTAAATGATGGAAAGAAGGAGGACGGCTGTGTGGAGTTCAGGGAGGAGTTAAGACAAGCACTGGGTGGTAGTGATCCGTTGCCGGATGCTTGGGTAACAACTGCAGAAGTGGTGAGGGAGACAGCTAGGAAGGTACTTGGTGTGCCATCTGGACAGAGGAAAGAAGACAAGGAGACTTGGTGGTGGAATGAGGAAGTACAGGAAAGTATACAGAGAAAGAAGTTGGCAAACAAAAATTGGGATAGCCAGAGGGATGACAAAGAGTTGTATGAGACGTTGGACACTAAGAAAGGAGAAAAGGACTTGTACTGATTGGTTAGACAGAGGGACCAAGTTGGGAAGGATGTGCAGCAGGTTAGGGTGATGAAGGATAGAAATGGAAATGTGCTAACTAGCGAGGAGAGTGTGTTGAGATGGTGGAAGAAATAGTTTGCGGGGCTGATGAATGAAGAAAATAAGAGAGAGGAAAGGTTGGATGATGTGAGAATAGTGAATCAGGAAGTGCAGTGGATTAGCAAGGAAGAAGTGAGGGCAACTATGAAGAGGATGAAGAATGGAAAGATGGTTGATCCAGATGGCATACCTGTGGAGGCATGGAGATGTTTCGGAGAAATAGCAGTGGAGTTCTTAACTAGATTGTTTAACAAAATCTTGGAAAGTAAGAGGATGCCTGAGGAGTGGAGAAGAAGTGTACTGGTACCGATTTTCAACAAAAAGGAATGAGTAAGGATGAGTATATTTGAAGGACAGCTCAGAGACAAAGCGAGAGAGGTGAGATTGAGATGCTTTGGACATGTCCGGAGGAGTGATGCTGGTTATATTGGGAAAAGGATGTTGAAGATGGTGCTGCCAGGCAAGAGGAGAGGCCAAAGAGAAGGGTTTATGGATATGGTGAGGGAAGACATGCAGGTGGTTGGCACAACAGAAGAAGCTGCAGAGGACAGGAAGAAATGGGAATGGACGATACGCTGTAGCAACCCCTAACGGGAGCAACCAACAGAGGATATCTATCTGTAGTTCCACATTTAGACTATTAAGAGTTTTAAGGTACTGAAATAAGTATTTGTACTCAATTGACAGAGCTCATGAGGACCTAAGTCATACAGAGAAGTTGAGAAGCAATCATGATCGAGTTATTAAGTAATCTAAAAAGAATTCAAAGTAAGATTTTACCTGAAAATGTAACATACCTGACACAAAATGTTAACAAATCCAAGGTTCAACACCAGGATTCCAATTGTCTATCTTTAGCCTTCAGTCTGTAAAAAACTGTATGCCTGAAGTATTTCAGTATTGTGCAGTCAGTTACACAAAGCTCTTTAACATTTTGTCAGGGTTTCTGATGTATTATTTATTTTTTTCCATGTGAACACACTAATGGAAGATGCTCATTGTTTGCATGTTTGTCGCTCAGGGGGTGGGAAATGATGGTCGTGCCTTCCACGTGCAAACACTCTATAGTATGTCACCAGCACGACCCACTTCCACACCTGCAAGGCAGTGTCCTCACGGTCACACACATAAACACATTTATGACACATATACCAATGCAAACATGTCTGCCACATGTCTGTACATCAACACTGGGCTGAAATATCATCTTGAAGATGAAAATATTGATTTCAAAGGAGTTGGAGCGGGAGTCAGGCACAATTTTGTGGTAATCACACAGCAAGGGGGCATAAAGGGAAGAGAAATAGACTATTAAACCAAATCTACCCCAACCTAACCACAAATGCCAGTTATCATTATGGCTCTGACTACAACACTTAACTCTTGTCAAACACAGACATTACACATTGCTAAGGAGACATTGAGCTTACCTCTGTTAATCACTGCATAGACAGCAGACACTGAAGTAATTAGAGATGAGAAAAACTTCCAATATGGAGACAGAAGACAGAAATGATCTCCTAATTTTTTTTAATACTTTCATATAAAGTTGCCTGTATGGTTTTGCTGAGATTATGCAGTAAATACTGTACATGCCACCTGCTACTTCTACTGCCTTCCAGCTGTTTATGTCAGTAGTACTGTCCCACCTCCCTGTCACTGCATCAGATTGACCGTAGCCTACTAATAAAATAAAGAGAGATGCTCCCTCTGTGATGCCAGCGCTAAATCAATGTGGGCCCTCGCGCTGTGCTGACAACCCCAGCCTCCTCTCTCTTTACTATGACACCAAGAATAATAAATTATGTCACCGTAGGGGCTGCTAGCGCAGAGAGTGAGAGAGATGGACAAGGGGCAAGTAGAGAGGACTCTAGTGCAGACGGGTTTGTATTAAAATGAAACTATTTTTTGTTAAGTAAAAAATTAGGTGATGGCTTGAGGAGATGGGGAGAGCCTGAGAAAAAGAAGAGAAGGACTCAGAGAGGAGGGCACAAAGAGGATGATCAGTAATGTGTAGCCGGAGGGGAAAGATCAAGTGAAAACGGTGCTTATGGGATCAGGTGAAATGGTCAGGATGTGTGAGGGAGAGATTAACAGATTAACAGGCAGAGCACAGCAGGGCATGATTACCATAAAGGAGAAAAAGCAATGGGAGAACTGAAAGAAAGAGAAGGGATAAAAGTTTCAAATGTGGAAAGAGAGCAGATGAGAAGGAAATGACCATCAGTGAATGTATTGCAGCTGTGAGGTAGAAATCAGAGATCCATGAGTGTTCAGGGAAATGACAGACAGGCGACTTGCAGCCAGAGATCATATTCTCACTCTTACACTTAAATTACTGATATCTGTCTCTTCTGTTGAACATCTATGGCAATGTCTTATGTTATCTCTTCACAAAGGGATACAGGGGCTGTGGGGTGGCTGGGTTATCTAGAGGGGAGAAGCTAATATATCAAACGCAAAATTTAAGTGGAGTGTACTGCAGCAATAAATTAAAAAAAAACAACAAAAAAACAATGCAGTCACTTGGACATCTGAGTAAAATAAACGTGTTATTTAGAAAATGTAACACTTACTCCAAAAGCCAATATTCTAAATGCTCATCAGACCTGGACAGGGCCTCACACAGCTCTTTTAAACAGATACCGATGTGTTTGATAATCAGCCTAATGCAAATTATATCTCTAGATTTATAACATTTGATGATACTATGATTTCTTTACAATATGTATCTCATAACACTTTCCCTCAAAAAAGAATACAATAAAATGAAATTATCTAGAGAGGAGAAGCTGATATATCACATATTTTTCAAAGGTAGACTGTAATCTACCTTTGAAAAATAAGTACCTTATAGTATCCATGCAACCATATAATAGTATGAAATACAGTAGGAATCATTGACTTTGAAGGAAAGCAAACTTATGAAAAGTTTGCATTCACACATGCAAAACCTTTTCAACAGGAATGTCTATCTCTCACTTCCAGTTAGCACCTTGTACACCTAACAGGAATGTAAAAAAAAAAAAGCTGTTATAACATTGTACTGTAAAGACAATTTCTAAATATAACCAATTATGTGAATCAGTCAATTAATGAATCATATTATTGTAATTAATGTATATCTATGTTATAATATTTTAGGATGTATGTATAATTAATTGTTTTAAATTTATAATATTGTAATTATGATAATGAATAATTAATGCATTAATTAGTTAATACCTATACAAATGGTTCTGGATGATGATGGATGAAGTGATGAATCTTTTTAATGTATTGTCAAAAAGAGAGAAATCAATACTGAGAGATGGGAAGTTCTTGTATCAGGCCGTGTCCTACATGTGATTCAAACACAACTGCAAGAGCTGCTTTTAGCTTAAGTTTTCAGTTTTTTCTCCTTAACACATCCATGGTTTTAACGAGTCTAATGTAACACTAAAAATGTCTTTTTTTTCAGTCTGTGATGGGAAAAACAGCTGTCAGTCTCTTTTCCATTAACTTATACCGATGTTCCCAAACTATCCCACAATGCATCCTGCAACCCACAGTGGCTGGTCAAAATCCAAGATGGTGCTTAACAGTCTTTGTTTGGAGATTAACCTCACCCTTAATTTTGAAAAACATACATGCATAATGTGCATCAAATAATATAAGAAAAAGGCATGTTTCACTCAAAGTGAGTTTGATGCAGTAAAATTGAATCAGCTGCATCAAAGGAAATGCTGCAACCTGCTGTATAACACCAGTGAATCACCAAACATCTGTTAATGACCTTCTCTCCTATTTTTTCTGTATTTTCCATCTAAATCAATCATGCTGCACTCTGCCACCTCCATCAAACCTCCATCTCATTAACTGGCACCTGCCAGTCACACACTGAAACTGTAAACAGACTACCGGCGGCATTTTCTTAGCAATTAGCAGAGCATTGCTCATAGAGACACAAACTGTCGCACCAGCAGAAAACATTAACACAAGGGAAACAAGCCTGAGCTACCTTGAGCCACGTGTCGTTTCGGGCCTCTCTCTGCGTACAAGTGCCCACCACAACAAAATGAATTCTGTGGCAAGCCTGGTGGCCTGGTACATCTTGGTTATTACTTCCTTCAGTTCCAACCTGGGAAATGATTGCTCTAGAGGATACAGTTAAGCTAGCTGGTGGTAGAGGTGAGCTGATTTCTTCATTAGGTGTTACTGTTACCTACTTAGCATCAATTTCAGCTCTGTCTGTACTCACACGTCTCTCTTAATGGCTTCAATTGTTTTAACTGCCTGTTTCTTTCATTTACTTTTTTTTTTTTTTTTTACAACAAATGTGCCAGCTCATCTGTTTCCTGCTCACCACCTGTCACCTGTCTTAAATCCGGAATTAATAAGCCCCGGCCCCTTTAGTTACTATGCCTGTCAGTCTCTCCATTCTTGCATGGCACATATGCATTTTACACATATAAAAGGGTTAGATTTAACACTGAATTCTTAGAAATTTTGAGTCCTTGATTTCAGACAGAAGCAGGCTTCTCATTTCTACACAGCAACTGTTGATTTTGCCACCTGAAATAACAACTGTTGCTGTCAGATTTTATACGCTAGTAGCTTGCTTGTTAAGGTAGAGATAAATGTCAGCTCCATGAGTCAGTTGAAAGCTCTGTCTTCAGCTGAGGATGACTCGTTTTGAAACTAGAGCTCTGTAAAAGGCATCCTAAATATGCTCTTGATGGCTTTGTAAATTATGTTGTGCTCGAAGACTGAGGTTACAGCTGTACTGTATGTCCCAGGCAAAAAGTCATCAAGATCATGTGAAAGACAGAAACAGCATTTTTCTTGTATTGCAGTGTATAATTAGTCATAGGATTATAAGTATGATGAGGAAAAATGAAACATCAGGCTGTTATTTCTTTCTCACATATATTTCTTTCTTATATACAGTAACATTTGTGTGTGTGTGTGTGTGTGTGTGTGTGTGTGTGTGTTTGTGCAGCAGTGCTGATGTGTTACAGTAAGTTTCCTCAAAAGAAAAGAATGCAGATTTTGTGATTTTTGTTCTGCCATATTCATATTCTGCCATATTCATTATACCTTTAAAGTCTATGTTCATTGGGATGGATACATGTTTCCTTGTGGGTCAAGGGTAGCTAGGTGTTTCTGCATTCATGAATTTAGGTTTATGAATTATTTCAAATGCTTGTGTGCCAAGAAGACAGCTAACCCCAATCACCCACTTTGGTAAGAGAAATCTCAACTGGCAAGAGCCAGCCAAAGCTTTTTATCTCACAGCAGGTCTGTAAAGGAAAACCTACTCTTGCAGCTAATCCTACTTGCATGGCATGCACGTCTTTAATTTAAAGCCTTGATGCATTAAAGTGGGAATAGAATTATTTTTACCATTTGAACCACTGTATCTGCAGCAGTGTGTCTTGGCAAACGCCGCAGGTTTGAATGGCCAACACAGTAATTTCATCTATTTTAAGTCAAATCAAGTAACGGCTTAAAACAAGGACACAGAGTCACAGTCTGGCACTGCTGCAGAGAGGAGGCGAGCAAGGGACCCTGGCATGTCTTTTAATGAGGTGGCACATAGGCCAACTGAGTGAGTGAATGAATGGATGAATGAATGAATGAATATATGAACGAGTAACTTTCTGGATTTAACATGTGCTTTACATTATGAGTTTGTAATTGTCCACGCTGTCTTAAGGCATACAGCCACCTCTTTTCTTCACTTCCTAGCTCTATGAAAAATTTGCTATTTTTGGTGAGCACGTTTATAGGATAAAACATATTGTGAGGCAATAAAAGTAAGAGGTGCAGTATAATTAAATCCCCCTCTTCTGATTCAGAGGACAGTGACTAACCTGTCATCTATGCATCTCTTTGATTTAAGTATAGTAAAGTATACTTGAACCACTGCAACCGTTAATTTTGCCCAAGAGGAAGGCCACTTTATAATGTAGTGGAGGATTTGTATCAACGCCGGGTGTAACTACAACAAAACATGAGTACTGCTCCATCTGTACCTACCATAATTGCTCTGCAGTAGCCCTATCAATTGCTTCAGCAAAAGCCACAGTACTTGAAGTGTTTCATTTTTAGTATTTGAAAAAAATAGGATACCTAAATGATTGTTGGAATGAAAATAAAGTTCACTACTGAATAATGTTGAATATGAGGTAACCTTTCATTATATTTCAAAATGGAGGCCTTCATATTTTATGAGACTCAATAACAGACTGGTTTCTGAATAAAATAAATAATGCTTCTTGTACTTGCAGGTGCTGTAGGGTGCTAAATGCTCTTAAGGAGGATTCGATTGCTAAGAATTAATTTTTTGTGGTCTGTTTGGGTAATTATGATTTTTTTTTTAAATTATGTTTAAAGATCAGTTTAAAAGAGTAGCACACAAATTCAACACTGCACTTCCATAATATTGTCTTATGTATGATGGATAGTTTAGATGATAAGGGATAAAAAGTTGATGCAGCAGAACCAGATATATCACCTTTTTTATTCCACGCATTCTTCTCAATTTTCAAAACTGGGTGCCTACATTACCCACAGTACAATGGCCAATGCAGCCTCGAGTTGCTAGCCTCAAAGATGAGGAGCGGGTTACAGAGGTCTGGTAACTGCACTTCTTTCAACCTCCACACCCCCTGATTTTTTTCATTTTTTGAAACTTGTAGTCTTCAACCCCAACAGAGACCGACTCGCGTGACATCACACAATTTATCAGATTTCACACAACTCCCTCTAAAGCCACAAAAGGTTTTAATACAACTTCTTCACATATTCAGTAGTACTCCACAAGACCTGCAAACACACTTTGATGTGTAAAATTGTGGAGTTGAGAGTTAAATGATTGTTATATTCTAGAAATCTACAAAACCTATACTTATACTTATTCATGATATTGTAGATGAAAACAGAACATCATTATTCTTAGACTCATTAAAATGATCATTATAAAAAAGCCAAAGAATGCGTTTCATAAGTATTAGTAATGACATTCAACAAACTATTTTCATATTCCTACTTGATTACTTACAGCAAAGTATACTTGAACCACTGCAACCATTATCATTGCCCAAGAGGAAGGCCACTTTATAATGTTCTGGAGGATTTGCATAGACACTGGATGTAACTACAACAACACATGAGTACTGCTCCATCTGTACCTGCCATCATTGCTGTGCAGTAGCCCTATCACTGGCTAATAAATGTCATTTCACAAGTAATTACATTCAACAAACTGGTTTTCATATTCAAAGTTCCTATGTGATTATTAATATGTAACCAGTTGCCCTACAATTAATGTTCAAATAAAAACAACACATGTATTTGGAAAATGTAAAGTACTGTTACTTTTTTAAAGCATCTACATTAGTATTCATCTGGAGTTGTGTTTGTGTTCACCTGGAGAATGTACATCCAATATTCACTCTTTGTTTGGCTCTGTTTTGGTGTCCACCAAGTCTTGAGGGAAATGTCTTGCTCTTTAGCTGCTAAATGCTCCACTACCCAGATAGCATATGGTAGTGTGCCCTTCCGGCAATGATGTGGCACTGCTGGCCTTCTTCTGACCCAGACAAAATGGATATGAGCCTGAAATGGCCCACATGTAAAATAGCAAATATGGCCCAAATATCACAAATCAACTGTGGGCCATGGTGCTCTCAGGTACGTGTACTCTAGAAATAGGCCAGTTCTGGTTTAGCTGGTTTCTTCTTGGTTGACATAGGGCTTGTTTGTGGCCCAGATTAAGGAAACAGGAGGAAACAGAGGTGTCCGCTCCTGTTTCCCCCTGTGCCATCATTCCATGTGGAAAGTGCCGAAAGTGTCCGGTGTGGGCCGGATCTGGGCCACAGCAATTTTGCTGTGTGGGTATGGTCATCAGCCAGTTGCTAGCTTTGTCTGTCTGTTGTTTGGTGCTGGACAGGTAGCATACACAGCTGCCTGCTGTGGCTGAAAATGAGGTTGGTGAGAACGGTGAGACTGAATCTAAACAGTAAAGTTGCAGGTGCATAAACCAAAACATTGAGCTGAAGAATTCTCCCTGCAGAGCTGAGGTGAACGGTAGAGTCGGGTGATAATTCTCTTTCAGTTAGTTGCTCTGAGTGTCCCTAATCACAGTCATTTGATCTATTGTTAATATAAAAAAATATTGATTAGTGCAGCTTTAATAATTGCAAAAGCTATTGTAAAAGAGACTTAAATCATATGTACAGAGGTAGCTGAGCAACTTCTAAACTGTACTTTTGTTGTTTAAATAAATAAGAGTATATTAATATATTAAGTTAAGTTCAATACATTCTAATATATTTTAATAGATTGTCAGCATTTACAAAAGGCCCAGGAAACAGATCTCCAGGCAAGAATACAGAATTCTCTGCAGTTTTGTACAGATATGCATCAATAAAACACGCAGAATTCACACCTGTTGACCTTGTCGTGTTCAGTTGTGTTCCATTTGTGCTCACTCATCCGTAACCTAAAGCAGCCTCTAATATAAGGAGGCCACTGAGATGTTCGGAAATATGATGCACCGTAAAATCCCCTCTAACAGAACATAAACATTGATGCTGCCAGGATGGCTTCTTGGGATGAGCAGCTCTAAAACAATAGCCTCATAAAAAAGTTGATGTTCTGTATATCTGCCATATACGTCTGTGTGTGTTTGTGGATGCGTGCATAAGTGTGCTTCAGGCATCAAATATCTGAGGAATTACATGTAACATAGAGGAGTGTTCAATCAATGGGAAGAAGACAAAGATACAGAGGGGGAAAGATAGTGGTGGTGGTTGGGGGGGGGTGTTTAAGGGGCTAGAGCTTTGCATCTGTTAGATGTATTTGTTGTGTTGTCAACAAACAGCCGAATGCTTCTTGTCTCTTTAGATTCTAGTCCTCATCATTTATACGCCTTTATCTTCTCTTTATATATGTTCCTCATGCGTCTCTACATTTTCTAATTTGCCTGTCATGCCCCTCTCTCCCTGTTGCCCATGTGACTGTGAATGGTAAAGAGACAGAAATTGTGAAGTGGCTCACAAATATTTGTCATAAATAATTTCCAGCTTGGATGGCAGGCCCGCCAATATGTCAGCAGAGGTGGCCCGCCTGATGGGCACATATCACTGATATGGACATCATCTCACTGGTGTGCCACTGACACTGTCCCCTCCATGTTGTGTGTCTCTGTGTGTGTGTGTGTGTGTATGTGCTCTGTCCATTTGCTACTGAAGGGGGGTCCCAAGGGTCTCCCTCTCCAAGTAAGAAATGACAGAGACGACAGCTGAATCTCTGCTCTGTCCCTCTCTCTCTCCGTCCCACGTCCGCCTATTGACAGGTCTGCGGCTACAGCACCAAACACACAATGAATCTCAATGATCCAGCACGCATCAGAAACCATTACCTGCACAGGACAAATGTACATTGTGAATATGAATCACCTGCGGTGGGTGTCACTGACCATTTGGAACACACACACATGCTAAAGTGTGAATGCTAAATATCTCCTCAGTGCACCCCGGTGCTCTACTTCTCTGTCAGTCTCGGGGAGAATAGGGAGATCCATGAACAATGAAGCTCATGAATTATCAGCTGAGCATGAATGTCAACTATCAGGCCCACATGTGTATCCATCATTCTCATATGCTGATATGTCAAAAGATCAGGCCTCGCTCAGCGGGCCATGCGCCTATGAATGATATGTGTGCAAAGCTCTTGTCATTTACACATGCAATCAATTATCCAAATAACGTAAAAAACGTGGAATACATGTACACATAGCAAACTCCCAGAGGTGAGTGGCATATCTCTCTGGACTGGATGTGCTGTATATCTATCTGTCATGCTGATATAAACTCATAATTTCATCACCTTTTCCATACAGTTCCATTTGATTAGATACATTCAGGCCTATAAATTTCATTTTAATGTCAGGGCACGATGACAAACAAACACAGCTCACATCATTCATAATTCTAAGGATATACTGATATGAGTAGATGTTTAGACATTCAAGTGGGCTTATGTGTTAGATGCTGCACTGTTTGTTTACTACCTCCCATGCATATTACTGTAATGTCCATAGGCAGGGGAGCAATATCACATAATACATGTCTAGAGACAATGATGTAGCAAAGTCTACTACACAAAGAAGCCTGTTTAATGTTCCTGCTGCATGTTTACACACTTTGCCAGCATGCACGTGCTCAATACAGTAAAATCATTTACATATTCCTTTTATTCTTCTTTCCTGTACCAAGGAAAATACTGACTGGTGTGACGACCCCTCCGCTCCAGCCACTTGGTGTCCCTGTGACCTTTGGGTTGCTGGTTCTCTTTGTTTTGCAGGGGTCGGGCCCCGGGGTGGAGGGTTGTCATCAACCTCATGAGCTTCACCTGGGCCTGGTGTGGTCCTCTACACAAAGCTCACCACCACCTCTCCATGGGGAGATCCTCTTTCCCATTGCGAGTGCAGCTGTTCTGTTTTGTTTGTTGCAGCCATTTTCACGCATCCATACATGCTTACATTACTGACTGCTGAATTCCGTGTTTATTTTAGTTCTTTATTATTCTTTTTGTTTATAATTATGTTTTTTTCACAGCTTGTAAATTCATCTGGTCTCCCATCTTTGTCGCAGTCTAAGAGACAGGCTGTGACAAACACGTTTGACCTTGGACATATCTATTCGGAAGTACAGAAGGCTGTACAACTGGTTTTCTTTTATTGTTTCCATGTAAGAGCCATCAGTGCATAATTCTCTCTGATGCACAGAACAAAAAAAACGCATATACCTGAAAAGGCTTTTCAGCAGAAGCAAGTATGGAAAATATGTTCCCAAATAAATTCTCGGATGTAGATGTGCTGTTGAACCGTAACAGATTTCTAAGTTTATATTATGCATAGCATGGTGCATAGAGTGGAAAAGGGAGAGGATTGGGACTGCAGAGTTTAGAATTACAGCATGCAGATATGGATCAGGGTTTTTGGAATGATACATATTCATACGGGGAATGGGATTGGGGTCGGCCTGTTCTTTGGATTGTTTTCGGTGCCCGCGTTGACACTTGTGTGCAGACTTCTAAACAGAAGACACAAAAGGGCTAACACACACACACACACACACACGCACACTTCTAAGCTTGTAGAATTGGGGTGAGAGGACACTGAGGTTGGATTTCGGCATAAACAGAATTACATAATTGTCTATTTAGACTTTAATTTCATCTTAATGCAACATGTCTGTAAGATTTTTTCATCATCCTAATCTGTAATGGCATCACTCTCACTAATCAAAGTAGTGCTAAAAACAGTCTGCAGCGTCTGGCTTATTGCTAATCTTTTCTCACGTGAAAACAACTCACTTTTTCACTTTCCTTCCTCCTCTTTCTCTCCTGCTAAACCCCCCCACCCCCGCCACAACCCTACCTACCTACTGTTCACCCTCCTCCAACCTCCAAGAGCCCATCACCTCCTGTTACGAGCCTGTGTAAATTGAATGCTGTGAATCAGGGCCGGCTGTTACCGCATGTGACTAGAGGGGAGAGGAGGGAGAAAGGAGAGAAGGGGACTACATGTCCCTGCAGCTTTATGGGCTGGTGTCTCACCAAGATATATCACCGCCTGGCCAGATAATACCATCATGTACATAACTACTCTGTGTGTGTGTGGGCGTGTGTGCCCGTGTCGGTGTGTGTTATGTACTTAACTACCGTGTGACCTACCGCTCAGCTCCTAATAAGGGGCATCTGGTGCTGTTTTACAGGATGGGCGAGCGTAGAAGGAAAGAAATGGGAGAAAAGCTGTGAAAAAAGGGTACACCGCTCTACGACAAGGGCTTTTGTGGACAGGGGAAAAAATATATCATTGGGGATGTGTCCGAAGGTAGGGAACGGGTAAAATAGAAATATAGAGGGGAAGAATTTGAGGGAGAGTGTGTGTGACAGAAAATGAGAGCTTGGAGGGCGAATTAGGAGAGAAAATGAGATATAGAGAGAGATGCCGAGAGATGAGCACACAAACAGAGTGAGAGAGAGAGACGGAGAGCCAGAGAGAGCCCAGATGAGGGAGTTGAGATGATGGGCTGGCAGTTTCCAAGCACCAGGCTGTTTTTCAGGGCTGTCAAGCACATTGTGAGGCATTGTTTGAAATGCCCAGGCTGATGGCTGACATATTCCCCATGAATCTAGCATGCCAGGCCTCTGTCCACTACACTACACTCAGACACACACACGCACGAACTGATGTGCCACGCGCCTGTGTGTGTGCATGCGTGCCGGTCAGTGAAGGGTAATTGGCCGACCTTGGCCCATCAGGGTGGCTGGGATGAGGAAGGGTGAAGGAAAAGGGGAGGAGGTGGGGGAGGGCAGTTGTAAATTTTGTACCACATCGATGTATTTCTGTCAGTGGCACTCCACTCTGGCAGTTAACTATTACCTCTGGAAATTGTGGGGGTACACACACATACACGCACAAGCTACCCTGCCTACACACACATATACATATGGATGCACAATGGCGTACACATACGCAGAAATATATGCGCGCACACACAGACACATGTGGAGGCACACTTACTGTATACAACCACAAATCCATAACTCACTCCAGTGCAATCAGTGATCAGTGAGTTAGTGTTTAATCTCTTCACCAGCAGTGATGAGAAGAGTCTCATTCAATCCATAGACGTGCACATGTGTTGAACGGAGAAACCTTTGGTTGTTTCTTTTTTTTTTTTTTTTTCTCCTCTCCTCTTTTTCCTCATCCCCACTGTCTCCCACAGGCTTGCCCTCTTTCTTGCATCTCTGTTTCACTTTATTTCTCTTTGTTGGCTCATGTGCTTTAATCTGCCCCTTATTATCTTTCCCTCCACCTCGGGTTTTCCTCTTTCTTCCCCTTCCACCACTTATTTCCAGTCTGTTCTTTACTGTGCCTACTGAAGATCCATCCCTCCTGCTTGCCTCCATCATCCATCTCTCCTTGCATGCAATTTTGACTTTCTCCCTCAGACTTCCATCTTATTCTTTTCATTCTGCTTTTTCCTCTGTGCCTGCCTCTGTGCCTGTATGTTTGTGTCCCCCCCCCCCCCCCCCCGTCCCTTTCCCTTTTACTCCAATTTCCCATCCATTCTCCTGGAATGTCCCTCTGCTGTTGTCTTCCCCCGCCTCCCCCTCCTAATTTCACCTACGGCCATTGGGGGACAGCTGTTGGAGACAGACCTGCAGAAATAACTGTGTTACTCCTCTAATCGATACAGCCAGGCACCAGTGGCTACTGCCTAGCCCTGTCCAGTGTGTGTGTGTGTGTGTGTGTGTATGCATGTGTGTGACTTTCTGCGCGTAATTGTGACTGTGTGTACTTCAGTCCTGTGCCAGAGGCAGAAACAGCTGATAACCAAAGACATATCTGCTTCCGCCATCAGTGGAGAAGGAGAGGATTTAATACAGGTATATCCCTTCCTCATGCAGTCCATCCTTCCATCTCTCCTGCCATCCACCTTTCTCACCTCTTCTCCCAGAAACCCTCTTTTGTTTGTCATCCCCAGCTTTTCCGTGTAATCTGAGTAAAAGGGAAGGGATGAGGGTGAGAGGGGAACAGCGGAGTTCATAAAGCACGATTTTAGCTTGCATAAAAAATGAGCATGCTCAGAAGAGACATTTGATAATGAAATACTCCCTCCTCGTTTTATCCTGGACTCTCACCCAAAAAATACAAAAAAGCACATGCAGGCATACAAGCCAACACACACTTGAATGCCAACACACACGCATAAGGACAGCTGATGACAACATGTCCATATTGACACCAGCAGCACTGTCAGCATGTGTGTGATGAACCACAAGAATCTGTTTTCAGAGCAGTGGGCCGTAGAAAAGGCAGAGCCGGTCACCGGAATACTGGAAATATATACGGATAGTCGTCTTTCTTCTTTTTTTTTCTCACTGTTAAATTCCATATGTTTTCCTAATGATTAAAACTCCATCAGCCATGTGTGTGTATGTACAGTATGTGCATGCTTACTTAATTTGAATGTGCTCACAGACAACACACTGAACATATAGCCCTCTGAAGTACTATAGGGGCACTTCAAGAGGCTTAAAGTGACAAATACTCATTTTCTCTGCTTTCCAAGACCCATTTAGCTCAATGGCAAAGAGTTGGTCCATCTGTCTATAACTCCTCTTAAGACATTTCTCCCTTCTCCTCCCCGGCTCTCTCCCGCTGTCCATTTCTCTTCTCTGGCTAATGAGGATGTTGTCTACTGGGAGCCATGTTTCTCCTCTCAGTTTCTTCCAACAGCGATGGCTGAAATTTACTATTTTCTAAAGTGCTGCTTAATGGTGGATGGCAGTTTATAGGAGGTAGCAGAGAAGGGGATTGGCTTGCACCGTGGATTGGTTGAGATTTCACTTGTTGAGCTCGCTAAGGAAAGAAAAAGAAAGAGTGGACAATAAATATGAAGCAGGCGAGGATGATGAAGTTGGTGATAACTAAGGTGGTAATTGTAATATTAATTAGGTTATGAGTCAAATACGAATTACATTATGAGTAACATACAGAGGAAAATAGGCAGACAAAGAGTGAGAGTGGATTAAAGGGAAAAGTATTATGGAAAAAAAAAATAGAGACTAAGAAGGCACTTTGGGCTAATGGCCCACTGCCTTGACTGGCAAAGAATATTCAGTAATCTGTTGGTTTTATGGGATTAACTGTTCAATAGCACTTCTTCGGCTTTTACAGCTATACACAGGTTCTATTTATAAAACAGCTTTAGAGAAGAGGGGTATGTGATCATCGCTCACATCAGCATTTCTAATCATTTTATCACATAAAGTTTACTGGCTGTGTTCCTCCAAAAAAAAAAAAAAAAAAAAAAAAATCTGAAAATTGAAAAAAAAAGGCTGTTGTATTATTATAATTTTATCCATGCAATTATGCTTAGAGCTAGGCTTAACATTAGAAGAAAGTCGAAGTATTTAACCTATTTTCATTCATTTTTCCAACTTTGTTCTTTAGCACTGCAGCCCAGACTGCATGACATGTAATGAAGACATAACGGCATGCAATAAAGCTTCCAAACATACCCTAAAGGAGTAACACCTCGTGATATTGCATAAATGGATCTAGAAACACTCAACTCGGGCTATTTTTGAACCTATTTCAGGCCATTTTACAAATAGACTGATGCTGTCACCTCCACCCGTACTGATCTTATTAGTTCATGAACAGAGCCGCTGCTGTTACCAGAGAGTTTCAAAATAAAGGCTAAAACAAGGACCGCATGTGTCAACAGAGTCTGTTAATCCACAGCAGCCAAGATTAGTGCCAATGAAACACAAACAAACCACCTGAAGTAACACAACATACACATATAGGGATACATCTGCATGTGTTTAAATATTTACATATGCACAATACATTGGCACACATCGATATACATTCTCAATTAAATCAAATAACCAGTGGAGTGTCATAGTTATGAGCCCTGCGGTGTGCATGTTGTAGTTTCCTATCAGCTGTATGCTTTCCAACAAGACTATATCCGAAATATGTGTTTCTAGGAGTGTGTGTGTGTGTGTGAGTGTTTTTAGTGTGTGATTTCTCTACCCTACTGTAAGCTGTTGCTATGGTGACAGTATTAAACATGTGTGTTTGTCTACCTCCAGAATTACATTTTTGCACAACCTAATGTCTTGTTTTTCAGCATTTTGTGAACCTGTGATGAAGAGAGAGAGATAGAGAGAGAGAGAGAAAGAGAGAATTAATAAATGTATGTTCTCATATTTTCAGCACTTTTAGTGATCTACGCCAATTATTGTCGTACCTTCAGCACACAGAAACACCTCATTATATATGGCATAAATGATAATAATTAAAATTCTATTATGGTGGAGTTTCATCAGATAGCAAATGTTTGGAAGGCTCCGTTTTAGTCACACTGTAGAGATGTGAAAGAAGAGAAGAGAAAAGAAAAAAAAAAAGACTGGTCAAAAAGAAATGATAATAATTTTTAGAAGCACACCTCATAAATTCTGCCTCTGTGTCTATGGTTGGAGACGGAGGCCTCTATTTTGATGCCACGATTCTGTATGAAAGTGGAGGCGCACAGCTGGCTCTGTGAGGAAAGGCTTTACTGCCATCTTCTGGTGACAGAAGGAACCACTTATTAAGAATGCAACACATTGCTCTCAGATAATCAAATACAAATGGGATATGTATTGACCTATTGGAAGGCATGGATACCCCCATGCATACTCAACCACTGAGAAGCTGACAATCACACACACACACACACATAAAGACACATACTACAGGCTCTCTGTGTAAAAATAAGTGATGAATTAAAGTAGTTTTGACCCTTTAAAAATTTAGTTTTCATTTCTTTTTGAGCTGATAATATTACCTTCTTTTTCTTCTTAATGAAGAACAGATTCTCCCACATGGTTAAATGGTTATCTGTCTTCTGGAAACTATACATTAGCGTGTGGACTTAAGTCTTCACACACACACACACACGCAGTATTATTGCATACTGTCAGCATGTAAAAATCAATTTTTAATTTTGTTTGGGAAAAATGAAGCACAGTGAGCTATGTAAAATCATTGGTGTGCTGTGTGCATCCCTACAGATGAACACACACACACACACGCTAAAACACAGACACACACGTGCACACACACACACAAAAGCACACCATGTCCCCTTGTAACAAATACATGGCTGTTTATTGATCCTGTCCTATTTGGTATTCATTATTGGCACCCTTTACTGACCTGACCACCTCACTCTCAGTCCATTTGCCTGTTTGTAACCTGTTGTAGGCTATTATTTCCTCCCCGCTCTGAGGATGACCAGAAACACTGTTCATTACAGCCAGGATGCTATTAGACTTGCAAATGTCTGCCGTGCCTTACTCCCTGTTTCTCTGCGTCTCTTGCTCTCTCTCTTCTTCTTCTCTAAGTGCAGTCATTAATAGAACCCTTCTTAACCCTGCAATTTGCCTTCTTATCCACACGAAAAAGCACCAAGGGTGGATGAGATCTATCCTGAAGCGGTTCTGGCTCTGGAAATTGTTGGCATGTTGTGGTTAACACATCCCCCTCGTCACTTGGATTTTAGGAACAGGGTGTTTGGTGTTCCAACTAATAACGGATAAAGCTGCTCCGCATGCGTGTAAAGGCCAGTGCTAACATCCTTAGACTTTGCCTGATGGTCAAAACTTTAGATTCATGAGGAACAGTCGGTGAGTATAGTTGCACTCTAATATTTTCATTACAGTGAGACAAATCACTAAAAACTAGACTGGATGCAAAGGGGCTTGTAGTCACATTTAAACATAGTAAATCTAAAAACACCTTTAATTGGCCTTTAAAATAGCCAGCATGTGTAATGTAAAGCCATAACCCCAGTGTCGTCATGGATACATTTATTGTAACGCTGTGACAAGCCTAACAAGAGTGTTAAGATGATCTCTAAAAAGGAAAAGAAGGAAAGGGACAAAATAAAAAAAAGAAAGAGACACAGAGGTACATACATACACCTTTTTTTCTTCTTTAATAGACTTATTTTAGATTTTTTTTTTTTCTATTTTATTTTCTATTTATTTATTTTTTAATCCTCCATAATTTTCATTTCTATGCTCTCTCAGTACTTTTAAAATGAAATCACTCCCCTCCTACCACTCTTCTACACTTGCACACACACCCGCACTTACACACTTGAAACTCAACACAACAGACTGCCCTGCTCCTTCTCTAACACACACTCAGTCCTAACCCTATTTATTTATTGCTTTCCACTGTTGCCTTTGTACATACTCAGTGCATGTATCATATCAGTCTTAAGTCCCCTTTTGTATTACATTCTGTCTTGTCTCACCTGTAATGTCTTGTCTCACTAATTTCCATAGAAAAAAAAGAATATCAGTGAAATCTCCACACTTTTTTTCACTTGTCTATAAGTTCTTAGCCTGTAAATCCTTCTGAACATTAAACTGAGTGTATGAGGTTATCATAACGTCATTCTCTGAAACCCTCTCTCTGCTTCCTCCCCACTTTGTGCCTCATTACTGGACTCAATATGGGGGGACACAATGCCTCATAGAGATGCTGCCTCTCATTTTCTGGTTCCCTCGTTATTACAGAGGACTCAGTGTTGGAAAATATATCCATACATATATACATACATTATATGCTTACTCACCATACAGCCCAATATACTAGACCATAGTTGTTTTTTTCCCAAAATCTGGCAAAGATGCTCTGATGTCTTCCCTTCAAGAAATCAGGAAATTAGATACTCAAGTGCAACCTGGGCCCACTTTTTTTTTTTTACCTTAAGCCTGTCATTATCATAATTATTATTATTACTATTATTATTTGCTGACTGCTGTTATAATGATCAGTTCCTCTAAAGCTGACAGCATGATTTTCTCTGAAAAAAACAAAACAAAACAAAACAAAAAAACTGTCCTGTCCACTCAAGTGGGGAATGAACAGCTTATTCATGAGTGTGACATGAGTGTAAAATGGATCTAAAGATCGACTGCTGGTAACATGCACAGTCTGCAGTAATGCCAGTCCTGTATTGGCTTGTGCTGGTAAATAAAGAGCTGATCCACAAGGCAGAGCCCTCGATATATATCCACTCAGTGTTAGGTTTCCTTGTCAAACCTCACTTACGGTCACCAGTGACTGAAAGAACAAGAACAAAGATTCAAGCTGTCAGAGTGCTGCTTCTCTGCAGGCTGCTGGCAAAATCTCTGTAAGAGGGTGAGACGCACTGAAACCCAAGAGGACCTGTGAGTTGAGTTGCTGCTCAGCACTGAGTGGAGCCAGTTGAACCTGGCAAAAATGCTGCTCCGGCGTCTCCCTTTGGACATAACGCAGGTAAGGCTGACTGGAAGGAGACCCAAAGGAAAGAACCAAAGAGCACTGAAATGATTACATCTCTCTGGTGGCCTGGAAGTGATGTGTGACTCCACAGGAGCAACTGGATGAAGTTCCCAGAAAAAGGACATTTGACTTGTTTTGTTTGCCCTTTTTCAACACAGCACTTACCAGTATAAGTGGCAAAAAAAATGGATGGATGCATGGGTGGATGGTCAAAAACTCTTACCAATGTGATGGTTAAAGAGACGGGACGTGGGTTTATGTCCACTTGTCCACAACAAGGTACCCCTGCTGAAGTACCCTCGAGAATGACAGAAAAAAAAAAAATCCTCTGTGCCTTTTTCTATTTCTGGCTGTGTGAAAACCACATGGTCCAATTTTTACCAGAGTCAATGTCACCACAGTTTCACACACAGAGAAGATAAACCAATATGAAGAAGAAGAAAAAGGCAATCATCATGGAGGAGAAGACTGTATATACATTAAAATATACATCATGCATAAAATACTTATAGGATAAATGATAATGTGACCCTTTTAGCCCAAACCATCAGAGTCCACATAGTTCTCATTCATATTAACACATTTGAATGCTATGTCAACCTTTTAAAGTTGAGGTGAACAGTGGCAGTGTCTCACTTGTCACAGGTTGAAGCTTCAGTATATATGGAGCTTCTTTGTGTGTAATACTTACAGTACTTACAGCTGCACCAATCAATATTTTTATATAAACACTGGATCAAATGGTCAAGTTTACTATGAAAAGGGTCGCTTATAGTGCAAACTTGACTCTAGTTCCCTTCAGCACTATGGAGCATTTAAGCATCTTTTAGCTCAAACACTGCTCTCATCATCCTCGATTCCAGTAGCAGCAGCAGGCAACTGTTTTCAGTGAAAAAGCTCAACCCATTGTAAAGCACCAGTATACAAAGTGAGCAACAAGCTACTGAAGACGTTGGTCGAGGCCAAAACAGAGCTAAAAGGAGAGTGAATATTGGGCTTATGTTTGTGATGAACAAATGCTGATATTTCTCTGTGTGTGCTGAATGTGTAAAACTGTTTTTGCTAACACATTTGCCTTAACAATTTTAAAGGGTGATAATATCTCCATGTTGTGTCTTTAACTTGTTCCACTGCTCCCACTTTGCCAAAAAAAAATCTGTTAGTGCAACTTTAAGCAAAACAAAAACACCACTATGTACTGGTGGAAGAAGTATCGAGGCCTTTTAGCTCAGTGAAAGTAGCAGTATGGACTAGTTGCAAAAAATACTTAAAATATCAAAAGTAAAAATACTCATTATGCAACATGACCCCTCTCAGTGTTATATTTATTATAAATACACAGATATATATTGACTGTAAAAAAAATCTATTCATCCCTCTTTTATGAGATGTTTTGTTGTTTTACAACATGGCATCAAAGGGGATTTTACTGATCAACAGAAAAAAACTTCCCTCTGAAATATAGTGGAGTAGAAGTATAAAATACAGGTACCTGTACTTAAAAATATACATAAGTACAGAGCTTGAGTAAATGCACTTAGTTACATTCCACCACTGCCACCATGTATAAATACTCTACAAGTCCTACGTTTGAAAAAATTACATACATATGTCATTCTTATTAACAAAATGTACTTAAATGTAAAAGTATAGTCATTATGTAGAAAGTCCCTTTTCAGAGAGTCATATATGTATATGATTATATATTATTGGAGTATTTTTCTTGATGCTGTAATTTTTGTTATTTTTATGTTATGCAGCTTGTTTTGATCTGTTACAATGAATCACATCTTCTAAGCTCATTATAGGTTTTCTACAGTCTTAATCTGCATAGTAAACAGTAGCTGACAAATAAATGTAGTGCAGTAGAAAGTACAATATTTCCTCAATGTAGTATAAAGTATTATAATATAAAAAAGGAAATACCCTAGTAAAGAACCTCAGTATTATACGTGAGAAAGTACTCGCCATCAGAGTTTGCACATGTTTGTAAGTGTGAAAAAGTCGGCCCATCCTTGTGAAATCCCCACAACCTTGTGCCCATACCACAACACAAACAAACCCGTCATAACAATCATATCATTATATATCATATATCATTCACACTGACTGAATACAATGAAAGAACTGTGATGATTATATAGAAAGAATGCTGAAATATAATCTTAAATCTGCATGCACAGAAAATGCCATGCCTTCTTAGAATATTACACTAGTCATTATATATAGTTTTCTCATTCTGCAAATATATTTTTATGACAAACTCATTCACATAAACATACACATAGAGCTATTAGTACATACCAAAGTCATTAAGATTACTGGAGCTCGGGGCCACAATTAAGACCATTGTGGCTCATGTAATCATTCTCAAAATGCTACCATCTGATTGGAGGAGACACATCAGATCCTACGGCCAGATTCTTTTCATAAAGAGGGCCAAGACCTCCGCTCAGTTATTATCGCTGAAAGCACCTACTGTATGTGTGTGTGTGTGTGTTTATGCTGCAGTGTGACAATTGATACATGAAGGGGACACTGGAAAACTTGGTGTGTCTCATAATAACCTCAGGATGTGCGTTGTTCCAGAACAAATTATTTCTGAACTAACTAGCTTACATCAAAACAGAGGACATTCAACAATGTGAGGAACTACAGTGGTGGTGGAGCAACAGAGAGAGTTGGTATTAGGAATCAGCACTTGGATAACAGCTACATCTGAATAATTAAACTGAATATCCACAAAATTAACTTGTTGGCACGCAAAATACGAAATTACTACTGATGAAAGTCTGATGAAAAAAAAAAGTGCTTTTCTTAATCAAACCACTGATTTTTAAAAAAGGTTCCATCCCCTGCAGTCCACGACCACAGCAAAGTAGCAGTGTAATTTCCTAATAAGCACACGCTATTAGATGAAATTACAGAGATGTTCAAAGATCTCCCCATCATCCCCCCTCCCACTACCACCACCAACACCACCACAACCACTTCCCCAATAAAAGTGCTGCCTGGTCATTTTGGCTGCATTACCTGTCTGCTCTCGTATAATAATGTAATTATCCGGTGACCAGCGCAATAATCTTGCTGAATTACATGGTGACCTCTGTCTGTGTGGCTTGCTTTCACAGCTCGTCACTTCATGAGGTAATACGGAAAGGCTGAACCCAAATGATCTATGTCTCATGAACCAGTAAGTGCAAGCATGCACATAATGGACGCAAACATGCTCAAGGACAACAAGGAGATGAAGCAAAAGCACACTAATGTGCAGTTATATGAACAGTAGTGGGGAAGTTAGTCGGAAAAAGTACTGTTAGTGAGCAGTAGGGATGTGCAGAGGGTCCAGTATTTGTATTTGTATCTGTATTTGTTGAGGCAGCAAAATTATTTGTATTTGTATTCGAATAAAAGTGGAAAGAGGTTTAAAAATCCTGTTTTTGTTTCTATTATGCTTTTAATTTTAGAAAATTAAAGTGTTACAATAAGTGTTCATGAAGTGTTCTCTTGGGAGCACTTCATTTGTGTCAGTAGCTCAGCCTTATCTCTGGGGAACACCCTCAACTCCAGGAGTGATGTCCAAATTAGGAAATGTGCGTCATGTAGCAGGTGGATGTGACTCCCCTCGTTGAGACCTGCTGATAGACATAACAGTGGAGCAGAGGAGAAAGACTGAGATAGTGATGTAACCGACGTGTGCACTGGTATTTAACATGTTTTTTTTTTTCTTCCCGAAAACAAATAATTTTTTAAATATTTGTATGAAACAAATATTCGTGAAAAAACCCACTATTTGTGCTTTGCCAAATAACGTATTTGTATTCGGGCACACCCCTACTGAGCAGCTACAAGAATGTCTCCTCTCCTTTTTAAATTTTTTAAATATAAATTTTCCTCCTTCAGTTGCAACAATGCCATCCAAAACCTGACACTGTTGTTCCTGAGAAAGAGACTAATGTGTTATATAAGAAAAAAAGATAAAAGAGAAAGAGATATGTAACGAGGGAATAATGAAACAGAATAGAAAACCTGCCTTGATGGTGCATATAGAATATCTGTGCCCGACCACAATGCATTCAATCTTGTCTGTAATTCTAGACTACAGTCTGTACATCAGAGTGAAGCATGGTCAGTGGCATTTGTTTGGATAGAAGACCTCTGCAGGAGGTTACTGAGTCAGCATCTCTCTTTGATATATTTATTGACTCTTCCGCTTTGATCTTCCTGTTCCTCACTTTTGCACTTGTTGTAATGTATTATAAAAGAGGGTGTCAGATAAATGAAAAACATCTTAATGTGTATGTAAGATGAATGAGTGATGATCTTATGTAGGACACTTTAAATTATTGACATATTCGGTAGGGTTGTTTTTCAAAGGCTTATTTAAACGGCACGACATTTTAACCATTAGATAACAAATGGGAATGACAAAAGCAATGTAGAAAGAGTTGAACGGGCTGAGATGCAACAAAGCACATTCCAGGATAAGGTGATACACTACTCTTTTTTTAACAAATCCCATGAAAAGTCAAAAACAAACGATGAACTGATCTCACCAACAAGTATTATCTGTGTAGCTAAAGCCTGATATATCTTATCCCTCTGTGCCAAAGAGCTCAATTGTTGTACAAAAACATAAATGAGCCACATTGCTTGCTGACATGTTCTTTCAAGTCAATGCCACAGTCATCATCCTGATGCTGTAAATACCAAATGTGTATTAATAAATGGCTGAAAATAGTCCCCAACAAATGGACTATTTACTCACTTTGAGATTATTTTTATTGTAGATTAATCTAGAATAACTTTTTCGGTTAATTGGTTAATTGTTTGGTGTATTACATGTCAGGAAAGAGTCAGAAATGGCCATTATATTATATTTCCCAGAGCCCAAGGTGATGTCTCCAAATCGCTTATTTCTTGTCTGACCAACACTCCAAAGCTCAGAGATATTCCATTTAGAATCATATAAAAGTGACTTATTACTTGAATTATTACAATTGTTGTAAAATTATTGTTATTTTTCCTTATGATCATATAATCAATTCACTGACTAGTTATTTCAGCACAACTAAAAACAACAGTCCCCAGCTGCTTAAGGAATAGCCTTTTTCTTTTAAATATTTACCCCTGAAGGAACAGATGGGCTTGGGCTGAGTTAGGAAATGTATTGAGAAATGGATTAACACATTGTTGGTTTTGGCCTTTTCACAGGATTTCTTGACAGTAACAGAAATATAGAGTAACACCAGTCTTATTATCTAACCGTCTTTAGCTCTTTTCATAAAAAACATGGAATGCACCTTAATGTGAATTCACTCAAAGTGACCACATTTAATCTGTGTACTTTTAGAACACACTCACACCGAGTAATAGGAAATGAAATATGAAAAAGGCATGTAAGACTGCACAGGCAGAAAAAAAAAAAAATTTAAGGGAAACATGAGAGAGAAATATGCATCAGAATAGACGGGAGAGAAGAAAGTTGGAAGGAAATGCGCAGAGACAGAAGGAGAAAATAAGATGTTGAGAGAGGAAGAAAGAGGTTAAGAACGCTGAGTGGCGAGTAGCTCCCAGCGCCCCCGTTGTCTCGACATTCCAAAAGAGAGAGAGAGAGAGAGAGAGGGAAGAGAGGAGAAGAGAGGGGAGATGACAAGACAACTAGACACCAGCATCAAAGCGGGTCAGAGGAAACCAGGCTTGGAAACAATATCAAAGCCCTCAACAAGGGGCACCAGAGGAGAAGACAAGAGCTGGAGTGGCAACAAAGACGCAGACATATGTGTGTGTGTGTGTGTTTTTGTGTGTGTGTACTTTAAGCAAGTACACAAGTCTTTGCATGTCTAATAATTGCTCCTCTTTGAATCTCTGCACGTCGCACGGACGCGTGTGTCAGTGTGCATTGTGTTCACATATTTGCATGTGTGTGTGTGTATGTGTAAAATTCTGGAGTGCTGACAGAGCAAACACATCACTGCTCTCTTCTCTCTTCAATGTACAGACGAGCCCTTGGCAGCCCAACTTGTCCGAGCATCAGAAAGCGAGGCTACCAACACAGATGGTCAAAAGCGGAGATGCTGGAAAACAAAACAGTTTGTGGCGCTCCAGTGGCAGTCCGCCAAAATGCCAACAAAGCCGAGACTAAGAGGTCCAACCAACAATATGTTTAGTTAGATATGAGGATGTTAAATGGTTTGGCGGCGAGTCTGTTGAAAGCATTGGTGCAACAACAATATCAGGAGTCTTCTTTGAAATAAATCTTTACTTTTCTGCTACATTTTCTGTATTGAATTTGCAGCTATTGAACTGCACTGCTATTGTGTTGCTGTAGAGGTCATAATGAATAGCATAAGTGAACTGTATACATAACAAATTGGGAAAAGTAGATTCTGTGTCTCTTTCTCTTATCTTCTCCCTGTACTGTTCAGTTGTTTGAACACAAAATTAAACAGTAATTGAAAATGTTACCTCTTTCATGTGTGACTGAAAAGTAGCATTTCCTCATTGCACAAGAATAAGGTTTAACTGGAAAATAACCAGATGGTCGGTGAATGCAAGGATTGCTACTATAATCCCTCCTCTCTGTTTTCATCTCTCAGAGAGCTCCCTGCTCACACCTCAACATGGATGAAATTGCTTCACCTCTCCCTGTAAATAGTTGAACTGACTTAAGGCTCAGGACCTTTGAGAGCCAGTGGTTGCAATGAGCAAAACACTCTTTTCCTCTCTCTCTCTCTCTGTCTGTACTCTGCCTCTCTCGCCTCATCTGTGTCATTCATCATTTTTTGCTTTTCTTTCTCTTATAGTGTTAATTATAAATATTTTTTAGTGTTAATTAATAATTTTATGTATTGATAACATTTAAAAAGCAATTTTAAATTGATTCATTAAACTAGGATTTAACTAAACCCCTCCTCCAAACAGCGACTGACCAATCATAGCTTAGCAACCGTAAAAACACATGGCAGGTCTGTCACGTTTTGGATTTCTCCGCATCCCAAATCACAGATACAGAGGACCTCTGATGACAAGGATGGGCCACTGAGTGCATATAAAGCCAGTGCATCCCAACAGAGTATTTCAACAGCTCTTCTAAGTGCTTCTAAATACAAAAAATGACTCTAAAGAACAACATATCAAGGAGGAGGGCAGAGCAAAATGGATTGGGCGCACAGGATTACCGGTCACGACTGAAGATGAGGACTTAATTCTAATGATGGAGGCAGTAGAGTATAATTATTCAGTGAGAGTAGGCTTAATGCTTATTGGTGTTGTTATTGTTTGAGAAAAAGTGCACACTTTTGCAAAAAAAGCAAGGCTGTATTCTTGAAGGAAAAAAATAGTGAGTGTTGCAAAGGGTCAGGAAACAAGTGCTGGTTGAAATAAAAAAAGCAGGTGCTCTTTGAGAATAGGACACGTAGTCAAATAAGAATAAAAAAGCAATGATTGTCCAGCTTACTGTTAATGGAAGTCCATGGTGTTGAAGGATCAAGTCTAAAAAGCATCTGAGGCACTCTGATAGTGAGTTAAAAATCCTTTATTAATACA
Source organism: Thunnus thynnus (assembly GCF_963924715.1). Lineage (NCBI taxonomy): Eukaryota > Metazoa > Chordata > Actinopteri > Scombriformes > Scombridae > Thunnus > Thunnus thynnus. Next base: position 11,019,754 of record NC_089519.1, read on the forward strand.
TGGATGTAAAGGCCATATTCTTGTTTCTTTTGTATGAGAATTGATTTTATTTGTATTTGATTTTAAGATAAATAAAGACATGTTTTATATCACAACAGTTAAACTGTGTCTGTATTGCACGTTCAAACCTTAACCATAGTAACAGGTAAACAGATGTTTCCTCCAGAAGTCTATAATCAGTTTGTAGAGCAATCTGTTTACCTGCCAACACTCCTGATTTTTGCGGGAGTGTCCCTATTTTTAACCCTTTCTCCCGCTGTGCTCCCATTACTCCCGTTAATCTCCCAATTTCATAGTTTGTTCCTTTTTCGTTATCACAACCTGTTTCTGGCACTGTGCAGCGTGTGTGCGCAGCTGCTCTCCGCGCAGGCAGTCTTTCATCCTGTCCTCTGTCCTCTGCTGCTGATGTGATTCACTGCCTGCAGGTATCGCTGGTATAGAGAGAGGAGGTACTGGTTTATCTCAGCCAGTAACTAAGTTTACAAGAATTTGCCAAATGTTAAGATATGTGGCAAAACTCAGATAAACAGTCGAGCTCCATACAGACAGCTTTCGTTTGTGGTGCACTGTGGTTGTGTAAAACTTACCGAGAGTGGATGGGAAACTGCGGGCGAAGCAGTTAAAAATATTGCAATGGTTTTGTTGCACTTGCAGTAACAAGTGTATCGTCACCTTGAGTGCCCCCCAAACTTCCTCAAGTTTACACTCAAGCAACCCCAGTCAACGTTCTGAGGTTCCCTTATCCTAAAAGTGTTTTTTACTTGTAATGTTAAAAGCAAAAACATGATGTTTTAAGTAAGACACCAAACAAGGTACATATACATTCTGTATGATCACCCTGATCATACATTTTTCCTTATCATACTTATAATATTATACTATAGCTCTACAATGCAATGCTGTTTATGTTTTTTCTACATGGATCATCAGCTGGAGAGGATGCTGACTTTTTACCTGGGACATGCAGCTTCAGCCTCAGTCTTTTGGTCCAATATCATGTATGTATTTAAGATCCCTTTTGTATGATTGTCATTTTAACATGAGATAGCTGGAAAGAAAAAAAAAAAACAACTCATGGAGCTAACGTTATCTTAATTAGCTACAGCTGATAAAATCTGCTAGGTTCAGCTGACAAATTGATGGTCAAAATGTGCCACTGTTATCATTGTAAACTGCATATGTGCCACCAAGCAAGAATGGAAAGGCTTGATAGTCAGAGCAACAGTAACAGACGGGATGAGGCTTAATTGAACTAATGGTTCTGTTTCTTAAAATAATGTATAAAGGATGAAATAATGAAATAAAATAAACTAAAACTGACTTTTGCTTGTTCCCTTTTCTTGTGTGTTGTGTGTTTGTCTTATTCCATGTCATAAATCATTTGTCTCTTTACAGTCTGCATTTCATGATCACTGTCATTCAATGATGTGTGTACGCACTGCGTTGTGCCATTAAATGAAAACTAACCCGCAAAGAGGCAACAGGAGGTCTCACTGGCCATCTTTCATGTGTTGGGAGATGTCTGGCCGATGAGAACCACTGCTTCCTCTTGTTGAGGTTAAACAATTAAAAAAACTCAAAATGTCACATTAGTAAATTAAATAATGAAAATTAAAATGTAACAGGCATTAATTAATTCCGCAGTCCCACTACAAAATTAGATTATTAACTCATGTATTTAAAAACAAAGTATTAAAGACATATTATAATAAACTGGCAAATTTAATTAACTTTTTTAACAAATGACAACTAGATGATCAATTTATAATTGCCTTTTTAACATTTATCAGTTGTTAGGTGCTATAATTAAACCTTGAAAAAGTCTAATATTCTGGTGGCACACTCCAGACTCCATATTCAGTACCATTAGTAGGTCTGTTCCCCTCACTAGATATGTCTCTGTGATCACACCATGTACTTTTATACATTTTGTTGAATTCCGCTGTTGAAATGTATGCATACGTATGCCTCTGCATTGTCGTGGGGTGTTAATGTGCATGCGGTTCCTTCAATGCTAAGATGCATCCAGTATCTTGTCTTGAGTGACAGTTCAGGAAAAGCTAATTTCTCCCATTAGTAGGATGAGAGGAGTAAATATGGCGGAGTGTGTGGCAGGGAGCTTAGGTTGAAAGAAGAGAGGGACAATAGAGAGGTAGAGAAATGTACATTGGAGATGACAAAAGAGCAACAGGGAGTTAGAGAAAAGATATGAGACTGAAGAAGAACAGGTTGTGGCTTGGGGGTTTGAGGTGTGAAAGCGAAGTAGACCATAGATAGGTAAGTGAGGGAGAGAGAACAAATTGAATGGGAGGAAGAAAAAGTGGAAGAGATACTGGAAGAGACAGATAGGATAGTAGTAAAGACGACGGCACTTAAGGATGAGAGTGAAAGAGAGAGAGGGACAGACAGTGAAAAAGGGAGAGTAAATTGACTGCCGCGTGTCACATGGAAACAGTCTCTAATTGGCCAATCAGCCGACCCCAGATTGAGCCTGCCGTTTTCTCTGACACTGCGGGAGCACCTGGACCTCACTGACAGGCACACACCAGCACACACACATTCATGCACATACACATCTTCAAACATAACACCTGCCACCATTACCATCTCTTCATCTTCTCACTCCATTTCTGACATATACTTTTAAGAAAAATCTCTGACAGCAGGGAGCTGACAAAGAGCGAGAAGGGGAGAGGGATGGAGAGACAGTGAAAGGGAAAACGAGAGAAAACTTCTTTTTTTTTTCTTTTTTTTTAAGACTAAGAGTGAGTAACACTCTTCAGTTGCTCCTAGTAGCAAGGTAACCTGTCCATGTAGGAAATAAATATAGAACATGTAACATTTCAAATAATAATTTACATGAAAGGTTTCATGATTTCTCCGTAGTGAACTGACGTGACAGCAGAAATTTCACTTCAGTGTAATACTGTAAGCTATTAAGGTAATTTAGTCACGTTGTTGAGAATTCAAAGTTATGCATATTAAATTAAATGTCATCTTTCACCACTATATATATGACACAGTGTCGAACATGCAGGTTCAACCAGGATGGAGTGCACTCAAATCTTCAGTGTTTAAAGCTGTATATGACTTTTTTCACCTCTTGGGAGCAGCAGAGTTAGCTGTAAACACAACACACCTCATGAAGTTGATGGGGTGAACCTTACAAATCTAGCAGACACGGAACAACATTAGCATTTATTGTTGTGTTTCTTACAGCCTGGTAAAAAGAATTCCAATATTCACTCCCCTTTTAGAGGGAAATATCTGTCTCTTTAGCTGATAAATGCTCCATTATGCTAGTCATTAACTTTGTTTGCCATTTGGTGCGGGGAAGGTAGCGTACAGTCGATATCTTTCACTAAAAACAGCTGCCTGAAATAAACCAAACTGTAGGTTGCAGACTATGATGTTATGGGAAAGGCTCAGTATAAGATCCAAGTTACAGGCCCTGTTGGTTGGTTGTAGTGTAGCTGTGAGTCACACAGATAATATTTAACTGCCGATATTAAGAAAAAAGCCTTCACGCTAAACTCAAAGTGGTCTTTATTGTCTGCAAACCCAACACAACATTTACCAGCCAATGAGCTAGATTTTTTTCAGGAGTTGGTGGAGATCAAAACAGACCTTAGAGGAGGATAAATATTAGACTTAAAGGACTGGTGTGTAAGATTTAGAGCCATAGAGGTGAGGTCCCAAGTGTGTAGGAGAACCTATTATGGCTGTGAAAAATGTATAAGTCCCCCTCTAAAGCCAGTGCTTGGTTTGTCGGTTCTGGGCAACTGTAGAAACATGGCAGTGCAAGATGGTGAGCTCTATATCTCTTTATAGATAAAGAGCTCATTCTAAGGTAATGAAAACACAACAATTCTGATTTTCATGGTATTTATACACTTATTAAAACATACTTATGAATGTTATATTTCATTTCTCCCAAGTCCATTCCGCTAAATTTACACACTTTGTCAATTTGTCAGGCGGCCATGAAATTAATGCTAATGTTGCAAAGTGTCTTCTAGATGGATAATAGGCAATCGTTTGCTAACATTGTCCGCCATGACAATTTTATAAGTTGATGTGATGTCAATGTTGCGTTTTTGGCTTGTTTTAGAATGAATTCAGCTTTTGATTGCCATTTCAATGCCATTTTTTTTAATTCTAACTGTCAACTAATCCACGTGAAATCTTCTTTGAAGGCATAAATCCTCCTAGTCCATGGTTTTGGTTATGTTTTTCTTCTTCTGTTGCATTTCCTATGAAGTAGCTGCTAATCGTGAGTTTGCTACCACCTCTGGTCGATACATGTCATTTTGAACGCAACTCTGTGATCTGTTTTATTATAATGCACTCCCCATTACCAATAGTACAGATGAATATCACCGAAATTGTGAGGATTAAACTTAAATCAAACCTTAAAAGCACCCTTAATTTTGTTGTAGCAACCAATTACAACCCCCAAATTCCAAACGTTCATTCAAGCTCATTACTTATGTTCCAAGTTTCATTATTTCATACACAGTTTCACTATTTATGTTTGAAATAGCACATGGCATTTTTTTCTACAGGTTTAAATAATTCAAAAGTCACAAGCTAGCATGTTTGACATATGCTGTAACTGGCAAAAACATCACAGACACCCTGGCTGTTATCTTTGTGCAGCTCAAAAACATGTCCAAAATAGCTTCACTTGTTTACTTGAGGAATACATGACACTATGCTGGAGCTGTAGTAGAACATGAAGGATCCTCAACTAGACAAGAGAGAACCATTGTAGTAAGGTTGTTTGATTTTTTTGCTATTGGGAACACACACACACACAAACACACACACACACACACACACACACCAAGGGTTGATTTGAATGAGGCAGTACAAGCAGACTCAGGGTTGCTGTGATCTCTGGATAAATGGCCTCTAGTATTACTCTGAATGTATGAATACACACACACACACACACACACACACACACACACACACACACACACATATCTACAAAGGTTGAGGAATAATTCTAAAATATGAAGCATAAGCAGGGATGCATGCTCCTTCCTGCCTTCACACAAGCACAGACACAAACAGTCACACAAACACACACACACACACACACACATACACCAAAGGGAGATGAATTACTTAGTGGATGGGATCTGACGTAACCCATAGTGGAAGTAGGTCACATGGGGGAAGACAGGTCATCAGGGAAATAACACTGCAGTTGCACTACCTTTCTCTCTGTCTGCATCCCTCTCTCAGTATCAGTGTCTTTTTTCCTTCATCCTCTGTGTTGCCTTATTTCTCTCTCTCTCTCTCTCTCTCTCTCTCTCATCACTATTCTGTCTCAATTATTTTGTCAGCAGGACTACAAAACAGCAATAATCATGCTAAAGTTGTATTTAAAACGAAAGATTTCAAGAGAAACAACAACGGTTTAAAGATGCAATTGCCTTTCAAAAATTGATCATTTCATGCCAGCTGGTGAGCTGAACTCCTGCTTGGTGTGAATTCTCTCCTTCGTTTTATGTCTCTGGGTGTAAATACATATTTAGCTAATTCATACATGCAGTCTAGGTCGAAGAGTGAAACCAGAACTCCTGGGCTCTGTTCCAGAAGTAAGAAAACCTCATTCAAAACCACATTAACATTTGTAATAACACAAATTACAATAAACCCAGTTCTAGAATATAATCATGCTCAACATAAAGTGTGTGGTAAATTTGAAAAAAAAGATCATTATGAATCAAGAATCCCTTAAAATGCCATTAATTACTCCCTAATTTACCTCTGAAAACATAACAAGGATTAAGCAGTTTAGTGTAGTTTGGGAAAATTCAGGGTTGTTTCATGGGTTTTAGTCCATTTTAAGGGGTTTTTGAAAACCACCCCTGAATTTCCCCCTTAAAAAGAACATTAATGCATTATAAGGTATAAATTAAGGGATAATTTTAATGGTTTTTAAGGGGTAAAAAACCCTTAAAATGGACGACAAACCAAATACAAATAATCCATTAAGAATAACTTAATTTTTTCCCCTCATACCTATTAATTAATAATTATACCCCCATTAATAAATACCTTAATTCCATCATTATTAATGGGTAAATTCTGGGAATCTTAAGTTAAGAAATTAAAGGACTCAGTTTCATAGTGTATTGTTGTCTATTTAAAGGTTTGGAAATATGCTTATTTGCATGAATAATTGGAGTCTAAGCTGGTTGACTAATTGTCGAATTCTAAGCAGATTGTCAAACATCTTTAATGTATCTGTTATAAACAAACTTTATGCCCACAATTTCCCACAAGCTTAAGACTTTCACGGGTTAATGAAACTAGCTGAGTGGTACAACTAGTTCAGATATGGCTGCAACAATACTGGGATACATTTTTAGACACCAGAGATTATAGCTAAACAATTTGAAAAATGACCTTAGAGGAAAGAAACCAACAATTAAGATGACATACACGTGCTGGTAAATCTTCATTGGACTTCATTGGAAAAAGTGTTAATAAATTAATTTTTATTTTTCAATTCATAAAGGGTTCAAATTCTAATATAATAAGATACTCATAAACCTTAGAACACGGACGTCACATTCAGATTTTGTGTTTTGGTTTCTTCATAACAAACATGACTCTTTTGCTCTCTCTTTCCCTCTCAGTCTCTCTTTTTTATGCCATTTCTCTCAGTTAAAAGACAGGTACACTCTGAACCTGCATCAGATTCCATCCTCATTATTCTGTCTTTTCAATATATTTTGGTATAATTTCCATGAGGCCGTGCATAAAGTCATAACACAACAAAAAAGGTCTCCAATTCCAACCAACACACATACACGCATACACTAGTGTGACTATCTGTATGCATGCAGTAATTAAGCCATCTGGATATCAAACTAGCTAGCTTAGCCTCGGGGTAGAATGACAGCAGTGGTGTGGTGCATGTGTGTGCATGTGCTGTTTGTGTGTATGTGTATGTGTCTATATGATGTGGCATAAGGCCAAGCTACTGGCTGAGGCAGTGAGATTCTGTCTTTAGTCTCTATCACTCTGCACTAATCCAATTGTCCAAAGAGAGAGAGAAATAGAGAGATGGAGAGAGAGGGGCAGGGGAAGGGGGGGATGAGAGAGAGAGAGAGAGAGAGAGAGAGAGAGAGAGAGAGAGAGAGAGTCGGTGAGGGAGAGCATTTTGCAATTGGCTGTTCTCCAATTCTAAATGGCAAGCTGGATGGGGATATCTATTAGAGGGTGAGAGTACAGCAAACACACCCAACCACCCCCAAACACACAGACTCATGCAAACACACACACACACACACACACATGCAAAGATCCACACTAACACAGCCACAAGCTCCACACCGCAGGCACATAAACAAGCACTCATTCAGACACACATTATGGTCACAACATGACCGTAATGTGAACATATCAACATATCACATATAAACATATCAGAAATCCTGGCTTCATAAAATCAGAAAGTGCAAAAAAAACCTGTAGACGCATAAACCGAGATGCAATTAGAATGACAAAATGACTCAGTCTCTCTACTGTCTGTCTCTCTCTACAGCTCTTCAGCAGGGCTTGTTGATGGTGTGGCAGTATCTTGAGGTCTGAGTGTTATTGTGAAAGCGGATCCCCTATTGTTGGAAGATAGGTCCCACAGTGCCATCTGCTGGGCAAATCCTTCCTACTGGCTTCATAACAATCAAAAACACCCATAAAGGAACATCACATGATTCATTCTATTAAGTTGTGCATGGGTGTGTTCACTGTAAAATTGGTTGCATGTGTTACTTTGTATAATAAAAAATATCTCCTGATCAAACCAACAAGTCAATTTATTGGCACAGTTTATCCATAGTTAACTTATTTTTATAGGAAATATTTAATTATGCCAATAATTGAGTTTCACACACAACTTGTGAACATGAGTTTTTTTTTTCACAGCAGACATTTTGACTTGTCAAACACAGGTGTAACTAATAACATTGTTAAGTGCACTGCATTAATTGCAGGGACTGAGCAATCGTTAATGTTAGTTGTTCCACCTGTGCTTCTCCTGCCATGACAAGGCAAAATGTGTGTTGTGGGAAGGGCCTATGAGTCTGATTCATCTGGGAATGAAAAAAAAAACCTCTGATGCTGGCAGGCCATACCATTAAGGACACAGAGGTCATGTACTAAGTGATTTTTTTCTGGGAATTCGAGGGTTTTAAGTGGGAGTTTATGTTCTACAGCTACACAGTTATACATGGTGGGTATTTTATAGGCTTATTTTATAGGATTTCACAATTTTTCAGACTTAATATAGCCCTATTTCAATTTGACCGCTTTTAGGGAATTTCTGGAATTTTATTCATGCGGAGAAGTCTATCAGACAGCATATAGACCATCATACTGGCAAATAAAATATATAAACTTAGTTGTTAATACCCTGGGGTTTGGTCCAAAGAGGTCATAAGAAAAATTCGAGGGTGTCACAAGATGATTTAAAGTAGGCTATAAGTTAAAAAGTCAGTATTGAGGTCAAGCTTGCAGTTAGCCTGGACTTTGTTTGCCTGGAGTTGAGTTTCTCAGCCTGCACTTCCCTTCAAGCTAAGTATAAATCCTCCCTCAGAAAGATTGCCAAAATGAAGGAGTGGGCCATTCAGAACAAGAGAGCCCCTATAATACGTGACCATCATGATGTCAGTGGGCATGATAGATAGATAGATAGATAGATAGATAGATATCCAATAGTCAGCTGGGTTGCCTGTATAAAAATCCTTTACATTAAACTCTTTATTCAGCAAGGTATAAGACATATAAGGCTTTCCATCATGGCAGTTTTTTCACAGTGACTTGTTGTGATACACACTTCTGAGTTCTGTTTATATTACAGGCTTGCCAATATCCTGTTTCCCTAACACTATGTGTGCACTCTAAGGGTCACTGTGGTGTGTCTGACTTCAGATGAGAGCTGACTTCATGTCAGCAGACCCAATAACTCCGTATTACACAAGCCTTCACCTTCTTAATTTCCTGTCATAATAACAATCAACAAACACATTTCAGAGGCAAAGGCAATGAAGTAGAAGATTTTCAAGGTTTGACTGAAACCAGCAAAAATAAATTTGCAATACTATCTGAAGTGTGACTTTATACTTGTGTCACAGTGATGATATTAAGAAAACAATTAGCAAAATAATGATTAAGGAGGAATCAGACAGTGACAAGGGGAGATGAGGTGGAGAAGAGCATTTCAAATTCTAAGTCTGTGGGGACATGGGGCTGTGATATGAACTGAGAATGCTGCTGGGACTGAGATGTGTTTGTGTGTGAAGTAGAATATTTATAAGTGTGTGTGCATGTGTGTCTCAAACAGACAGATGGACAGACAGAAATAGCCAGACGATGAGAGTGAGATATTGAGGTATATCAGGGGGAGAGAGAAGATGGAAGAGAGCAGGTTTCAGAATGAAAATGAGTGAAAAGCGAGCGAGACTGACAAACAATTTAATGGTGGATTTGCTAAAACAATAATAAGCTGGGGTTCATATTTCAACAGCATATCAATGCCACTGTTGTATTTGTGTAAAATTAATTATCTGAGTGGTAATAAATGAGCACCACCGGATCTTTCACCCAGTGTTTTTTCTATTACACACACCATTACCCTACGCCAAAGACATTTCTTGTTGCTAAAGATCATCCATCATGTATTGCCAATCTAATCTTGGAATGCACATACACACACATTTGGTGAAATACATCCCACCATTGCTGCTTTATGAAATACATGAAGGATTTAACATTTCTGATATGCTACCCAGGTTTATATTGCCAACTCTTAACTTAGGGCCTAGTTAAAGCAATAGTTTATACATTTTTATATAGGTATATTTGGGGAAATAAGCTTATTCCCTTTCTTGTCAAGAGTTAGATGAGAAGATTGATACCACGTGTGCGGTAAATATGAAGCTACAGCAGGCAGCCAGCTAGCTTAGCTTAGCATTAAGACTGGAAACAAAGGGGAGACAGCGAGCTTAGCAAACACATGTAATAAGTGAGCGTCAGAGGTGCTGGGAGGCAGATTTTCTTACCTTCTTACAGAGTCAGTCCAGCTTTTTCCTGTTGCTTTAAATCTTTATGCTAAACTAAGCTAGCTAGCTGCTGGTTGTAGCTTCACAGCTCATAGATATCCATCAGCAGTGTAAAGCTCACTACTGTTCTGCTAGAGGAACATGAGGCTAAGCTAATGTAGCATCTAGCATGCTTCGGTTTCCTTCAGTGACACGAGGCCAGTGCTTGTTGTTTATCGAGGCTTGGCCTCTTTAATAATGAAGACAAATGAGCTCATTATTAAGTGTTTGCATGTGTGTGTGAGTAAGTGTGTGTGTTTGCATGTGTACAAGCCTGTGTGTATGTCTACGTGCGTGTCTGTAAGTCTATGTGGTCTTGTTTTGAAAGTGTGTTAATGTGATTGTTTGTGTGTGTGTATGCAAATTCTAACCTTTACCTTGTTAAAGCTCTGTCTCATGAGGTTAATTGCTTCATTTAGCCTGAGTTGTTATTTTTCCTTCTTTTAAATGCAACTCAATATTCTATTTTCTGTGTATGTGTGTGTGTGTATGTGTGTGTTCCTGTTCATGAGTGTATCACCCCAAGATAAGCTCCCATGATCACTAGCAGAGTGAGTGAGGGGAGGAGTGAGGATCATTTTCCACTTTCTATTTAATTGTATTATCAGTCCATATGGTTGTGTTGTACAATATCATGCTTATGATTTCTCATCATGTGCAGCTAATATCAGATGCTGTTCATTTGCCAGGCATATTTACCGTAAGTGTGATGCTTTCATGGATGAGAGAGACAGTGAGACAGAGAATCCCTACTCTGACACTAAGTGAACACCTAAATGCATTTTAATCTAAATAGATAACTTGGTAATAAATTCATAATTAATAGTTATTAGCAGAGTCATGTATGTGAATTGTGGCATAATGAGGCTTGGGGGAACATTTACCTAGAAACCACACAAATGCTTTTGACTTTGCATTTGAAGGGTGCTGCAGTACCGATGCTGGACATTAGGGGGTGATAAGAGATAGGGGGGCAAATTGAAGCACTTACTGAGGAAAACATATTGTACACTGAATGAAATAGAAAGTCTAAATGAAATAAGTAATTATATCAATTCAGACATAGCCTGTTATGAATCCCTCCACTTTATTTATCATCCACTGGTCACAAGGATACCGTACAAAACCAACTTCCAACATGGAACTCCATTGGAATGTGATTATTTTTAATTATTCACATACACACATTCAATAACAAAATTAAATACAATTGTTTTATAAAATAAACATGGCAGAGGAAAAGAGACACATTAAGTGATATTAAGACATGCAGTTACAATATAAAAAATAGACATTTGTTTTCTTTTTCTGTACAAACATACATTGACACATATAAATATATAGAAGTAAAAAAGAGTGTATTTTTAAAATACAAAGGTCAAATTGTACAGTTACATTCCATGATAACAAAACAGGAGACATAGCACAATATTCAAGTGAGTTTGCCTTTTTTTTCACAGACACTGTACAATATTGTACACTGTAAAAGCAAAAAATTAGATCACACAACTATTGGTTTCTCCCTGTGGAGTCTGCTCACGTTGCTGTAAACATTACAAATGAAGAAAGGGTACAGTTTTGTTGGCAGATTTCCGTTTGAAATCATTCATTCAAGCAACTTTCGGAGAGACTGTAATAACAAATGAGCAATCTGTTCTTGGAGTGCTTGCTTTGATGCCTTTAAATCACCCCAATCACAACTTCAGTGCCGTGTTTTACTTTTCTCTGCAAGTCTCAGCACCGAGCGGAAAGAGGATATTTGGTAAAAACAAACAAGACAAGCATTACAGTGAACAAGAAATCATCATAAAGTTTATATATGTTGGCACAAAGAACAAGCATTTGCCAGAATGTGGTGAAATGTCCCTCCTCCCTGTTGCACAGTGAAACCATGCTATGTCTTCTCTCTTTTTTCTCTTTAGTTCTGCCTGACGTCCTGCAGTAGTTTGTTAATCTCATGGACCAGCTCGCTAGCGTCCATGCTGGCCTCATGACGGCTCTCGCTGCGCTTGCCACCCTGGTGACCCTGATGGAAGACACCATCAAAGTCATCTTCCTCATAGTTCTCTGGGATTTCCTCCATGGCTGGCAGCCATTTGAGGTGTGGCGCCTGTCCATTGGTGGAGGTGGAAGTGGAGGTGGAGGATGAGGAAAAAGAAGATGGGGAAACATGGCTGGTCCCTACAGATCCGCTTCCTGGGTTTAGATAGTGGGTATTGGCTGCCCATGCAGCCACACCTGGGGGGTAAGCAGGACCTTTCCCACCTGGCAACAAGCCTCTCCGGTTGTCCTGAGGAGCAGCGTTGTTACTATGGTTACCAGCAATATTGCCACTACGTCCATTTCCTCTCTCAGTGGTTGATGAGGATGAGGGAGGGCCTGTTTCGGTGCACTCAGTGTACGAGTCCATATTAGGGGGGAGGAGCCGCTGGAACACACTGTTCATCTCTGTGAGGAGGGAGCCAGCCCCTCCTCCTGCTACACATGCATCACTTCCTCCCCCAGCAACAACTCCCCCCTCCCCTGCTTCTTCGTTCCCAGACTCCTTGCCAAAAGTGGAGAAACTCTTGCGCCGCTCTGAGTCAACTGAGGACTGGTCATCATCAAGTTGGGGTGGCTGGGAGGACTCCTCCCCGGGGATGTACATGTTGTTGCGGTAGTCAGAGGAGGAAGCGGGCGAGGAGAGGGGGGGCATCCAGCACTGGTCAGAGTGTCCCAGGACGCGACATTCATCCGTGCACAGTCTCATAGCTACAAAAAAAAGAACAGAGACAGTCAGGAGCAGGAACAACTGCAGAAAACTTTTTGCTTAAGACACAATACTGTACATGGAACAAAATAATACATAGACAAAAGCAGGGAATGTCTGCAAAACAAACAACTCAGATAAATCATATTTTCAGAACTTCTTTGACAGAGACAGGCTTTGTACAAAAATGTTTGTTGCTGTGGTACAAAAAATGTCAATATATTTGAATAATACAAGTCATAGACCTTGAAAGTGTGGTAAAGGTGGGAAAGGTAGTGTTATCTCAGTTCAGCAGGAGGTCAGGGTGCTGGTTTTTGCATGGAAAAAGGGGCAGGGGTGCTGTTGAGTCAAACCATGTCTTATGCCGTTAGTCTATGAATGTACAATACCTATTTAATATTTCATACAGCAGTGCTTCAGTTTTTCATTAATATCACAGCTCAGCTTGGTAGTGGTTAGTTTTGGCCTCCTCTTCTTCTATGCTGATCTCTTCATAGTTCTGCTTGGAGGAGCAGATTGGTGGTATTTACAGCTTTAAGGCATGAATATCTGGATAGTGCCAGGTAGGAAAACAATCACTAGAACTAGATAAATAAATAAATAATTGCCAGATCCCACCCAAATGGCATTGCAGGCAGATGTTAATGTAATATTTGGCTGCTCTGCCAAGCATGTGCACATCTCCCAACTATGCGGCTGAGGCAGGGATTTGCTTGTTTAGTTCTTTTATCATATCTAGCATGAATAGCCATATTGGCACATCTAAATAGAAAAATCTAAACAAATTAAATCTATTGAAGAGAAACAGGGATAATCCTCCCTCTCGGCCCATTATCTCCTTCCCCTCCCCTTTTTTCATATTAGCATAAAAGATAGAGTAAAGGCATTGAGGGAGGGAGAGAGGGGAGGAAGGAGGGGGTAGCAACACCTCCAAGTCTTTCTCAAAGGGAGAATGAGGGAGATACAGAAAGACTGTCCATGTCCGCCACCCCTCCCTTTATCCATCTTAATAAAGATAGAGAATAAATTAACAAGTACAGAAAAGAGAGAGAGAGAGAGAGAGGGAGAGATGCTGAGGAGCTCTTGGGCATATAGGAGAGAGCGAGAGAGGGACAGAGTCAGTGTGTGAGAGAGAGAGAATAACATCATTCTAAAAGCAATTACTATGAATTCTCCTCAGTTCAGACATGAAAGCGCAGCACTGTCACTCACCGGGGGGGGGGGGAGAAAAAGGAGGGAGGAAAAAAAAACAGCACCCTGAGACGCATACCGATGAGTGACAGGCGACTCATCTCTGCTCCAGGGAGGATTTTACAGACACGACTCTATCTTAGGGGCAGATAACGCACACACACAACCACACACACACACACACACACACTCACAGAGTAACACAAACAGCCAGACACACTGTAACCTCTCTCAGTGTGATAACGAGCGTGGAAATGAGGGCTGTGTTGAAGAATGGGGCTGAGTACAATGGGGATTGTGTTGGCAACGGGGTGAATGGAGTGGCTGTGTAGGCAGGTGTAGAGACAAATAATGGGCTTAGGCCTGACGCTGTCCATGGTGCTGAAATTTGTCAGGCACGAGGTACATTAGAGGGCTGGGTGTGGTCTAGGGGAAGACAGCTCTGGTCAGTTTTTTAAAAAACTTCTGTCCCAGGATCTGTGTCTGCTCATTTCTAACAAACGAGGAATGAGGTATGTGCTTTTTTTAGTTATGTCAATTGGGTCAAAGCGGATCGATCTATGGCTTCACAACTTTTGCAAGATTAAGGGTGAGGTGCGAATGTGTGCTGAGGTGAGGTGATAGTTGAGTGTGAGGTGTTGCTGTATAGGGTGTTAGAGGTATGGGACTCTGGGCTGAGTGGAGCCAATTTAGCAAGTCATGGTGAAAAAGGTGCAAAAAAAAAAAGGGAAAGTGTTGTGGGCTGAGGGACACTGCCAGAATGGTTGGGTTACATCACTGTGGCTCACCTGGGTGGAGTCGGTGGTGCATTTCAAGGTGTATCAGGTCAGAAAAGCCCTCCCCCAGCAGCAGTCTGTCCACGGGGGATTCCCTCCCCATGTCACAATCACTGTCCCCCGCCTCGCTGTCCCCACGGCCACTGTCCTTCAGGCTGAACTTGTCCATGTCTTGTAATGCATACCTGGGTGGCACAATAAACATATATAAATATATATTACAAACACATATATGTATCAATCAGTCAGAAATGTTGTATCTGAAAAACAATGATGCAAGTTTACATTTAGCAAATACAAAGCTGAATGCATTCTGACTTGCAGGCTGATATAATCAATGTCATTGATTTATGAAGTCTGTATTTAGAGGACACTAATGAAGAATTAATCCATCATATAGGACTTAAGGCTGCTCGTGGAATCAGTCAAATCTCTAGACAAGGCTCACCCCATAAATCTTCCATGAAGGTAGATTCCATCAATAAATCTATCACAACAGCTACTAGGAGCATCAATAAATCTATCATCTAGAAATCATAAGAGATTATTTTGATAGGAGGGGAAAATAGTGACAGCTGCACACTTCACCACCTGGGCCCAAATTTTGAAGGAGAAAAGTATAAGAAAATTGTCATGACATTCAGACAAATGAGTTGCATACTTCTGAACTGAATGACATCGGTATGATAACAACTGGAATATGAAAAAAATACATTTACACACCATCAAACCATGATCTATATGTAACTGACCAACTGACAGGAAAACTTCACAACAGGTTGTTGGAACATGTAATACACAATGAAAAACAAAAGGTTTCAAAAGTAAATAAAAGTAAATCTTTCAGGGGAGTGGGGGGGTAAATTACCTGTAGCTGCGGGAGTATTTGTTGCCACGGAAACTGGGTCTGGGCTGGTACTGGCCCTGATGGAGCATGGACAGAAGCTGTGAGACTTGCTACATCCAAAAATAACAAAACAAACAAAATAAAACAAAAGAAACAGAAAAGGGGGGGATGAATAACAGATGGGAAATTGAGGAGAAAAAAAAAGAGACAACACAGAAGACAAAATAATGGATGAGTAAACACAAAATGGATGATGAAGAGGCTGCTGAAAATGGATGAGACAAAATGGATGACATTAAAACAAAAATAAGGGTGGATGGGGGGGGCGCGGGAGGGTGAGACTAGATGAATATGGAGACATATGACTGAGGGATGAGTCGTGGTTATGATGGAGGTAATGGTGACAGGGTGCAAACAAGGTAAAGACAAAGACACATCTATAATCATCAACAGTTTTAATGAGAGTTACTTTGAACTACACGGCAGTGTTGATTAAGTCACTGTCACACATAGAGATGAGTTAATTTGCCCAAACCGCAACAGCTGTGTGAGCATGAGAGGGCTGGTGTGTGTGTGTGTGTGTGTGTGTGTGCGAGTGTGTGTGTGTCAGAGAGAGAGAAAGAGAGAGAGAGAGAGAGAGACGGAGAGAGAGAGAGAATTTGGAAAGGGGCTGAGGGACCAGTGTCTGAGAATAATTTGCTTCAATAAGTGTAAGTGTGTGACTGTGTGTGTGTGTGTGTGTGTGTGTGTTTGCTCACCTCCACTGGTGGAGTTGCGTGTGCCAGTTCCAGGGCAAAGCTCTCTGGAATATGATTGGACGAGATGGTCACTAGGCTGTTCAGGGATTGGCGACTGTGGTGATTCTGCCGGCTCCCCATCTGGGCTCGATCCATGGGGGGCGTGGCCGAAGGTGAACGGTGGTGAGCTCTGATTGGCAGGGTGCCGTTCACCGTGGGAACGAGGGTGATATCACCTTTGTGGATTTGGCGCGAAGGCTTCTTTGGATGGTGCTGGTGGGTTGATTCGGCTACCCGACAGTTGTAGGAGTGCCTGGTGTCCTTCTTCTCCCGATTACAGCGAGCAGCAAACACCACCATGATAACCAGGAGCACAGCGCAGATAGCCCCCAGGGAGATGATGATAATCAGGGATGCATCCAGGGAAGACTCCCCCTGGTCCATCACCTGCACATGGTTCTCCATGTTCTCATAAAGGGTGATTTTCAGAACTGCTTTAGCACTGAGGCTCTCGCTTCCCTGATCTCTGACCACGACTGTCAGCTCAGCGTGTTCATGGGGGAAGTTCTCCAGGCTGGCGTTGGCGTGGATTTCACATGTTCTTGGATCAATTAAGAAGAAGCCCTCCTCATTGCCACTAACGATGGAGCAAATGAGCTCAGCGTTGACCCCTGTGTCGCGATCAGTTGCTCTGACCACAGTTACTAAGTGTCCGGCCTCTGTGAACTTTGACGCTGGAACATCAGCAGTGAAGTTCCACAGCTGGGGCACCACGATGGCTGGAGGGTTGTCATTCTCATCCAGGATGTTCAGAATAACTGTGGCGTTGCTTGTCAGTGGTGGTTTTCCTGCATCTTTAGCTTGCACAACAAAGGAGATACGACTAACATCCTCCCGATCGAATGTACGTAGTGCATAGATGGCGCCATTTGAGGGGTCAATGGTGACATAGGTGGAAATTGAGCTCCCATGAACAGAGTTCTCCAAGATGGAGTAGCTCACCTGTCCATTGGCATCCAGGTCAGGGTCAGTGGCCATGATGGAGGTCAAATATGCTCCAGGTGCATTATTCTCTGATTTAAAGATCTCATAGCGCCCTTTCTCAAAACGTGGCGGATTGTCATTTTCATCAGTTACATGCACAGTGAAATGTTTGACAGTGGAGAGACTGGGAGTGCCCCGGTCCTCTGCCACCACCGTCAGACTGAACTCTGACCTCTTCTCTCGGTCAAGAGACACGTTGGTCAGAATCATGTAGTTGTTCTCATATGTTTTCTGCAGTTTAAAATATCCCTGGCCATGAAGTTTACACTCCACCTCTCCATTCAAACCAGAGTCCAAGTCCTCCACCCTCACCAAAGCTACAAACGTGTCCAGAGGAGAAGCCTCTGATATATAGGCTGCGTCCCCGTTCCCCTGAGAGGACATGAGATTGATGCTAATGTCTGGTTTATTGTCATTCACATCTACCACTTTGACCAGGATCTTGCAATGAGCTGGCATGGAGTTTGGACCCATGTCCTGCGCTTGCACGTCAATATCATAAGAGTTAACAGTCTCATAGTCGACGCGCCTGATGAGGGTCAAGTGACCGCTATCGGGGTTCATTTTGAATGTCTCCATTATTTTGGGGGACACGTGACTACTGAATGAGTAGACTATTTTGGCGTTCGTGCCTTCATCTGCGTCAGTGGCGTTTAAGTCAATGAGCAGAGTTCCAACAGGTGAATTTTCTGGGAGATTTATTACATATGATGACTTGTCAAATATTGGGCTGTTGTCATTTGAGTCAGCAACACTGATTTTGAGAAGGGTCGTACCAGTTCTCGGGGGAACGCCCCTATCAGAGGCCGTGTATTGAAGTTCATAACCCGAGCGCACCTCCCGATCCAGCTCCCTGAGCACCACCAACTCTGCATATTTAGCCCCGTCAGTCCTGGACTGGATGTCAATCTTGAAGAAGTTGTTAGGCTCTAAGGCATAGGTGTACAGTGAGTTCTCCCCGACGTCGGGGTCTGTGGCGCTGTCCAGGGGAATGCGCGCTCCCACGGCCGCGCTCTCAGAGATCTCAATGGGAATGACGGCGCGGGCGAACTGGGGTGCGTTGTCGTTTATGTCCAGCACTTCCACTTCGACATGAAACAGCTGCAGGTGTTCAGTGGGGAGTGTCAGCACGTCGAATTGAATAGAGCAGTTGAGATTCTTTTCGCAGAGTTTCTCACGATCAATTTTGGTCCTGATGCTGATTTCTCCGTCCTGCTCGCGCACCGTGAGGAAAGACGAGGTCCCTCTTTGCATAACTCTGAAGCGGAGAGACACTGTGCTTGGAAGTTTAGCCAGAACATCCGCGACATCTTCTTTCAAACGGGCAATGACCGTGCCAACCTTCTGCTCCTCATAAATCTGATATTTCAATGTCTTACCGGTGACGTGTTGTGTTGCCAGCGCCAAAACAGCCAGAACTTTCCACATTCTTGTCAGAAAGAATCCTTTCATTTTTCCTGGTTTCATTTTTGTGGAAGCCAAAAACAGATCCAAAAAAACAGCTCCGAAATGCAGTACAGGTCAATCCCAGTTTTAATTTAGACAACTAAATGCTGTGCTCCCTCAATCAGCAGCTGCATTGCTTTCTCCGCAGGTCGAGGAGAGAAAAAAACACATTCGGTCTTTAAACGCAAGCTTCCTTAAGTTGCCCTAATTTCCATAAAAGCATCCAGATTTGTTTTCTGAATGTCCCCCTCTGGCACACAGATCTGTTGCGCGCATCCAGTGTGAGAGAACCAGCTGAGTGACACTGAAATCTGTGCGCTTTTCTCCCTCTCCTCCCTGCGTCTGGTCTGTGCGCCGTGCGCTCTCTTTCGCTCCCTCTCTCCGTTTGAGGTGCCTCTGCACACAGACTTGCCCAAAATAACCCACCTCAAACCAACTAGTTGTACATCAGCCTCGGCCCCCTTTTCACATCCCGGGAAAGACAAACGCTTAAATCAAAAGCTGGCTGGTGGCCACTCAAACTCCAGAAGAGAGGAGAAGGAGGCGCAAGAGGGGAGGAAAAAGAGAAAGCGAGGAGGGGGGGGGATTAACAATCCCCGCCCTGTGGGATTCACTTTCCCCACTTTTCAGAGTAACGACCATGCCCCTACAATGGACAGGGGAGAAAATAAACTCAAAAAGAAAACATTCATTCAAAGAGCTCACCCTGCCGTTTTTCATTGCTATAAAACCACAGGAAGGTTTAAGACTCTCTCGCTTCTGGTCTGTTCTCCCCAGACAGCACGGAGACACAAAGAGTCTAAATTCTCATTAAGACAAGGCAGAAACATAGCCACCTCAATCATCAGCTTTGTCACCCACCACCTTTTAAGTCCTGATAGGCACACTTTTGATATATAACATATCGCCCAGCACAGCCGTAACCAGCTGTCAAACTCAACTCCTATATAACTGACGCACTGGATGCCTTGGCATTAGTGTGTATACATGCCATGTGCTTAATACTGTATCTCGTCTTTTTCTGCTCTTTCAAGTGGCAGCTGACTACCCCCATCTCCCTGCACAGGCACTTTGTTGTAGATGTTTTGAGTGCAATATATTTTTCACATGCGCCTCATCTGTGACCGTCTATGGGTGAGAGTATAAGCCGGGTAAGCTGTGTGGCGAATCGTGTTGAAAGGGAGCCGGACTCTAATGAATGCCTTTAAAGAGTTGGTCACGCCGAGGAACAGCTCTGTCCCCGTGCACAAATCTGTTCAACATCACTTCAAACTCCCCGCAGGACGGGTTTGTGATAACGAGCGCAGCAGCATCCGAAACTCACCAGTTCGGGCAGGCATTTTTCAGAAGAGTCTCAGTCATGTAAATGCGCACGCACACAGGAGAGCAGAGAGAGAAACTAAAAAATCAGAGACATTAAGAAACGCAGGAAGAGAGAGGGAGAGCGAGATCTAAGGTTTAACGAATGTGCACAACTGGGACCGAGCATTCTGGAGACCATCTGGCGCGGTTTGTTTGGCACCAGGACCCGGCGATTACAGCCGACCAAACAAGACTCCAGCGGAGCCCCGAACCCCACACAACTGTGAGGAAATGAGTTGTCATGGGGGATTGTAGAGCACCAAGCAGCTTTTCCAGATCCATTCACACATTTTGCGCGCGTGCACGTAGTTGTGGTGTGCTTATGTGCGTCAGAGAGAGAGAGAGAGGAGAGAGAGAGAGAGAGAGAGAGAGAGAGAGAGAGAGAGAGAGAGAGAGAGAGAGAACGCTCAAACGATAGAGACTAAAACTATCATACATATTAAAATAAAATATTAAAACAGAATTTGAAGATAAGGCACTGGGGGAGCAGAACTCAGCAAGAGTCCCTTAAAAAAATACAAACCCATAACTATCCCACTCACCCCCACTGTGGCTAAAGTAATTTATCAGTCGACACTTTCAGAATCATTTAAGAAGACCATCATTCACCTTAAGAAATAGATAGACACAGAATCTGACAAACAAATGAATAATTTACCACCAGCTGCTACCACTGTCTGCATGAGCAATGTAATAAAAAAACAGCATCTCAGGATTTGATGATGTTATCCATTTGAATCTGGTTATTCAGTATAGACTGCTCTTCTGACGCAATGCATCTGCACAAGATTCTAAAGTTTGCTGTGCGTTTGCCTGAAAACAATAGCTTATTAAATATTCCAAAACGTGCGTGGACACAAACCAGAAGCTCCCCCTTTGAACCCAGAGTCTTAAATTGGCGCAAAACCTTCCCGTTCCCAGTGTCTATTCATCGCCAGGGCCATGTCTGCAAAATGTTTGCATTCACCCCTCTTTTGCACATCTTTCAGCATAGTGCGCTTGGTATTTAAACAGGTTTGATACGGGCGCCCAGTATTTCCATAGCTCCAAATGCTCACAATGCAGTAATGCAATTACTCCCTGCGTCCCCGAGAAGCTAATCACATTTGGAGAACAAAGTCAGCTCCGGAGTTTATGGAAGAAGGGAGCAAAAGAATGAGACAGAGTTGGAGGGGATGGGGGTGCGCTGGGGTCTTAAACACTGCGCAGAATAAAACAATTAATGTATGGAGGGGGTATAATCTAAGTAAAAAGCAGATGGAGGCTTAATACATTTAGGCACGCTGCATAACCAGAGGAGCCGAACAAACATGGCTTTTTTAAAGCACCAATTATTGAGTTAAACATATTCATCCTCTGCAGCAGGTGCAGAGATGCTATGTCTCTTGGATTTACTAACTTCTTGTTTAAATTCTCCTCCTTGTAGCTCCCCAAAGATAATTTTATTGATCCATAAGCGGCTCTAAAGCCCATATCAGTGTCTCCACCAATGCATGCTATCAGCACAAACAAACAAACAAACAGCTCTAGCGTCTGGGTGCAGCTCTCTTCATTATGCAGTGCCTAACTATTGCCTCCGTGAGTCCAGGCCTTGTAGCAATAAAGTGATAGTGTGAATTAAACGTCTGTCGCTAACATTCATGGCAATCTTCGCAGTATTCTCTCCCTCACCCCCTCCCTACTCCAAGTCAATAGGCGCAGCAGGTGGAGCGGCCATAGAAATGCGCTTCTGGACCATGGTTCAGATCAGTCAAGAGGAATGTGTGCGTGCGCGTGCGCATGTGTGCGGTGATGCTGGTGGTTTGGTTGTAAAGGCACGCGAGCATCTGTCGCCTCGTCTGCCTGTTCATTGTCACTTATTCAATTAGCAGCGATTTGGTGGATTCCATTTCAGAGGGGAGGAGTAGGACCACAGAGAGACTGGGAGTTTGCTTTCACTGCTGCTGGAGGGAGAAGTTGATACTTCCCCCCCTACACACACACACACACACACACACACACACACACACACTACCACCCCCATCAGAGTAATGATTGTTATTCATCTGAGTCCCTTCTTCGCTCTCCCCCTCTTCTTTGCTTTCATTAGGGGTCCATTGAGCTTTATTACTTTATGACTCGTTGGCCACCATTGTGTGTGTGTGTGTATATGTGTGTGTGTGTGTGTGTGTGTGTGTGCGTGTGTGTGTGTGTGTGTGTCTTTGGGAGCAGACAAGAAAGGGTGCACTGCCTTGTTCTTGCTCACAGTGCATGTGGTGATCACACTCTGAGCGCAGCATATTGCAAGCGATGTCAACAGTTGGGCAACAAATTTATAGCCCAGGCAGAACTATGAGGCAAAGAAAGAATGTGTCTGGTCACCTTTAAAGTGGGCGTATTACTGCAGTGCTCTGCTAGTCCCTCAGCCCAGCACCCAATGAAAAGAACAGGCTGTTACTTTCTTTTTTTTTTTTTTTTTTTTTTACAGACTTTACTGACTTATGCGGTAGGAGAGGTGTATAAAATATTCATACCTTTCCTCTGCAACACAAGTACAAAGTGTCATTTCAACTCTGGCATGGATATACTGTATGGTTGACCAATGCATTTACTATTCTATTCTATTCTACTCCTGAAGCCCATGGTGACTGGAAGTTTGTGAACTGTCAGTGCTTCCTTTGGGTTTTGGACTACTTTCTCCATGTTGTCAAATCAAATAACCAACGTTTTATTCTGTTCTATTCTATTCCATGTTCTGTTATTGTATACTACAATTACATACTATTCAATACTATTCTGTTTTTTTATCGTATAGGCTACTATGCTGTTCTATTATATATTATTCTCTTCTATTCTATATTCTAGTGTGTTCTTTTTCATGTAGTTCTCCTCTATTTTATTCTGTGTTTGCAGTGTTTGGGATGGTGAGTCTTGAGTTTGTTTTGTTGACATGAAGGAGCAGTTTGGGTGTCTAATCATCCAGTCATTCTTTCCTTGGCCTCATTTGCTCTCTCTGATTCATACCTAGCTGACTTTCTGTATACACA
The DNA here is from genome assembly GCF_963924715.1 of Thunnus thynnus. Taxonomy (NCBI): domain Eukaryota; kingdom Metazoa; phylum Chordata; class Actinopteri; order Scombriformes; family Scombridae; genus Thunnus; species Thunnus thynnus. The sequence goes on from NC_089519.1 coordinate 11,043,053, forward strand.
CACACACACACACACACACACGCACACACATATGGGCACACACACTTTATCTGACTGAATGGCACTGACAGCAAGGTGCTTTGCCCCACCAAGACATGGCACAGAGAAACACAAAGGCTTCACAAGCAATCAGCACTACAGCACTCAAGATTGAACCTCTCTCTCTCTCTCTCTCTCTCTCTCTCTCTCTCTCTCTCTCTGTCTTCATGTAAGTAAGGCTCAGCTTCAAATAATTGAAGACAATACTGCACGGCCTCATCAAGGTCAAGGCAATTTGCCAGCGGTCACGTCTCTATTCAATAAATTATCACTTTTAATCTAACAACATTTCAGTCATAATTTAAAGGATAATTCTGGTTTATCAGAACTTTGGTCTTAAATGAATAGTTTTGGCTCACATTTCTATTGATTGTGATGACATTGTACTGACTCGAGTAGCTGAGCTCTAGGAACACCATGCTGTAACAAAGTCCAATGTGTCAAGAAACAAATATCATCACTGTAACATCAATATTAATCCCTCTTTGCTCAGGAAAACTGTGCGCATTAGGTGAAAGCTGAACCAGAGCGTTGGTCTGTAAAATCTAATGGATGTTAACAAATGAAAATCTAGCTAATGATTTTACTGTTAGCCTTTGTTTTCCCTCCCAAATAAGTTTTTATTTTAGCAATTTCACCGTGTTTGCAGTTTGCAGTTCATGTTCTCAGCAAATAGTGGCCACTTCTACTGAAATAAAAACCAAGTTGCAATAAACAACCTGGTATTATCCTTCCAAGGAAAAGTGAGTCACCCTCTTGCTGACAGTTAGATGAGAAGATGGGTACCACTCTCATGTCTGTATAGCAAATACGAAGTTAGAGCAAGAAGACAGTTTGCTTTGCTTAGCACAAACACTTGCTAGTCTGATTCTGTCCAAATGCCTCATAATGTCAAAGTATCCTTTAAGAATCACTGTTTTTTTAATTCTCTTGTTTGAAGTGAAAAATTAATTTTCCATTCATTATATGTTGATTCATTGTTATTAAACTCCCCAAACCTATCAACACATAATCTAATATCAGCAATCAATTAGAAGCTTTAGAAATATTTCCTTGACTCTTAAATGGTTTCTTTTTGGAGATAAGAGAGACTTTATGAAATTATATTGCAATCCTAGTGAGGCAATATAAATTGCAAATGTATATTAATTAGGAGGGCACTTCAGAGCCCTCAGCTCCATATCCGTTCTCTAATGCGTTGCAGGAGTCACCTTGAATTAATGGAGAAAACAGAGTTAGGGTCTATTAGTTTAAAGGAGGCAGTGCTATCACATGGAGGACCCATCCACCAGTCCCTGTGCGTGCGTGCGTGTGTGCGTGTGTGTGTGTGTGTGTGTGCCAGCCTGTGAGTGTGTACCTTCTCTTGTCGATGGCTGAGAGCATGTGTTTGTGTGTGTGATTGACATGTTGTTGATTTGTTGGGGACTGCCTTTCTCCCGATACGATGTCTGTCTACAGCTGATGACTGACAGCTAATTTGTGGTCCAGAGATTAGTGTTTTAGAAAAGGAACTCTCTCCACATCCAAACGGAATTGGTCCCATTTGGTGTGATTCCTTTGACAGAACATGTGTGTTCGGCTGGTAATGAGGACAGGCCAAGCTTTTCACACGATGGCGGCCATCATATCTCAGAGATATCCATTTTGAACACACAGTGACAGCCACTTTTTGAACATGTCACTGAACATGTGTGAACAGTATCAGAACATTTGCAACAGCGCTACTTAAGACTGCAACACAAATAACTTTTGATTGATGCATACACTCTTTTTTTTTACCACTGTGGTTTTGATTAAGAACTTGTAATACGTGGTGCAAAGAAAAAAAAAGGAAAAAAAAAATCAAAGAGTTTTGCGGGTTTTCTCATCATGTTTGAATTAGGAAATGTTAGCTTGTAAGTAACAGTGCGTTAAAGAAGTAGAACAAATAGCGACAGCAGCCGCAGAGCATACAGACTAACTGAAACCAGAGATCCCTGGAGCACACACACACACACACACACACACACACACACACACACACACACACACACACATCTATAAACACAACATAACTAGCTCCAGAGACTTGCTGGCACACACCAGACTGATGGGTGTGGGTTCATGTAGGAGGAAACCAGGCAAAGGGAAAGTGTTCTAGCACTGCCTGGTCTGTGTGACACAAAGCCCCCGTTGTTTCCCTGCGCACAAATCCTAACAACTTGGATTGATTAGAGGCAAGAACATGAGCTGTAATAACACAGACCTATACTTAGGCTGCTCTGTTTCAAGTCCAGACATCCATAAAGCCTGTCTGTATGTGTGCTCAAGTGTGCATGGGTGCATGTGTTTGTGTACATGCATGCATGAGGCCATGCTCTGGCAGGGGTTAGGCCCTCACTAGAGTGTTACATGTTTAAGTGTCCCCTGGTGACCCATTTCCTGGGGTTGCACCAGATTTATGGTTCCTGAGGTTCTGAGAGTTGGCAGCTGTGGAATGGAGGAATGGATGGGGGGCCGTGATAAAAAGGAGTGGAAAGGGTTGAAGGAGCAAGGGAAAGAAGCCGAAGAGGGATGATGAAGCGACGGGAGCGTGGAAAGGTGAAGGCAAAAGTTGAAATATGTTGGGGCTCGATAAAAGCCTGGGTGAAGGGGAAGGGATGGGAGGAAGAAGCGGAGAAGTGGAAGGGAGGAGTAAGGAAGGGTCGAGGAATGTAGCAGTGTAGAAAGTAGCTGCTCAAAGTGAGGGTGGAGTTAAAAGGTGGTGGTGGGAGGGGGTGGTTATTAGAAACAAAGAGGGAATTGAAAGTGTCAGGAGAGGAGAAATGAAGGGATGTGTGGGAGGGAGAGGCATAGAAATGGAGCAAAGAAGAAAAGAGGAATGGAGATTTCACCAGCGTAGCCTCTGGCCTCTCAGATGTTCATGATTAAAACCACTTTCCACTCTCATTCACACACTCCACTTCTCACCTTTGCTTAATGAAAACACAACTCCGGATTGATTTGTGACAACCTTGAGAGCTCCAGGTTGCTTGAATATGTTTGTGTATGCGCTCAGGTTTGGTTTGTGCTCCATGAACTTGTGTGTGTACATTTGTGAATGTGCATGCAGTGTTTGGAGCATCCATTAGTTATACACCAGCCTCACTGCACCTGAGCTCCAGTTGATTTAGTTTGGAGGGGAAAAAAGACCTTGGGAAAGGTTATACAAAGTAGGCAGATAAAGTGGATTTAGACAATCATTTCTTTGCCGAAGCACTTCGGGATGCAGCGTTGTTACAAACATGAACAAATTGACCACATATATTACAAGCTGTTGGACTGTAGTGAGGAATGCTTAACATGGTGTTTCAAGTTTATGCAGGGGATTTGGGACAGATTCCAAACAGCGAACAGCAAATGTTCAATCAGCTCAGCAGGCAGCAAGTTGCAGAGAGAGAGAGAGGGGAAAGAGGAGGGAAGACAGGGAAGGGAGGATCACTCGCAACGGATGACTGGAAAGACAGACGAGAAATAGAAAATGGGCCAAATATGGGAAAAGTGAGGGATGATGGATGGATAGATGGAAAGATGGATGGAGAAATGACATTTCGCATAGTGTATCCAATTTCAGACAATTTAACTCCTCATTCTCTTGACAATTAAAGTGAACAGTACTGCATTTAATTTGATTCCATTAGTTGTACCGCCTAACCTGAGCGTGTTCATATCTGTGTGTGCATTACATTACACTCTGATTACTGTCACTCACACACAGAATTTTGGAAGACTTTGCAAAGAGATTATCTCTCCAAACATGTCATTTGCAAACTTCTCTGTGAGATCACACATGCTTATTAACCTGGATAGCAATTATTTTCAATCTATGTTTGATACCGTAATGGTTTTATGAGGAAAAAAAAAGACAGAAAGCTCAAATAAATGTCAAAAATATAGAATTTGATATGCAAAATGATGGGGTGTGTAGCAGAATACTCAATGAGGTGTAAAGTAAGCATTAATTTGTTCACTTACAGGAAAAACTGCTAGCAAAAAATGTGATTTGAGTTATTAAAATTCATTTGTATTCTGCCTTAAAAAAAAAAAAATCTCCGCAGCACATGAATAGCTGTAAATGAAATGTTCATCACCGTCGCTAATCATCAGACAAGTCTTGTCGAGTCTGCATCACTCCTAGGCTGTTATTATTGGCTCCTCTCAGCTAACAAGCAATTAATTCACATCAGAGCTTTTCCTGTGCCAAATAAACAGTGAATGGCAAGGAGGCTCTTTCATGGGTTTTAGTTTCGACAAACTCCGATACAAGAAAACAAAAAAAAAAAAAAACCCCCATGTTGCTGAAGTGCAGACCGTCGCTCCCAGGGGCCTCATCAAAGGCAGCAGAGCAGAGGAGGGAGATATCTCAGAGAGTGCGGGCCCAAAACAAACATGCTGATATGAAATAAGGTTGCACACAATCACGCGTACAGTATGATTCCCGAAAAAATCTACATGCAAACACATTTTGTTGATTATCATGCCCTCTACGTTTTCCTCTCTCTCTCTCTCTCCCTTTTTTTTATTATTTTTTATGCCAGCTAAACAAGCATCCATCATAATTAGCCAAATTAATTCCCACATGCACCACATCATCATCAACACCAGCTTTTGTTCACGCTTGATTACTTTTATATACAGCAATAGCTACCCCGCATTTAACATCTCTCTCCCACACATTCCTCTTCAGTAAGCACACCAGGCAGCCTCAGAGGCATGATGGCTTTCATCTGTAATAAAAACAAGACAGGACACAGTGTGCTAGTGTGCCGATCAATAACTATTATCACAACTTCTCACCTGTTCCAGCCTTGTGCAAAGCCTGCTCAGGGTCTGAGGATTTATTCTGAGTAGATGCACCATAATGACTCATGATATTGAAAGACTGAGAAATGGAAATATAGCTCTGCCAAAAAAAAAAAAAAAAACCTTTAGTAGAACAATGTGTGGCATGGCCTGGGCTGTTCCGGGGTGTGGTATGTATGTGCTTTTTTTGGATAGACAGTGCAGTGACGTTTATTGCAAACACATCACAGGAAAAGTATACAGGATGAGACGCCACATTGTAAATACTTTGAGCCTGACATTTGAGAAAGGATTTGACAGACTGACTCATTATCAAGTGGAGTGGAAAGAGACACATACTGTAGAGTAAATGCAGGGATGCAATTTGTTTTTCCTTTTTTTTCCCCCCAATGCTCAGTGCTGACATACAGTTACAGACAGAATAGGCACAATACCTGTGGTATTTCAGAAATGCACTGTGCCTTAGTTACCGTTTGTCTTGTTGATATTTTATCTGTGAGCTGCTGCTGTCTTCCCCACCTTCCCACCCACCCACCCCCTGGTCTCTATCTCCATCTCTATCTCTTCCTCTTATTCTGTCACTCCTCCCTCCACTTCTTCTGCCTTTGTCTCATTTCCGCCGCATCACTTCGGTCTCTCCCATCAATTGTTGCCTCACCCGTTTCTCTTACTCTCTCTGCCAATTCTCTCGTCAGCTTCGCTTGCTGGAAAGGTGAGCGGTGTGTTTCACCAGTTTGTTTGCTGTGTGTCTGGCACTTTCCAATTAGCTTGTATACCTGCTTCTGGCTGTGTAGGAGATAAGATGGAGCTGATACCACCAGGCTACTGTTATCTCTGTTTTCCTCCTGTTACACGCAAACAGACATATACCTTTGCGCACAGTTGGGTCACGTGAACACACACTTGGAAAATGCCATGGTACTAGCTCCAAGCGCTACAGATGCCTTGGACAGATAGATATAGGCTAACAAGGGGCGGACAAGTGTTATAATGAATGCATCAGGGACTGTCACACCTCGTCAACTCACCGTGCCCAAAGTTAGCGTGGCTTTCAGTGCTTGCCGGCTGCCATTTTGCAGTTTTGTGTGTGTTTTGCATCCTCAAATAGCTTTTTTTTTTTTTTTTTTTAAATGCACACAGGGTTGCGTTCGAGAGTGTGTGTGTGTGTGTGTGCTCGGATGTTTGCTGGTGGCAGGGTGGTGGGCCGTGCGATGACCCTGCGACCTGCCCAGACTGTTGAATAATAAAAGGCTATTCAGACACTCACAGGGTGACAGCATGAAAGGAGCAGCCACAGAGGAAGGCAGGGAACGGAGAGAGAAGGAGGGGGGAGGGGAGGGCAGACATGGCTGGCTTTGTGGGAGGTAAGGGACTCTCATTATTTCTCTCAGGCTGTTCTCTCACTCTCCCGCTACACTCTCTCCAAGTTTCCTTTGCTTTTCTTGCTTTGTGTTTCCTTTCTCTAAGTCCATCTCCCTCTGTCTCCGTGTCTCTCCAGGCCCGTCTCTCTCTTTGAGTCGATCCGTTTGTTGTCAACTCAAGCTTCATTTTCTCCACGGTCCTTATTTATTTCATCCACCCACCTCATCTCCCTCTTTCATTCCTCTTTTCTCTTTGTATCACATATCCATCCCTCTCTCCCTCCCTTTCCCCATTTCCTTCCATCTAATCTACTTACTCCTAACAACCTCTCATGTCTTACTTCTTTATTCCCTGCCACTTTCCCTTCCACTATCCTTCTTTTCGCTCCTCTCAATTATGAGTATCTCTCTCCTCCCTCCCTCTCAGCTCCTCCCTCTCTGTCTCATTAGTGATGCTGTCTACTAAGGAGGTGATTAGCCTGCTTCGGCTCTAATTAAAACACAGAAAGGGAACTAAATGAGACCTGTGATTTGTGGGTATGTGTGTGTATGTGTGCGTATATATGTGTGCGTCCCTTTACACTGTGTGTATGTGCAAGTCACACTCGCTGTGGCAGAATGCTAAAAAGTCGGCAGCTTTATTTCGATATAAAGTGCTAACAATTATCTGGAGATTCTGATAGATGTCGTACATATGTGCAAACGAAAATAGATTTCTCTGAGGGAGATGATTGTTTAAATTAAGAAAGAGAGAGGGGGGAAAAGAAGCAAAGAGAGATAGATTGAGAAAGGAGGAATATGTAAAGAGGACGTATGTCTTCGTCAGCGAACAAGTGTTCTTTTTGTTGAAAGAAGTCTAATTTATCCTTTTTTAGTCCTTTTACGCCCCATTCTTTTCACCTGAGCGCTTTGAAATGAAGTAAAGTGTGTGGGATTGAAGCTACTTAATAATCACAGACTGTGAAATTCACACAAAATGTTTAGAGTTAAATAGTGTTATGCGTGGGAAATGTATAAGAAATGTGTTCCAGGGTAAGAAAAATCCCTGCAGTGGTATCTAAGGGGATGGAGCTGATCTGAAGTTTGCCGTTCCTCTTGAATAATTTGATTTCTTTATACTTTTTTTTCCCCTACTGAGTATCATTGCTGCAGGAACATTTCCTCACATTTCTGTCCCTACACTTGCAAATCCTTTGATTGCGTCATCACAAGCTAATCAAATGAGCCACCATGAAAATACATTCCATATCAACACATTTCAATTTCCACCATTTTGTCCATAGTTGTATGGATTTCAGACTTTCCTCATTATGCCAATAACTCCATGTCCGTGTCCATGACTGAGTCTGTGCATATGTACATAGGTGTTTGAAATACATCGTGGACACATTGTTCATTTCTTCTGTGTGGCAAACTCCTGAGGGTGCGGCTGTAAGAATGTGGTAATTGCTGAAAGGTTTATTTAAACCAGTGCGTTGTCATCAAAGTTGCCACATTACTATGATCAGAGTGCTACATCTGTTACTAACTGTACATCCTGTGGATAATTATCCCACCCGCCTCATCTGTTTGCATGAGGAGACACATCAGGATTTTGTGTTTAGCTGCTGTGTCTAGCCCTCTGTTGCAGGGGAAAAGTGAGAATTAAATTTGCATTGATACGGCAAATCCATGCTGTAATGGGTTTCAAAAGGCTAGAATTCATAAACGTTATGAGATGAAAAAGAGAAGAGAGGAGATGAAGTGTTTAGTATTTCCAAGTACTTTACATCTCTTATTAGGTGTTACTTATCTGCAGGTAAACTATGTATAGACACACACATACACACACACACACATTTATATATATATGTGTGTGTATGTGTGTGTAGAGTACCACTCAAAAGTTTGGACTCACCTTAATGGGAAAGTGTGGCCAAACCTTTGACTGGTAAATTAATAGAGAAACAAAACAAATGCAAAAAGGTGAACTGCATGGTGCAATACATATCCAGTCATGCTCTGTGGTATGTAAAAAAATGCATGGACACCGATGGCAGGAGCTTCAGTCACAAAGACTGCTCCACTGGCTAGTGTTTCAATAGGAACGGTAACTAAAGTGACATCTGCATTTGGATCTATGGGAAAGACATCAGTAAATAGGGTCAGAAATCGTGGTCAACAGTGCACATTTGATGACCGCAATGCTCGTGCATTAGTGTGATATGTAAGGACAAACAGGAGAGCAACTCTTCCTCAGGTAACTGAGAATGTCAATGCAGGACGTGATCAGACTGTGTCAGCAAGAAAAGTCCGGCGACAATTACATAGAGAGGGATATTATAGTGGGGTTGCAGTGCATAAACCCCTCATTACAAAGATGAATGCACATTTGAGAGTTCGGTGGTGCAAAAAGATGAGTCATCCTTCACCATATTCTCGACAAGTGGGTGAGTACATGTGTGGCGTACACTAAGAGAACAGTACAGACCTGAATGCTTGAACCTACAGTGAGGGGATCGGGTGGCCCTGTTATTCTGTGGGGGGCATTTTTCTGGCATAGTTTGGGTCCATTTGTCCCCTTAGAGGGAAGGGTCACTGTTTATCCTATGATGAAACATTTCTATCCTGATGGGAGTGGTCTCTTCCAGGATGACAATGCCCCCATTCATAGGGCACGAGGGGTCACTGAATGGTTTGATGAGTATGAAAATGATGTAAATCATTTGCTATGGCCTACAGAGTTACCAGATCTCAACCCAAGTGAACACCTATGGGAGATTTTGGACTGACACGTTAGACAGCGCTCTCCACCACCATCATCAAAACATCAAATGAGGGAATATCTTTCAGAAGAATGGTGTTCATCCCTCCAGCAGAGTTCAGAGACTTGTAGAATCAAAGGCAAGGTGCATTGAAGCTGTTCTGGCGGCACACGGTGGCCCAACACCTTAATAAGACAATATATGTTGATTTTTCCTTTAATTTGTCACCCATCTGTAGAAAGATATATATTATGATTAGATTCTGAAAAGGCAGCGTGGACTCATTCTCAATTCAAAATTACCACACACAAAAATATTATCTTCATGTATTTATGCACCTTTCAGTGCATTTCCACAAACCAATGCCATTGAAGCCCACTTGACCTTCCTCCCTCCTTCTGTGCAGGTGCAGTCCTCATTTCTTTCAATGTAATATAACCCAATGTCTGTGTTACAGTGCTGGATTTGTTGAGGCTTGTTTCCAGCGGATCTGTATCTTTGTGGTGCCGGGGTATCAAAGGCATTGTTGCACTAAGTCAGCGTTTAGACCTTTTCTCACCTCCGAGCAGAAACGCCAAGGGCCAGAAAGAGATGAGGAGCTCAGGATCTGACATCTGATCATATCAGTCCTGACTGAAATAGGGCATGAAGCTCACCCCGCTGTGGACACACAGATATGTGAGGACACACACACTTTCTTTTCCTGTAGGTGGGGTGCACGCAGGTTTGCTTGGCTTATCTGACAAACAAAACACAAACACTGACTCTTTCTCTCAAAAGAACAGAGAAGAGGGAAAGACTTAAAGCAGTGGCTCCCAGGCTTCTTTTTAAACCATGGCACACCTTTATACTGATTTCTTTTTCCATGGCACCCCTCCATTTTCTGTGCAGATTTGCAGATAAATATTCAACTTAAACTAAACAGTGAATACAAATGAAATATGCTAGTCGGTTGAATGCATTTCTTCAATTATGCTCAAAACAAAAATTGGCTCACATTTTGGGTGTTCAATGATAAAACACACACAACATCATCATAATTGATTCTGTCTTTTATTTACCTTTATTAGTCAGTTGAAGGTATTTCATATCTGCTAGTGATAGAGGGCTGCTTTGTCTTATGTTTCTTGTACTCACATTATTTAGCATCATCGCCACATTTGACAGTTTCTGACAAGCTTTCAGGTGTGGGTCAGAAAACTTTGCCTCTCCATGAAAAACTGTAAGCCAAGACATTTGCCTGCACAGTATAGTACAGTGTAAATTAATACTTCTGTTAGTTGTATCAGCATTAGTTAAAGCTCTGTTTACAGTGGAAAGTCTTTCCATTATTGTTCTAACAGTCACTAATTCTGGGTGCTGAACATGTGGATAGCTCGAGTGCTGGAAAGCATGTTGTATTACGATGACAAACCAGCAACACTGAGCTGTTGTCACCAGCTGTGGCACAACTGCATATTTAAATTTTTAATACAGTGATTCAGATGTTTATTGTTTTTTTTGGCATGCTTGAAAACATAATAAGAAAATAGTATCTGTAAATGATTTTTTTTAATGTGATAACACTATTAAAATGTGGAGTAAAAAAAAAAAAAGAAAATACATTTTGTGGCATCCTTAGACCACTCTCATGTCACCACATGGTGTTGTGGCACCCACTTTGGGAAACACTGATTTAAGGGGGCCATATTAGGCTTTTTCTGGTTTTCTGTTATGTAAACTGTTATGTATTATATATACTGTTGTGATGTCAGATATCTATGCTGAATGTGGTCAAAGTTCCAAAATTTGAGGTTAACGTATGCAGAAATGCTCCCAGCAAGACAAAAGCTCAGGCTTCAACCTGCTCTGAATGCTTCATTTGCAACATACCCATAAACGTCTGTCCATTCCGTAGCCTTTGGTGCTAAAATTTGTGTTAAGGTTTGTGTTGTGTTGTTTGTGTTGTCCAATCTCGTAGCGAGAAAAAGTAGTGAAATCCTACTACTACAGTCTAGTTTGTCGCATGGTTTGTTTATGTAGCCCCCTGAGCTAGCGGATGTCTGCCGAGGTGCAGGTTCCCAGAGCTGGCCAACAAGAACAGAGTGGGCTCCTTGGGAGGGGCGCCTTAAAGGTATACTATGCAGGATTTGTCGGTTGGTGTTTGTAAACACACAGCATTGAAAGTTGGCCCCTCCACCTGAGAAAGCGAGCGAAAGAGAGAAAGTGAGAGACAGAGAGAGAAAGCAGTGGTGATTGAGCGACCTAGAGATTGAATGAAGAGAGTGAGCAGCGCTGGTGAGAACAAAACTGTGAATATGATAAATAAATAGCACAAATCAACAAGCCCACACCTCCGCACAACCCTATGGGAAGGTGCTGCATTGCCAGAGTTTGTGTGAATGCAGAGCTTCATCCTGTCTGCTGTGGCATCTCTGCTCTGCATGTATGTGGCTCAGCCTCGCCTTCGATCAAGCAGACACAGAGACCTGCAGCTCTTTATACATCTATGACACAGAGACAGAGAGCAGAGTGGAGCAGAGATGTAACCTAGTCAGTATGATTCTCAACCTCACACACTGCATGCTGATATTATCTGGGGGCTACACAGCCACTTCCCAAAGGTTGATGCCCAGCAAAATAAGAAAATTAAATTGGTGAAACTGAGTGCACAACTAAGGGATAATTGTATTATTCCCCAAACGTGGTTTGTTTAAAACCAATCTGATTGTCTAAACATCAGTGTTTCTTGACCCATCAGATTTCTTTTAAAAATGTCACCATATTCCAGGCACCATTGTTGCACCAAACTGTACAAATGAGAGCTGAAGATGACGACGATGACACTGTGACGTTGACAATGATGACACAGCAATGAGACAATGACGATGACGATGGTATTGTTGTCATAATGACAAATCTGCTCCGATGATGAAGATAGATCTGCATTGCTCAACACTCCATCAAGTGTGCCCCCATTGTGCTCCAATCAGGCCCTCCTCTCATTACTCTTCATTGAGCCAATGAGTTTGACGGCGGAAGAAAAGGTGGAAAGTCCCCTCCCCGAATCAATTTAATCTTTTGGACCCTGTCCCGTTTTGGGACCCCTGGCTGCTTAGCCTTCTTTTGATGCAGCGCACACACACACACATACAAACCTCTCTGACACCTCTTTAGCTCTCTTTTGTTAGCTGTTCATTGCCCATGCCATATGGCAAGTGAGAAGGTTCCACTGTGTGTGTGTGCGCGAACGTGTGTGTGTGTGTGCGTAGACTGTGGGGTCAGAGGGGGGTTATAGGAGGCTGACCCACTTACAAAGACTCCCCACTCCATCAGTGATCTCTATGAATACATGGGGACAAGCCGGCTGAATGGGAGAGCAGAAGCCGTGGAGAAGTCGTCTCCGGAGGGAGGGGGGTCCGTAAGCAGAAAGAGGAGGGGTGCTGGTATTCGAATGATGGAGGCATTAGCAAGATGGATGTTAGGGGGGGATTAAGAGAGAGAGAGAAAATGAAAAAGACAGGGGGTAGATGGAGAAAGGGGTGAGGGTGGGGGGGGTCCAAACTGTGATTAAAATGAGAGCTGAAGAGAAAGCACATGTGAGAAATAAGCAAAAATGTGTGCTTACAAAGGCTTAGGAGTGTGTGTGGAGCGCATTGCATGTGTGTTTGTAGCTTTGAGTTACCCGCTGTGTGCTGTGTGTTTGCGGGGGATAAGAGGTGATCCCTGTGCCACGGGGATCTACAATAGGCCAGCAGGTCCCTCTCTGTGTGATGACAAGACTCTCAGGGTCCTATGCGAGAGTCTGTGTGTATGCGTATATGTACGAGTGTGTGTATCCCAGCAGGCTGTTCTCTATAGGAACACCAGTCTATGGGAGTGGGGAGATTCTCATTAACCACATCTGACAGCCAAAGCAGGGAGTGCACAGTGAGGTAGCAGGTCAGAAAGTGTTACGAACTATCCTCTTATTGCTTCTGAAGTTTTCATGTGAATGTGTAATTCTCTGTGTGTGTGTGTGTGTGTGTGTGTGTGTGTGTGTGTGTATGTGCTAAAGCTGTTTAAAAGACGTTTTACATGCTCGGCAGGCTTTGCATGAAATTGCACAAGTGTACTCTTAATGATAGCAACATTCCTCAACGTTCTGATCCAACAATTTGCGTCACTCTAATTCCATACAGATAAGTGCCGATAAGCAAGTGTCTACAAAAGCACTGCTTATAAAGTGCCTCTTATTTAAATGAGAGAAAAGAACTAAAACTCTCTCCCGATAACTGCCTCTGACTTCAGTAATAGCAAGTATACATGTAAGTGCCTCTGACTTTAATGACAGCAAGCGGCTAAAGGACCGTGAGACAGCAAGGAGTACAAAGGAAAGAAAATAGGCCAAGCCAAAGCAATGGAGACATTAGGGATTGCTGCCAGTTTTGCTCCCACTAACCCAGTGCAGCCGTCATCTTGGTTGCTCCATAATGGTCACACTATTACACAGCGTTGCATAAGATAGATAAGACTACGAGGAGGCATATTCACCACACCAAGAGAACTATCTGAATATGCGTGCATGTGTGTATCTGAATTGGCAGAAGCTGGGGGAGTGCGTATGAAAGTGGTACAAGATGAGCTGAGAGATGAGAGCAGGGAGGATGGGAGAGAGGTGTGATTGTGCCCTGTCATCTATGTGTGTAGGTGTGTGTGAGCATGTGTGTTTAGTGACGATAGTCACCAATGCCGTTTAGAATGCATGGTTTAGACTCTGGCGTCATAACAGAGCACTATGGGAAAGGGCCCAAACAAAGACCCCCTTTCAAGTTCCTCACAGCCTCGGCTCCTCTCGGATTCCTCTTTCACGCTCAGCCCAGTTTCCTCTCTTTCCGGCTCAGTTTAAGGCCCCGTTATTTTTTTTACAACACTAATACATTAGCTGATTCTTTGCCTAGTTTTTCTCTTTTTTCAGAAACTTATAGTCAATCTTCCTACCTACTTTCTCTCCATTTTGTTGGCTCAGCAGCATTGACTGTCATTTCCCCTTCTCTGCCCTGCATTACCTTTCCATATCTCTGCTTGACTATCACCTATTTTCTGTCCTAATTCTTATCTTCTGTGCTTTTCTCTGCCACAGAATCACTCTCAGTCACAGCTCCCTGCCCCCCACACCCCCACACATCACCTCCACGACACCAAATCACTCCCTCCTTCACATCTGTTTCTGTGGCCCTGGTCCATGAAGTTGAATGCCAGCACCCTCCTCCCCATTATTAGCTGAACACAACTCTTCCACTGCCCACCTCCCCGACTTCTGTTGCCTTTTGTCCTGCAGACTGGTCTGAGCCATTGCCTCTTTTACAGTGGACAAAACCTGACACCGCTAAATAGACAGCAGGACAGTTGGTCGGTTTATTGTCTGTCTCTGTTGGTGTTGCTGGTCTGGGTATTAGATATTTGTGTATGAGCATATGTGTGTGTCTGTGCAGTGGTCATTTGGATACACAGTCAGGGTGCAATTCAAACTCAAGTCTTCTGCTGTGATGTAGAGCAGAATGACCTGTTCCAGTTTTTATTTATACATATTAAAGGGGACATATTGGGCTTTTTTTAGTTGTATGTTTTTTATATGGTTTTATGATGTCAGATATATATGCTAAATGTGGGAAAAGTTCCAAAGCTTGAGGTTAATGTATGTAAACATGCTCTCTGTAAGTCAAAAGCCCAGGCTTCAACCTGTCTGAACACTTCATTTGCAATGTTACTTCTACTTCCTCCTCATGATAATGTCAGATTATTAGTGCATGCCCACAAATAGCTGCCTGTTGGTAGCCTTTGCTTCTAAGGTTGTTGCTAAGGTTTTTCCATGTGTTGTATGTGTTGTCTGCTCTTATATTTCAGATCGTATAAGTTGAGAGAAAAAGTAGTGAAATCCTACACTATAGTTTGTTTCATGGTTTATTGATGTAGCTTCCTGAGCCGCTTGGAAGTCAGCCATGATGCAGCTTCTGGAGGCCAATTGGAACCAGGTGGGATCCTTGGGAGAGGGGCCTTAGACAGGAGCTTAAACGGCTTGTTTCAGACAGAGGCTGAACTGAGAGGCTGCGTAAAGGGTCAGTATAAGATAAATAATGAGCTTTTTTAACTTTAAATCCAGCCCAGATTAAAAATATAGACCTGGAAATGTGCATAATGTCCCCTTTAAAGATCATTTCAGCATGTCACATTCTCTGTTTGCTTTAATGTGTTAAAAAAATGGATATTCAGAGACAGGATGTGTCTTGATCAGTTTGATCCCGTTGTGGGTAAAGAAGCTTATTAGGGGTAAAAGAATCAAAATTAGGTCAAGACTTTTGATCTCTGTAAATGTAAGAGATGAAGTTGATTGCCTACACCTTTCCATGTAACATTTCCTCTTTGAAATCTCTCAGCACACACACACTCACACCTTAACCTAACCCTAATTAGGGCAGACAACGTGATCTCATGGGATAGTGTATAAATAGCACGCTACTTTAGGGACATTTCACATGTCATGTCTATGCATTTTAAGCTCTTCATGTGTCATTTAATGGCATTGGTTAGGTTTAGGCACAAAATCCACTTGGTTTGGGTTAGGGAAAGATCATGGTTTGGGTTCAAATGATCAGCAAAATGTGGTTAAAATGTCCTGACGTGACGGTAAGCCAGCCACCCAACTCACCTCTTCCTAATAAGCCGAAATCACCTTTTAAAAGAAAATAAAGTCACACTATTAATGTCATCTGAAATGCATCACTTCCCCTGTCACTCAACTATAGGTCACTTTTAGCGACTGAATTTAGGACCTAAATGGTGTGATGAAATGACACCCAAAAAGCAAAAAATGCGTAGTGATAATACAAAAAATTACTTGAGAAATTAGTGTTTTATTCATACACTGTTTGGTGAGACCAGGCTCTGGCCAAAGTCATTTTACATTGTGCTGTATGCAATTCCAGTGAAATGAAATGAGGTTCACCGATTTTCTCCCCAACTATACAAGACATGTCAAGTTAAGTGCAGTGAAGTCTAAAATTTGTCCCAAAATGTGGCAGAAATTACATACATAAACACATAGTGAGGACTATAAGTCTTCTTATAATCAGTTGTTGTGTAGGATATATGTAGAAGTAGTACTCGTCAAATCAGCATTTATTTCACTCTTTTCTGACATGGACCATAAAAACAGTTGCAGGAAAGCTTATGTTTGAAGCACTTCGCATTGAACACAAGCAATAAAACATACAGAGGGTGTGAGTGTCCATAAGTTTCATCGATGCATGAACACAAAAGCCACAATCAAATTATGCATTGTAAAAATGATACACTAAGGACCATCTTTCAAAAAAAAAAAAAAAAATCAGGTATCACGACTTGTAATACAGTCTTTGAGGTAGAGTCCCAAAAAAGATTAATAGCTGTACATCATGGAAGCTGTACCACCTTCATATTATATCAACATAACCATCTGCACTCTACCAGAAGTTCAGTATGTTGCTACAGTATGTGATTAAAAGCCTGACTGCTCAGAAACCTCTGGGGCCGTGTTACACTTAATTGTAATAGCAGATGAATTGTAGAACAGTGACTGTAATGCAATGTAATGTAATGCCTCAATATCTCAACAAAGCTTCACTAATAAAAGTATTTAAATTTTACCCACAAACGTAGCAACCTCTGTTGTAACACGTGGTGTGTCTTAATTCTATGCAACATAGAATTATGTATACAGTATTTACTACTATTCATGTCCAATCCATTGTCTTTGTGCATTGTATTGTGAGACACAGGCCCTAAATACACTTGTAATTTCAAGTGTCTCATATCCGGATAAAATCATTCACACATAGCCACAAATATGTGTATCCAGATCACATACCTGATTGCAATCTGTCTTGTTTTTCCCGGGCTACATGCAAATCAGGGTTGGCCGTACTCCAGTCCAGAGGGTGATGGTAATGCGCCTGAAATTGTTTGGTAACTGCCAAAAACACTGCAAGAAGAATACTGTCTTGCACTTCACCAAGTTTAGTAAAACCAGTAACAGTTAAGCTGACTTTATTTAGCAAACAATATCTATAAACTAACACATACACATGTATGAATCGTTTATGAATTAAGAGCAAGATTAAAGTTTTATCGTATTCACAGGCTTACTTTCACACCTCTCTTTCACTCATACAGATAACTGCTCTCTTACCCACACAGATCATTCACTGAACAGATAAACACTATAACAGCTCAGTGTGCCATCTATATGATCTGAGGCTATATGTTGAAATTGCTGGAGCCGTTTTTCCCTGTTGCTTTAATGGAACAGGGTGAAAAAAGAAAGAAACCTAATTTCAGTGTTACTTTTGCTGCGTTATCACAGGGGACAGACCCTATCCAGTCTAATTCCATAGACTGATATAGTTACAATTGACAGGAGTAAAGCTTAAATATGCGTCTTGGAGTAAAGGATGCATTTATACCTTTTCAACATCTGACTAGAATTCAGGAGTTGGTTTGAGATGTGGATTTCAATGTCTTGAATGCCTCTTGGTTGCATTTGCACTTAGCTTTTTTGAGATCTGTTAGCCATCTGATCAATCTAAGACACATGAAGTGACTAAAGAGATTCATGACAACACACACTTAAAGTCAACAGTTTCTTTGTTAAAGGACCAGTGTGTAAGATTTAGGGGAATCTATTGGCAGAAATGGAATATAACATCTATAAGTATGCTTTCATTAGTGTATAATCACCTCAAGCTAAGACTCATTGTGCTTTTGTTAGCTTAGAATGAGCCCTTAATATCTACATAGGAATTGGGTCCTCTTCCACGGAGCCTGCCATGTTGCACCACCATGTTTCTACAGTACCCTAGAACGGCAAGTTTCGCAGCCACCTCGGTTCTCCTACACGCTTGAAAGGGAGGAGTGAGGGGAGAGGTATTCAGTTGGTTGCAATCTGCAGCCTCACCACTAGATGCCACTAAATCCTACACACTCGTCCTTTAAGCATACGGACATTTTTCAGTACATTTGTCAATTTGTCACTTTTCTAGTTTGAGTACACTATGTACTCAAAACCTGCTTGGAATTAGAGTGAAGTATGTAACGTAGCTGTGGTGTTGTCTTGGACAATTTTGATGCTAATCATGCAATTAGTTTCTACTAGTTTAAGGCTAACACCACTACCAGTCGTATCTTGTCTGAACATGCATATCATTAATTATAGTTAATGTAAAATTGAAAATTTATGGTACCATGTCATGATGAAAGACAAACAAACATTTTACAGGTTTTGCACAGCAATATTATTTCATATGTCTTTAGGCAGTTTCTATATATATTTCCCTGTTCACTGTGTAGATTTTTTTACCATACTTGATGGTCAAGCAGTCATCAAGAGTAAGCAAGGCAACAGAGACAGGAAAGCAATCAGACAGGCTAACAAGAAATATTAAGGTAGCTAGCACAGTCTAACAAAGCCTGTGAGCTAAATTCTGCATTTACAGTAAGCAGTAGGGATGTGCAGAGATCCCAGTATTTGTAATTGTATCTGTATTTGTTGAGGCAGGAAAATTATTTGTATCTGTATTTGTATTCGAATAAAAGTGGAAAGAAAGTCCTGTTTTTGTTTTAAACTACCTTACGAAGGAGGTCCCCACATCGGGTCTTGAACTGGAATCTCCCAGATCATAGATGACTGCGCTGACTACTGAGCTAAAACTTTACTCATCGCCTCATTGCAGACGGACCTCTACCTATTAATCCATAACACAGAGACAGCACACCGTGTAACGTGCAGGGAGGAACTTCAAAGGCAATTATTGCATTGCACTTTTCATTTATTGCCTATTTTTTACAACCTAACTTTGTGGAAAGGAGAAAGGGAAACACAGGTTGTGGAGAGTCCTTTGGGAGCACTTTGCTTGTGTCAGTAGCTCAGCTTTTTCTCTGGGGAACACCCCCAACAAATAATTTTTTAAATATTTGTATGAAACAAATATTTGTATAAAACCCACTATTTGTGCTTTGTCGAATAATGTATTTGGATTCGGGCACACCCCCAATAAGCAGGCTGCTTGATGAGCCAGTGAGGTGCAGCTGGGCAGGCAGGTAGGAGGGCAGTGATTAGCAGATGAGGAACAGGTGTGCAAGAGGACAGGCCACACTGAGGGCATCCAGTGGACAGGTGTGCCCTGAAAAATACACACATTAAACACGTTATACAAGAATAGTCTTGCTACTATGGCTATGGCAGTGGTATTATTTGGGGGCCTTGAAATATAATAATTGCAAGTGAAAATGTCTGTAACAACATACAAATCCATGCCAAACACCAAACAAAGTATTACTTCTGTGTAATTTGGCATCTAATTGTACCGTTTTCTGTACTTTCTTCCGTTTTTTTTCAGTTCAAGAATTTTTTGGCTGCAGTGCAAATTATTAATGAGACCGTTTTGGGTGCAAATTTGAGTGGCTCATCTAGCTACTCAGCATGGAGGCCCATTACAATCGAGATAATCCCGGGATTTGGTCAGTAAATTAGTGAAAAAGAGACTGTGTTTATTCTAGGCGAATGCGTCACACTAAACACAGACATGGTTGGTAAATTCTTAAATCCCATGAGGTCCCTGCTTAGTTCTAGTCAGTGCCAACAGGGCATAAGGAGGAGAAACAGAGGGAGGAAGAAGGAGGAGAGGTGCAGATGTTGCCATTACAGTTGAAAACAAGATACATTTAGAACAAACTAATGTCTGTTATGGGTTAAGTGAATGAAAAAATGTGTTCTCTGATTACAGTAATTGAGCTGTGGTGGAGTATGGCTGTCTCCAGAAAATGAACGTAACATCAAGATAAATAATATCATCATCACTTAAACACCTGCATTAAGCTGAGTGTCTAAACCACATTGTCAGATGTACCACTGCTGGTCCAAACAATTATATTTGTAAAAAATGAATGAATGCAGAGCAATTTAACAACACTGCATATCAAGAATGCTCAACAGAACAAACACTGGAAACTTCAGTCAAATCACTTCAGTCAAATTATTATTTTTTCTTTCATGGAACAGTGGGTAGATCATGGCAACGACCCTGTTGCAATTTCCACAGAGAGCCAATGCATTCTCCAAACTGCGCATATTATTCCAAATGACGTACATCCCAGCATTTACCTGCCTTCTTTCATGCACAGGCTGTGCTACAAGCGTGTATTTCTGACTCCCCTCTCCTTTTTTTTTTGCTCGTCATGTGTCATGCTTTACTTTTCTCTCCTAATTTTCTGACAGGACCTGTTGTTTTCAGTGCCTTAACAAAGAAATATGATGTGATGATCCCTCTTCGGGAACAGCGCAATAACAAAGATAGAGAACCACTCTCAACCCTGAGGTAAAAAAAAAAACAGACCCATCTCACTGAGTGTGATGAATATACTTGTAGTGCATTGTCCAAAACATTCTTTGTATTTTTTTTCTTTCAGGCCCATACGCCCCCCCCCCCCCCAACACACACACACACACACACACACGCACACATACACATATACACACGCACCACATACACACACACTCCCCTCCCACTGGAATCTACCCCTCCATTTTCTGAAAGCAGGAATGATACACCGGGTTTAAGCTAAATTCCTTGTCTGTCTCACTAATTGCTTGCTAAATGCATGATAGAGAAAATTATTTTCAGCCAGTATCGGAGTGAAAGAGCCTTTCAGCATTGTGCTGGTTGTCAAGGCAACGCAATTAAAAAACCACCAAGAACAAATGTGCATTCAGGATAGGGAGGTTTGAACGCAGGCATTTCTGCCTCTCCCTCGTTCTTGCCTTGTTTCAGTTTCTCCTCCTTTTGAATTTCTGATTTGGTTCTTGTTTTGCTGCCATTCTCAATTTAAACAGTTTTGTCTCAAAATGAAGTTTCTACAATTTGAACATAGTGACACCTTCACTTGTAAAAAAGGAACAAAATGACAAAATTGTATAGTAACTTATCTTGCGCTGAAATCATTATCAATCACACTCATCATTTAGAGACACTAACTAAAGAATGAGAAAGTTTGTCTTTTTTCTTGTCTTTATTGCTAATCTGATGCGAATCCTTTCATTTTCAGCTCTAAAACTCACCTTCTCTTTTGCAAGTGTACAGTATCCCAAGTATTTACTGTTGAGCCCAATGTCTTAGAAATATGCTTGTTTGCCCTCTCTAACTCCTCCACCCTCTCCTTCTCTCTTCTCTTTCTCTCTTTCTGATTCTCTCTCTTTTTTTAATTAGTTCCTGGTGTGTGTTGAAGACCATGGTAGTAATTTACGAGTTCAGCCTTGGGTCATAATAAACTCTTGGGATTGAGGGAGAAGAGAAAAACTTTTTTCTTTCACAGTAAGCAGATTCAAGCTAAACGTGACCATTTACCTTACTCTCATCCCAGCAGCAGCTCTCCTCTCCCTCTCTTCCATACAGAACCCTCATCAGCATGATGTATGTGCAAGTGTGGAGCCCATTTTTCCAACCACCTGTGTATTGCTTGCTTGTCTGGCAGTGTAAGATGTCAGCCAGAGCAATGATGATATCATTATTCAAAACATTACACAGATTTGTGGAGCAGAGGCATGCCATGCCGGATTGTGAAAGTACAAGAAAAAGAAGGGGGGGGGGGGGCAGAGACATGTTCGGAGCAATTCTGTCACCGGGGCCAGATGTTGTTCTTGCTCTACTTTCCTTTCCTCTGCAGAGAAAACACACTCTGATCCAGACAATTTGAGAAACTATGTGCAAGTGCCAAAACATAGCTTTGGCTTGTTTTGTGACAGTATGTCTTGTGTTAGACTGTCAGAATTGGGTCAGTTTTTCATTGAAAATCTACTCAAAGACTTCTCACTGATGGTTTGAAATAGCGTGTGACACAATAGGATGCAGTACTCAATACTGCAAACCTACAAAACAAAAGCCCCACTAAATGAATTTGAACTGAATTTATTCATGTAGTCTCTGCTTTCTGATGAACAATTGACTTTGAATGTAAAGATTATATGCTGTATGCAAAAAGTTTTTGCATTTGTGCTAAATGTGAGTGTAATTAAAGGAGAACTCTACTGATTTTACATAAAGATACACATATTACGTATGAGGAGTACTACTCAGCCTGTGAAAACAGTATTATAAGGTCTTCTGTGGCTAGGGAAGGAGCTTAGTCAAGTCTGAGGAATTAATCCTGATGATGTCATAAAGGTTATCTTGATGATATGGATTTGGAGACTTTAGATTTTCAAACAGAAAGCCTGCAAACTGGAGACATGGGGTTTGAAAGATATGAGTGTTTACCAGGCATGGAAGGTCTAACAAGATGATGCCATCAAGTTGCATCATTGGAAGTGTGGGCTCCAGTGTTGTTGGATCTTGAGCCATACTAGCCACTGAAAGTCAGGATATCTCACCCTCTGCTTAGTGAATTTTGACTTAACTTTATGTAACTACAGTAAAGTTAAAGGACTAAAAATGGTCAAAACCAAAGCAGCAGAGGCAGATATACATTGACTTTGAGTTGCTAGTATGGGTCAAGCCTCAAAACACTGGATCCTACATTTTCCATGATGCAACTCCATCTTTCATTAGACCCTCTCTGCCTGGTAAACACCTAGGTCTTTTAAATTCCCCACCTCCAATCTGTCACAGAGGTTTTATGAATCTGTGATCACCAAGGTCAAGTTAAAATAACCCTGATGACATCACTGTGGCATACGTCATCAGGGTTATTTTCTCAGACTTGACAAAGCTCCTCCAGAAACACAGAAGGCATTATATAAACAGACTGAGTAGGACTAATCAGGACTAGTGCACTGATCTTCTTCCCTTTGAGAGAATGTCACTTATTTTCGATGGATTGTAACTATGGATTGGATGGTAGATGCTTTACATAAATAAACTACACCTAAACCAAGTTGTCAACCTAACCAAGGGATAGTCTGAGATACTATTAACCAGAGTGAGTTATAAAGTCATATTATACATCATATTTAGTACACATTAAACATCACTGGATCAAAATGTATCCATTGTAGGTCAATATAGCACCAACACAATACTGGGTTAACGTTATCCAGTACCCATAGGTAGAAAAACCACCAAAGCGGGTAGCTTTGACTCAGTGTTACTGTTAATTTTCTATATTGCTGTTGGGCTATTTACCCAAACTAAAATAAAGTTTTAAGGTAAAACTCGAGCTTGTTGTGTCACACTGGGTCAACATAACCCAACAGTTATATAAAAAATAACACTAACACTGGGTCATCACAAGAGATTAGTATTGTGTTATATTAACCCAAACTAGGTCAAATTTTAGTGGAGAGCAAATTTTTCTGAAAACATTCAATTTCAGGGTTCTATTAACTGTTTTTTTATGTATCACATGCTCATTGTTATCATGATGTGACTCTTCAGAGAGGTATGGTATTTGGGGGGAGATCGTGACCATTATGTTTTGCGTGTGTGTGTGTGTGTGTATGTGCATGTGAGAGAGAGAGAGAGAGAGAGAGAGAGAGAGAATGAGTGCATGTGTATTGTGTGAAATGAGAGCTTGTGTGTTTGTGTGTGTGTGTGTGTGTGTGTCCCAGACTGCAATGTGATGGATGGAGTGAGGTGTCTCTCCAGCTGGTGATCGTAATGAAGCTTTACCCCCAGTGTGTGTGTATGTGTGTGTGTGTGTGTGTGTGAGTGTTTGTGTGTGTGTGTGTGTTTGTGTGTGTGTGTGTGTGTGTGTGTGAAGGGAGGGCTGACAAGACTAGATTACCCTTTACAAAGTTGTCCTCCAGTAGGAAGGGTTGATTCTGCTAAGGGGAACACTGAGACACAGACACACACACACACACACATAAACTCTGACCACCGCCTTGGAGATGATGAATGTGGGACTCAGTGTTGCTCTCAGCTCCAGGGATCCAACTTGGAGACATGGAGACCCAGTTTCCCCTTTTTTAACTGGGGAAAGTGGTAGCCAGGGCCACAATGGAGCAGTGAGCGGAGACAAAGATGGGTGATGTGTGCAGATGGTGGCCAGGCCCTGGGGATCAGGTTGGTTCATGTTGTTGGGAGATTCTCCGTGAGTCGACTGGAAGTGTCATGACCTGCCTGCGAACTGTTGCCACCCCTAATGACAGGTGTTTTATCATTCTTGTGATGACCTTACACACATTCTGTGTCACTTCATATCTTGAAATGTAATGAAGTTATTATAATAACTAAGTTCAGGAACAAGACCACGCCCCGCTCCTTCTCACCAATTCACAACACCTTACGAACTCAAGCCGTCCCGGGGCCTTTCTGTGGTGAGTTTGCATGTTCCCCCCGTGTTTGCATGGGTTTCCACCGGGCACTCCGGTTTCCTCCCACCATAAAGACATGCACACCAGGGCCTATACTTCCATCCCAGTAATTCTACTCTCTTTCATCATAGGAACCACCGGGGGAACATGAAGCAAAAAATTGCTCATTGAGACGTGCCCCCACCCTGAGTCTCCATCCCCAGGTTCCTAGACGCTTCAGCCTCAACTCAACTCCAACCGGTCACTATCCATCCAATTCGACTCCTTCATGATGGCGACCCACATCCGGCGTCCATCGCCTCCCCTCGACCCTAACATCCATTGCCCCTCATCTTATTCCTTCCTGAATCGTCTTGCTGATCAAATAAACTATTAAAACTATACACAAATGGCGTGGTCTAAGTTAGTGAATTAAATTGATAAAAATATGCACTGATGTACTAACTGATAAAATATATATGGGTGAAAGAAAAAAACTTGAATAAATGAGTGGAGAAACAGACCAAATGGAAATGCTTCCATGCAGGACATGAGGTGTGCCTGAATAATTCGATTGGAGTCATATGCTCTGGCCTTCATAGTCACTAGATCTCAAACCAACTGAATACCTTCGGGAGATTTGGACCAACATTAAACGGGACTTAACGTGCACATTTCCATGTCTATATTTTTATTCTGGGGCTCTAGTGGAATATCTTTGCACAATTTACAGTTCAAACAACACCTTATTTATCTTATACTGGCTCTTTACGGAGCCCCTCAGTTCAGCCTCTGTCTGAAACAAGCCATTTAATCGCTCTCTTTAAGGCCCCCTCCCAATGAGCCCACTCTGTTCTGATTGGTTAGCTTTCAGTACTACAGTAGTAGTAGGATCTCTCTTCTTTTTCTCAATACTAACTTGAAATGGAAACTTCTCAAATACATTCATACATGTTTGAGCCTGAATACAAAATATGCGAGTGGACAATGTAAACAATCCATGGAACAACCTCAGCAACAAAGGCTACCAACGGATGGCCATTTGTGGACATGCACTGACAATCTGACATCATCACAATAGGGAGGTAGAGCTAACATTGCAAACAAAGTGTTCAGAGCAGGCTGAGCCCTGGGCTTTTGACTCGCAGAGAGCATTGTTACATTCATTCACCTCAAGTTTCGGTCCTATGACCATGTTTAACAAAGACATCTGACATCATAACAGTATAATACATAATCAAAACAATAACAAAAAATCCCAAAAGGCATGATATGTCCCCTTTAAGGACAGTGTGTTCACACTAAAAGTGAAGGAAATGTTTGCCTCTCTTTTGGCAGCTGGACAGTTTGTGCAGTCTGTGCTTATTTGCAATAAACAACCAGAGTACCAATTGTACAGACATTAGCTGTAGCTAGCAAGCACTGTCTGCACTAACCGTGGTGTAGGGAATGTGTGTGCATGTGTGTTTCACAACTCAACCTCTGACTGAATTTACCACTAACTCCAGGTCCCTCTGTTATTTTTCTCCAGACCCCTCTATTTTTCTTTTTGTGTCTGTTCATCCATAATTTAAAATCATAAAGCCTCAGGGTACACTATAAGTTAATGTGACACAGGTGCCTCATTTGGCACCCCTGAGGGTGACAAGAATTTGAATGCAATCACATTAAAACATCCTTTAAAATTTGCTTTGCGTCTGAGCATCATTTTAGACGGCGCTCCCCACCACTGTTACAAAGGAGCCTGTCCTCCCATGAAAAAACAACACAATAGGTCATAATGTCAGTCAGCCAAAAACAAACTGTAATTACGTTTGAGAGATAGACATCATCTAGTGGCTGTAGTAATTATGACCCAGAAAAGTGGCGCAGTTCAGATGAGGTCTACATAAGATGACAAATTTCCATATTCGAAGGTGGCAGGTTGGATGCATGGATAAACCCAAACTTGCAAAAAGTGAACTTTGGACATTGGACTGCAGGAGACTGCTGTTTGTTTTCCATTTCCAACTCTGAGCATCACATTTCCAACCACGAGTTGGGACAATTTTTAAAAAACTATAACTATGACCCAAACCATGATCTTTCCCAACCCTAACCAAGTGGTCATTGTGCCTTACCCTAACCACACCTAACCACAGTGTTGTCACACAATTTTTTCTACAGTGATTTGTTTTGGAAATCACAGACAAATTACGTTGTTTTTTCGCTTTCTGCCAACAGAGGCGCCATATTAGAAAACGCTCCAATGGAGTGCATGGTCAAACAACCTCTTTGGTCATTTAATTTGGATGATTTGTTGTCATGAAGACACTAAATGTTCATCTGGTGTTCATCCATCACATAGCATTGAAGCTGCTCTGATGGCTTGTGGTAGCTTACTAATACTGATTTGAACCCTGATGAAAACATGCCAAGCTCAAAACCATATTTAAAAAAAAATGTTTCAGCCATGTAACCAATAAAAGCTTTTAATCCAAATGCCACATACTCCTGCTCCTTTCCTATTTGTCACTCCTCTATATCTGTGAAATGGATATAGGCTAGTTACTGAAAACCCAGTATATTCATGCCTTACACAGGTGCCTCAATTAACTCTTGTCCTTTTTGATCTTCGAAAATCAGGGCAGTTCAATTCATTCATCTCCCTTGCATGAATGATCAGAATCTTGCAGTTCAGCATGTGAGTTAAAAGGTGCTCAGCAAGAATTTCTGACTTTACTCTCATAAACTTTACACATACTTCATAGTTTTATGCATCAATGCATAAAATAATGCCTCACACACATTCTTAAAAATATGTCCTTGGTGCTACAACTTAAAGTCCTATTTGGAAATGATGAGTTCTAATGTGTATCTGATACTACAGTATATCAAAGTGTGTTGCTTTGCTCTTATTTCCCTTATACTACAAATTGTTTGCCTTACTTACATTTTTACTTCCCACACCATTCTTTCTGGAAACTTTGAGAATAATTAACATTGATTTTAACAGTGCAGTTCCCTTAGCTGAAAAGCTCTCAGCTGTGTTATCTGACAAGTTGCATGCTGCAGCAGATTTGATGGCAGGCTGACCGAAAGGCAACACAGAGGACAGCCACTGTGCACTGTAATAGGTAAAGATCAATTCACAGGGCTTGCACTATATCGATCACTCAACCATTCACTGTGGCAGAACAGGTAAAAAAGAAAGAAATATACACATTCCCGGCGCACAATATTTCCAATTTGAACAAAAAAAGAAAACCAACAGCTTAAAGACCTTGTAAAGGGAAATGAGAGATTTTTTAAACACATTATACATGTTAGAAAAATAATTGCTGAAAATATGTGAAAAGACTGTGAACTATGTAGTACTGAATTGTGGAGTTAGAGTGTTAAACTGTTTTTCATCATTTCTGTGTTCAGGATTTTTCGGGTGGGCCTGAAATGGTGGATCCATGACATAGAGCAGTTACTAGCATGACCTCCCCACACACACACACACACGCACACGCTATATAAAAAGTGGAGGGCATATACTCATAGTTACTAGCTTTTACACCGGGTAGTTTTACAAACTGTCAGTAGAGACAACTGGGACTCAAAGGACAGAACTCCCCATGCACAGCCAGTATTTTCAGTCAAGTGCTGGTCGGTCGCAGGAACATATAAGGTGAAAATCAAAATTAACCACACACTGTAATGACTTTACTGTGACTTTATTAATAGCGAACAACGCGTTTCACCTGTAGCTTCTTCAGGTTCGCTCAGTACAACTGCTGAGTACTCACAGGTGTGATAAATACATCTGAGTCACATGACCAATTATCACAGTCTTCATTTTCTAAAAGTGAACATTTTACGAACGGCACAACAATGAAAATATACATATCACAAAAAACAATTTTGGATTTATGAATTGAATACTATTGAACCTTATGGACTTAATGAAAGTTCTTTTCTGTGATATGAGTATGTTAACTTAATGAAACACAGGATTTGAGTTTTTGTCTGAAATATGTAAATATTAACTTGTATTTCTCTCCACAGGCTATTTGGACTCTTAGGGAGAGATGAGCCACTAGGTCCCCTGGCACTCACCCTTCCCATTTAGTGATGTAGAGGGACAGCTGTAGGACCTGTAATATGTTTATTTTCATTGTCGTGCCCTTTGTAAAATGTTCACTTTGAGAAAATGAAGATTGTGATAATTAGTCATGTGACTCAGATGTATTTATCACACCTGTGAGTACTCAGCAGTTGTACTGAGCGAACCTGAAGAAGCTACAGGCGAAACGCGTTGTTCGCTCTTAATAAAGTCACAGTAAAGTCATTACAGTGTGTGGTGGTTAATTTTGATTTTCACAACTGGGATTCACTTTGAATAATCCGCTGTTACTGGTGAATGGAGCTATTTTCAGTCAACATTAGGAGCTCAAGGAGTTTTTTAAACCCAGCTGAAGCATGCGTTGACGGGTGGAGCTGCCAGTAGCTTCAGCTGTTCAGCTGGGAGGATGGGTAGAGTCAGTGGATGCAATGCCGGCCACCACCGGCTGCGGCTTTGGCTTCAGCACCGGCTGTATGGCTGGGAGGTTCCCTGCCAGCATTAGCCGGGCAGCACTTCACCAAAAAGCATGGTATCAGAGGCAGTTGCTCCAAGGGGTGACGGCCACAATGAAGCCGCAAAGGACTTTTCAGCAGAGAAGTGAGTAATGTTAAGTCCACCGAACTTCATTGAAAAAAATCACAATTTAATATAACATTGATTGGTGATGGTTCCAAACAGCAACCTCTGAGGCTGGAAAATGAAGCCAATGAAGAGGTGCCAAAAACTACAGTTCCTTGAATGGCCACTTGAGGCTGGCTCTAAAAGCAAATCAATCTCCATAGACCCCCATGTTAAAATGCTCAATTTTTACAACAGAAATAAACATGTTTGCAGCCTGATACAAAAAAAGGTTTTGGTCTCTATAGCAAATTTCCCCGTGCATGACAACTGTACGGGGTTGGTTTTTTTTATAATTCACCCGTTTAAATGTTATTGAGCTGTAAAGTTATACATAATTAAGGACGTTGCTGCTTTGAGTGACAGGTTGTTAGCCACTAGGTGGCTTGTTTCAGCAACCAGGCTTCATTCAGCCAGCCTCAGTTGCACCTCTTTGCCCATTTTGGATTAGCCAAGAGCTAGGTTGAGTCAGGCACTGCCAAAATGGCAATGGACAGAGCCGCCCACTTTGAGCTTCAAAACTGCTCTTCAGAAACCAGTGGGTGATGTCATGGTGGCTACATCCATATTTTTTACAGTCTATGGATGATTCGCTTGTTAACTAGTCATTTAAGTCACGTTTTTACTGAAACAGGTACACATTTACATACACAATATGTGCTGAATTAAACAGTGGCTCCTAATGTTACTTTATTTTTAAAATATAAGCCATGTTGATTACCTCACACCTACAAAAAAGGCCTATTTTAAATTGTGTTTCAGGGAGTTTGGCATGAGCGTTGTTAACTCAGAAGCTGTTCAGTTGTTTCCAGTGCCTTCAGCAGACACGCCCCCCAGCATTACACAGCAGAGAACACTGCTTATTTTTCCTCGATTTTGAAACCTAATTTTATATACATGGTGATTTTTATAATCTTTCAAATTTGGCTGGGTGGTTAAGAACACATTTTTCTGTGGTGTGACAAACTCAGAACACATATTTATTATTGCTTTATTTTAAGGATTTTAAATTTGCCACCACTGTATCAACCACAGACTATTTTCTGCTGCTGATTTTATGATGATCATTCTCAAAGTGGTATTCTTGCAATGTAAGTCTTTATATATTCATACAGAATAGAAGAGTGTAGTTTTCATGGCAAAGAAACCTGGTAAAATGATGTTGCTTTTCATATCTTAAAATAGCCTCCTGCCTTGTATTCTTACCTTTTCACTTTGGTCAAATAACCTGAAAATGTTGCCTCATTCCACTTGAAAATTTTATGCTTACAGTACTCGTTAGTGAATCCTGCAGTGCTACAACATGGACTTTATGAATTTCACATTCAAACAGTATGAGAGCACTCACAAACACAGCACAGTGCCTAAGACAAAATACCTCTGAGTGCTCATATATGCAAAATGCTAACATATTCCTAAGTGCCACAGTGCCATGTTACATTGCTGCCAGCCTTGTAATTTTCATATGAATATTGCATCTGCACTTCCTTCCCCTCTCAGTCTGTGTTATTGTGTCAAATGCAGGGCTAGATTTGTCTCTTCGTAGTAACAGAGGAAGGCTTCCACTGCCTGCAGCCAGGTTCTGGGGCCTGCCTGTGTAAGATTGAAGCTTTCTTTCTGCTTGAAGAGCGCAAAGGGACGAGGGAAAAGGAGTGAGGGAGCGGGAGGACAAGATGGGAGGGAGGGTGGGATGGGAGGGGGAAAGGGTGCTTCAAAGAGAGACCCCCGGCGTTGTGCCTGAGGTTTCCATCTGTCGGCAAGTGGGGTGCAACATACACAAAAAACACTGATTAATACGTGCACACGCATGCTCATAAACATCCTCATGCATGCATAAAAACACACACTTCTTTGGTGGTTAAGGGGTGATGATGACAGAAAGGGGTGACACACAGGCTGACAGACAGGCAGATCCCCAGAAGCTTTGCCTGATAGGAGAGACTGTGTTCAGGGCTTTGTGCATTTCAAGGTTTCGGTGTCTTTAAAGCTACCCTGGGCACTGTCCTAAATCCAGAGGGCCAAATGCAGATGATCACGAGACTGTAGAAATGGCCACAGCCCTGTTTAGCTGAGATTTCACAATATAGGAAATCCATCAACATTTACTGCAGGCTGTGGCAGAAAAGACAAATTCAGTGCTTAGTGTGTCTGTAATGCTGTCTGTGGTTTAGAGCTATATTAGAAAATGATAGTTCTGGTGTTGTAGAGGGCCTTATCCAGCCAGTTTCAATTTTGTGAATGTTTCATCATATAAGCCTCCATCCCCCAACCCAGCAGGAAACATTCTCTGTAGATGAAGAAGCATCTTATCTGAGAAGAAACCCTCACAACTAGCATTCAGCCCGACTTTATTGTGTGGCAGTGACAATAAGAGCACAGAAGCCAGGAAGGCAACAGGGCACAGGTCCCAAATGCTGTAGCCTTGCCAGGGATAATAACAGCAGCAGAAGTAATATATTCATGCATGCATAGAGTGATCTGTTTCACCCCCAGCCAAAAGCACGCTGGCAGTACTCTTCAGCTGAATCTTGTGTCCAACAGTTAAACTTCTGAAATGAAATATATTTGCATATTTATAGATTCTGGAATTTTTAATGAGGGAGGAAGAGTAGATGCCATTTTTAGGATTTTAACAAGATAAATGAACTTTTTTGTGGAAAGGCCATATTAGACGCAAATTATTATTCAAAGTAGAATATTTTATATACATCTTAAAACATGTTTGAAGGGGATCTTTAAGTGTGCTTTATTTATGTGCTTTATGCGAAAGCACTGTTATGAATGGCTCATTTTCTTCTCTTTTTAATTTTCTTGTAAAGAACATTGAGGGTTTTTTTTGATTATCTTAAAACACATTGAGTTTCCCCTTTATGAAATGCGCTATGTAAGTAAATATTGCCTCGACTTCCATCACAAATATCACACTGTATTTGCAACCCACTCACTCACTCAATACTGAACACATTTACATAAATATTTACATATTGTTACAATCATTTCAACTCGCACATTCTGACAATTAATGTTTATTTCTTACTGGAAAATGTACTCTTCATATTTTCCAGATGGCACAACAAAGCCAATAGCATTGGATTAAGGTTTTATTTTATTTAAATATATTTCATTCAGTTGTAGTCAACAAGGGAGTAAATGTTGCATCACATTTCATAACAAACTATATACAAACACAATACACAACACAAGATTTCAAATCATCAAAGTATACACACCAGTCACACAACAAACAAAATCTCTAGTCTCACTGAAAAATAAAAACACATTAAGTGAGGCTTGAATATGATAAAACTGTATTTTTCCTAAGAATCACGATCAAGTTGCCAACATTATCATTACTTGATCTTAAACAGTGGAGATACAATTTGCAATACTCACAGTGTTTCTAGGTTACATTGTTTCCATCATACTATAAAGCAACATGGTGAACAAACACGCCGCTGCATCTGAAAGCCCTGATAATCACTTCACATAGTTCACCATCTGATCTGGAACCAGTTAGGCTGTTTAATTTGTTTATGACTGAGGATAGGAAATGAATAGTAGATGTAGGAACAGCGCTTGGAGGAACATTTATTATCAGAGCTTCACAAAGAAGCACTATATTTCATCCTCAAAAGTAAGGATCGCAGTAAAAGAAAAAAAATATGAGCGAGAGGGGCCCTGATAAAAGAGAAAGCAAAACACATTTGGAGCTGCCTGATATCAAAAAGAATCCAGAATGGGTTGGATTTTGAAGCAAATCAAAACAGCTGCGGAGGACAGAGGTTGTTGTACGCTGTGTATTGATATTCTGTGATAATGGCACACACTTCTGACACACAGCGTCCTTAGTTACCGTCTTCAGTTGAGGCAAGCAGTTGAAGTATGTATGTGTGTGTTTGTGTGTAGGTGGATTGGCTGCATGTGTGCACTTGCATCTGCATTCATGAGCGTTACAGTATGCAAGCATGCCCTGCCTGATCTGTGCATGTAAATATACAGTATGTGCATATGTGTGTGTGTGTGTGTGTGTGTGTGGATGGTGAAATCCCCATCCCAAAAGAACTCCAAAGGCGGCCACTCTTTCGGAAGGTTGCATCAGTGTTGCGCTGCAACATCAAGCTCTCTGTGCTTTCCCTGGGAAAACAATAGCTTATCTACTCCCCCTCTTGTCCGCATCTGACAACATCAGCATTCAAGCCCTCTTTAGCACCCAGACAGCGATGAGCTACTTAGCAGCGCAAGCCCATAGGATTAACTGCTGATCTACTCATTCACTTTAAGCACTGCAAACAGCAGACTTGATGATAGCAAGGGTTTAAAAGTTGGAGGTGAGGCACTTATCGCCAGATGAGCCACTTGATGTCTCGTCTTTCACTTTGTAAACTTTCACTGCAGTGAAGGCGATAAAAAACAGCACAATGGCTATGGGATGACTCCAGTGGCCTGTGTGGGAAGAAAAGATACGCTCTGAGTGAGTGTATGCATCCTAAGCAATAGCATGCAAATGAATTCAGGCACTTTTTGTCTTCCGGACGCCCTTAAGGCGCAAAGTCTGGTTGCCGTATGGGGTGGTGCTGTGAGGACATTGAGGTGCACTGGAGCGTTTTATTGACGGAAACAACAAGAGGGGGATTTTATTTTGATGTATTTTGGGTTAAATGAGAGGGAATTATTCAGAGGTGTATGAACCTATAACTATCAATAGAGGGTATTGAGTTTTATTGCAAGGTTTACTATTATTGTTTGAGATTCATTGAGCGTATAGTGTGAGCTATGGCCTTGATTTACTACCCAAGTATTGACTAGATTGAGTATTCTCTGTTGTGAGAATTCAACAGATTCTTATTTGGATGACTGCCTTTCCAACCCTACTCCATAGATAAAACCGTGATTTATGTTGGTGGTCAAAGAAGGGACTGTCCACACACCCTAAAGGCCTTTATTAATGCTCTTGTGGTCCTTTTAAAACATACTGACTGTGACTTGCTATTTCAACATCTCAAAACCTCAGCAATTACACTGAGAAACTCAAGAGCAAACAATGGGAAAGTCTGCAGTGGCATATCTTCTTTTTTTCTTCTCCCATTTTTTCCTTCTTTTTCTTTCTCGTCAACATGTGATGGAGCTTGAGATAAATCAAAACAAACCTGCATCACTTCATCCTACAGCTGGTTCCAATATCCAGCTGGCCCGAGGAGAAGTGTGTTATTGGGAAACAATGACAATGTCCACAACATTTACAGTGATACACTGCGTCTGTGTCCATGTGATACATTCCATTCAGGAAGTCCCATGACCCTTTTACTACAACACACACACTTGCACAAAATTCTTTCTTACTCTCTCACAGCCACCCACTCAACCGCACACACACACACACACACACCAAATCATCGTCAGCTTCACTTCTCCACAATATGTCCTGGGGAGAAATAAACACATGGCTTCGAGTTTTTTCTTCTGCCAAAAAGATGCATGGCTGCTATATTTAGAAACTGGCCATTTTCTCAAAGCATAACTAGGGAAAATAAAAGAAAGAATAATAACTGTGGAAGACAATCACTTCCTACCCAGAAGTGGGAAGAAAAACTCTGCTCATTTTTTTTTCTTGTATTATTGAATCATTTCTTGCCCTCAAGAAGTAACTGAGATACAGAGTCGGGGAAAAGAATTAAGCACGCATTTTAGAATACCAAATGTTAATTCAGCAAAGCTTAATCTCAAAGTTTCTGCTCTCATGAATGTATTTTTGGAGAGGAATCAGCCTCAATGTTTCATGCAGCATGAATATATTTAGCAGTAAAGACTGTAGATTTATAGTATGTGTCATGTAGCCGATTAATCTGAAATATTTAGAAGAAAATGCTCCCAGTGAAGGTTGCGCTAATTAGCACCAACACTACCCAAAGAAGCTCTCTCCGCCAGTTCAGCAACCTCTCTAGTATTCTTTTTGCTGAGTGGTTCATTGCATTAATCGAACCACTCCTGCAGTGCTGTGTTTGTGGATAAGGAACACTTCCCTCAGTGGAACAAATTAGCTCCATTAGCCATATGATAAAAGGGAGAATCTCCATTTCCCCATGTGAAGTCAAGCAGTTAAATACAGCGCTGTGTGATGCTTGACAAGGTTGGGAAGATTCTGTTGACCACTTTGCCTCTGCTGATTTATTTTGCTACAGTTGAGGTTTCCTTTTTTTTTGTGTTGTTTTGGGTTCATCTATGTGGGATTTTCCATCTGTGTCTATTTAAAGATCTACAGGAAGTAGCGTACCCTAGAGTTCACCCCCATGCTGAGGTCTTGTGGGACTTAGAGTTCATGGGAACCAGAGGGAGGTTTCTGATTTCTGTATCTTTTTGCATGTCTTCACATCCGCCGATGCACTCGTTCACTCCACTAATCATTTTCTACCCCCCACCACCACCAACGCTTCCTTCAATCTCCTGTGTTTTATCCTCATCACCGATCTCACTTCCGCCACCTCGTTCCCTTCACCCTCTTCCAAGTCTCTCTCCAAGACTTAACAACCTTTCTGCTGCTCTTTTTAGCCCCATCTTCCTTTCATTCTCTCACCTCCATTCTCCTGAATCAGCTTAATTGCTATCCTCCACTCCATCTGCATGTTTGCAGCTTCATCTCCCATTTCCATCATTTTTCTGAACATTGCTTGGCTATTATCACTCTCTGCCTGAATCATCTATCCCACACTTACATGCATTTGAGCTGGCACACATACACACACATACAGGCATCTAATCCAGCACATGTGTGACCTCCTTAATCCCCAAAACCTCTGACCCTATCTTCCTGCTCGCCTGGACCCTATTAAAATAAGCGCTGATTGGAAAGCTAACGGGAGCCAAGATTACCCTGTAATGAAGGAGTTCTGCTTCTCTCTTCTTTTGTCTCAGCCCTCTCTCTCGCTCGATGAGTCAAATGAAATAACTAGGACAATCAAGATGGCTGATTGGAGTGAAGGATATTGGAAATGTGTCCGCAGTTTCACAAATTGCTGACCTAATACAGGGGAGTGAATCCGTTCTTGTTTTGTAGGTCAGTACTGCAGCAAAAGTCGATAAGAGCGTGCACGACTCAGATTAGCTATGCATTACATTATGCTTGACCTTAAAAGAAAGTGTACTTTATACACTGTTTGAGCTTGAAGAACAATGATTCGATTTTTTTTTAATAGCAAATTGATATAATGAGTTGCAAATTGTTGTCGGGGTGCTGTTTTACTGAGAAGATTGCAACATGGTTTTTATGTTATTGTTTGAGCATTCCGCACACCCTTTCTCACCAAGTGCTACTCCAGTACAGCTGCTACCCAGTTGTTCACTGCTGCTCTAACTGGCAAGCACGTTGTCATTCATGTATAACCCCCACCAGGCAGGCAGTCTCAGCGGGTGAGCATATGTGTGTTTGTGTTGTGTATGCGACCCTGAGTGTGTTTTACCTAACTTGCATGAGCGTGCACGCTCATAAAACACAGATGCTCTGTTCTTATTCTGTTTCCCTATGTAAGCATGTCTTGGCTAAACATGCAGTAACACTGGACCTTACCCAGACACAAAGCTCTGTGCAGAAAAGCCTGACAGCTGCACTCAATTACATTAACTACCACAGGCAGAAAACACACACTCTCTGCAGCCACTGGCTCCAGCCATAATCAACGACTTATTCAATAAGCTCAAAAAAATGCAGCTCTCTGCTTTCTCTGTTGCTCTACCCCTCCCTCCCTCTATTCGCACAATAAACCATCCTGCACACACACACACTTTCCCTGCACTGAGGGCATTTGTTTCTGGTTGAGCTTCCTGTTCGGGTCAAAGTTTAGCTCTTAAGAGATAACCGTTTACCTGAGCTGTAAAGAGAGAGTAGCTGGTGAAGACGACGAGTGGGGAGTTAGTGGGAAATCTGCACAAGCATGTAAAAACATTCTCATAGATAGCTTCACTGAAGGAATGTCACACATTTCTTGCACACACATTAAGGGGAGTTAACATGTAATCCACTGGGAGGTGAGAAAGCGAGAGAGTGGGGGGAGGCAGGTCTGAAGCTCTTATTCATCACAGTTTTCGGAATAAATAGAAGTGCTGATCTTGGATGTTTTACCTAGTCCCCCCTGAAGATATACACTGGGTTTACAAGATATGTTTTTGTTAATCATGACATATTAAGTTAGAAATGCTGAGGGGAGATGTCAAAAGTTGATAAAATTCCTCAGGGTTGCAAAAAAGTCTGCATTCTCCCTTGATACAAGGAATGGCTCTGGAGTGAAACGTGGAGTATCAATAATAGGGTAGATTTGAAAAGACTGGCCTGAAGAATTGTGGTTGTATGGTCATTAATTGCAGGTGCAATAGAGTGCTGCCGAGTGCATTTCCCAGATTGCAAGCTTTGGTTAAAGTTAAAAATCCATGGTGGATGAACTTTTTAATAGTTTAAATGATGAAAATATGCCATTGAATCAATATGGTATAATGGTTAAGCTTCACAATTGAAATGCCAATGTTTAATCATCCTTGTCTCAATATGCACAATATGCTTTTTAAAGTACAGAACTGGATGCGATCATTTCACAGAAGGGAAGGGGAGGCTATATATTATAAATTACGTACAACACACTGTGGACAACAGATTCTGACAACAGATATTTTTACTGTGTGCAAATCTTCTTAAGGTATGTGTTATGTGTAATGACAAAAACATCTAGACAGATTTAGACAGAGATTGCAAAGGATTGTAAGAAATGTGTGTTTTTGTGCTAATTTTGTTAAGGGTACTTTTGTGTGGGGAAAAAAAAGTATGCAGATACTTTAACAGGGCATCCATACATATCAAGTCTTTGGCGCGCTACAGATTTAATTTAACATTAGCTTATTAAATGTAATTCATTTAACTTACTCTCTTTTCTTTACACTGTTTAACATTAGTAGTGTGTGGCTAATGTTAACCATACTGATTTAATGTGGAATTAAGATAACGTTAGCTTAAACATGGCACCAGCTAGCATTATGCTAAGTGTAAAGGCTTAAAGGGTTTTAGCTTATTAACATGCCACTTGGCTTTTTGGCCTGTGTAGCTAACTAATGCTGATTGACTCCAAAGAAAAAAATGCAGCAATGGCTTGAGCCAAAAGGCACACCAAACCTACTATGAATCCTCCATCAAATGGAAAGAAATTGCATAAAAATTGTACATTCTTCTGGATTGAGTTGTTCAATCCCCTAACCCAGGTTGTAGAGGTTGCAAAACAAACCCATTCAGTGGAACACATCCACTGGCACTGTTCTCTCAATACACTACAATGCTTGTGCAAAGGGAAAACATCCAAAAAAAAAGGCTGACATTCCTTTTATTCTCAGTGGAAAATGTAATATTTTAAGATAGTTTCAGCATTAAAATGCTTTGATAACATTTCTAGCAAGTAATATACATTTTATTTTCATAATCTCCATTTAGTGAATGTATATGATCTTTAGTTTGTCAGTTATTACAAAGATTTTTGCAGGCTTTCAATAGTTGCTATGGTGTTTGCTATGGACGCTGTTAATGCTGAAACCACATAGTTGCATGTTATTCGAATCTTTGTCTTTGCATTGTGTAGTTATCTGAGCTGTTATGTTATTTGTGTTATATTATGTAAATGTTTGATGTTCTTTCAATAAAAAATGTAGATTTTAGAGCGCTGAATTGAACTGAATTTGAAATCCAGAATCTGAAGCTTTGCGATTGGCTTCCTGACTGTCACCATGTTAAGGTTTTCTTTCAATGATATCTTTAATATTTCCCAACACAAAAATATGAAAGCATCCCTGATAACTCAACAATATGATAGGTTAATGTTAAGGTCATCATTTTTAATTATTTCCCATGAGCCTCATCGACCACTACTATGGAGATGAAGACAGTCCACTTTGTATTATGCTACAAAACTTTAATTTACCATTATATCTGCTACTTATTTTTAATTGCTGAATTTACTCTGAACTTATCAAGATTTTTTTGTGCATCTGGTTCATTGAGTCCCCCCCATTCTCTCTCTCTCTCTCTCTCTCTGTCACACACATACACACACACACACACACACACACACACACAGCAGAGCAGAGAGGTGGACACAGTAAACCAGGTAATGTGAAAGATAAAGTTTTACTCCTGTTGACAACCACTTGATGCTTGTTAATGTAAGTGCAATAAAATCTTCACGAGTAAAATGCCAATAAGAGTACTTTATCAAAACACCTTTTCAATAAACACAAACATGTTGTTTGCAGTCTCTGTATTTTTTACACAACCACAGCACACTGGTTTGGCTAATAAAACGAAAGCTGTCTGTATGTAGTCTAACTGTTTATCTTGGTTTGCCTTCTTAAAACTAGTCAAATTCTTGTAAACTTGGCTACAGGCTGAGACAACAGCCCCTCCTCGCTCCCAAACCAGCCCCTCCTCTCTCAAGCAGCGGTACCTGCAGGCAGTTAATCCACATCAGCAGCAGAGGGAGGAGGACAGAGGACAGGATCAATGACTGATACTGACTGATGTCTGTGTTCTTCATTCTTTCTAAACTTCACTCTGAATTTTGATGTCAGAAATATTGTTTATTTTACTGACATTTTAGATTTCTTTTCAGTGAGATATTATTGAGTTTATATAGTGACTTTGCTGTTGTAAACATTACTGTTGCTGCTCTAGAAACTACAGATAACACTGCTAGCGGCTTTTTGTATATCTCAGCACAGTAAAAACTAAATAGTTAGAATATTGTTGCATAGATAGAATGGGTAGGCCCTTTAAATACAATAATACAGCCATTTCAAAAATAAATTACCAAAAACAGACTGCAGCAAAAATGCAGTTAGTACATTTTAAATTTCCAACTGGAGTGAACTTTACCACCAGCACTGGCTAGAATATCTAGGTTTGTAGAAACAGAAGCAGGTCTGGTGTGCATGACTCTGCTTTGCTTTTACTAGCGTAATGTCCCAAAGAACAATATAATGTAGTTCAACACAACAGTATAAGCAGTGGCTTAAAAAAAATATCTCAGTGTAGGTAACATCATGACGACAACCATTTCCATTTATTCCCTCTCATCTGTTTGCTTGCTTGGCTTTGGTAGGAGACATCATGTCTGACTCAATGATTTGAAGGATACTGTCCACAACTTTGACAAACTGCCTGACATGTAATTTCAACTGGGTGGCAAGGGAAACAAGAAACTACTCAGAGAAACAACTAGGCAAGACTGCATGTTTGGTGAGTTTACCCTCCTGTAAACTGTTTAATAGGTTAAGTTTAGGGAGTATGTAAATAACTTCTCAGATGTTGTCAGATGTTGAGGAGTTTTGACTTAAGTTGTGACTTAGGTTTTAACTTAAAATCATACAGGGATGGGCAAAAGAGATCTCTTAATATGATTAGTATCCAGTAAATACTAGTGTAATTAAGCAGGTAAGGTTCTTTTTTCTTTTCTTTTTTCTTTTATCCAAGGTAATTTATTCATTATTTTTGTCATTGTTTGTGGTGTTAAAGAAATAGTTTGACATTTTAGAAAATCTGCTCACTTGCTTTCTTGCCAAGAGCTCAAAAAGAATATCAACACCAGTCTTCTGACACTAATATCTGAAGCTACAGCCAAGAGACAGTCTTGAAATAGTCCAGCATGAAACCCCATGAAACACTTATTGTATGGATTAAACAAACAAGATAAAACATGTTAATTAGTGAGGTGCTGGATGGCAGATTTTGTTACCTACAAACCCAGCCAAGCTAACTGTTCCCCCCTCTTTCCGGTCTTTACACTAAGCTAAGCTAACTGGCTGCTGGCTGTAGTGTAGCTTCTCATTTACTGTACAGACATGAGGTGGTATTGATCTTTTTATCTAACTATTAGAAAGAAAGCATATGAGCATTTTCCAAAGTGTCAAACTTTTCCTTTTAAATGTAAGAACATCAGCTGACATACAATTGATGTCACTGGAACCTGATGTATCAGAATATTTGAATAACTGATGATGGTACCTGTTATTTGAGCTGTGTTTAAAATGACTTGCTGGGTATGCAGATACAGTGCACATATTCCTAATGATAGCTAAAAAAAACAACTGTATATTCTTACAACAGAAGTGACTGACATTATTATTTTTGGCCAAATAGGCATGAAAATTGTTTTGCTAGGTTGGCGTATGTTATGTTATATGTGAAAAAAACAAAATGTCACCTTGGGCTCTGAAATTGTGATGTTTACATTTTCATAATTAAAAATCTGAAAATTAAAGACATGTTTTTCATCATATTTTTCAATAATTCAAATGTGCAATGAAATACCAGCAAAGTTCAAGCTAATAATACAATTTTAATATCCACCAACAATACATGGTTTAGTGTGTATTGTGTGTTTTTACTAAGTTTGGACTACTTCATATACAGTACAGTATTCTGGGGTTGTATTTCAAAATGCCAAATATGTAAGGCATGTTCAGAAAACTCATTAGCGAGACTTACTTTAAAGGCAAAACATTGACATCTTGGAACAGACTTGTTGCCTTAAAAACGTGTGAGTTATTTTTTAAATTGTATGATGAGCAAAATATGTCAAAGCACAAAGGAGTTGAATATATTAACATCTTTTCAATATTGAACCGGCTAAAATTTAGTTGTATACTGACTTTTTAGATGATAGAATATTGATTTAGTGTCAGTTATGGTTGAAAATCTGACGTTTATTCAACATTAATCATAACGAGCACTTTCAATTTGGTTTCAATGTCGGGCGTCAACGTAAATTCAATACTTCTGCCTGACGGAATTTCAATGTTGTCTCAATTGGATTTTGCTACTGGGGTTCTTTATTTTAATCGTTAGATGAAAGGATATAACATGGGTAAGACTGTAGAATAGCAACAGCTTGAGCTGTACTAATCAATTCTTCAAAGATCATTTCCACTTTTTTTTTCATAAAACATTCAGATATCCTATTTATTTGCTTTATTCACACTTACAAAGCTGAGTGAATGTTCAGCTCTCAAGGCTAATTTATGTATTCTCTTCTTCCTCTCCTCTTTCACCTCTTGGCTCTTATCCTTTCACATATCATCCTCCCTCCCTGTATTATCCTGACAGATTAAAACCAGAACTCCTTATGGTTCTCCTCAACCAATCAAAGGCGCACCACAAAGGATTCAACGCTCCAATAGACAATGAATGGGAGCTAATTACATTTGTCTAACAGTAGTTCAAACTGAAATTAAAAATATTTTTTTACTTGTCAAAATTGCTATCACCAAAAATTAAAAAGAAATTTAGATTTTATTTACTCTTTCTGTAGAGAACACAGGGAACACAGTCTGGTCATTTGCCATCAACTGGACATATGAAACAAAGACCACTAACGCTAGCTAAACCCTCTCTCTCTATAATGTGGGACAAACAGTGTTAAGTGTGTAGGAGCTTGACGAAGTGTTGAAATCTTGTGGGAATCAGTGCTAATGCCAGTAAGCTAGGCTGACCAGTTTTCACTTCCCAAATGCCTGGTTAGCTTAGCTTACAAGCTAGTTAATGGTAGCTAGGCTAGGTAGCTTTCAAGCGGAAGCTA
The DNA here is from genome assembly GCF_963924715.1 of Thunnus thynnus. Classification (NCBI taxonomy): domain Eukaryota; kingdom Metazoa; phylum Chordata; class Actinopteri; order Scombriformes; family Scombridae; genus Thunnus; species Thunnus thynnus. The sequence goes on from NC_089519.1 coordinate 11,085,604, forward strand.
GTTAGCCTAACTTCCACTTTTCAAGTGCAGTGCAAACTTAAAAGCACAATAGAGCCTCCCAAGCATTTAATATTGTAAAGGAATAGAGGGCTAAACTGTTGATGACCAACTGACATGGGAAACAGTCACCCAGAGATTTTAAGCACACTGTTCCCACATATATCCAAAAATGTATCTTTGAAAAATGGAAAGATACACTCAGTTATAGAAGCCCATGTCTTAGTATCTCATAATAATGACTTAGTATCTACATAAACTAAGTCATCATTGTGAGATAGTAAGTCATTATTATGAGATACTAAGTCATTATTATGAGATACTGGGTCATTATTTTGAGATAGTAAGTCATTATAATGACTTACAGGAACTTTTTTTTCATCACAGTGGCAGAAATGGGCTTCCATACTCAGTAGCTGCAGTATCATTATAGTTTATATTTCTCTCACACTTAAGTTTACCAGACTTTAAATTTCACTTTAGCTCTCAGTATCACTCCTCTACCCACATTGGGGCCAATCACTACTCACTATCCTCTTTACCAATCCAATTAGCTGCTCCCGTAGTATGCTGTCTTCAGCTCTGGATATGCATACCAAAATTCACCAATAATCTTCCCTACTACAAGCACCATTAAGAGTCCATCTAGAATCAGAATGGTGGGAGTTATTTTGCTGACAGTTAAACCAGATTGAGTCTGCACCAAAAATCTAATGAATAATGTTTTATACCCTTAAAGCAGTTACTACTAAATCAATAATTTGCAACATTTTAACTTTTACTACACATTTGGGAGGAAAAAAACAAAGTATAGATAATGTACACTTGTGTGGCACATTCATGGCAGTATGGAGTATGTCTGCTTGTCATAAGTTTTAAGTTTACATGAATTGTCTCTGTCTGTACTTACAAACTGAACTCTAAACCGTAGAAATAATCAGACATGAAATTAATGAAATACAGAGAATGTGTTTCTGCCGTTAACTTCTCTCTCTGCTATGAATAAAATTAACTTCCCTGAGCAAAATGTCGAAGAATTTATCACTCTGAGGTTACGTGGAGAGCCATGTCAATGTACTCAAATTGAACAGCCACATGTTTATTATGAAAGCAAATCCCTATGTTTGCTCAGAGAGGCAGAGGAGGAAAGAGAGAGACACTGTTAATGATGTGGAAGATGATAAATAAGTGCTGGCTGAAGCTCCGGCTCTGACACTTTAACTGGAGACATCAATTATTTATCCAAGTAAAGAGGGGTCAGAGTGTGTGTCTGTATGTGCGTGTATGTGTGTGTGTGTGTGTGTGTGTGTGTGTGTGTGTGTGTGGTGTGGTGTGGTATGGGATTCAACCGTACTTTGGAGCTACTCTTCAGCATAATGATTAGGTGTCATACACTCTAGTGTCTGTGAAAGTTCTCTAACCCTGCCATACAACTGTATGACAAAGCTACCAGGGAGTACACCCTCATTCAAATCTCCATTAGATATTCATGCACTTTTCAAAGTTTCACTCCACTCCCATTTCCAGGAGGACTTCTCAGGGATTTCTTTACATTAAAGAAATCCCTGAGAAGTACGCTCTGACTGCTCAAGATAAGACTTTTAATTTGCTACTGTAAATTGAAGCTATTTGTCTTCAAACCCCAACTTCTGTTTCAACTCACCCATATCTCAGGCAGAAATATATTGTTCGAATTAACCCAAATGTGGAAGCGCACAGTGGCATTTTTCCACAGTTTTTTGCCGCTTCACAAGGCATGAAAGTGAATTTGGAGGAGGCCAATGTAGTTTGAAGTCTCAGAGCAAGGTTATAGCAGGCATGAAAAAGATTTTTTTTTTTTTCCGTTGCATGTTCTGATTTTGGATGTTTCTTTCTTGTTTCTGTTTGGATATCCACGTGTAGGAGCCTGAAAGGAACCGAGAACAGTATTTATCATTCCCCACCAGGAAAAAAAAAACACCCTCTGTTCTGTTAGTCTCCTTCTTACGATACTCTCTGATTTTCCGTCTAACCTTTCTCCTTCTCTCCCTTCACTCTCTCTCATCCATCACCTTCGTCACCTCTCTCTGTTTCACTAATTTCATCTCATTACATTTCTTTCTCTCGCCCTCCTTCCTGCTCCCATTATCCCTCCCACACATTCCCACAACTGCAGTGCAGCCCTTAAGTGCTGGTCATAGTCACCCAAACCACAAACTGTTGATTCCTGAAATATTTTTGTCTAGCAGCCAGACCATTACTGACCAGTGACCATACATAGAATACCATAATCCACAGTTTATTTCTATTTTATACAGCTCATGTCATTGGACAACAGTTGCGCTCAATGAAAATCAAATGGTGGGAAAGTACCTTTGATAAAATCTGGTGGCACACATACATACACACACACACACACATGTACAATGCACAGTGTTCTTATTGAAAACTGGCAGTCCCTTGTATCCGGACATCGTAATGGTCTCCATATGTGTCCTGGTTGCCACACACAGTCATAACAACACACACAGAAGCGCACTAATTTTCCTCAAGAGGAATCAAAAACAAACACTACCTAAACATTTGCCTCTTTACATCCTTCCATCATTCTTTTCTCACATCCGTTCCCTTAAATAAAGGACAAGAGCACCGCTTCCCAGAAGAATTAGGGAAAGTGTTTGAATGAGGCAAATTTATGGCGCCGTGCAGGCTGCTGTGTCATTTCATCGAGTGGGAGTCGTTTGAATCTAACACTGCTGTATGAATGTCCCATTGATCAGGGTGTTGCTGCTCATTTCTCACTTGGACAGGACAGAGCGACAGAGTGAAGCAAGGCGGTGAGTATGAACAGCCAAATAAATGTCAAACTGAGGGAGTGTTAATCGTTTACGAGTGTGTGTGTGCATGTGTAGCCAAATAAATGTCAGTGTTTAGGATGTTAATTGATTTCTGTGGAGTTTTATTATCCACTGGTAATCAGAGTCACACAGCAATGTATAGTGTATTTTTCTGTAATTTTCTTTTCCCTTACAAGTTGTAATTGCCACACAACTGAGATGATGCCTTAAATTATACAATTCATCCATCTGTATATTTCAGTACAGAGTCAGGGATGCTGAAGCTTATCCCAGCATGCATTGAGCCTAAGGCAAGGCTACACGTTCACATATATTAGCAATTTAGAGTCTGTAAAGTGCCAGAGAGAAGTTTTAACTTTTGCCCAGAAAATGGCCAATATACAAATTTAGGAACTGCTTGCTGTAAGCTGACAGGGCTAACCACTCTGCCACAGTGCAGCCCTAAATGAACTGAACACACTTGTGACAGATCTATGTTGTTTGTGCCCTTCCTGTCTGTGCCCTTTTTCAAGACTGCGCCCTTTTGTGCCGCATTTGACAGTGAAGTGCCCTTTTTTCCCTCCACTTCCCCTAAATGCAACAAGTCCTATAACCAAAATGACAAAATGGGTTGTTACTCAGTGCCTTCTAAAACCTATGTGACTGTTCTAAAAATGATTGAAACAAGCAATCTGATCAGTCACAGCCACAGTTAAGGTTTAGTTCAGTTAAGGCAAATAGAGGGACTTTTTAAAACCTTTATTTAAACAGGTAAGTCTCATTGTGGTCCGAAACCTCTTTTTCAAGGGAGACCTTGATTATTAAGTCTAGGGAAAGATGGCCTTTATTGTGCAAAAGGGAAGCAATATTTACTGTTGGTAGGGGACAAGACACAACCTGCAGTATCCAGCATTGAAGTTGCAACTTTTTACACCCAAATACATGGCTAGACTAAACTGCTTTCAGGGCCCTAGGGCAGAAAACAAACTTGGGGCCCCAGTTGCCCCCTCTCCATGTGTCTCATGCATATTGTCTTCAGGAAAACAGGCTGAACCAAATTTATTTGGTTATATGCACCATGTAATGACTAGATTATTATACAGGGTTCCCCAAAAAGACAGGGTAAAATGCAGGACCAAGCCAGTGCATGTTATTGTATTTAATGTTATCAAATTACCACATACCAATTGGAATAAACTTAACCCAGTGCATTCAGGGCCCCTAAGGGCTCAGGGCCCTTTCCCTGGTTGATAACATAGCCTTGCCAATTGTCCTCCTTGACCTCCTCCATAAGGCTGTGTTCAGAAAAGCATTAGTACTGCATTAAAAAAATGAAGACCCCCTCCTTCATTTCAGGGTTGTCCAGCGAAGTAGTTGAACCTGACCCCAGTTTTGCTGCAACACAATCCTTCAGCCTTCATGTTACAGACTGATGAATTAATGAATGTTGGGATCATTCTACTGTTTACCTTACAAAATGATTGGACAGGATAGAATGATTTTCAGAGTTGTAAAGTCCTGTCAAATAATATTACAAACCATATCACAGTGTTTCTGTGTTGTATAAGCTTTCAAACTTTCAAACAAATATCACTTCTTCAAACGGGCCCTTCTGAATAGAATTATATTGTCTCATGGGTACCTGAATCAGCACGCCCCCACCACTGCAACACCTTGGTTTTTTTGGGGGTTTTTTTTTTAACACAAAGCTGTTTTCTGTCTGAACGCCCACAGACATTTTGTGGTGGTATAACAACATCATGCCACTTCCACCTTTGCTAAGAAGAGAAGTCAGTCATTATTTGTATGAGTCACTTGTGACTTGTCAAGTCACGTGTCAAGAAATGTAAATATCCAGTAGGTTGTAATAAGCAAACTGTGGACCAGTGCTGTCATTTTCTGGTGAAGACACTCCCTGAATGTGCCTGTGCATGCTACCACACAATATGTAAAAAACCAAGGGTTTTGGTGGTCCCTCTGCTCTGCTGATACTTTGTTTTCATTCACACTCAGGAATATGATTTATTTTTTCCTAAGCCTGCCCAGCTTCCATCAAACACACTGATAAATCAGTGACTGTCAAGGCAGCCTTTATATAATCCTGCCATTCAGGAGATACAATTGCCAGAGAATTATGCATTTGCCCTCACAATTTGCAGAATAACGCTAATGTATATAACAGCACTGCATTATTTTCAGTTATGAGAAAAGAAGCATAACGACAAAAAATTGATTGGGAGAAAATGCTGAACAAAGCTGAAATGTCTGAAGCAAAAGAGAGAGAAGAGCTTGGGAATAGATGAAAGGGATATTTTCTTCAGGAGCTTTATAACACACCAGATGATGAACCCTGAATGCACTCTCAGGAGTTGACATCAGCTCTCCACCCATTGTCTGGCCCAACACAGCACAGTCCTACCTCTCACACAAAGCCCATCTCCACCCTCCACTGACAAGCCATTCAGCGGGGAAAACACAACATTGATTGGCTCTGACTAGCAGCATTTTGTAGCCTGTCCATTTTTCAATAGGCCCTCGCTCTCCCAGACTCATGGCAAGACTTTGTAATGGAAATCTGTGACGGGCAAAACAGCACAAAACACTGTTCCCTGCCTTCATCTGTCGCAATGATTTTATGGTCTGGGTGAAGACAGAGAGTGAATGTATGTGTTGGGGGATAGCCGTGCGGGTGTGTGTTTGAGATATTTTATGACCGGGGTTGTTCCACAGGCCCATGGGTTAGAGTTCCGTTTGACTGAGCAGCCCATGAATTGTTCCTGCAGCAGCCTGGTTAGCAGATCCCTGGCCATAGGGAGCCAAGGCTATTCAACACAGTGTGTGCCCAGTATTCATGTGTGTGTGTGTGTGTTTGGATGTGCGTGTGGTATGGCATTAAACTGTGTGTGTGATTGTAAGTGTGCATTTTTGAGGTTTGAGTGTGTAAAAATGAAACACATTTAAGCAGTCCACAGATATGGCAATTGGGAGTTACTGCCATTGATTTGAATGGGAGTAGTTGCATTTGTGCCTCCCTCGAGAAGCTTAAAGGATTAATAAAGCAGCAAGGACTTGTCCAGTGTCATTTCTCTTATGCCTCTGAGATGAACAGGGGAGGAGGGAGGGAGCAAAACAGAGTGAGATGGATGATGGAGGAAAGGAAATTGTTATGAGAAAAACTGTATGGGGAAAAAAAATAGGGAGAGGAACAGACATAGAGGAAGGGCTTAGCAGAATTAGGATATAATTAAGAGATGAAAAGTTTTATTTTAAATTGACATATTTTCCATTAAATATGTAATTCTAACTCTCAATTAAAAAGGTAATTTGCATGAAAATCAAGACCTGAAATCTTGGCAATGTTAAGGTTACATATCACATGTTCGTGTATTAGCTCATGTAATCACTCTTGAAAATTGGACAAGAATGAACAAGTGGATATATTTTCAAATATGGAATTTCGTAATGAAACCTTTCAAATTCAATGCATGTGGAAAATGTAATTCACTCTAATTCGCCTCATTCATACCTCGGAGGCAATTGAAGTACAAGAGACAGAAAACATTAAGAGGGATGCATTAAAGGTAAATGACAGAAAAATGGAAGGATAAGAAAGGGGTTGGAAAGAAGCAAGGAAAGAGGAAGAGAAGAGAGAAATATCACTATGAGACTGCACTTCTCCAAGACTGTGCTCCATACAAGAAAATGCATACAGCATCATTCTCCCACTATAGAGGAAACAGAAATTGAAAAGGGCAAATCTGAGTTCGCGCACCTTGGTAATACTAGCCACTGGCGACAGTCTATCTCCAACTCAATGCTGCTGAAAAGGGCATGGTGAAAATACTCCAGCTCTCAGCATAAAAGGAGCTGACACACATTCCAATCCATTGGTTATAGTGAGTGTGCAGGCATATTCCTACAGAAAAGGATTTGCTTAAAACTTGGGAATTTTGAGATGCTCAAGAGCACTGTAAAGTCAGTTTTGTGGTATCAAATTATCTTTTATCATTAAGTCAGTGCAGCTAGACAACTTGGTATCTTGTCAAGTTAGAATTTCTAGCTACCACAACCAAAAACCATTTCAAAACTTTCAGTATAATCACAAATTCAGGTCTTAGACTTAAAATAATGAGTTGATTGAATGTCCTCCTGAGCATTCACTCAACTCATTAAAATTAAGTTTGTTCAGAAACATTGTGACTAATAAGCATTCTCCCCAGAGACAATGTATTTAGTTAAAACTCTCCAGAAAGCCTTCTTCCCTGTGGTTTGAAGAACGTTACATCATGGAGTCTTGTTATGTGTCTTTTATGCATGCATCTCAGATGAGATGAGATGACGGTCTTTTTCCTGATTAAAGTGAAACCCTGTCAATCATGATTGCGATTTGTATCCACTTCAAACCCTTTCCCCAGTTTTATGTTTCAACAGCTTCAGATGATAAAGCTAAGATTTCACACTGTGTTTCATCAGAATGTATCAGTTAATGCTGCAATCAAAGCCTTAATGGCTTGACAATGGCGCACATAAAGACCTTATGTAAACTTATGTTGTTAATCAATAGTTCAGTTGAATAGCAATTACATGGAGTAACATATATTTTTAAAGATTGGGAATTGTCTTATTCTTATCAAATTGTAAAAAATGTTTCAACCAAGGATCATTGTCACAGAGATGTATTTGGTTGTCAGTGCTTCACTAGCCTGATAATCACACTGTGAATATCTTTTTTTTTTCTCACTTCATTCATTCAACCTGATGCTGTCTTCATGTTAGCTACTTTCTTGTAGGGAAGGGAAGGTATTTTGTTTTGTTTTGTCCTAACCAATCAACAGCAAGTGACGTACCTGTACCACTAGCCACATTCTCTGTCAACATGGAAGTTGCAGAAGCAGTTAACATTTTTTCAACAAGATCAGAGAAGTATGTCATATATGTTCCTTCTCTAAGTTGACTAACAACAATTGGTACAGCTATGTCAATGATGTCTACACATTTTTGTGAACATTTTTCTGTTATTATTTTTCATGACTGTAGCTAGCTAGCTATGAAGGAAGATGATGTCACCATTCATAATCCTGCCTACAAAACTTTGACCTATGGGTTTGTTGAACAAAGTGGAGATGTGATTCAGAGATCTGGGACAAGGCTATTGCTTTATTATTCAAACACTACCACTGTGACAGGCTGGATGTACTGCTGGCACCTCCTGTATTTTTTCCAGTTTTGACCTCACACTGAGGGTAAGATCAGAACGGCTTGTTCCAATGATGCTGTTTCATCACATAAAAAAGTTGGTGAAAGAGGAAGAAGTACCAGCATCATGCCTCAACAGCAATTAGATAACACCTCCAATAGTAAAATCCATCCATAATCTAGAAAGTTTTTCTCAATAACCCCCCTAAATTTAAATAACTTATTTTTTGTACTGTGACTGAACGTCCTCAAATTATACGGCTCATACAAACCTCAAACAGTAAGAAGTCATCAAATCCTACAACTATAACAAAGAGAATATAGAGTGGAGCAAAACCGAACTCAACATAGCAGCATGGCACAGAACAAAGCACCATCATTATCAATGTTAAAATTTCACTGTCCAATATAAAATCACTTTCCCCAGAAGAGCCATCATTTTCTGAGCAGTACACTGCTATACTCCCACTGAACCGTTAAAGTATTGAGAAACATAATGCCTTGGATGAATGGGTTTAATACATTATTGATGGCAGGCTGGTTTGTTGGTTTGTATGTGACAGTCCTTGGAGAGTTTAAGCACAGCACCATTTCAAAGAGACCAGTGTCCCGCTTTTCATCTCCTGTTGCTTTAGCCCAAATACAACTGTGCTATGGTGGCTTGATTTGGGTGGACACGCACACATACACACACACACACACACACACACACACACACACACACACACACACACACTCACACACACACACACACACACATAGACACTCATGCAAGTGTTAAGGTGTCATGCTAGTTTTATTCTCCATGCTCTCTGGGGCATGTGCACACTCAGTAGCTATGGTAAAGTCACTTAAGAGTAACCACACAAACACACACACATACTTTCACACACGGTGAAGTGTCAGTGTTGTGTTTGATCTTTAATATTCTCCGGGGCATGATGTTTGTTTGGTTACCTCAAGGTTTTGTCACAGTCTGTATTCAACATTATTCATGAAGGGCTACTTTTCATGAGCAGGAATGGCATGGCCATGGGCTCGACAAGGCTTTAGACAATATAATCATTGACACACACTAACACACACACACACACACACACACACACACACACACACACACAAACACACAAACACATATGCACATGCACTTGGTGATCAACCACACCTCAACAAAGGTACTTGTCTAAAGAGATCTCAGCAGGCACACAGGCTCACAGATCTACACACACACACACACACACACACACACACACATACACACCACTCATGCCCAACAGCATTTTTAAATCAAACAAGCATAACCTCATTAGAGAAAATCATGAGTTTATTTTGTGTACATCCAAAAGTGTTTGTGTATTTGTGTCTTTTAGAGAAATGTATGAAAGGACCTGCACTACAGTAGGAACACATTCATCTTAATTTTCCCTTTCAACTGTGAAATTAAATAGCCCTAACACTGTTTACGACACTTAAAACAATGCTTAAAGTTACTCCGGGTATGAAAAGATATGACCAGACGTCCAGATTAAATCAGCAGAGTTCCTATTTTTCAAGCAGTGCTTCCAGCATCCCAACAGAGACGTTGTTTATCCTGATAATGAGACTGTAAGTTTTAGTTGTCTGAAAAATCTGTGTTACAATGTTTTGATCATTGTTAAATTTCATATTTGTGTTGCCCACAGCTTTAACAGAGCCAAAGAGAGGGCAGTGCCTAATGTTTCCTCACAAGAATCAGTGTGTATTGACAAAGAGAACTGCAGATGGTGTATGACTGTGATGTTGCTGCTGCTGCCCGTTGATTATTATTATCAGCTTAAATGTTGAATATAAATCATGAATTCAGTTGTTTAGGCTTATATTGTCAGTAGTAGACTAGGATACTATATAAGTAGTCTATTGCCATCATTATTACAAAGAAGCATAGTTGTAATTTCAAGAACAACTTCAGATTCATTCTGATTTTTTGTTCCTTTAGCATGCAATGTCATTCTGTTGTGCAATGAATGCGGGCAGGATAAGTGAGGAGAAAGCAAAAGTTACATGTAGTCACTCTATTATCTGGCTTTAGTGTTCCACCATTGTCCATTGTGCAACATCATCCAGAAATTCTGGCCTATAAACTGGACTACCAGCTTTTCTGGTAGTCAAGAAGCTGTCAAAAATCACTTTAGAGCAGTTAATCTTCAGCAAATATTGAGTTGCAGGGTGATGAGATATGAGGGTTCAGCCTTTACTCATGTGCTAAGGCCCCTGCTTGGATCAGGTATTGCTGTGAATCCTGTCATCAAAGCAGATAAACACCTCTGTGCACCTCTTTGAGCTTTTGCATTCCACTCAGCTTGCTAAAGCATGCAAGAGACACAAGCGATGCAACTTTTTCAGGGTATTACAGTACAATAGCTCAAAGGCACAAAACACGTCTGTATTGCACCATACTAGAGTCTCTTGATCTTCTTTGCAATCAACATTTGGGTTCTGTCCGAGTCATGGTTGATGGGCTCATTCTGATGTGGCACAATATTAAGTCACTCTCTTAGCTAAAGTCAAAAATATCCAGTAAACAGTCCATAGACACCTGCTGAAGAGACATCCATCAAGACCTGGGGAGTTTGTCCGGTGCTGCAGAGCCTGAGTGACCGCAGGAGAACGAGAGAGTAAGTGCTGTTTGTTTCGTCATGCGTCATGCTCCAGGCATGCATACAAAGCTATCTAGAGTGCTCTCATACACAAAAGACTGAGAATAACTGGGTTTGTGCAATGAGGCCCAGGGATGCAATATTGACAGCTATGGTAGAATGTGTGACTGACTTTGGAGGGTTTTCTTCATCAACAGGGCTGCAATTTTACCCTCTGAATCATGTCTACAATTGACATCCATCTGAGAAAGTAGCACACAATGATGTGGATTCCACTTCTACCCTCAAATGGATTGGGCATAAGAGGTGATGCCATATATAGAAGTTAGAGGAAAACTCCCCAAAAGTCCACCACACAATTTGACTGAAACAAATTCTGCAACTCTAATGATGGAAATCAAGATAGGCAAATGACTTTAATTTTTCCAAGGTCAATGCAGATATGTCAGTAGCAGAGGAGAGTGTCTAACTCCCTCTACAAATGAAAAGTCTGTTGCTGCTGGAACTTTAGAGGAAATTGCAAAATTACCCTGAAATTAATGTGAATATTATTTTTTCAATGACAGATTTGGCTCATGTTCAGCTCTGTAATACAGTAGTAGTATAAAGCAATCCAATGGAGTATTTTCAAAAGACAAACATATGGCATTCAAAATGAATTGTGACTATCCAACTATTTATATTTTTCCGGATTTAAATGCAAGCTCAAAAGGAAGGTGCTCACACAATGATGAATCCACAAGAAAGGAACAAATGCTTTTAAATATCAAAACAGAAGAGATATTAGAAAGCTTTTCTTAGCACTGAGCTCAGACATGAAGAGTAAGCAGCCCTGCATTAAGAACAAATGCTTAGTTGAGGAAATTGATCATTTTCTTGTCTTCCTGCTGACGAGGCAACAAGGCTGTGGTGAAGGTGCTAGGTTAGCCGCGGGGCCTATTTACAGTGCTGGTTTGGAAGGGTTTTGCGAGCAAAGGGACTGTGGTGAAACTGGCAAAGGCACAGGCTTGTGCTTTTATCCTCACAGAATAAAGCCAGTCTGTGTCATTAAGCTCCCAAAAGACTTCATTCTGGTTGGCTGGTTAGCTTGTCCTGATTGGCATACATTTGTAAATTTTGATGTGCTGATCTGCAGAGGAGAGTAATGGAAACCCCAAATCCTCAGTATAAGCTATGTGAGACTGAACAAGAAATTCATGGTTGGGTAGTGCGATGATTTAAAATATCACACTAAAAACATGGATGTTGATTCACAACACATAGTAAAAAAGTTTAATTTCAGTTGACAACTGAAATTAAACTTTTAAAGGAATTTCAATTCAGTTCGTTCTTGTGTTCTATTTAATTACTGTTAACCAGACACCTGTTTTTGATGTAGGAACTTAAAAGCTTTTTCTGATCCTCTGAAAAGTCAGTATCCAATTTATTACTTGTTGAGTGTTTCAAGGTTTGATTTTTTTTTTAATGAAAGATTAAGAGTCTTGGTTTCATGGAGAGATGTACATGCTCTAAAATTTTATGCTTTAAATATTTGCCGGCAACATTACATTTCCTTAATGACTTCCGCATTAGAAATTATCATGATGTGTTTTGAAGCCTTTAGGCTCAATGCATAACTGACCATGACTATATAAATATAAAAAAAGAGAAGGAGGGGTATCTTCTAAGCGAATATGAATTATCATTAATGCATGAGTTAAGGCATGAATTATAATGGATGAGTTAACAATGAGTTATCATGATTCTTTGATTCAACAGTTCAACATGATCAAATCATACTTATATTAGTAAGTGGTTTAATTGTTACTTCTAACAATGCATTGATATTAGTCCATGACGGGATCATAATCTAAACTTCACAACTGAAAAAAGTCAATCTGTCAGTGGCATATTTCTCCTGATCAGCCAATCCTTCCTCTCTGATATCTCTGAGTTATAAATCATATCAACACCTCCATGCAAATATATTAAATATTGAGGGGAGTGTGGTCTGTGACAATGGGGGGGATCAGTAAATGCAGCTGGAAGTTTTCCTGAGGAGAATAGTGTAGGGTGATAAACTGATCAGGGGTTTCCTCACTGGAAAATGTGCCAGTATTGGCTGATAAGCTTGGTTGGTTGATGAGCTTATTCCCAGTTGAGTTGAGTAGATTCAGAGACTATTTTATACCCCTAAGTGGGAGAGTTAGGTAATGTTTAGGAGAGGAGATGATGAAGAAATCTTAAGTGTTGAGCTGCTGTAATTGAGTTCACGTATAATTGGCTGCAGCAGTAAAACAACCCCCTCAAACTTGGCAGGGAGATTGAGAATGGGAGCATAACTGAATGTAGCTTAATTTTGGCTGCCATAGTTAACCTACAACTTTAAGAATTCATGTCTTATTTAGAAGTTCCCCTGTGTGTCTAAATAAAAAGAAAAAGACATCAATCATAAATATACATGGCTTTTTCTTGCACTACGACAAGCAAGCTCAGCTTAACAACTCAAGATCAGGACATGTACATGGACTTTGATCGATTGTCTTCTGCAGTGTGGGTTTCTGTTTGGATTGTTCACTGGTTTTGGCTGTTGATTCAGAGTGGCAGCTTTGTGCCCAGTTTAAAAAGAAACTCTGCCCACCACCTAAGTGGGAGTCAGTGAGCAGAGATTATACACAAGTGCAGCTGGCGAATGAGATCAAGGGTAGGCTGAATCTGGTGACTACTGTAACAAGCCACTTCAGCCGGTCAACAGCCCTATTAATCTCTGTCTGATTCAAGCGGTCCTGTTTCAACAGCGGAGATTATGCTCATCTATCACCTGCATCACGTGATGCTGCACTCACACACACACACACACACACACACACACATCATATTCATTCACATTCTCCTGTAGTAAGTGAACTTCAGTCTAACTCACTCCACTCTCCAACAGGCCGTGGATATCTTTGGTGTAGAAATCGATTTATAGTTCAGTATTTGTTGATTGTTGCAGCATCACCTCAACACTAGCAGAATTTGTCATCAGGCTGTGTTGGGCATTCATTAAGACCGAAAGTGATGTGTTAACATTCTTTCATTGTTTGTGAGGAACAACAATCACAGCAAGCAAAATGTTTTCAGTGGCTATGGCTCTGATAGATCACAAAATAACTCTTATGTTATTAAAAAAAAAACAAAAAAGAAAACATCGAGCCTTTCTCCAACTTGTACCCTGTTGTCCTCAACAGTTGCTACCCCAGTTAACTAGTCACAGTTCTTGGGGTCTTCCATGTGGTAGATAAATAAGTGGAGGAAAATAATGAATGCATACAGGTGTACTGCATGACACAATTGGGCAATTAACATCTTACAGTGCTCTGTGACGTGTATAAAAATGCTGAGGGTGTTACTGATTTTATGAGTGTGAAAATAGTGTAAATCTTATGCTATGGCATTCACTGTCATCAGACCTCAATCCAGTTGACCACCTGGGAGATTTTGGAGCGACCTATGAATGGATGTTCAAACCAGAAACAGCTCAATGCAAGGGGCTTTGTTGGAGGTGTATAATACGATCCAGGAAGTCCAGTTGGAGTAACAGATCCTTGAGTTTGAAGGTTTATCAGATGCCAAAACACTTCAAACCAGTTTATAATACCATGAGTCTGGAAGGTTATCACAGCTGCAATTATTTGATCTTCCATCACGATGATTTCAAGGTTAATAGTAAAAGTTCATGTTACAAAGTAATGTGTTCTTCCAAGTGTTGGATTGGTCAACACAGTGCCCTTCCGGATGATGTTGCATTGTGTTCCAGCAAAAGTTGAGCCACGTTGAACTTTTTTTTTCCTGAGCCCTTTGCGGTGGCACCCCCGCTGGGTCAACAAAGTGGCCTCATTCAAATGAATGAAAGGGCTCCATTTTTTCACACAGGGCTAATGTTGGTCTGAATGCGGCCTTAGACAGCGCTCATCAGAACACCAAACGAGTGGGGCTCCCCATTGGCTTAGGAGTTAGGACGCATGAGCTGCAACGTCCCCCGTTCAAGTTTGGCTCGGGACCATTGTTGCATCTCTCCCTCCCTTTATGTAGAATATATCAGTATGCTTCACAGCTACATCGCCACCATCTTCAGCCTATACTCACTCTGTCCACTATGTTGAGGCTGGAGTAAACTGCAATGGTCTGTGTGGACTCCTCTCTCTCTCTCATGCTTTTGTGGTTGCAGTTCCTAAACTTTGGAACAGCCTTCCCCATTCCATCAGATCTGCTGAATCTGTGGTTTGTTTTAAGCTGCTGCCGAAAACTCATTTCTATAGGTTATCCCTCTTACCCCCTGATTACTTTCATTTGAAAGTAATAAGTTACTTTACAATATTACTGTCTGTGTAAAGTAATGTGTTAATTATATATTTTTGTGTTACTCTCACCATTACAGAAGCAAAAGCTGAAGTATGGGTTTGCAGTGTCCAAAAATCGAGGCAGAGTGAGCGCTCTTTTTTTCTTTTTCCCTCTCTGAGATGACCCGGCGGAGCTTCCGCTTTCCTATTTCTTTACACAAAAGCCTGTGTGATGATGTGTACCCTCCACTGTTAGCTACCTGGCTAGATTAGCTGCCTGTCTGAGTAAAGGTGTTTGAATAAAGCAACGTTTTGAAAGCAAAGGGAAGCAAAGCATTTCATTAGATCAAGGGAAAATGGAGACGCTTTACCATAAGACAAACAAGTGAGTGCACCTGTCATAATTTCGGGTGGTAACTTGTTACTTGACATAGTAACTGTAATAATATCAAATAATAATAAGACACAAAACTAAACACTATTTTACTTTATTACTGCTATAAGTAACATATTACTGTAACACATTACTTTTGTTACATTTGTTACACATTACCCCAACACCGCATATAAGCAGTCCCCATTTGACATGCAAATGCTTACACAAGCTACATATGCATTGTAAGTGCTTCATGAATACTTAGTTATAATTGCCAGTAATGGTTCTTGACTATTGACAGACTCAACAGAGGGAGGCAAGAGGGAGGAGATAATTAACACATAGGTAATCATTTCCCATAAGCGTGTATTTTAATGATGTATAATAATCATTAAGCAAAGGGTCAGAGCTGCCTGATTTTTAAACAAAAGACTAAATAGCACTTTTTGTACTTTGCTGTAACTTCTAAATGAATGTCACTTCTCTCCTCAAGGAACTATTTCTGCATTTAAATCATTGCAGTGACGACTGAGATGAGCGCAAATCTGAGAGTCAATATTTGTCATCCTCAGAGGACGCTGGAAATGTTCACACATCAATGCAGATAAACTAAAAGATGCTTAGCTTAATTGCCATGGATACACTACTTACTTCTGAAAGTTTGATATGCCATGTGAAACCACTTGTGATTTCAGAAAGTGAACTATCTTGAGAATGCTGAAAATGGTTGTCTCCATAACCATTTCCTTTCTAAACCATGTTGATTCAATCCGTCCTGAAAGATAATGAACTTCTGCAGCATACCTGGAGCACGTTCTCCCACACTTTGCCAGTTTGAGTGGCTGTGAGTCAGGCAATCAAAAGCTGAAAGCAGAGAGGGCCTTGCTGTTACTGTGTTAGTGTGTCCTCGGGAAAAGGGCACCATTAATACTGTATACTGCATGCAGTCTGGTACTGCAGGCATCAAAGATACAGCTTGAAAGCTTCACACTGTGCTTTATCACGGTGTTCAGTGAGTCATTTGTATACATTATTACTTATATAAATCTATATCTAGTGTTTTTTTGTTGGTGTTTTTTTTTTTTTAGCATCCATTCATTAAAAGAATAGTTTGACATTTTGAGAAATATGCTTATTTGCTTCCATGTTCAGCCTGGCTCAGTCTAAAGGAAACAATATTTTTTATCTATGAGCACCTCTAAACCTAACTAATGAACATGTTACATGTATGTTGTTGTTTAATCTGTACAAAAACTGAAGTATATACTGACAATATTTTATATGTGATTACATTCCAGTGCTGCCTCTGGTTAGAGCCGTGAGAATAGTATCAATATTCTCATCTAACTCTTGGCAAACCAAATAAATGTATTTCTCAAAATGTCAAACTTTTATTTTAAATATCTGACTGTCCAGCTGCCTGAATCAGTGACCAATAAATTGATTAATTCGTTGATTTTGCTATTTATTGCTGGAGCCATGTTTCTAACCATCCTGTATTAGCCCCCAGCCATACATTTCTCTCTGTTAGCAAAACATCTCTACCCCAGTAACAAATAAGATGCATAAATAAATCATAAATGGCTCAGATGTTACAATCATGATGCAACTGTTGTGTCTGTCTTCTCTCATCTTCTTGTCGTCCTGATACACACACACACACACACACACACACACACACACACAGAGAGACATGCACAGATCGCTACAGCACTTATTATGTACAAGACATTTCAGTGGGAGTATGTGTCAAGTGTTTACAAGCACGCAGCACTGTTTTCTCTTTCACACCATGATAAGTTCATTTCATCATTGATGCGTTTCATTTTACTGATAAGTACAAATAAATACAGAAGAGCTAAATCCAATGATTAGTGAAAGCGGGAGGGAGGGAAACAGGGAGAAAAAACTAGAGCGTGAGGGAGCTAAAGCTTTTTGTCAGACACACACACACACACACACACTCACAGTGCACACACACACACACAGCACAGAGGGAATCTCAGGAGGAAAGTGATGGCCTTGAACTATATAGTCTGTTTATAGCATTGCTTCCTTTCGTATGGGGCTTGTCCCTGTATATAGCTCCTGCAATTGTTGCAGTCAACTATGACATTATTGCAAATAAACAGTGGATGGAGTTGGAACAACGGTCAATCAAAAGCACAGGTATTGTCATAGAGGTTTAGTGGTATTTGTCATCAATTTTATACCTTATATTGTACATCTGGAATGTATTATTTGAAACTTAAGTAAAGGTATTATATTATATACACATTTATATATGAGTGCTGCAGTATGGTGATGGTGACCTTCACAGTAGGATAATTATCCACACATAAAGCTACAGAATAATAGTGTCATACTGGGACAAAACAATCATATATGTGATGATATATACAGTATATAGTCTATGATAAAGAAAACCATAGAAATGAGAGGATCATCGAATATGTCAGGACCTGAAGATCTTCAAAATGTCACACAATTCCCAACCCCAGCCCCTCCACATTTCTGTCCCTGCTCTACTTTAGAAGTGGGTTAGTTGGGTTCTGTCTGTACTGTATCTGCTGCTCCTTTGTAGAAACTCTCTGTTCTGATCTTCTGTCACGGCCCTGGGGCCAAACACAGCCGTGATGGACACAAATCCATCTGACAGCTTTGCACACACATTCCCTGAAGTCTTCCTGCACCAATTCCCAAAGGCTTTCCTGGGGACGGCTCAAAGCTCTTCCTGGGGCAACATGATGCAGATGCGCGTGTAGGAACACACGGATCTGATGGCCACACACAAGTGAAGATAACATGATTTCACACACGTGCACACATTCTCTCCTGAGACGTGGAGTGGACAAACAGCTCAGTGGCCGCAGGGACGATATCCAGATCTGAACTCTGAACATACACACCCCTCTGTGCAGACACACATGGAGCTTGCATGTGGGTGACAGATGGTTGGATTGTGTGTGTTAGTCCCCAGGGTTTGTCTGCTCAGTACCTGCAGCATGTGGAGGGACCTGGGGCAAGGAGAGAGGGACAAGGAAGTACAGTAGGTGGTGCAGAACGGAGACACAGACCAACAAACAGAACAGAGACAAACAGGCACAGCAGCAAAATAAGATTTTTCTGGGCTAAAAATGTGACGATATCATGACATGAGAGGTCTAATAGATAACCCATATCTGTTGAATCCACTGAAATTAAATAAGGGCACTGCAGGACAGCGGAGCATAATCACAGACAGATCTTGGCTACGCATATCTGAGCTCAAGCTGTTTGCACTCACACCCATCACACCCACAGAAAGACACATAATCAGAAAATAAAATATTTCACTATTCCTGTCTTTGTGCTCAGTATTCAGATGAAAGGGCTTTTGGATGTGGACGCCTACCTTTTGATGCTAAGAAATCAATCCCGAGCCCATGTTGCTCTGAGCATCCACACACCGAAGCTGGTGTCACAGCATGAAGGCAGCAGGGGAGGCGAGGGGTGAGATACAAAGGCTGAGGTGGACATGAAAAGCGAATGTATGCTAAACGAATAAAAAATGGTTCGCCCAGTGAGAGCGGTGTGTAGTGGTGTCATGAGGGCGGAAGTGACTTCGGTATGTGTGTCTGTGTCTCTATGGACTTCGATACCCTTTCATCAAAGGCTCAGTGAAACCATTTGAAGCTGGAAACACTGTCATTAGCAGTCAAACCAACATGACAGAAACATGACTTAAATTTCAGTACTCCTAATGAGTTAAAGTACAGACATACACTACACATTATAATGGACACAGAACAGATTCATCTGGAAATAGACACTGTCTGGTGTCCACCTACACACTATGTTTCCACAGGCCTCACCTGTCATAGTTTGTCAAGATGTTCAGACATTTTTTTTTTTTAAATAAAAACAACTGTTCCTATATCTGTAACCATGAGCTGCATATCGGTTTACATATGGATTCTGTCACCATGTCCCTTCATCCTCCTGTCACAGAAGTTATTCACTTGCAGCTAAACTAGCAGCTGACTATAAGCTGCTTTTCCATATCCAGCTACCTGGATATCCTGGATATCCAGCTATCCTACTGTATTTTTCCACTTTTACATTTAGATTATAAACTTTTACACACCTCTCTCCATCTTTCTTGTCAAAATCTGAGACAGAATTACCCCATCTCATTACTAATTTGTGTTGCCTCATCTTTGCATGGAGAAGAGGTAATGCCTCACTCAACAAATCTCCATCCAATCTCCAACAATTAAAATGGATTTTCTCTCTGATCTCTGTGGATTGTGTCATAAACATTTTTGGTCTGAGCGACCCAGGGTTAAAGGGTCAGTTCAACCAAATATGAAAAATAAAACATGTTTTCTGTTTTATGTGCGTCTGCCATCATCCCACTGCAGTGGATGTGAATCAAATTTAATTCCCAGTGCTCTCAACATTAAAAACTCCAATGTCTCAGTTAGTAGATAGCCCTCAGACCTCACTGAGTGCATTAATCTGATTATGATCAAGATTTTGGAGCATTGTGTTTGTGTTTTCACTTGTAAACGTCACATTCTGTTTTCAGACACCTGGATAAACTTGTATCCTGGTACCCCAATATAATCCAGAATAGACTGAATTTAAATATCTGGACTTTCCTGCACTTGCAGACATGCAGACTTAAGGGGTGGAAAATTATTGATAATTTTTACTGGCAAAGGTTCTCATCCAACTAAACTAGATACCACAGTTGTACTGATCCTCAGTCAAGGGTTTGTTGTGAAGAAAAGAGATATTTGCATTGTACTTGTGTATATGCTCATGTAAAGGATAAGTGTTACTGTGCCCAGATTGCATACAGAAGTAGGCCACTTCAGGCAATGATGCAGCACTGCTGGCCTTCTTCTGGCCAGGACAAAATGGATGCGAAATGGCCAACATGTAAAATAGCAAATATGGCCCAAATATCCCAAATCAACTATGGGCCTTTTTTGGTAAAGATGCAGTGTTCTCAGATATGTGTATTCTGGATGTGGGCCAGTTCTGGTTTATCTGGTCTGTTCTTGGTTGACATACAGCTTGCTTGTGGCCAGATCTAGGACACAGGTTTGGGCCCCTCCTCTACCTTCATCTCTTTAACCATCATCAAGTACCATCATTCCATGCAGCCAGATGAAAGTGCCGAAAGTGTCGGGTATGGGCCAGATCTGGGCCACAGCAATTTTGCTATCTGGGTGTATATCAACCATCATCTTTATCTGTGACATGATGGTAAAGCAGCACGCTTTGCACATATGTTGCATAAATTCATGTCAATATAGATAAGATCCATTCAGAAAAATACCCGTGGATAGCTTACATATTCATAATCATATTCATGGCATTGAATGAGGTCTGAAGCCTCACCTCATAGTGCATTTTATTCCCTTATGGCTCTCATAGACCTGACATGATGACTGTTAGCACATCAAAGTACATATGGATTATGCCATAGTGTGGCATGTAAATGTCTTGTTAAGGGTCTAATGTCTGCCATGTGTGCAGTCACATCCTCGAGTCCAGTCACGTAGTAGTTAGTCAGCAAAACAAAAATAGGCTGATAAAAATAAATGTAATGATGACCTACACGCTGAAAAGATAGTGAAAGTATGATAAATGCAGTCCAGGAAGCTAAAAACCAAATTTGGATTCATCCCAAACTAATATCACAGGTTGACCTTCTACTATAGTGACTATTTTTCATACTGTTCACCTGCCTGATCACTAACTCTCCTGTCATTGCAGATCCTACCACCCCCATCTGCCCTGCAATCACCTCATTCCCCTCACCTGAGTTTCCCCCAATTCTCACACCCCCTGTCTACTGTGTTTGCCTAGCTTTCCAGCATTTCCTCATCTATCTGTCAGCTCGCCTGTTACCTGTTACCCTACCTGTTTCTCGGTCTGGAGATTTGCCTAGTCCCTTGGATTTGTCTGCTTGATCTACCTGTCTGCCTGGTTTGTGACCCCTGCTTGTTTTTTCAGACTGATTAAAGAATATTGGATTCTGTTCCTGTCTCTTAGGTCATGCTTTTCGGTTCTGAGTCATTACAACTAATACAGAAATGACAGCGAGGGGATATTGTGGAGTCATAGACACACATGCAGATGATCAGAAACCTGGATAATGTTAGAATCATGTATACAGGGATATGTCTATGTTCCATGTGAACATCATATCTAGTTTGCATGTACAGTACACATACTTACTGTGAACAGTTTCAATTGGGAGTATTTTTTCAGAAGAAAAGAATCCCAAAATTCCTCAACTCCCATCAGCCCACTTTGTCTTGCCACAATAAGCCCACTGACGACTGAGAATATACAGTATATTTTTTTGTTTTAAAAAAGTTGAAACTGCAAATATTGGTTTGTAAGTTGGAGTATAACTTCATTACTTTCAAACTCAAGTGCCTACGGATTTGAGAGGAATACGAGAATACAACAAAGGGATTCATTAATGGGAATACTTGCTCTTCTTAAAAAATACATATAAGTGCATGTAGATTGAGAGTTTGACTTTGGGAAAATATTACAAGAGAATCAAGTCGAATGTTCAAAGTGTGTGAGTGATTGTGTGTGCATTTCGTGAATGCTTAGCATTGTGTGCGAGTGGATCTGAGTCTGTAACAAGTGTGCATGTGGGTGAACACTACACAAACAAAAGGTCCACCGAGTGTTTGTGCTTTCACTGAGCATTTGGGCAAACAAATGGGTTTGACACATAAAGCGCGGTACTCTCATGCAGAATGCATAAGCCCTGCAGGCAGGCTTAAAACAAACAGTCAACGTGTCCATAGACAGGCCTAATACATCTCAGAACATCACACACACACACACACACACACACACAAGCAAAACTTTGACAGGTTTAATTCATCCCTGTGGACAGGTAAGGCCAAATACATCCAAAGGAGAAAACAAACAGACACACATTTGCGCGTACACACGCACACACAATATGGCAACCCCACTGTAAACACTGCATCCATAAAACAATGTTTCTGCTGACAACACACAAAAGCGTTTTCTGCCTGCACCTCCCTCCCTCTCCTGCCCGTCTCTTTTTTCTCCCCTGCCTCTACCTTCATCTCTTTAACTTGGCGAACAGAGGAGAGAAGGTCATTGCTGTGTAGCAGGTGACCCTGGGACAAATTCTGAAATCATTGCTTAAATATCCATCTTAGAAACGGTAAGCTGCTGTATGTGTGTTTGCATGGATATCAACATGTATGTGTTTGAGTTGTGTGTGTGTGTGTGTGTGGGTGGTCTTGCAGAAGCTGCGCTGAAAGTGTTGCTGACAGAAAACATCCTGCTAGAGGAGAGGGTCACAGCAATAAAGTCTAGCTGTCTTGCTCTTTTCTCCCCCTTTCTCACTCTCTTCCCTAAATTCCATCAATGCGAGGGAGCAAAGAAGAACTCAGGGGCAGAGTGTGAGTCCAGATAAAGATAGACAAAGTGATATAGATAGAGATAGACATGTAAAGTGAAGACAGATAGAAATGCACATCTCTCTTGCTCACTTCATCCATCTCTGTCCGATCCTTTCTACATCTCTGCAGTCCAACATCTTTCTTACATCTCACGCTTTTCATCTGCTGTCACTCCACTTTAACCCGACAGACTCAGTGACAAAAATCACGCTTTTGAGAAGTACATGCACGTTCTTTTCAAATTCATTTAAGTGTAAAAAAGCACGCTGTGTTTTACAAAGTTAGTGATCATGCAGTCTGAATGAGATGCCTCAGGAAATCTAGCCTGTAGCATCTACCCTATGGGTAAAGACAGCTATTAGGCAAATCCAGGTAAGTGAGGGAGGGCAGGGTGGCAGAAATCCAAATCCAGCTGAATAACATTAACATACCAAACACAAGGAATAAGACTGGGTGCTTACTTCATTAATGGATAAGGGTGGTGTTATTCTATCTTTTTCTTATTGCTGAAAAATCCCATGGAAAGACCAACACCACACATGTCTGTCTCTCAATACTTTCCACCTTCCCCCAAAATATTCATTGAATCATCATTTATGTCAATAATTTGAGTCCTAAAAACCTTAAGAAATTGCCTCTGTAGCATACTATTATAGGTTATTACCAACATAAATCATCTTGTTTCAATAATGAAGCATTCATATCTTGAAACATGTGTGAGTAAGGCATGTGGCTGCACTACAATTACAAAAGAAATTAATCTTGATTTTAGAAAACACTGGAAAGAAGTTGATATGTATCAAAACAGGAGATATTCCTTATGCACTGGCACATTCATTCAGTTATTTTAAGAAAATTAAACCCTGTCTGTGGCACTCAGCCCCAAGCTTGTTTATTTCTCACTCTTAAAAACAGGTCACAAATATACAGTTTAATTATTTTAAAAAGACAGCTGGGCACTGTAATGTTTTTGAAATTTAACTCTTACAGGAAAATTACTGCATTTATTTTCAGTCTAAGATTAACACACCTGTCGTGCTCTAGTAGGTATTTATGGCAGCAGGACAGTGTATGAGGAATTGAGTCAAAATAAACTACAGTGTATGTTCATCATAATGAAACAGCATGTCACCCAGTGCAAAGCTGTGGCTCATTAATGGGATTTTAAATTTTGTTTATACAACTGTGTAGTGTTCACGGTTTTATTTTGGGTTAAGTGCTGGACCATTTCTTGTCTGAGTAAAACTGCAAATTGACATTTTTACAATTAAGTTTTTGTGTGGGTTTTTTGTACGGATTAAACAAACAAGAAGTTGTTTTGAGATGTCTTTAGAGGTGTTGGAAGGTGGACTTTGTTATCTCTGGATATTGCCAAGCTAGCTGTTTCCTCCTGTCTCAGTGTCTTTATGCTGAGTTAATATAACCAGCTGCTGGCTCCAGCTTCATATTGAACAAAATGATATGACTGCGGTATCAATATTCTCCTCTAACTCTTGGCAAGGAAGCAAATAAACCTATTTCCTAGTATTTCTTTAAAGATCCCCTCCGGGTATTAAGAAAAACTCTGCTTGGAACAATGATATGTGTCTGATATGATTTTCCCACAAAATAAATAAATAAATAAATAATAAAAAATACTGTAATGACCACGTCAAAGTCATCTGCACATTCTCCCTCACAACAAATTCAAAAATAAATGAATATGCATTTTTTTTTTTTTTTTTTCATTTCAGAAGTTTAACAGCTGGACACAAGATATCTCCTTGTTCACTGTGGAATC
Organism: Thunnus thynnus; assembly: GCF_963924715.1. Taxonomy (NCBI): domain Eukaryota; kingdom Metazoa; phylum Chordata; class Actinopteri; order Scombriformes; family Scombridae; genus Thunnus; species Thunnus thynnus. The sequence continues at coordinate 11,110,166 of NC_089519.1, forward strand.
CATTCTCAGTGTTTGTGCACTAGAGGCTTCGGGTGTCCATATCACACTAAGTTGAATATTGGACGATAGCTTCTAAAGTAGTTGTGATGTCACAAATCATGCTCATAGTCCTTAAAATCAGATTTTAAATGGACACAGAGAAACTTTCACTTTCAGCAGATGAATGTGAGTGGATGGAGACTTTAGCATTTTTTTTAAAAAACACTGGAGATCTATGGCACAGAGGAATATGCTACAAAAAGTTTTGGCAAGACAGGAAATATTTGTTACTAGGAACAGTACATTTTTGGTTTTGGTCCTTTTATAGGATTTGTTGAAAAAAAGAAAAATACAGTGCAGGGTGAGAAAGAAACACATGAGATGATTCATACTGTAGGAAACACTTGAGATACAAGAGCTCCTCAGATATGTTTAGGATTTATGGTCGTTGGTATAAGTTTAGCAGTGGTTAGACATTGCTGGGCGATGTCTTGGCTCGTGATAACAAAATAACTTGGCTCTTGCTCTTGGTGGCTGGCAAAGATTTCACCCTGCTCCAAGTTTGTTCTTGCGATCTTCGGAGCTTGAGGCAACATACAGTATTATGCCTTGCATCTGCCCCATCTGACCTCACACTGAATACTTTGCACTTTCTTTTTTTTAGAAAAGCAAAGATAAATATGGTACCCAGACTTTATGTTCATGATGATTGCAGTATATTTCACACAAACCTGAGCACTAGTACATGCTTACTCATTTTACTCATTCGTTTTCTATACCATACATACATACAGTACACACCAATTTGAGCTAACTGTCATCACAGCATGCTTCAGTCACCACCATCTGTTTCTGTTAAAATGAGCAGAGACAGGACAAAATCAGAAAGCGAGAAAAATGGAGCAGTAGGGGACAGGTATGGGAAAAAAGAGAGAACAGCATGAAAAGGTGGTAAACAATTTCATGCAAATAAAGGGTGAACAATAGGTGAGCTTTCAGTCTCTCCCCCTCCCTCTGTCGCTTTCTCTCTCTCTCAGAGCCAGGGCAGAGCTCTTCGACAGGGATAAAGCAGGGAGAGGGCTGGTTTTTTTTTTTGCCGACTATTGAATGCTCTTTGAAGCATTCCCAAAAGGTTGATCCTATTCAGAGAAAGGTTTCCTATTTCTCTGATGCTCTTCAATAATTCATCGTCCTTTTTATGGTTTGGTCTCAGCTCAGCGTTGGAAGGATTACCTAAACCTGGCTGCATATGAATAATATCATTGTGATATTCTCCATCCAGAGCACTGCATCCAGGGTGTAGTGGGTATTGGAGATAGATTAAAAAAACAGAGTTTAGGCACCAAACCTACAACAGAAAGAGTTCATGCATCCTCTCGGATTGGCAGGGGGAGACAGAGAGAAATAGAAATGTTAGGCATCAAATGCATAACAAATTGAGTTCTGTGGTTTTCAAACACAGTGCATTGCACTTGATCTTCTCTATAGGTCAAAAGGCATTTGTTTGTGTAAGTACACAAAAGGAACAGAAATGTTAGTGTGCATTTGCATGCCAGACATTTTTACCACTACATGACTGCACAGGCATTGCATCCATTTAAAACAACCACTTCAGGTGGTTAATGTTATAAATCAGACCTTGGCACCACTTAAAGTAATGCAGTCCAGATAATTTATGCAAGTGGGTAATTCCACTGCAGAGCACTTCAAGCAACTTCCTTCAATTTCGGGTTACAACATGAAAATATGAATGCCACTCTGTATGTACAGTCGGTCTGCAGCTTTCAAGTGCTACTGCGAGAAGGAAACATGCCAAAATGTTCAGAAACTTCCATAATGAATATGCTAGCCTTCTGGGATTCTGGATTAAACCATAAACGAGAGGATGGACAAAGAGCAACAGTGAAGAAATGAAAGGTTAGAAAGACCACCACCCACACACATGCACAAACTGCTCACCTACTCATAAACAAGCTGAAGGGGCAATAGATATAGTTCCTTCAAACATGAGCAAAGACAGTTCTTTCAAACACACTCTTGCAAATATGAACACACCCACAAAATTATGCTTATGTAAAAGGTTAAATATATTACGTGTGTGTCTGTTCATTAGAGCCACGGATTTATAATCAGTTATGTTAAACAGCAGCATTTTTTTATGCAAAAAATCTAATTGAAATTCACATTTTTTGCAATGTCCATATTTGCTTTGTGTCTCTCTTCAGGGTTAGACTTTTCAACAGCATAGATTATGACTGTAATCATTTTATTTAAAAAAAAAAGAAAAAAAACAAAGTGTTTTATTAAAAGATCTGTCGGCTGTGACGGCAATAGCTTTTAATTCAAATCACATTCATACTTATCAAACATTCATTGATCCGTCATGTCCTATCTTATGATGGGAATAGTCTGAGAAGAAAGGTCAGTGTGGCTATGAGATGTGGGAGTCTTGCCTCGGTATCAGCTGGCTGGCCTGGCTGCTCTGTAGCTAGATGTCACATGGCTAACCAATCTCCTATAGAGACCTCTAGCCAATGAGCCAATCCCCAGCTAGATCAGTCTGGCTCCTGTCTGCACACACCTGACACACATCAGTCAATAATTAGTCTCACATAATCAGCTGATCCAAAACACATCAGTAGAATTATTCTTCAAATAATCCCTCATTTTTAACTGCTTTACAACATAACTGTACAGTCAAGAAACTCTGACATTAATTAAATGATGTAAATTAGCTTCATACACTGAAATAAAACAGAACCTTGCTTCTACTTTCCTTTCATTCAACTGTATCCACACTACATTACATCATTATTTGCATACAGAATAAGACTAGATTTTAGTTGTCACCCCTATCTGTATACAATCTTATCTATATACCACAACTGTGTCTCTGCACAAGTCCGAGGTGTGGTGTGTGTGTGTGTGTGTGTGTGTGTGTGTGTGTGTGTGTGTGTGTGTGTGTGTGTGTGTGTGTGTGTGTGTGTGTGCGCAGGGTTGGCTGGCTGTCTGATAGCCTGTACGATCCTGCTCTTGTGTCAACTTTAGTGACTCTTGGTGATAAACTGCACTGCACCAAGGCTTGTCATCCCATACAGAGAAAGCAAGACAGGCCAGTGTGCCATCACGCAGATCCACACTGTGTGTGTTCTTGTGATTCAATCCTTGTGAGAAAGTTTCAGACTTTCAAAGATATTTTGGCAAAGGGACTGCTTCAGATTACAAGTCTTTGGGTTAAATTATTACAACACTTGACTGCCTATTATTTGAGATCATTAACATTGTAGCTTCAGGCTAAATTCATGTTTTGTGATTTTTTTTGTCTCCTCAATCTAATAGTCTAATCTTGTAAAAGTCTACTGAATGAGTATAATATCATCAATATACACATGAAGTGAAGGTAAATCTATTTCCTCTCCACAAGAGGAATGACATAAAGGGTATTTGCAGTAGTTTGTCACCGCACTGTCAAAAAACAGCTATGGCGGTCAAATATGTGTGTGGGTGTATGTATTTTTTCTGCTGTGAGTCTCTTTATTATTTCTAACAATCAATTTTTTCTGAACTTGTACCTGTAATTACAGCCCTGGCTTTAACCAGATTGTAGGCTGGCAGGTTGTTTTTTGTAACTGATCAAATGTCAGCTAAATGTCAGCTGAGCTGATTACAGGGCAAAATACTACACAATGTTGCTGTCATATAATCAAAGTAGTCATATTTTTACATTGTTTGTGCTTTTCAGACTTCAGGAAACAGTATTCTTTGTGTCCATGCTCTCATCACTCAACAGGTAAGCTGACCAATGGGCCATCCTCCCAGAAATATGGTGTCAGATTTAGAATTGGGATGCGTGTCAGTCATTCTGCTACGGGAATACAGAGTTGTTGATCTCAGCTGCAACAGCACTCTATTACTTTGCCTGTGGTTGGCAGAGGAAAAGCTATGGATGCAGAGGGTCAAATTAGAGTCAGAATCAGACTCACTTTAATTGCCTTGCGCAATAAATGGTGTGGGCAGTGCAGAGAGATAATTACAACTTACACAGCCTGTGTCAATAGAATGGCACAAGGGCAACGGAGACTCACATGAACACTTTTAAACAATGAGGCATTTTCATCACACTTCTGTCATCACACATTTTATACACAATGAACATAAAGTACATCTTCATTGTGTATAAATGTATAAAGACAATATACTGCTAATGCTATATGAGCATATTGGCTATTAAAATGGATTGTTATGAACATCTGTCAAAAGTAAGTCTTTCCTGCTCTAAGCTAGACACAGTAGCTACGATAAAGAAAAAACATTTGTATTATGACTAAAGGCCCTATTTTCCTGATATTTCACCTTAAGTTCCAAAATACTAATTCAGGACAGCCCAAATATTAACATTCTACGTCACAAATATTCTGAAAATGGTAGAATGAAATTGTGAAATTTGCTGGTTAGAATCTGAAAAGCACATGTTCTATCACACTGATTATATGGATACAAATCCATGCACATAACACACAACTGTAAAGACTGCAAGCGGCTAAACGTGTCATTCAAACCGTTGTCTATAATCATGCACAAGCAGTCTATTCTCACCCTGGAAGTCATTTACTAGCCCTCTTCAGGGGAGCTTGACTTAGGTGACTTATAGTCCCTTCATCTGCTGTGCAGATTTGACCTGTTTGGAGAATAGTCAAAGGCGTGAATGAGATTGGCGCCCTGGATGAGCCCCCGAATTGTTGTGGCAATTCACCTCTTGCACTTGACTTAAATGAGAAAAGAAACAATTTCTCAATATTGTCACACTTTCTTTAATGCTCAGAGCTTTGCACACTCACAATCAACACAAACATACAAGCTGCCGCAGAGGAGTGAATGCCGAAGAGCACTGTAAATTTTCCTTTATCTCTTTTACACCAACCTCTAGGAGTTATTGTGACTGTTGTGACTCTGGTTGTAACTTGGTTATACCCATACAGACATGGCAGGATTTGCCTCAGCATGAACAGATTTCCTTTGTTTCTCTTTCACACAGGAACACACTGTTCAGACACACAAACATGGTCTCTATGACTGCACTAAGCATTTTGACTTTTCACAAGTTCACACAAGCATTTATATACAGACAGGTGACAAATTAAAGGAAAAACTTGTACAGGTCTGAACGCTTGACCCCTTCAGTGAGGGGATCTGGTGTCTCTGTTATACTTTGGGGGGCATTTTGCTGGTATAGTTTGGGTCCACTTGTCCCCTTAGAGGGAAGGGTCACTGCAAATCAATACAAAGTTGTTCTGAGTGATCACTTTCATCCTAAAATGAAACATTTTTGTCCTGATGGGAGTGGTCACTGAATGGTTTGATGAGTGTGAAAATGATGTGAATCATATGCTATGGCCTTTGCAGTCACCAGATCTCAACCCAGTTGAACACCTATGGGAGATTTTGGACTGAAGTGTTAGACAGTGCTCTCCACCACCATCATCAAAACACTAAATGAGGGAATATCTTTTTGGAGAATGGTGTTCCTCAGCCTTGGCATTGATTCTACAAGTCTCTTGAACTCTTCTGGAGGGATGAACACCCACTATTTGTGCTTTGCCGAGTATGTGTATTTGTATCTGTATTTGTTGAGGCAGCAAAATTATTGCAGATAAGTCCACTTTTTGCCTTTCTGCCATCTGACTAAACTATTTAGCCATTCCCCCTATCCACCTCCACCTAATAAGGAAGTCACCTTATATGTCATTTGGTCTGCCTCACTTCCCCGGGTCATAATTACTACAGCTGCACGATGGTGTAAATGTGACTATAGGTCATTTTTGCCGGCTGAATTTTAGACCTATACTGTCGTTTTTCTTGTGAGGGCAGGCCGAAAATTGCATCCCTCAAAAAAAAAAAACAAAAACAAGTAAAGGCTTGTTCAGTGCCACAGTTCAAGTGCACTGATTTGTTTTTCTTTTCTGGAAATGAGACGCAAATAAGTGCTAGCACGGGGTGTCTGTTGACTCGAAGAGATGAGAGTGATGGACTCTGACTTATAGTAGATCAGTGATCATAGGGTGCTAGAAGCGATGGGGTGGCCAATCGCCCAAAGGCAAAGGAGTGCAATGATGTGTTGGAGTGTGGGGTTAGAAGAAGCACTTCCCTTCACTGCTCTGTAGCTTTAACATTGGCATCCTTTTCTCTGAAGGAACACAAGCTCAGTCTTTTGTAGTGCAGTATTTTGTGATGCAAGAAGCAATACTATCTTATATTGCTTATTGCATATTTAATCATCTGACTCTTCTGTTTGTTGAATAGAGAAATAAACTGATTGCAATCTTCGCTCTGATATTAAACACACCTCATATGCTTTGGGCTGGAATGCCATGTATACCACGATTTCATTAGAACCACATAAAAGTTTAATAACTACCTGCCATAACCAAACCCAGAGAAGCTTCAGTTCCTGTAGATGTGAGTGTGTTTGTGTTACCAGTCATGGCCAAGCTTGATTGGAAGACAATATTGTGTGATACAGAGCAGGACAACAAAGCAAAAAAAAAAAACCCATTCACCTCAAATATATTTGAACCCAGCCAATGTCAGCACCTAAAAAGCACTTGTTCACACCTTTTACACAATGAAGACAAGACTGCTACTGTCAGCTGTCAGGATGTGCCATGTATTCCTCGTAGTAGCACGTAAACCTCTGAAACAACAGCAGTCAGCCTCAAACAGACTTTAATGTGTCAAGAAATATTAATGCTGTGTATTTTTCGCTGTTAACTGGGCTGCCAAGGTGAATGAGCTTCTTACCAACTTGGCAGTGCATGGATGTAAGGTGTCATTCTTGATAATGTGGAAGGATGGAATTTTCATGTCACCTTACATGGGAGGCTTATGTAAAAATGCAGTCATACACTATGTATAGGTTATGGCGAGGAGGACAAAGAGCAGAGCAGGTCAGATTTGTGGTTTCTTGACTGTGAGTTAAGAAACATTGCCAGAGCTTTGATCATTTTATGTACAGAACACTGAAAAGATAGATCCCCTTTATAAAATATACTTCAAAATGCAAACTGACGTAAACTCTAAGCTGTTTCATTTGTTGCATGCGTGAGAAGCATGTTGATTTGATGCATTTCTATTTTTTGTGATTTTCTATTTTCTATTTTTTGTGACCTCTGTTACTCAAGCGCAGAAACGACTGACTAAAGGCTCCTTTACAGTGTGCGATTTTGGGCGAAAGTTGACAATGGTGAGAGAAAACGGTGTCCTAGATCGCACTGTGAGACTCGTCCACTGATGATTGATTTGGAGCTTTGGCAACCAAAGACAGCCTGAGGCAAAATTCTGACAATGTCAGAAATTTTCACAATGCAACTGTTGCAACGACCCACATCTACAAAAAAAAGAAGAAATCAGAATACAACATGAAATGACACAGAATACACTGGCTTGCGTGACATTTTTTTAAATAAAGTTTAGGGAGAAAACACACTTGTTCTCCTTAGTATATTCATGGCACACAAAAACCAAAATGATGGAGGTGAAACAAAAAAGAAGTTTGTGTGGCTTTGCTGCATTTTCAACACATCAGAGCAGTGCAGATGGATGACGCAGGCTGATGACATGCCTCTGCTTTCATGTACTTTTTCCTATTTACATCATAGATTACTATATATTCAGTGCATAATCCAACATGCCTCATACTAATATCATACAGTCTGACACAGATTGCAACCAAGACTTTATCATATGCATTTTGCACAATTTGACATGCAATGAACTTACACGATTGTTGTTGTCACACAGTCTAAAGGCACCTTAACTAGTGACTGATACTATTGTTTGAAAATAGTGAATCTGTTTCTTTTCATTCCCCTCATTTTTTATCAGTCTACTACTATGAATTGTTTTTAATCACTTGATAATAAGGGCCACTCCAGTGATTTTACATGACCGATGTTCAGTTTTTGCATCTTGTGAAATGTAGGGAGCATTTCCACATTCATCAGGGTTATCTCAGCTTGGGCTAGAGACTTTCTGTACATTTTTTAACAGAAAGCGTGTGATACAAACTGGAGGGGCATTTAGCAGGGTCTAATGAAAGATGCTATTGAGTTGTAATATGTGAATATAGGCAGTTTTTTTGGTTTGACTACAAGGGACTAACAGTCAGGATATCTCGGCCTCTGCTGCTCTGATGTTGCTGCTCTTTTTTGTGACTCTTGAGGCAGCCAATTTTATGGTGGTGCAGTGCAAATTTGATTATAGTAAAAGATTGCAGTGAAAATATAATATTGCACAAAAGTAATCATAGGTTTTTTTTTCTATATTAGATGGTGGACAGTAGAGAGCTGACATGAAATGAGATGAGAAAGATGGGGGATAACATGCTACAAAGGTCCCCAGACAGACTCCAACCGGGGACATATAAATTAAATGGTCAACATAGTAAAGCCCTTGGCTACCCGGACAGTGATCAAAGCATTCTGAAGAGTGAACCAAGATGTGAAGCTGGATGCTGGATTGCTTGTTCCATAAAACATACGGAGCAAACTTGGGATTTGGTGGACAGCAGTATTTATGCTGATAGGAAAACCTTTCTGCTGTGCAGGACAGAACAAACTCTTGTTACACTCTTTTGATACAGTAATTCTGTCGACAGATTTATGACTAGTAATGTGCTGTGCTGCAATAAAACCAGAAAATCTGCAGTTCTTTTTTATGGCTTTGCAGGTAATGCTTTTCTTTATTGTTTGAACACAAAATATGCAACATTTCATCGTGTCAGCCTGTTGGCAGAATAAACAATGTTCAATTTAGCCTTTAATTAGAATATTACATCTGCCACAGATTTGCAAACACTCACAGATGGGATAAGGGTAAGGTTTCTTTTCACACAGTGTCATGTTAGTCATGCCAGGATGCACTGTATGAGCAGTTTCTTCTGACCAATTTGATTAATTTCTCTGCTGGAATCTACTGATCTCTCCATCACAACAACTAGTGGTTGCTGTGTGACTATATCCACTGATGAACAGTTAACAAACATCAGACCATCACCTGCGGTTTGTAAAGTAACTAATATACAGCCTCAGCTCTTGAGGGATAGCATACAGTGTGTGTGTATACGGAGGAAGGAGAGGTTTTAAGTCCGAACTCACAACAACAGCAGGTGGTCTGTTTCTCTGTGATATTACTGCTGGCACATCAGCGAGCAGAATTCCACAATCTTTACTCATCAAGAACACAGCAGAATAGACTATTCAATTCACTGATTACCAGATCCACATGTGGCAAATCTGCTGTGTATTGAACCATGAAGGGCTTCACAGAATCATGTGAAACTGAGTCTTTGATGAACATTTTTACCTACAATAATTAATAAAAGAAGATAGAATAGGTTGACTCCTCCTGGAGCTGCACCTGCACCTCAAGGTTAGTTCATGTTAACAGGGAGGTGTAAACACTTACGTGACTGAGAAAGTGGAAGCAGAGAGCTGATGACTTTTGTGTTAATTATGGAATTAAATAGAATCTTGTTATCTGTCTGTCATATCAAATAACTCACATGAGAGCTGTTCTTTGTTTCATCCTTCTTGTGAATGATTTGATCACAAATAAGCCTTAGCACGTAGTGTTCCAACAGCATGCTGTTGATTTCTTTGTTGTTGTTTGCTATTTTTGAGCAATTAAGTCACCCTATTCAATCAATAGTGTCACGGCACAGGTATTACAAGAAAAATGATTTGTTGTTTGGTCTATGGGATTTAATTACCACTAAGCCTTTCTGCCATACCAGCAAAAGGGAGCAGGCCTTACCTGAACTCCAGTAAGCTTAACTTGTTTTCTGTGGTCACAGCGTCGTTCACTCAGTTGGGTTGCTGGAGCCCCCAGTAGCATCCTGTTCTCATCTCGTCAACTGTGCACTTAACTCAGAGTTGGTTTCAGTTCATTTAGGTTAACAGACACAGAGAAAAAACTAAACCAAAATACTTTAGGGATGGGGGTTGTCATTCATTGTCCATCATAGTCTCAAAAAAAGTTGCACCAATTGCTGTTGCATGCTGCAGATGATGCTGGAGATAATGCAGCATGCCATTCTCATGCATCCATATCTCTACTCTCTCCCTCATGGCATACACCCTCTGGCAGGGTTGTATTAAGCCAGGCTCAAACTACAGGAGTTTTTAAATCCTAACTGATTTTGAAATCGAGTTGCATCACATACTTAAGGAGAAACTTCACAGATGTTCTTCTCTCTAATCTCAAACATGTACATACTACAAGATATTATTTAGATTATCATGCCAGAGGGAGCAATGCACCACCTCACCTGATCTCATGGGGAAGCAGATATAAACAAAATGGAGACTAACATGGTGCAGCAACTTGCTTTAGTAATGCTTTGCAGTGAGAAAAAAAACAAAAGCAGAAGGCTAAACAAGTCTGGATGGAAAAATGGTTGGGGAGACGCAGTCAGCATGGGTTGTCTGTTCTTCAGCGAAAACTGGAGGTGAGATTTTAACTGTCAGTTTTCATATCTGTTAACAGCAGTATGCTAACTAACGTTAGCCTCAAGGGCTAGAATGTTTACCATTGCTTGGCAACACCCTCAGCAGCACCGTCAACACCTTGTAGACTTGTCTCTCTCATTGGCTGTTGTGGTCCTGCTCGGAAATACAAAATATGTTTGAAATTATTGGGGTGGTTTGATGAGTCTGCGAGCAGTTCTAGAGGTTTAAGATTGGATCTGTAAACCCCCCAAATTACCCGATAATCTGGGCCGAACAACGGTACCGACCAAGGTCCCAGACCGGATTTCTCCTCTGACTGTTGGGGGCAGTAAATCAGGGAAAAATAGGTCCCAGAACTCTTGTAGTCTGAGCTCAGCTTGAGGTAAGACATGGCTTCTTAACAGCTGAAAACTTATCAGTGACAAATGACAGCTTGTGACCCTGACTATACAGTAGTATGGCCTCTTTACACCTGTGCCCCTGACTGCAATACATAGTACATAGTGAATTATGAACAAAACACAACAGATGCATCTTCAAGGGCATTTTCACACCTACAGTATACTGCAACTATATAGAGGTATGTAAATCAAAACATCCACAGTATGTAAAACAACAAGAATAAAGCATGCAAGGATGCACCGTTTAGTTGCAACAGTCCAAAGCTAAATGAGATGTTTGAACACTTTATTAGACCATCTGGTGCTTTGCTCATCTCCAGTGCCTTTGTCAGAACAGGAAGGAAGCAAAGCAAAAACATTCATCACTAAAAAGAAAACAAAGCTAGCACATCAGTGATTAAGACAATTTATCCATGAACATGAAGAGGCAAAATGGTGTGTGCTCAGCTCTGCAGTTCTCAGATACTTTTCTGTGCAGCATATTGTGAATTTCTAAAGTAATACACTTCAAAATGACAGAAAGAAAAGCTGAGAAGTGCTGTTGGACAACAAGCTCTCCCTGAAGGACCCCATTGCAGCACATCTGGCGCCTCTCACACATTCATCAAGTACCATTCTAAGTACCTAGCAGGAGGTTTTAAAAAAACACACGGAAATATCCTATTTAACTACTCAATCACCCAAATGGAGACTGTTATTACCTGGAAGCTCTGCGCATCACTGAGAGGCATCAAGTGTGATCTGCTCTCATATGGTGGAGAGTTAGAGCTAATTGGCAGCAGGTGCTGTTGTGTTCAAGTCATATATATGTGCACGTGGGTGTTTGTGCACTCTGGGATGAGTCTCGCACCATTCAGCTGCATGTTACAACCAGACCAGACGGATACATCTCAACCCAGATTAAAAACATCTGTTGCTTGTGTGATGTATTGTCATCAGCCTCAGCATGGAACCAGGTTTATACAATGTCAGCTGCGATTCAGATTTCGTATTCGTTCTGTTGTATTCCATTCTAGTACATTTCTCACTGCACTACTATTGTTACACATCAGCTGTTATTTCTGTGACTATTTACACATATCCTTGTCTCTATGAATTCATCATGCACCAGTACATTCATGTTGCCACCACTGCTCCTCTACTTGAGTGTGTAACATGCCTGTCATGTACAAGGACGGAGATGACATGAGAGAGATGGAACATTGTGATTCATTGCTATTCTCTTTCATAGTCTACTGTAATGACAGCCCAGCATTATTATTCACAATTTACCAATTATCCCTCTGACCTGTCTTCTGATCCGCACTCACAATAACACAGAGGCATATTTGTTCTGAGGTCGGATTAAATTGTGTTGGTCACTGCCTGTCTAAATGGTAATGCTAAAAATAATTCCCCTTTCCCCCTCTTATTTTCTTTTTTCAATCCTCCATGCCCTCTGCCTCTACTCTGTCTTATTTATGTCCATTATATTTCCTGTCCCTTCTCTTCAGTTCTCACATTACATTTAGCTGTCCTTCTTGCTCAATGTTTAAGTGTGGAAAACAGTTATCTGCAGCTCACAATTTGCATTTTAACAGTCACAACCAATCCAAATTGACATGTTGTAATTCTTAATTAAAAACACATATTCAACTAATGACTGAGTCTCAAAAAAGCAATTGGAAGCATGTTCAGCACAAAGTTCTGTTCCTAATAAAATCTAGTAAACATTGAGGGGGGACATAGATGTGCAGAGGATGTTAGGGGGCCTGAATTCATAAAAATGAAAATAAATGTATGCCTGGAATGACTACTTTTGCATCACTGTTAAAGAGATATTGCATGTATTTAACACAAACTCATGACCGAGGTTGGTTCAAACACTGCTACAGTTCACATATCATATCATAATACTGAGGCTTGGAAGACATCATGCATTTCTAAAAAGCAACACATAAGCTTTAGGTAAGGTGTATTAGACACTTTATAAAAGAGTTTAACAGTTAACATTCCTTCATCCCTCCCTCCCTCCAAAAATACTGAAAAAAGTGCTTGAATTTAACTATTTGCCTAAATATATAATGACATTTAGTATACAGTTAACATTCAACATTCATGTAAATGTAGCTGCATTCACTGTCATTATACACATATTCACCTGTTGAGCAAACATAACACATAAAATATGAATCAAGGAATTATGTATTCTTAATATAAATATAACATATAACATCACTGCTGACAACAGTTAGAAACTTACATTAATTTCACACTGAACACACAAAAACATTTGTTGAGCTGAAGGTAACTGTAGAGTTGGGTGATAATTCTCTGCATGTTTGTTTGTACAAGCAACACTTTTCATATCTCTGTGTTCATTTGATCCATCAGTCACATAAAAATATTGGTTTGTGCAGCTTTGAGGTATTTATTTAGTTATTTTAGTCCCATTCAGGATGAACTTTGCCTGTAAAGTTGCTTGTAAAAGTACACACACATGCTTATCTACTGTGTCATGCGAGTAATAAATCGCTATTCTGTAATAAATCGATCTGTTCTTTTATACTGTATGTACAATGCACTGAATGACATATCAGTTATATATACTAGATTTTATGTTTTGTGAAGTCAGCTAGACATAAGGTCAAAATCAATCACAACCTCCAATTGATCACTTTGCAAGTTATATTATATGTGGCCAAATGCCCTCACCGGGTATTGATTGTTTATGCCACTAAAAAAAAAGAAACAGCTTCATCTGCTGTTTTCTGATATGGTTAAAAAAACAACTCATACCATGTGCATACACCCTGTGTACATGCACAGTACACACACACAGACATATAAAAGACACAACTTATCCACCAGAGACACATAGGCCACTTGGGTCACTTCCTTTTACCCAGAAGCCTTTGGGAAAGGTCGTGCAGTCAAATACTAATACCTTTAGTTTGGTCTCAGAGGAAGTGCTCCGTTTTGAGAAGCAGCTAAGTCAGAGTCTCCAAAGGTCAACTACTCTAGACAGGGAGTAGCAGAGCATTAGGTCAGAACAACTAATATGCCACCTAGATGCTGCGTATTCACTATCTGTGAGAGAAGCATCTGTGCCTTTCAACAAGGATGAATCTCAGAACTGTTCACTTTTTAGCCGCGTATGGCAACAGCAACTTTAACAGTTTTTCAAATTTGTTTTCTTGATTCCTCTGCTCTCTTTCTTTGCCTTGAGCTCAAGACATGACACAGCGGAGGAAATGAAGAGAATAAGAGATATCTCAACTAGCTTGTCTTGATAAATGAAACAGGGGTAGAGATGACATGGAAACACATCACAAATGCACTCGGGAGATTCAACCAAGTCTATTTTCTTTTTGGGTTTTTTTTTTTTTTTTCTTTCACAGAAACAGCACTGGGGCCGATTTGGTTTGGATTTAGCATGAATTACCACGGCTTAGATCCTGTTAGTGCCGATAAAGCCCCAAAATGTCCCAGTTGTATCCTTATCCTCCCTATGAATATTCAACAACTTGCTCTCATCTCCCCATTGTTTTCTCATTTGTACTGGTATCTGACAGTGCTGGTGATAATGTGTTGGAGGAAGATGTGGCAAAGGGAAGTGGCATTGATATATGATCCGATATGGGCCTCGATGACACGCTTCAATGGACTCAAAGGAGCCTCATCTCTTAGCTAAATCAGAACGTGGTTGAAATTCATTAAAGTTAAAACGACTTTGATTTATTATCTTGGAAATGATTAGGTCGAAGAGATTTGTTGTCTCAAGCAATATCCGGCTGGAAACATTTAAACTGGCAGTTTTTAATAAGAAAGTCATTCAAGTGGGCCCTTTCTCTTGCAGTGCTTGTTTTGTTTGGGATTTAAATAATCAACAGTATGGACTTCCGAAAATTCCTGCATTCCAATCTGGAGACTTTGCAGGCTGTGTGTTTGTGTGTGTGTGGTAAGAGTTGCAACTAGTGAACAAGGGATAGCATTGTGAGTGTGTGTGGTCACACAGGGAGTACAGCGACTGAACTTGAGCGTGCACGCGCCTATGTGTGTGTGTAAGATCAGTGAAGCGGGCGGTGGGAGAATAACCATGTTAGTGTGAGGGAGCAGAAAGGCTACATCTGTCACTCTGTATTTTCTCACACGCATTTTGACAAGGCCCACGAGCCTGCCACGATAACCCAGCAAGCTCTGCTGCCTGTCCAATACACACACAGTCATATAGCATGACAGAGTGAATGAGATTCACTCAGTGTTCAAAAATGAAACTGTAGGTATAGCCCATAAATGAGAAAGAGTGTAAGCATGCAAAGCAAATGTGTGTGCAATAATAGATTTTTGAGTGAAAATCTAATGGTGTATTTTTGTACAACAAGCCTGTGTGTGTATTACTATGTGTGCATGTGTGTGTGTATTTGTGCCCTCTGTTCAGGCTGGCATATAAAGTGACAGTGAAGCATTTCCCCTGCCAGCTCTAGTGCTATCACTCTTTCTTTCACCCCTCATCCCTCTTTCTCTCCCCACTCCTCACCCTTGATACCCCCATAGCCAACGGCCATATGCTCAGCCCTAAAGCCAGGCCCTTTGCCAGACTGGGATATGTGTCTGTAATTGTATAATAAACTGTGAGGCAAGTGAAAGAGAGTATTTGGTACAGAGAGACATGGGAAGGGAGAGAGAGAGGTGAGGGAAAAATTTTTAACTTGGCTATAATCCACACGATTTTCATTAGTTTGAATGATTTGACCTGTTCCCTCTTGCTATCCCTTACTTTTAATATCTAAAAATAAATTGTTTAATTCATCCTCTATTTTTCAGTTTGTTAAAATCCCTGAGAAGTCTTGCTTAGTGAGCTGACCTCATTTGCAACCTTGTTGCAAACGTCTGCAGAACTGCCATCATCTAGTCTATTATGTGGCAACGTGGTAATGCAGCTTTGGGTAACGCTTTGGATTACAGCCCGCAATTTACAGTGTAATTACTCCATAGTTAGGGTGTAATCTTTAAGCGTACTCATTCAACTTTGATGACGCTGATATGAAAGGTTATGTCACAACGGATACGCTTCATTCATATCAGATCATAGCAGGGGGTGACGGAGTGTTTTCTATGAAGAAATGGAAAAGGCTCTCTACTCGCCCACCCTACAGGTGTACTGGTGAAATGAGGGAACACACCCGATCTGCTCCCTGCTAACCTACTTTACAACAAACATATGGTGAGTAATAATCTTAATATATTTATTGGTACAGAGCTGTCTGGTTTGTGGCTCATGTCAAATGTAGTGTTAACTGAACAAAAGAGAGATGCTGTTGGACTGTTAGCTTGATAATCATTTGTTAGCTACCGGACTTCACGTCCAAGCTAACGTGGTGCGCTCAGCTGAGAGAGCGAAGTGGTAACGTTACCCTGCAGTTTTACAAGCTAATACTAATGATTGCTGCAATAGTAATGTCATTAAATTCAATGTAATACAGTACAACACTTGTGGGTTTGTGTCTTACAAAAGCTGAAAAATGTCCAGGTGATTTTATTCACATAGCAACCTACACTAAGCGAATCTGCTACTGCACTGGCTAAACTTTCAACACATCCTCATTGGAGCTTATAGCCTATTAAGTTGTGATGACTTTCCTGGCAACTAGCAATTACTGGAAATTATATTTCCTGTATAGCCTTACGTAGCCAATTAATATTGTATTTATTCACTTCTAGAATGGTAGCCATGATGGCTTTGCAGTTGTGTGGCCAACAGTTACGGCTTTTCACCAAGTGGGAGATATCATAACTATCAGAAATCCAGATATCTCACTATAAATTACAGTCAAGAGACTGAAACTAACAGTTTTTCTCTATAGGGTCAACATATGGCCATGGTGCACCAGCTTCTTTCCCCTCGTCTCAACCTCAACTCTGTCATCTTCATCAGGAGTGGAAAGGAAGATGAAAAAGAAGAATGAAGAAGCAATGCAAGAAAAACAAAGAAATAAAGAATTAAACGCTATTTGTTCCTCAAATAAATAATTTACATTTATTTTAAATAAGAAGTATGTTCAATTAAGTATTAAGTTAAGGATGTAAGATTTTGGTTTAAATATCATAGAAGACGTACAATGTACACTTTAGATTACAGCCTGCATCTCCTGTACTTATCCTGTAACTACATGTAAGAAGGGGGGAACTGGCAGTGCTTTAGATTACAGCCCTCACACCCTGTAGTTACTCTGTAACTAAATGTAAGAAGGGCGGGACTAGTAGTGCTTTAGATTACAGCCCTCACACCCTGTAGTTACTCTGTAACTAAATGTAACAAGAGGGGAACAACCAACATAACTTACTCTGTACAGAAGACAATGTGAGAACAGTTTGTTTCAATTTTACTTGCCTCAAAACATGGAAGAACAAACTAAATTTACACAGTTTGCAATCAGAAGAGTATATGAACCAATTATATGCATTCTGATTCATACCGCATGTTTTATCTTTAGCTATATTTATATTAACTATAGCTATATTT
Source organism: Thunnus thynnus (assembly GCF_963924715.1). Classification (NCBI taxonomy): domain Eukaryota; kingdom Metazoa; phylum Chordata; class Actinopteri; order Scombriformes; family Scombridae; genus Thunnus; species Thunnus thynnus. The sequence continues at coordinate 11,127,556 of NC_089519.1, forward strand.
TTTTTCCTGGGATGAAAGGAGACAGTGCACAGAACTGAAAAAAGGGTAAGCTTGCACCTTGAGGAGCCATAATGCCAGATGAAAACAAAGACCAGGTAGAAGACTTTCAACATTTTAATGACTTCAGAATTGTCAAAGTGTTTACACACAAGTGAGTGACAGTGGTAATAAGGTCATTGCGAAATAAAATCAAGTCAGATTTATTACATGATGCAGAAGTCATCACTCCATCTTCCCTGAAACGTCCAGATTTTTACTCAGTTTTATGGTCATACTGTCCCCTGTAATAACATAACAGGTACCTAATAGTTAAATAATAACTAAAGTATTAATTCTCTCTAAAATCTTCTCAAATTTCCAGATTATTGCTCAGTAGGTCGTACATACTCTGTAATAATAGAATAGGTACCTGGTAGTCAAATAATAACTACATTATAAGTCATTTGTAAGTTCCTAAATTGCTACCCCCTTATTCCATAACTTCACATCATGTTCCCCTGTACCTACATATATGTATTGGTACGTACTGTACTGGTACACTGTTAGTACAAAAGATTACACCGTAACAGCAGAGTAATTACACTGTACGTTGTGGGCTGTAATCTAAAGCGTTACCCAACTTTGTAAGCAAATGCCTCTGCAAGACAACTCAAAATATCACTGTTTGTCTTTGTCCATCTGTCTCAAGGTTATTTTTTTAATATCCTCTAAAATATATTTTAGTGTCACCACACAATATCTTCTGGTGTACAATGCATTCATTATTTAAAACTCAAATACCTTGACTCAAAGGCTTGAACCTTTTGCTGGTTTAAAATTAGTTGAGGCCAGTAAAAAAAATAAAGGAAAAAAAAGACTTTTTAGCACACAACACAATTGCAAATATAATTATGAAAAGCACATTTCAATGCAAAATCTTCAAAATCATCTTTATGTTTATTTCAAATACCCCAAAAATCACTCAAGTCACATCAGCACTTTAAAATCACATTAATATCATGTGTGGTGTATGTGGTTATGTCTAAAAATGATCTGTTTTTGACCCTCACCAGAAGATTCCCATTTTGTTGCATGGTTTTTCTGTAAAAACTGGAGGATGTGTATATAATGGGAGGAGATCTGACTGAAAATGGAGTTGGCCTGAAGTGTCTGTAAAAAATCTAAATGATAAAGCAGTCTGAAAAGCTCTCTTGGTCATTTTACATGCACTCTTAAGACAGACCCTAACTTCAGCTCTTCACTTTCAAGTCACTGTCAAGGGAAGATACTGTACTGGTATTCATTCACATCCAACCCAGATGACACAAAAGAAAAATATGCAGATAGTCTCATTTTTATGTGCTGTGGTTTTAAAAATTACATCTGAAACACTCAATATCAATATGAATGTCCAGAAACAGTGTCCCAGTTATACTCTTGATAAATCACATACCAAGTTCAAGGAAGTAGTAGAATTTTACCTTAAGGTTACATTTTATTACATCCATTTATTACACATTAATATGGATGAGAGGTACATTTGAGTAAGAGGCAGTAGCATTCTGCTGCACAACAGAACATATTTGGCAAATTAATGATGTCTATTCAGGCCTTGAGAGATGGAAGGATGTCAAGGTATATACATCTTTTGTCAGTGATCCAGGGACTTCTGTTGTCTTGAGGCAAATGTCTGTGTCTACATCAGTGTGTCTGCATATTTACAGGTTTGCTTGTGAGTCTCTCCCTGCGTGTGTGTGTGTGTGTGTGTGTGTGTGTGTGTGTGTGTGTGTGGATGTGTGTATGTGTGTTCTGAGAGTAGCACCAATTATGAGCCTTCATGTATGAAGGACTTACACAGGAGTCTGCTGGAGCACTTTAATCATCAGCGACTAAAAAAAATCCTGAACCTGAAGTGTGTGACATTAGTGAGGACCAAGAAGCGTGAAATCTTGTCGGCACACTTCAGCAATTTGTTTTATTTGTGCATCCATTTTGTGATTTCAATGTGATTATAATAACTCTCTGGTTAAATACGCCTGTAAACATCATTAAAACATATTTGTTTTATTAAGCTTTTTCAACATATAATTACTGTTACAATACCAGCATACAATGCAGCAGGGGCGGACTCAGGCTGTCTGAGGGGCAGGGATGAAAAAATATAAGGGACACCCGATAGTTTCAACAAGCCCCATCAGCAGGGAACAACAATGCATGTTTAGTAAAAAGGCTACATCTCTAATTGAGATTAACATTTTATAAGGTGATTCAGATTATAAAGAGACAACACCTCTGTATTAAAAAGGTTTCCTTTTTTAAAATTTATTTTCCAAACATCTCCAATAAAATACAGGGAATGGGTAATGTTTTAAATGTGTATTTCACTAACATATCTGGAGGAAAACATGAAACTACTAACATTTTAGCTGTTTTGTTATTAGCTGTTGGCCATGAGTTTATAAATGTTAATGGACTTGTTATGGTCAATTGGGATGTCCCTCTCAATGGACAACCGCAGAATATCTGAGAACCTAAAATTAAAAAAAAAAAACAAGACGGATGCATTGCAATGGACCTTCTTCAGATTAATGATGCATTTAAATCATATTACACTGAACTCTGTACATCTACTCTATACATGAGCTTGATAGGTGTAAATCCTTTTCAGATAACATTTCATTTCATACTTTAACACAGTATGGATAGACTAAGTTTAGAAAAAGATATATATATATACACACACACACACACACACACACACACACACACACACACACACACATATATATATATATATATATATATATATATATATATATATATGTTTTGGTAAAGGTTGTCTCCCTCAGTCTTTATGTTTCTTCTATTATCCTACTCCAACAGAAGGATAAAGATCCTCTCCAGTGCCTCCTATAGGCCAATTTCAATTCTTAATGCAGATTATAAAATCATTGCTAAAGTCCTTGCATTATGGCTTGACAGAGTTTTACCTAGTCTTATCCATATTGACCAGACTGGGTTTGTTCATGGTCATACTTCTACTGATAATTTATGGAAGTACTTTGATATTCTTTACCACACTAATGAACTTAATTCCCAGAATGTTATTCTCGCTGTCAATGCTGAAAAGCATTCGACTGGGCTGAATGGAAATATCTTATGTCTATACTTAAACGCACAATATGTAATTTCAGCCTCTAGGGGTCTCTCAATCAAAACAATAACAAAAGACGGAGTGTGATGACAGTGTGAAGTAGCAAGGGATCATGGGAGTTGTTGTCTGCATTGTTAACAACCAGCTTCACTGGGATAGGATTACTCCAGTGTTCATCGTTCAGGATGTTTTTACCGGGAGCCGAATTACCCACAGAGATCTCCTCTTCTCCAGAACAAACGGACCCGGAGATTACAGGTAAAAACACTGAATAAAGCTGTTTTACCTAAAAAATCGGTGTTTCTCCGACGATGTTTGGTGACCACCGGACTTCCTGGAGGTACTGTTAGATGAGCTGCTGCTAACGTTTGCCCAGTTTATTTCTCTGATAACTAAGATCCAGATGTCCAATGACTAAAATCCTTCTTCCGGCTAAAAGATATAGTTAAAAGCGACCTAAATTTATCATGAAAATGTGGCTTAAAACTGAATAAAAGTCAATTTATAACAGTTTCTGTGGAACAACCACAACGCTGATGTATTGTCTTGTATGTGTGTAAGTTACTCTTTGGTACTCTTTGTTTACTCTTTGCTAGAGGAGGTATCACGCCATTGACATGCGACCAAATGAAACAGTCCATTACTTTGATTAAATTACAGATTTCTCTGGGTTTGAAAAGTGTTGGAAACATTTGGGATGATCTAAGTACACAACTCAACAAAATATATAACATAGGTCTAGTTGTTTTTAGACATTTTAATGTGGAATAATTACATATTATACCTTTAAAGGATTTAATTTTGGTTTTAAGTTTTGTCACTGGGTACAAATTCTTTACAGTTCTCCTATGACTGTTGTTAAAACACATACCAACTATTCTAAACACGTATTTTCTTTCAAGAGGCACAAGACAACATTGCGAAATGTCTCCTGCACTGTTTGCAGGTGTTAAGATTGGGAAGGAGGAGCATCTTATATCTTTGTATGCTGACGATATTTTGTTGTATTTTCATGACCCTGTAAATTCAATACAATTTATGTTATCTTTATTTGAACATTTTGGGAAGTTATCAGGCTACAAAGCTAATTGGGACAAAACTGAGATAATACCAATTTCCAACTCTGACTATGGCTCACTGAAGAATCAACTTAATTGGAACTGGTCCATTAAACGTATTAAGTATTTAGGTATGTTCATTCCTAGAAAATCAGAAGACACTTTACGTTTGAATTACCTTCCAGTAGTTAATAAAGTAATAAGTAGGAATTAAAAAGAATTGGTCAGCTTCCCATTTCCCTTATGGGTAGAGTTAACATTGTTAAAATGTCTGTTTTGCCTAAGTTTTTTATATTTGTTTCAAAATCTTGCAACTATTCCACCATTTTTTTTTTTTAAAAGGGCACAGAGTCTGGTGTCTTCCTTTATTTGGAGCAACAAATCCCTGCGAGTTCAGATACCAGTGTTGTATTTACCATATGAATCTGGTGGCCTGAAGCTTCCCAACTTTTATTATTATTTTTTATCATCTTAGTTAACTCAGATTAAACAATGGTTTTTAAATACTTCATGTTCATGGGGAAGATATATGTCCACACAACTTGGAACATTTAACATATATTAATTGAGTTATACTAAATAGCCTCCATATTTGGAAATTTTCCCATAAATTATTTGGTCACAATAATCCCCTTTCCCCTTTCTCCCCAATATGGTAAAATCCTAGTATTTCATGTTGTGGGGATGACACGTTTAAACCTTGGTACGATAAAGGTAGAAAGGAATTCTCTCACTTGTTTGAAAATGGGACCTTTCTCTCATTTGCTCAGTTTCCAACAGAAACATGAGTTCCTTCTTCCCATTTATTTAGATTTTTTCAAATAAGGCACGTAGTAAATGCTGAGCAGGGTTTTCTTCAAGAACCTAAGCCATCAAAAAATGATGTTATATCAAAACAATAGGGAGTAGAACAAGGAAAAATGTATTTCAAAGATTTATAATGCCCCTATGAAAGTTCAATAGTAAATACAGTTCATTAAAGACAGAAGTGGGAACAAGACCTTCATATGGAAATACAGCAAGAGGATTTTATATATATATATATATGTATTGAGGTTATGATATGTTTGGATATCAAGGTTTTCTGACTGTTTGGAATGGGCTCGTCCCTCATTTAGGGCTGGACGATGGCTCAATCTTATTGTTTGTCATCCTTTGGTGGAATCATATCATGGTGATATGAAGATTTTATTTTATGTTTTTAACATTGTGACACAAACTTCTGCTGTTTTGACTGGTGATCATAGGCAAACTTACTTAGACTGATAAAGTGAAGTATGGTAGAAATATTACTTGATTGAAATATGAGGAATGAGATTTATGTATGTATATTCCTCACATTGTATGCAAAAAAAGATAAGAATTGTAACAGCTCTTTTCACTTATTTTACACATTTTATTGTAAATTTCTATTTTATATTATTTATGATTCCTAGATTTTTGTGTATATTTTGATTGTTAAGTACCACAACACCAAGGCAAATTCCTTGTATGTGCAAGTCTACTTGGCAATAAACCTCTTCATGATTAAATTCTATTTTATTCAAAGGGGCTTTATTGACATGGTAAACATACATTTATATTGCCAAAGCAAGTGTGAAATAAAACAAAAAAATGTACATACTATAAGTAAAGATCTACTAGAATAAAGAAATGTGTACACAGGAAAAAAAGAAGATCTGAGAACCTGCCTTCTCCACATCTGTTTCTAAGCGGTGTCTTGATCAATGTAGTATACATTTTGAGTTTTGTCTGCAGGGCTACTCAAAAGGTTTGTCTTTCAGATTTCATAACAGTTTCATGACAGGATTTTTTTTTTTTTTTATTTATTTGTTTATTTATTTTTTTAATATTTTAACATGTCAAGGCAGAGGTTTAAGTTCTACTGGGCATCCTTCCAACTGCTAATTGCAAATGCAAATGTACCTTTATCTCTCTGATCTCCTCCCTTGCTGCCTCTAGCTGCATTCTGCGGATCCCTTTGTATTGTCTTCACTTTTCTTCTTGGCATTCTGTAATCATAGGGTAACCCAATGCTAATCTCCCTCCCTACAAGTGCAAGTTATTCCAAGCTAAAGGTTTGTAAACACATTTGAGCAAAGAATACTCTGATTTCCCTTTAAGGTTTTACTACTCCACAAGGTTGATTTCCAACCAAATATTTATTATAGTGATGGCTAAGTACATATCTAGCTATCTAGTTACTATCATCACCTTTGGTCAGGCCTATATATAAAACCAACTTAGAAAATACAGTCTATATGCATTACTAATGCATCCTTAATAATCCATACACTTGTCTTGTTTTAATTGCAAAAGCCTTGCTATATGACCTACCTCACAAATTGTCGTAGAATTACAGCATAGACTTCACTGACTCAGACAATCTGAAAGGGTTGTGACTGAGCAAACTAGTGAGTAGTATGGAATCATATCAGCTACAACTACAACATCAACAACAACAACATGTTTTTAAGGGAGCTTTATTTTCCTAATGGTCAGCCTACATAAAGGATACATTCTTTTTATCGTAATGGCCAGTTTACTCCATCATAAAGGGCACAGTATCCTCATGTTCTTCACTAAATGGGCACCCATACAGAACCTTCGGCGCGCGCCATTACAACAGCAACTCATAGGGCACTGTATTACATCTTATGGGGGTAGTTTACAGGGCACTATCACATTTTCTTCCATACAAGGGCACCCATGAGGGCATGTCATTCCAGATTGTCACATATAGAGGCCCTCTATGGGGCCCTTCATCATGATTTACACATAACTTTGGTATGGTTTCTCCTTTGTGCAGACACCTTAGAGGGCATTTTATCATGTTTGCTCTACTGTGAGGGCACCTAGTTGGCACTTTCACTGCATTGTTTTGTCCTCAGGGTCACCAGGGGGATGGTTGCCCCCCTCCCCCAGTTTGCCTGTGCAATGCAGAGTATTTAATTTATAGTATTTTTTGCATATTGGTGTTTTTAAAAATTTGAAAACTTGAAAAACATTGACTGTATAACTCATTTATTTTGTGCATGTAAACATGGTAGCTCATATTTTCGAGTTAAGTGCACACATATAACTTCTCCAAGTTTATTTATAGTCAGCCTGAGCGGAAGTTAGTCAAACATTTAAAAATCAATGCAGCTGTGCTCCATGCACTCTCTAACTAGGCCTCCAAAAAGATTGTGATCTGTACAAGAAGTGCTACACAGGCACTTTTCCCAACCAATTCCAGTGCTTTATCAGCTAGATAGAACAGAAGGCAAGCAATGTTTCATCATGTCCTCATAGTTCCCAACCTAGGCTTCTAATCCAGAGCAGCAGCACTACACACACAGTGACACCTTCCTCTTCACTGTTCTGAGGAAGAACACAGCTTTCTAGGAAGAACCACTTGTTCTGCATGCTCGTTTGCTGAGGAATCTTCAGTGGCAAATTACTCACATCAAGCTGCAATGACACGACTCTGAAAACTACAAGGAGAAAGGAGAGAGAGGGAGGAGGAGGTCGCCTCACTGGGGAAAAGCAGATAACTTCTGATACAACTTCAAGTTGCCAATTAAATTTGAAACTGCTGTGAGTGTAACCAAAAAGAGGATGACAACGAGGATAATGACGGTGATGATGAAGATGATGATGAGGATGCTGGCATAGATGATGATGCATGAGCGCTTCCCACTTTTTGAAGAAATATGAGGGGGAGGTGAGCTCCGGAGATGAGCGGTGAGCAAGAGAGAGAGAGTAGGTGAGGAGAATGAGCGTGGAAAACAAAAAGGGTTTGACTTCAGAGTGATATGGAAAGAGGAGCGAGACATATTAGATCTTTTTCACCCAGCACCCGCCTCAACAGATTCTTGCCTTTTAAGTGATTTCCATCTCTAACCCACTCCTGTCATGGGCAATAACACTCAGCTCCATTCAGCCAGGCAGGATAAAGTGACTGAAGTTAGCAAGCACAGCTACAATATGTTTGATAGACTCCTCCTCATTCCACTCTCTCGCCCCTGCTGTCATCATCAATGATCCCAATGATATTTGGCTCATTAAAGGAAAAAGAAGTGTGAGAAAAGTCAAATTAATATATTTTTAACTATAACCTCTAACTATTTGAGATGTTTTTTGGCGGTGACATACTGATAAGTAACTTTGCTTATGAAGCTGTAGTGAAAGTTCTACAAGAAAGGCACCCTGGTTCTCCTCACTCATGTCTATTATTTTCCTATGATCTTTTATGCACTTGCAATCTCACAATACTTTGGTGTTGCTGTGCAATATTTAGATCAGTCATAGATCTTCAGTAGGCACAAAATAGTAAAAAATAAGCATCACATTAAGTCAGCCTAGTATCCCTAAAGCATTATGTTCATATTAGACAACTCTGCGCCTCATGATATACGTCCAGTGTTCAGCATTCAGTGCCAATGCATCAAGTAGTGTGCACCTCACGATGTAGTGTGTATGTCTTGCTAATGGTGCCATAACCACAATCTTTGCCTAAACTTAAAGGCCCCCTCCAGTCAAAAATGTGTTTTTCTTCTAGTTACTTCACTTGGGTGTTTGAGCTTCACTGTGCAGAATAATGTCTGTGCAGAGTTTGACACCAGAGGGATGTTTTCATCTGCTGAAGAGGGAAAGTTAATCTGTGCTCACCTTAAATCTGATTTTAAAATGTGTACCTACGAGCAGGATTTGTGACATCATAACTAGTTAGGAAGCCAATCCTGGTCCAGCATACAACTTACACAAGTGTGATATGGAAATCGGAGCCTCCAGTGCACATGCACTCAGAATAGACTCTTCAGTGAAGTAGGAAACAGCTTGTGTCTTGATTTTATCAATCAGGGAGAAGGAGATTTTTTTTTTACAAAGTTAACTTTTTATCATTCCAAGCAGAGTATTTTTAAGTCTTAAAGATGTCTGAAGGGTATCTTTAACCAAGTGTTTTACTTTGCCTAAGCTTAAAGGTGCTATAAAAATATATTTTAGTAGTAGCAATGGATCTCATAACTACATATGAAGTAAAAGGGGTCGCTCCTAGTGACAAACCCAGTGAAATATACCAACTCTGCAGTTCCTCTCAGCTGTACAGAGCTTTAAAGCATGTTTCAGCTCATTGTTTTGGTTTTCTGGCCTGCAGCTTTACTGTTTGAATTAGCCAGTGAACATAGAGCATATAGCGGCTGATGAACTTTTATTTATTTTAGATTTTACTCTAGCATACAGTATAGTGGCTAATGAACTTTATTTTGTATTTTACTCTTATTTCCCTCAAGAGTTGGTTAGAACAACAGCTAAAAAGGGAGTGAATATTGGACTTACACTCATAAGGAAGACACAAATTTGATTACAAATGAATGCTAATGTTACTTTGTATCTGCTAGATGTGTAAAAGGCAACTGCTAACAAGTTTGCCATATCAACTTAAAAGGTGATACAGTAATATGTCAGTATTGTGTTTACAGCTTGTTCACTCTGTCCGAGTGGGCTAGAAATCTGTTTGTGCAATTTTAACCATATAGTTTATTTGTCATAATGATGATCTTTCCCTAACCCAACAAAATCCTTGGTTTTTTAGAATTGTCCAATAGTCCAAAGTGTTTCCATGTTGCAATAGGGTTGGTTATATACAGTACATATCACAAAACAATGACCTAAAAAAACAGTATTCAGTCCCAAAAACCAATGACCAAAAGCCAAGGCAACCATTTGAAACTGCATACATGGTTGCTTAAGTAATAATGTGAAGCTTGTTGAAATGTGTTGTCTGATGAAGATCTATGATTGAAATTTAAACTGGAAAGATTGATATAATATATTCATATTAATATGAGGGCAAATAACAGTGAAATCTAGCTTGGTCCAGCAATAATCTTTCATCCACTTAATTTATCATTCTTCCCAGTTATTCCATATCCAGACAATGCATTTCCCCACTCATTTTCACAAACCGTTTATTCAATCAATACAATTCCCTCTTCACTCCTTCCTCACACCTACATAATCTCATCTGTGCCATGACTCAGTTACTAAATGAACAATGTTTGAGCTACTGCTAGGCTTTAGATCAAATTACCCTGATTTATAAGTAAATTATATAATAAACTGTATAAATATGTAGCCCAATTAATCCTTTATTATCTTGTTTGTCTCCCTTGGTTACCATAGCATCAAAAACAGAAATACATTTTTGATAATGACAGGCATTGATTGGCATATGCCTTTTGTAGCAAATAGAATACCAATTATTATATTCAGTAGCTCATAATAATATGAATGGAGTACTGTAGTGTAGATTAAGTCTGCCTTTGCTGGATAGAAATACTAATATCTGTATGCAGCTCCTCAACATTTCATGGAAGATATTAAGTTTGCTCTGTGTATGGGAGTTGAACAAACAGTGAAATCAAATACAGGTAAATACCAATGTGAATAGAATACACTGTGTCTGTTTTTAGCCTCATTAGCAGAGGGGTTCTGAGAATGGGGATGTCCATGCCCACAGGCATCGATAATCACTTGTGAGTTCTGCAAAACACCAGTGCCACTGGAACATGTAACCACATCTAAGATCTGTGGGAATTGTAGTCTCAAACTATTAATGAGCTCCATTTTAGAATACAAAGATGATACAAGTTACTATAACTAATGCTGTCATAAAACATACTGTACAGTCTATCTATTTAATAGATGGAAACAGTCTTTTTCCATCTATTAAAAGAAAACATAATGTAATGGACCTAAGAGAGGAGATTTGCTGTAAAGAGTCATTAAAATGAAGGGTTCTATAATGGTTTGAGTCCATATTGTAACTATTGTACACATGTTGTTAATACAGTTTCCATTTCTTTTCTTCATCTTTCTCTGCTGACTGGAAGTAGCTTCATGCAGTAAAAACTGTATATATCCTGTTCCTAAGGGCTGTAAATTGATACTCAACTCTCAGAAAACTTTAGAGACAGTCAGATAAATATTTCATATCCAACTCCCACAGCCTTAATCCATCTCTCCACAAGATTTCTCCATTCCTCTGATGAGACCTATAGAATTGCTCATGTGCACATACACCCCCATATATACAGTTTTAATACCTATCTATCCAACCCGGTCTCACAGTCTGTGTACAAATAACATGACTGTATACTTTCAAATTGCGTGTAGTGCATATGCCAAAGTCCAACTTTGCATGCATGTGATGCGCCACTTTAACAGTGAATTTTTAACCTTTTTGCATCTGATTTAAAGCAGTTGGTTAGGTTTAGGCCAACATGTTCTCATCCCAAGTCATCAAACACCAAACCTTTCTCACCCCTCTCTGGCATCTTATGCAGATGCCTGTATAGAGACACACCGGGCTTTCAACTAACTACCAGTGTAGACCCATCTGCGGCTATATTACACGCTCAGGGCAACTGGTGTGGTCTGGGTTTAGACACAAAAACCACTTGATTAGGTTCAAAAAACACTTGGTCAGGTTTAGGGAAAGATCGAGAAGGTCTAATAATAGATTTACATTGAAGTTAGTTGAGAGCCTAGTGTGTCTCATACAGACGCTAAAGGGTGCCTTGTGTGTCAGTATCAGGTGCCCAGGGACTTGACAAAGTATAGGTATTTGACGTACTGGGAATGAAAATGGGCTGTTGAGGCACAAAAAACACTTGATTGATCATGGTTTTGATTGACAGTAAAATGCAGTAAAAATGTCCCAACATGATGCAAAAAGTCTTCAGTTGGTTATCCGATTGTTGGTCTTGAATAGTGCTCTTGTGCTGCTTTAGCAACTTTTTGCCAACAAATTGTCTAGCCATCCACCAATCTGCCTCCTCCTAATAAGTACTCCATAATTAAATCTGTCTGTTTATTTATCTGTTTACACACACATTTACACATACTCTAACAGCCAGTCCCCATGCCAGCAGCCCCTCACCCATATGAAACTGCAAGTGTTTGTAATTGGCTCTCCAGCATCTGTCTGTGTAGCTACTTGTGAAGAGAAAGGCAGCCTAATTGGCTGTTGTTGTGTGGAGAGTTAGATCAAATTATCGGGGCGAATATGGGCAAATGAGACCGAACTTCAAGCAGATAGGGTAACTTTGACAAAAATAAAAACAAGCCAAAGCTAAATCAAGTCTTTGAACAACACATTGAAAACTAAACTAGTGTAATTTGGAGACTTCAGTAATAACAGAAGGTTAGATAATAATCTAAAGAATTTGTGATTTGTAGGCCTATAAAAGATTTTTCCTTTTTTTTACATCTTAAATGTGAAAAAATAAAAAAAATAAAAAAACAACAGAAAGTAACATTTTCATTTTTGTCTTTCTACTACCCTCCATGGTGAATGTGTTTGTTTGGAGGCTTACTCATACATATGCATGAGCTACTTCAACAAATCAAATATATTTTATTAACTTATATATTTGCTCATTCAGATTAAAGCTTAATGAGCCCAAGGTATGCAGGTAGCTTTTGAAAATGCTAAAATTTTATACAAGAATATGACACCCAAATGGACAGTGACAGCTATGGTTTTGATGTGATACATAACACTATATTAAAACAAATGATAGTACATGTTTAGGGACTATAGGTAAATGAAGCATTATACAGAGCAGATCCTCTGCAGTTTAGAACAATTTTATGTTGATTAACCATTTATGGAAGACATAAGAGGAAACTGACTGAAAATGGCAAGCAGTAATAGAAAAAAAAGAAAAAAAGATAAAGGTGTGCAATTACTACACAATGTGAAGTCAGTCAGGAAAGAAGTTATTTCACACTCAGAGAGACGGATTTTTGAAGTGTGTGACTGAGAGAGAGGGTGCAGGAAAACGCGTGTGTGCATGTGTGTGTATCCACTGTAGTGTGTAGAAGAAAGTACCAGCTGAGTTGGCAGCACAACCAAGAGTGACATCCCAACTTCCTACATCACCAGCCTCAGACGCCCTCTCTTCACTGACTCCGCTGACTCCACATCTCCTCAAAATGGCTCTCCAAGCGTTTTTACTATTATTAAAAGTGGCATGAAGATGACTACCTGAAAATGTAGGCTACACTCCCACTAACACACAAAGACGCTTTTATAGATGACAATTTTATGGAAGTCAAGAAGCAAATGGTTGAGAATATAGCTCTTGTTCCCAGACCAAGGCTGTAGTACATTATATTGACAGTTAACTTCTATGGGCTTTACTGAACAAACCTGCACACAGGTTAGTGGTTAGGGTCTATAATATACAGTGTGTGTTGTATTCATTGCCCTTAGAGATGTAACTGAAGCTAACACATGATGTATTGTAACAAATCCTCTCATGATCAGAGAGTCACTGTGGATAATCATCAAATTTACACACACACAAAAATAACTATAGGTAATTTATCATTTAATTTTATTGGCTAATGTTCAGGTAAACAAGAGAGGCCTGTGCTGTAAATGCAGCACAGAATCCACAAATGAACATTAAGTTATTACAAGCATGAAACCTAATTTGCTTGGTTGGCACTACTCAATACATTCACCCTCGCATTTTCTCTGGGAACATATTCAAATTTGGATTATATGAAAGAGGAGTTTAAAGGCTTTTACATTACCTGAATATTACATGGTACAGTGTGGAGGAAGAGGGAATCTACATATTGCTTCATAATGAAGAAGCCCTATTCATGATCATACATTAATTATGATGTAACATTTAAAGCGTGACCTGCTGCTGATATGGACCTGCTCTGTGTAAACCCAGAGATTTATTTGGCCCACAGCATGTCTGACTGACTTCTTGAATGTAGCTGATTAAATATTTAAAAGTCGGAGTGGGATTTTTAATATTGCAGGGTAAGAAACTGAGATCTGATATTTCCTTCGCAGATAGATATGATATTGTAACACTGGACTGACATTTGTGTTTTGCGCATCGCTCTCCATAAGGACACCATAAAGGGGAGCTTAGCACACTAACCTCGGGCCACTCAGATGTTATCCCGTATCTCAAACATTTTTTTTTTTCATTTTCTTAAATGTATGCAAATATATTCCTATAGTGCAATATATAGCAATAATACATGGCTCCCACACTCCATCATGACAAGACTAGGAAAGTGTGCTGCAACCTAAAGCACCATGCAATTAGATGTGGATAAATGTAAAATATAGAAACATTTTTGGGTACAACCAAATGGACAAACCAAGGAAAATATTAGTTGGGCTGTGTGGGAGGAGGATGTCAGTATATAGTTCCTCATTAGGTGAGATCATAAGGCTCTCTCTTCTCCCAGGTGCTGGAACCAATGGATGGGATTGAAAGTGATACACCAAACAGGCCCTAGTGGAATGAGGGAATACTGAGCCGGACCCACTGATCTACTTTATTGGAAATTTTGATACTACTGTGGTACAATATTTAAGTTTCAGTCATACAAGTTTTCATTTGAAGAATAAACCTTTTTTTTTCCAATGCTTAATGTTTAAATAAGAATTTGAACCAAATTTGAATGCTAGCCCACAGCACCTGGCAGTTTTCCAATAGTTTATGACACAGACACATTTCAATCAGAAATATTAAGCCCTACTTAAAGCTGCACTTATTCATATTTTTTGGATGAATCAGTGGATCAAATCAAAGATCAGAGATTAAAATGAGTATTTCACCAGTAGAGAAAGCAGTATTCGGTTGTCTTGTGCATGAGATGACAAGAGAGTTAGTGGGCAGAGGTGAAGACACCTCACACAGCTTACGTCTGGAGTCTCAGCCTGGAAGGATTCCTACAAATGTTGAAGACAATCATGACAGGGCCTCGCAGTTCACACAGGCCAATGAGGGTGAAGACAGGGTTGTCCTTGAACAGTAGACATTATTGTCTCAGTTCTTTTATACGCATTAAAAACCCAATTGTTCTCTTCAGTTTGCTGCTGGTGTCATGTCCTCAGGTACGCCTTTTTATAAGTCCAGCTCACGTAGATCTGTACTGGCTCATTCTGATCCTGATTGGCTGAGCACGTACATGCAAATGTCTTTGTGCTGCTCCCCGAAGATGTGTGGTCAGGCCATCAGAGCCCTATTAGAGAGAAAAGCTGGAGTGAAATACAGTTTAGGTTACAGTGTGTTATTGTTCATTAGCATAGGAGCAGAAATGTGAACCGCTCATTAGATATGCTGATAGAGTCTTTTATAGTTTTTCTCAACTGCTTAAGCATATTTTTCTGAAACACTGCTGCAGTTCTTAAAACATTAAGAACAATCATCATACCGAATGTTTTGACAAACATTTATCAAATGTGTCAAAGGTAAACAACTTTATCAGATTATTTACATAAAGTAATAACATAATAAAGTCAAAAATCCTCTACAGCCAACTGTCTCATTATACAAACACCAGTCTCAGCAGTCTATTCACAAGTTTCTCACTGTCAGTAAAAACAAATGCCTCAATACAACAAGTCATGTAAATTCTAAGCCAAAAAAATGAAAAACAAAATGTTAAGTCCCCTCCAAAACCTCACTGACTATCCAAACAGTCGTCTCTATCAGCATTCCATCTAATATTTAGCCTTGTAATACATAAACAATATTTTGACATGGTGCACCCTCTCTGACATGTCTCTGACTCGATTTCCTCACAGCAAGCATGTACGCTCTGTCCTCTCTTCTCTTCTAATGTGTCCTCCTCTTCCTCTGACCAAACACAAACCTCTTTGAAATGTTCCTCATTGGTATGAGAGGCCTGTTACGCCCCTCAGATGTCTACCTGGTCAATATTCAATCACTATAATACAGAAAGCAGCTTTACTCTCTGTGGTGTAAGTGTTAAGATGGTAGCTGAGGAGCTGTCCATGTATATTTGACAACATGTAACAAGCTGCACTGAAAATATGAGATATTTATGTTTAGAAGGTTATGATAGTAGGTGAGGATTTACACAACGGGCATGTTGATAAATGCACTTGGAAGTAATGCAAACCATTAGAAAGTTTAATCCACTTTGGTCAAGTCAGTGTATCATGGGGTCTAGCAACATGAACAACAACATTATATAAATAACAGACATATAATGTTGTGAGAAAATGAGTATTTGAGAATTGCACAATGATTGTTTAATTAGGCGACTGTGAAAAAGAAACTGTACAGCATGCAGACACACATACACAAGAACATGTATGCACATAAAACAAAACGACATGTTTTCCTGTTCTTACTGGGTGGTGTTTCACTTAAGTGGACAGCAGCGGAGGTTAGGCACTGTTTGACCTGAGTCATCAACCCCTAATGCAGTCACTGACACACACACACATACACACACACACACACACACACACATACTTTGTCCGTCATCCATGCCCATCAATAGCTGCTGTCTGATTTCCTCAGAGGACAGGTTAGTCATGAATTGTCACTGACCAATGAGAGAAGGTGAAGGTGTGAGTCATGCTTGTCACCGGAGAATGACTGACAGCTCAGACTGCGGCAAGGTTACCATTAGAACACTGTGCAAGTATTATCACTGGTAGTTTGTGTCTGTAAGACTATATTCTTCCTGGTTAGACACTGTAGAATAATAACACATGTTTTTAGAACACAATTAATCCCTTATCAGTAGAAAATTGGATTTATAATTGCAAGCCAGGACAACTGCTGGTATTTGGCAAGGTATTTGCAGAATGTACAGTCATTAGTGAAATCCACAAAAGCGTTAAAAGTTCAGGCAGGCATCAAGGAATATTTTTTCTTTCAGCCATGGGATTAAAAATGAAGAAATAAAACACAAATAAATAAAACAGTAAAGCACACTATACAGTATGTGACATGTGTTTGTGAGCATGTGAGTGTTCTTGCAGAGCACTTTTACTAACAGCTAGCTTTGAAATTCTGTTGCATTGCATCTAAAGGCGAGCTCGCTGACAAAAGACAAATGAGGAAACACAGTATGAGAGCTAATTGTTGTAAAGGAAATACCTACTTAATGGCCATATTGGCATGCTGCCCTCTTATGAGATTAATAAGATGTCTGTTCGCCTCTAAGCGAAAGCCAAAAGCATATCCATGCAGACTGGTCTCTCTGGGCTTCCCTGGTTTTGTGCAGCACTAAGCAACACCTGCTCCTCTCACCTTTTCTGTTTCTCTTTCTTTCTGTTCTTTCTCTGAGTGCCCATCACATTTCCCCTCCTTCCTCCCTTTCCATCATGTGTATCTAAGCAGTCTCTATTGGAGAGTTATGAATTAGTGATGAGTTAATACTAAGATGAATTATTGTGATGGTTTATTCAGTAAGGGTGCTGTCGGCGTGTGTTGGACTGTGTGCTCCAACTTGTCATGAAGATTGAATGGAGCTCGACTGTTCAAGCCCATGTACATACACAACCCCCCCCCCCCCCCCCCCCCCCCCCACACACACACACACACACACCTTATCCAAAGTGGTGTTCATAAATTGGTTATGATAAGTGTACAGTACTCACTCAATGTGTTCTTTTAAGGCATGCAGGTTTGACAGCAGCAAAAGAAGCCACAAACCCCTGGCCTGTCTGCTGTGTCTACAACTGAGACTTTACCCCATCCTCTGCCTTCCTCTGACCCTTGCTTTGGCATTTCTCATAACTTATTAAGACAGGAGGGAAGCCGCAAGGAGGACATGTGCAGAGAGCAAGACACAAGACAAGGCCAGAAGAACTGGAACATACAACAGTTAACTATTCATTATGGTGACTAATTAAACATTTACTCATTTTTCAAAGCATAGCCCTGAATACTGGAGCCACGGGGGAGGAGTGGATGTTCGTTAGAATTACAGATATAATGAAAATGACTCAAATGTCAGTGTGAAAATGGGTTGAATACCACCTTTGTTTCTGCTGTCCTGGAAATGTGCTGAAAGGTCTTTTAAAACTGCAATCTATAACTAATAACACATTCAGACCACAGCGAAGATAACACAGCATGAAGTGTCTCATTTGTAAAGTTCTTTTACATCTTTCCTTTTGGTGTGCAATGAAATGTAAGAGATAGCTGTAAAAGAGAAGACTGTAATGTATATTTTTTTTTCAAGTGATTAATCAGATTAAAGCATTAAAGCAATAGTTTGACATTTTGAGCTCTTCTTCATGAGAGGAGAAGACTGATACCATTATCACTTGTCCTTTAGGTGTGAAGCTACAGGAGACGGTTAGCTTAGCTTAGCAAAAAGCGTTGAAGGAGGTGGGAACAGCTAGCGTGGCTTTGTCCAAAGATAGAGAAAAATGCCTCCCAGCAAATCCTATACTTAGTAATTAACAAATTATATGTTGTTTGTTTTATGCACAAAAACTAAAAACTTGGACAGGTGCAGTTATTTCTTTTTATGCCTGCAAATGTCACAGTTTCAACAAATGACATACAGGATAACATGTTAGTGAGTTTAAGAGGAGCAAATTTTATTACCTTCAGACAAAAACAGGTAAATATGAACAAACTGTGAGCAGGCAGCGGGTGAAATTCATGGGAGAACAAAAAAAAAAAAGAAAAGAAAATGAAGCAGCAGTTTTTTAAAATCGAAACCAGCTGAGTTTTTTTACCAAGCCCAATTAGTTGCCATGAATTGGAATGTCAGTCTCAACTTGCTTCCAGCTGCTCCAGGTGCTGTAGCCACGTGGTTATTTGCAGAAATGGTAGGTATGTAATCAGCGTAATCGTAAATTAAGGTTTTGCACACATCAGCTTGAATAGACATTTATGGCACATCCTGCTGAATCAACAAGCTGTGTCTCTTTGTTCTCTTGCAAAGCAACATGAAAAAAAAGGAAATGAAGCAGATTCCTAAGATTTTTATTTTTTGAATGACAATATTAATTTGTTGTGACCAGTTACAAGAGAACAAAAGCATCGAGGTTTGTTTGATATGCAAAATGTTTTAACTATTGATCTTTTTCTTTATTTGTTTTCTTCAAAATGGATAGAAAAACTAAAGCTTTTTTCTCTTCACATTTAGATGTACTTTGCCTGTCTTGGGCTTGGCAGCCTGTCAGACTCAAACTATGGTGATTTGGAGCTCTGCAAGGTGACAGAATAAAAATCGGTTAAAGACATTATGCATTTTCAAGCCTGATCTTTATTTCATCATTCTGAGCCTATATCTCTAATTTAAAAAGTGATATTTGTTTTCATTTGGTCTCATTTTGTACCTCTACTGTTTGTGATTTTGTTATACAAAATTAGCATAGAAAATATCATTCTGTCATTAGGTTATACAGTACATTGTGGCTGGAACAAGCTGGTGTACTGCACACTACTGACAACATTCAACAATCTGCTTTGTTGTGTGCTTTAGAACATTGTACATACAGGCAGTGATGTAAATAATTAATCTGAAACATGCAACACTGGTTGGTTCTTTTAACAAACACAAAACAGCTGTTTTTATGGACTGTTGTTTTACTGTAACTATAAGTTTCCAAATACAAACAAATGTGCAAAGAAAAACTCATTTTTGTACTTTCAATGATATATGCGGATTTGGGGAGCAGTAGCCTATCCAATTTCACTATTGATCTCATAAAACCCACATGTAAAGTGTGGGCAGTAGCATGTCCTAGTTGTATAATGATCTGAATTTGTGACACCATTGTGAAAAACCGTATGCTTCTAATGCAGCTGTTTCTGATCTCCCATCTCTGTCCCACACTTATACTTTATGGGATGTACTGCGTGTCAGAATGTCTCCTTTGTGAGAATGTGTCCTTCAACAAATTGAAAATTGCTCGTTATTTCCTTGTGTCACAGCTTTCATGCATCAGATGAAACACTGTGTACTAAATCAATTAATCCAGAATGGGTTACAGCGCAGCTTGATATGGCAAGGCCGTTTTACACTGTGTGGGCCCACAATTTTTGAAAAAAAGATATGTTTCAAAAGTTGGATTTACAAAGTGTTAATTGGTGTATTCAGGCAAATATATAAAATACCTGTCTCACTACACCAGGGGTATATATTACAGTAAGTATATTCTGTGTCATTAAAGCTGGTTTTGTAATAAGCTAACTCTTTAAGTTATCAGGAATGATCCTTTCCCCTGACTCACCTCTTGCCTGTAGACAAAGGCTCCAGACCATCTTGGCCACAACCACTCACAAATGAACAACATTAACTTACCATTTAAACCAGTATTCATTTATTTTTTTTCCACTTGGGGTCTGCAGAACAAGCTGTTAACACCATCAATATTTACAACACAATAAATCCTTATCCACAAATCCAGCAGACATAGAGCATCATCAACATTTATTTGGAGTTGTGTCTCTGGTGACTTGATGGATGTAAGCCCAGTACAGTGGAAACCGCTTATAGTGATCACATCTGTCCGGGTCAAATTGATCACTATAAGCGGATCATTATTACAACCAAATTTTTTTCTTTTTCTTTATTTCTTATGCAGATTACTATCTAATTGACATCTGTGTATTTGTTACATGAATATAAAGTAATGAAACGGGCAGCTTCGTTATTTACTGCATTTTATTGACTGTTTGAAAATACAGAACAGCTGTTTCAAACACTTGTTGTTTTGCTGCTGCATCTCATTGGCTCATTTTTGGTGGTTTGTCATAAGCTTCAAGGAGACAACGTTTTTCATTGAGAGAAAAGGACTTTCTTTTTCCCGTCTGATTTCAATGTGCGCAACACCAGCCTCAGGTAACCAGCTCGAAGCAGACAGGTTGTGCGTTTAGGCTATGGGGGTGGGGGCCACAGTGGCCCCCAGTGAGAAAGTTGAACGAGAGTCAACTTTTGGAGAAATGTAACCCGTAATGCTGTGGTGGCCAACCACAGCCAGCAATCAGACTGATTAGAGCTGTAGCCCTGCCATGAGGGAAGACAAAACATTACTAGGAACAGGGGAGGACATTTCTCTTTGTTTGATAACGTTAAAAGTAAAGTTAGTCTTCCCTTTTAAATTTTTTTTTCCATATGTTTTCATGTGTGGAAAGACCCAAAATGAACACTGTAAGTGGACTACTTGATTACTATAAGCAAATTATTTAAACACTACTTGTATAGGAATGACTGCCACAAGGTTTTTGATCCATGTAAGCGATTGATCATTGTAACTGTGATCACTATAAGCAATTTCCACTGTATTAACTTTTAGCTCTGTTTAGGTCTCCACCAACTCCTGAGAATAATATCTAGCGCTTACGCTGCTAAACAGTCCACTATGTTCAGCTCGCAGTTTGTCTGTCTGGATGTACTCCACAAACTGTACAGTGGGTTTATTAGAGCCTTTTTACTGAAAAACAGCTGTCTAGAAATGAGTTGATGAGAGCAGTGAGAGTGAACCAAAACAATAAAGTTGCTGGCCATAAAACCAAAACAATGTATGATAGATGCTTAAATGCTTTGTAGAGTTTAAGGGAACTGCAGAGTTGGGTGATAGTGGGTTTGTGACTATGAGTGTTATAATAACAAAATATCAATAGTGCAGCTTTAATGGCCAATTACAAAGTGAAAGTCTGAATCCAAACTAATAACCCCATGATGGCTAACTCATTTAGCCTATACAGCATTGATAAATGATTTGTCAACATTAATAAAGTAATCATTGACAATCAGTGAATCTTGTTTAATTGTGGTACTGAAAGGGAAACTAACTGACACATTGATATGCATGTATACACATGATAACTTCACTGAAGCAATTTAGTGTGATGTTTGTTGTATTTTTTGTTTGTTTGTTTTGTTTTTTTGACATCTGCAGATTGCAACAACTGAATACCCTCCCCCCTACAAGCCTGTAGGCTGACTCTCAGGGTGGCCGTGAGAGTTGCGAAAATGCGAAAGGCCCTCTCTCAAGCAATTATACACTTATTATTATCCAATTAAAACATACTTATGAATATTATATTCCATTTCTGTCAGTAGATCCCCCCACATCTTAACACTGGTCCTTTGATAAATAACTCTGAATGAACCACAAAGACAAAAAGCCTGCAGCCTTTCTTTCTCACGATGAGACAGACAGACTCCCACACAGACACAATGATTACTGAGTAGGCAGGTTTTTTTTTTTTTTTTTCTTGGATCTTTGGACATCGTTGTCCTATGTGGGAACATTCCAGAGGGGATAAATAATGGCTGACCTGCATTAGATTGGGAGCACACAGAGAGAGGAACATGGCAGATAAGGCTGGGAGAAGAGTTTAGGGTGGTTTCTGTAAATGCCTGTATGAACACAAAAGTTTAGCAGCATACAGTAGGCTATGTCAGTTCAATATGTTGCAGAAGGACGTGAGCCCCGCAAATCTAGCATGACTAAATGCTGTTTTAATGTCCATTTGTACCTGTGTTGTGGCAGAATCCTTCCATAGATGTCCATAAACAATTATTTAGTCTGACATCATCTACATGCATCACTCTGTATGTAAATAATGGTGCTGCTCATTGAGATGACTGCAGTGACAGATCAAGCTAATGTTAGCATCTTCACTGGGACCATTTAGCATGCAGCTAATAGATTCCCTCCATGGGAGGCCATCAGAGCTTTGTGTCGGCTGCTCTCCGAGTGGCTGTTCTGGAGCTGGCACACAAGCTCAGTATATCTCATCTGGGAGAAATGAATAGATGAAAATGTACACACAACCCACACACAGAGACACACACAGAAACACAGAGTTTATTTCTTCCAGGGGGCGTGAATATATGGCAGTTGAGATCCATTAGCTGTAAACATGTAGAATCTGTCTGCTGAACAGAAGGCGTCTCAGTGGGGGGCCAGCCGGTAATGTGGAGGTGTAATAGTTTGATGAAGAATATGTGTGCACGTGCATGGGTGCATGTTTAGATGTGTGTGGGTACGTGAAGTCTTGCGTGTGCATGTGTCTGAACATCCTTGTTTTCAGTCAGTTTGACACTCTTGCAGGGCTTGTTATGGCCTCCAGAAGCAGAGCTACCTCTGTGGGGGCGAAAACTGTAAAGGTCCCATTAAGTGTGCTGGGCACCACAGCAGGCATCCAAACATCTGTGACCTTTGTATAAAACAAACAAGTAAAGCTTCTGGAGAAAGAGTCAGAAATTACATTCCAACCCTCCTTCCCACTTAACGAACGAACGAAGACAAAGTTGAACCTTGCTGTAAAAAACTTGGACAAAAGGGTTGAGTGAGGTCATTTCGACCAGAGAGAGGCGAAAAACTGTCAAAATAGAACTTCTTCAGAGCTAATCCTTCTTGGAAAAAATGTGACTGAAAAGTAATTATTGTCTGAAGTTTTAAGTTGGACAGTATACAGTCATCAGTCTGCAAACTAGGGGTGGGAAAACACGTTATTTTGATTCTTTGATTCTTTTGAACTGTCCACCAGATTGGAATCAATTCAGAACCGCTTCATTTGACTCGCCATTGTGAGAACAGCAGTTTTGTGGGCAACAGCACTTTAGGCTTTACCCTCAAAGGCACACTTGAAAGGACGCATTCGGAGCAGAGTTACATACGAGTCAGCAAGCCGCTTCACACCAGAAGCGTATTTCTCTGCATGCACGTTTCAGCAGCCCCCTCCCCCCGGCTCCGTCTTCTCCCACCTGGATCACAGAGTGTGTCAATACAAGCGGTAAACATTGCAGCGCACAGGCCCACGTCAGCAGTTCAAGAAGTTGAGAAATAATATGATCACTAATACTTATAATCAGAGATATGTATACTATATCCTTTTCTTTTCAAAATCATTATTAAAATTGTATATTATTTAGTTGATAATTATCAAAGTGTATAAATGAAAAAAGGTTTTGTAAAAACTGAGTTATTGAGGATAAACCATACAGAGAAGAAAGTCATGCTGCTTTGGTTATTAGCAGTTACTGTTTGTACTGTAATGGATTAGCTTTGATACTGAAGAAAAGTCTGAATCTGACGATTATGAGACAACATCTCTCGATGTTGGATTGTAGATGGATGGAAATAGATTTATGAATGTTAATGGATGCTACCACTGTAAATAGTGAGTTCAGCTGATTGTAGCAGTGTGAGTATTTCAATTTGACTGAGGTCTGACTCAAGAGAAATGGCATGACGTGGAAAATAGACCTTTTTCAAAACACACAACTGAACTTGTCATAGTACAAAAAGTACAATTTTGACTAATAACTTTAATGATGGCTCTGTTATATCCAGGTGTCCCAGTAAGCCATGGCTGTGTAACCAGCATGCACAATACCAGGAACTTGAAAATGAAGCAGTTAAATGGAATTCAGCCATTATTCATTATTTACACCTGTGCTTTTCCTACTATAATATGTCAGAATGTCTTCTGTGAAAAAAAGCATTTTGTGTCAATCAGCTGGGAGGATAGTGGAGAGACAAATACTTCCCTAAAATATACCTCTGCAAAATTCAAATGCTGTTTGTATCTGTTCAGAGCACATTATCTGTTCATATCTGATGAATGCATTCATATTGGTTTTCATCCCTGCTAAAAAGCCGAACTACTTGCGATCTGGAACTACTTTTGTAGACACAATCAATGAGTATGATGGCAAAAAAGGGACAATATGGTCCACTTTTACCATACATATTTGGATAACCAAACAAAGATAAACATTACTGTCAATTTTATTATTTTACCACAGTTTTTATTCTTGCAATGGACAATTAAAACTGACGGTTGGCTTCACTATTGGTCAGTAACGACCAGCATGATCATCTCACTGCTCATGTTGCTTGCCTCACTAGACTCTTGCAATATTTCGGTAGTGTTGCCTTCATCCTCAGATCTCAGCAAATAAATTGATTATTCAAATGTTATCATAACCAATAGGAATGATGGCCAAAACTATGAAAATAAGGTTCAGACTATTTTCTTTTAAGGTTATCTTTAAGGAAATTCATTGCTGCAGCTGTGTTCAGAGCTGCCTCAATCATGTCATTAACTTGATGACTTGGAAGTGGGCCGGAGAGATGAAAAGACAGCATTGGCATACTTCAGTGTAGACAAAAGTGTGTGTTAGAATATGAATGTAAGGAGACTAAAATATGCAGGTGTGTGTGTGTGTGTGTGTGTGTGTGAGAGAGCGCTATAATGAATGAGAGAAGGAATGTATTCAAGTGTATTTATGTGTGTTCAAGTGTACGTGTGTCGCATGAGAGGATGAGGTAAGTAAGTTGTTTCAAGCACATTGGCCAGTCAGTAATTTGGGCCGATTTCAAGTATGAGCCATTTAGTGCCAATCAATTCAGCTGAGAGCTTTTCACCTCTTCCTGAAAGAGGAGTGTGTGTGTGTGTATGTGTGTGTTTGTGTGTGTGTGTGTGTGTGTGTGTGTGTGTGAGAGAGAGAGAGAGAGAGAAAGAAAGAGAGAGAGAGAGAGAGAGAGAGTGAGCCCTACAAATGAAACTTCTCTAATAGAAATTCTAACTAAAGTAATTCTTAGATACACACACTCAGTATTTAAATGTATGAACATCACCTGAAAGCAGAAGAATCTAGTTTCTCTCTTTAATATAAAATGATGGAGGCAGCTGACTGTAGAATTATCTGACAAAACATAATTTTACCCCTGTCACCAGCTCACTCAGCTTCCCCCTTCTCCCATCATGACTCTATTTAATGAGCTCTCACTTTGCAACAAGATGCTCTATGGAAGAGTAGACCAGAAGCAGGGGGCCGGCATGTGAAATTTGTGACATTTTGCAGACTACAACAGCTGTGATTTGTGATTATGCAAGACTGAAAGGAAGAAAATGAAGAAATAATTCCAGTAGTTTGAAAGGGTTTCCGTCACAGTAAACAGTAAATGCATCTGTTTATAGTCCATTTTGTGGCCTTTACAACCATGTAGTATATTGGTAATATAATGTAATCATAATGTATCCACTCTCAGATGCCCTTCAGTACATTCACAACTTATTTTGGGATGTGGTGCATGAATTTGACTTGTATGTGCTGTACGTACAACAGCAACACTTGACTTTTTGGCTACTTTCACTTTAGTATGACCCTTGCTCCCTGATTAAATGTGTTATTACCTTTTCTTATACAGGGCTGAACTGGCTCACAGAGACAAAAATAAAAGTAAACTGTGATGTGCACATGTTCAATCCAGTCACCATGTTTGCAGTAGAGTTGCTTGGGAACCGAAACTCAGTGCTCATTTCACTCTGTTCTGCAGTATATAAACAATTAAAACCTTAAGTCAAGGAAACTTCTCTCAACTTCATGAAACATCTTCTCCAAGACATAGCAGAGATAATTTAGCATCAATATGAGATTTCAAAATGATTAAATTGTTCAAATTAAAATAGTTCAAATTAACTATAATTTCTTATAATGTTTAAATTCAGCTCCAGAGAAATATTCCCATCTTGTCTCATGTTCTCTCTAAAAATGGGCTAGGTTTTTGCACACCCACTGTCTTTTTGTTAACTCTAAGATACCAGTATAGGACGTTATATCATCATAATATCACAACCTTGTCTCTGTGATCAATTGTTCTGAAACTCTCATAACAGCCTCATTCAAAACACAAAAAGACCACAGCAAAATCCAGTACTATTGTACTTTTTTCAACGTCAAGGACAATGTTTCAGACTGCAAGAGAACCAATTCTGAGTGGTGTCACAGCATCTTATAGAAGCAACAGTATTTGCTGCCATTCATTTGTGGATAAAACCTCATAAACACAATTAAAATGTTGCAGTTTAGAGTCTTGTTTATATTTCCTTGCTTTTTCTTTTTGTTATGCAATGCATAGACCTGGTAAATCTTGTACATCTCAGTTTTACCTTCCAAGGATTTTGCTTCACCTGTCTTCCTTACAACCAGAATCGTTTGTCCTTGATTGATGTGTACTTTTTCTCTGCAATTCTTCTGGGGTTGGGGAGATGTTATGAGGACAGTAACATCTTTGAAATCAATAATCTCAGAACACCAACATAATTTACTTCACATGAGAAAAAGAAGCTTCTCTTTAGTTGACAGTAGCAGGAAAAACATGCTGCTGATAAATAACAACCCAGTCTCACATCAAAATGTGTAATAGCTATGTCGGTACACAGCACAAAACATATTAGTTTCACAATAACAGCTCTAAAACTGTGAGATGTCTATGTATGTTTGGCCTATTCTTTTCTATTGGCCTGCATCCACATCACATGACTGTGAAGTGTCTTTCTGCAAAAACAAACAAAAATGGCCGACATTCCCTTTATTCTCAGTGGAAAACACAATATTTTAAAATTGTTTCAGCATTCAAATGCATTTTGATAACATTTCTAGCAAGAAATCTGTATTGATGTTCATAAT
Organism: Thunnus thynnus; assembly: GCF_963924715.1. Lineage (NCBI taxonomy): Eukaryota > Metazoa > Chordata > Actinopteri > Scombriformes > Scombridae > Thunnus > Thunnus thynnus. The sequence goes on from NC_089519.1 coordinate 11,154,994, forward strand.
CTCCATTCAGTGAATGTATATGATGTTTAGTTTGTCAGTTATTATGGAGATTTTTTAAGGCTCTCTATCATTGCTGTGGTGGCTGCTATGAATGCTATTGATGAAACCACATAATTGCATGTTATTTGAGTTACTGTCTTTGCATTGTGTAGTTATCTGAGCTGTTATACACAAAAACACAAAAGTGTCCATGATAACTCAACAATATGCTAGGTTAATGTTAAGGCCATCCATTTTAATTATATCTCCTTTGATTCTGAGAGATAAAGGTTTTTTAGTCAGTTGTGATATATATTCTATTAGCCTAGCCCTGCCTAATTAAGCTTTAAAAGCTATGAGCTGGTATAGAGTTTTTCAAATATGCCTCAGGTGATGTTAGACAAGGAGGATATCAATCACTACGTTCCAATAGAGCAAAGTTCAGGATGCGGTCACTGCAGCATGGATAGGGAAATCCTTAGCTGTTTGTATGTGTGTAGCTGGGTGTGTTTGAAAGTGTCTGGTAAATGCATTTGTGTGTACGGGTGTCTCCAACTGTACTACTGTGCGACTGTGTGCCTGGCTGGTAAGAAGAACTAATTTTCCGGTCCACTTGTTCACCGGCTTCCTTCAATTAAGGCAGGGGTCGGTGAGAGGGCTCCACTCTGACATCAGTTCTGACCGAACAGGCAGGAGGCCACTGCCGCACCGGAACTTATCTTGTTTGTGTGTGCCTGTGTGTGTGTGTGATTCTGGTGTCTATGTTTGATTCTGAAGGAAACTTTGCAGATTGTGATTTATTGGATATAGTGTGGTTTATAAATAAGCTCTTGTATCTTGGAGATGGCATTTGACATCATCTTTGACCGGGTCATTCTGAATATTGAGGCAGGAGAGAGGAACATGTGTCATGTGTTAAGATGAACAAACTTTTTTGACACTATACTGTAGAATAAACAAGCTGCTTTAGATGAAAGACCTTTCATTAAAGTCCAAATAAACTGTAATCACTTTGGAGGCTGGGTTGTTAAGAGGAAATAAGGGCTATATTTACTGTATGTATGACTGATTTAGAGGATGTGTAAATCGGGAAATAATTTCTTGAAGTGTAGTAGCCTGTAACACCTTTATAAATGAGCAACACTAAGGTCAGCAGTGCATACAAATTTACAAGCTGCTGTTGAAATGGCAGAGTTGTATGATGTAATAGAGCCTACCCTCATCAAGGTTATAGTGTTATTATTGTGATTATTTGAAATCTATCTTACAGAGGTGTTTGAGGCTGTAGTTTGTGGTGCTGTTGAATTATAATCAGTTATATTGAGAGAAGTTTATTCCACTCATTGATATAAAAGGGGTGGATGACAGAACTGAATAAACACCTTTAGAAACAATACCAACAAAGACAGGCATTAAGGTATCAAACACAGGTACACAGTAACAGGTATTCATAACACTCAAAGTAATGTAATTAATTAAATGTATTTACATTTGTATATTTAGGTATAAAACAACATATTCAGTGTTTATGTTCTTCCCACCACTTGATTTCTTATCAATATAGTAAATCACCATCACATAACCACTGAAAGTCCCAACATATTAGAGTTTTTGACTTCCTGACAATGTGCAATGTCACAGTGTGCAATGCCAACAGCCGATAAAACCCTTAAGCCATCCCAACCCACACTGTGCAAGCGAAAATGAAACTGTTGAAAATAAATACAGTATCTGAGCTCACCCTTGCCATCTAATTGAACAGTGAGCCTGCGGTAGCTGAAATCATCACCCCAGTTTCCCTCTTTTCCATGGCCATTGGCTGTGGCTTCATATTTCTAAAAATAGCTCTACACACTAGTTTTAATCCTGTCACTCAACATATCAGTGTGCCCCATAAACCTCAATAATGTTATTGTCAGAAGAGATGCTTTTGGCAACTGCTTTTAGAAATATGTGTGAAATCTTTGGACTCATAAAAAATGTATTTCTGTATGATAATAAGAGTCAGTAGTCAGTAGTCTATTTTAACAGCAACCCAAAATGGTTTTACTGTAACTTTATATTGTATGTTTGAAAACATTAAACCATTCTCATCTGGCATAGCTTTATTAACCCAGTAACAATACCAGCCAACAACAACTGTGATGAGTTGTCTATATTCTGCTTTTAAACTCAGACCCTTTTGCAATCATACACAACACAAACTAACTGATTAGAAAGAAACCAACCATTTTGCTGCAGCTTCTCACTGGTATTAAACACATTCCAGTGGGGCAGTGATTTAGGTCTGTAATAATCAGTTTAAATCTAATTTTCAAAAACAGGAAGCTCATATGATAGTCACACATGCCTATGCATATTGTACTAATTAAAAGAGAGTAACAAACCATGCTGTCATTCAGCTTTTATTAATATCTGTAGCTACACATTTGCCAGAAGCAGGAAATTGTGCAAAACAAAGTCAATTAAACTGTTGATTAAAGGGGACCTATTACGCTTTTCCTTATTTTCAGTCATACATATAATGTTACAATGTGGGATGCTCATATTAAACGTGCCAAAAGTGTCAAATGAGGTAGATGTTTGAAGAAGTAATCCCTGTGAGCAAAAGGAACCTGCTTCAGACTGTTCTGAACCCTTGATTTCCAGTGGTTTTTTCTACTTTCATTTCTTTATATGATCATCTAATTTTTCCATTGTTTTTGGGGTATTCACACCATGCCGTGATTTGAGTCAAGCTGGCACCATTACACAGCACTGCAAAGTAAAATAAGTAGTTTACCTGTTGGAGGTGAGCTGGACATGAGCAGTATACTTTCTTCGGTGATGTGTGAAATATAAGTTATAAGAAAATATATAAATTTAATAAATATAAGTAAATATAATATAAGTAAAAAATATTATTTGTTAGAAGATTTAGAAAAGATACTTTCCAAAATGAGTTCAATATTGATTTGATTTCTTTTTCACATTTCTATGTTTGCTATATTGTGCTAGACTTATTTATGCCCAAATATAGCTAAATATAGTCTATAGAAACTGTCACAATACAATAGTAAAGAATAACATGACCAATTTGATAGCAATTGATGAAATATTCTTTTATATCTATTAAGTATTAACATAACTGGGGCCAGCAAGGCCTGCCCTGACTGTGTTGGTGCCCCCCCCCCCCCCCCCCCCCCCCACTCCCCCTCCAAACCTGCCCCCACCACCTCTCTAAATCCCCATCGCTCCCCAACAGTGCAACACCACTTGCTTTTCAATCTAACTTGAACTTAATAAAGAAGATAATAAATAAGTTGGATAAGTTATATAAGTACATTTGGCATTTTAAAACATGAAAAACGCTCGGCTTGACAATAACTGTACACAAGAATCGAACAAAATGCTACAATAGTACCTCCAGTCCTAGTAGGGCTGAATGATAATAGCCAAATTGTAATCATAATTATTCTAACATTTCAGAACAAAACATTTCTATTGCACTTCAACAGTGTTATTGCACACACAGGAGGATGAGAATAAATACAATTACAAAGCTTTAGCTGTTAGCTCTAGGCAAGGTTTTAGAGTGGAGCCTCAAAAGAGTGCAACAATAGTACCTCCAGTCTTAAAACTTTAAAAAATTAATTCACATTAAAATAAAGTACAACAATCATACCTTCGGTCCAAGAATAAGGCAAAATTCATGTATGGAGATGTAAGTATCCCCCGATACCCTTGAGAGAAGCAAGTGTGTATACATATATGTGTGCATATGTGTATGTTTTGAGGTTTTTTTGTTGGTTTGTTTGTTTATCTGTTTTGTTTGTTTGTCTTGTTGTCTCTTTGTCTTTCTTTTCTTATCTTGTGTTTCTGTGTCAGTTGATTATTTTCTGGTATGAATTCTCAGTATGAACTATTGATGTGCTATGAATTCTTACTATTTGTTACCAGTAGTTTGTATTGTTTTGCCCGGAGGAGTCTGAGGGGAGGGTTGGTGTGGGTGGGGTTAAGGAGTTAATATGATATGGTTTGGGCTGTATTGTATTTATTTTACTTTTATAATTCTTTTTTTTTCTTTGTCTGTCCATTCATGTCTATTTATGCCTTAAAAAATAAATTAAAAAATATTCTAAAAAAATGAGATTAAATAACAGAAAAATAATGAAAATCCTCCGAAAAAAAACCAACTTTTAAACAGCTACTGGCATTACTGTATAGCATGCATTTGTGTCTATTTTTTCTTTTTTTAAAAGTTATTTTGTAAAGTTACTCAAGTAAAACAAAGACTTCATGAACTTGACCATTGTTATTAAATATTTTCACATCCCTTCTTCGATGGTTGTCAGTCATTAGCTTTAGTGGATAAGATACACAGAGGGTAAGTAGGTACACCAAAATGTGAGATTCTATCTCACATTTATGACAAAACTATTCAAGAAGTACACTAAATGTTGCAAAGGTATCCAGATATGTTAGTTTACGTATATGAACAGCACATAACAGTGGACTACTCTGATACACTGAACACAATTCCAGCAGAACAGAAAGAGATGTTTTCTTCATAAACATGTTTATCTACATTCGAAGAATGACATGCTAAATGCAGGGGTCTGCAGGGAGCCATTAAATATAAACTATGCTGTTTGATAATAGAACAGAGCATAAAATACACCTAAATGTGTCAGCATCTCGGCTACTTATCATCCCATGCATAATGAGCACTGTAGCTCATATTACAACCACATCAATAACATTTTTACAACATCCTTGCTCCAGCCTCTGGGACAGACGCTGGCCCATTTAATAAGGTTTATAATGATATATGCCTTCCTACGCCCTTTCATCAGTCTCTAAATTGGCACTAAAGGGTTTCTAGTTGACCTATTTACTCATTGTAGTTCTGATCTGGTTAATACGGTGACATTGTGGTGGCTCACAACCATACACCCACAAACATGCACCCACATGTCAAGATTTGACGGCGTCTTTTATCCGTGTGGTACAGAGGCCAAGAATGAGGTGGTTAGAGATAGTGGGAAATTTTTATGTGTTTTCTTCAAAGCAATGATATTCAAATAAGCACATTGAGAACACATAAGCCACAGTGTGGCTTTAGATATGTGGTGAGAAAAAAACAACAAAATACATAAAAAACATAAAGAACAGAAACAGTGAGCGCGTGTGCATTTATGTGTGTGTGTAGGCGGGAGTGCATCTGTATCCCAGGGTTATGTGGTCAGATGTATGGTCACGGTCTCCAGGTCTGGGTCTGCGGGTTTCAGTGTAAGACTGATGAGGAGGATATTTCATCTCTACCCTTTAGGCCTCCATGTGTTTGTGTACATCCGTGTGCAGCCATGTGTGTGTATGTGAGTGTGTGTGCATATGTGTGTGTTTTGAACTCAACTGAGCAGGTGGTGAGATACTGTCCTAATGCGGTGGCATGGCAGATGGCAGATCATGCCACCTGCATCCACCTTAGACCTCCAGGACAGACCCCCGCATCACCTCACTGACCAACTAGCACACACACACACACACACACACACACACACACACACACACACACACACACACACACACACAGATCTGCTCACTGCCAGCACATATGAGACATTCAACATTCTTGTGATTATGTGGAAATATTCTAGCAGAAACAAATCAGGGTCAATACATTTGAATCAGGCATGGGCCAATGTCATAATAGAAAAAAGGAGTTTCTCAGTGTTATTTCATTAGTTATTTTTCAGCCTTATCATAATTGTCCAGTAAAGGAAATACTCTCTCTGTAGCAGCTTTTTCTTTTCTCTTACCATAATGAAAAAATAATTTGGTAGCATTACATCCCACTCTGTACCCTTTTATCCTAACTACATTAAATTCCCCTTTTACATTCAAGTACTTCTACTCCACTCTCTCTCTGTGGTCAGAAAACAGTCTTTATGGGAAGAGGCTATTGGTCAAGCCTCGGATGTTTGTAGCTGCTTGAACGAATTTGGTGTCTATGTAATGTTTTTAATTACAGCCGGTATGTGGATTAGTGCCTGGGACAGTTGCCTCTTTGTTTCTTTCAAAGGTTAAATCAAATTAATTGCCTATTCGGCTAGTTTCCTCCACATTTTTGACTGCAATTCAGTTATGATTGTTTAATCAAATTTAGGTCAGACAAAGGAAGTACACTGTAGTGGCGCACGGAATCTGCTGGGTCATTTTAGTTCACATCATTTTCTTACTATTTCAGCTAAACCTCATTGTCTTCATTGCCAGTTCCCACATTTATTCATTTGTTTATTTTTTTGCAATCTCCACACATTCTCATTTCAGTGAATTGTCATGCACCAAATATTCATCAGATCATCAGAGTAGCTCTCCATAACAAATGGCCAATACACAGTTTTTTTTTACATCTGGTATCCAGTTAAAAGCCTCCGCTCTGATCAGTCTGACCTTTGAAAGCACATGACACAGCTCTCCAAGAGTTTCTTTTTTCTTTTTCTGATGCAATATGTTCTGTAATTATCCTCATATGGCTCTATGTTAATTTATTAGCTCATGTGATGAGTTTCCTTCTCAATTTCTGTGTGTTACTGTATGAAGAAACATTTGAGCTTCCCAGCAAGCAAGATATCAACAGGAATTACCAAATGAGGTGGATCAGTACACACCTGTGATATAGATGTAATCCTTGTCCATCTGTAACACATTGTATACACCAGAAATACTTCAGTCATGTTTTTTCATCTGATGAAATTTAGAGACATGCCTATAGAGATGGCATTGTCGGTCAATCAGTTCACCACTTTGGTCCTGACTGAAATATCTCAGAAAGTATTGGATGGATTGAAATTGACTTTTGACTTTAGACATTCATGGTCCCCGGGGGATGAATCCTACCTATGGACTTTGGATATTCCAATTTTTCATTTAGTGCCACCATGAGGTTAATACCTCTGGTTTTCAGTGAACTGTCTCAACAGCTATTAGATCGATTTCCATGGCATTTGGTGCAGATATTCAGGTTCCCCTCAGCATGAACTGTAAAAACTTTGGTGAATCCTTCACATTCAATTTAGTGCCATCATCAAGTCAAAGATCTAATTTGTCCATTACTTTGGTTTATGACCAAATATGTGGAAAAAAAAACAAACAATGGCATTCCCACCAGCCTCAACTATACTTTGTTTGAACTTGGTAAACCTTATTCCCTCTAAATGTCAACATGTTAGTATTGTCAGTGTGAGGATGTTACCATACTGACGTTAGCATTTAGCTCAAAGTACAGCAGCCCGACAAAGCTGCTGTATGGTTATAGACTGTTAGTATTGATTTGCACTTTACATGTATCCTTTCATTCTTTTAATCTCTTTTGCCACCACTCAAGTACATGATTGTATATTGGCTTTTGATCTATTTCAAATGTTTCTGGAGTCTTGGAGTCCATGAAGCCCTTGCTGTTGTGACACTGATGTGTTTCTTTCAGTGCACAGCTGGTGTAGACAGGTGTAAGAGGTATCCCAAAGGACAGAGCAGGAAGAACATAGATCTGGAGAATAGCAAATATTATTTCCTATAATCATATATTTCCATAAAATGTACCTATGCACACACATGCACATTTGTCTGAATACAAGTCCTCCTCTCCACGTTCAAACAGTATTTCCTATCTCCATCCAGTCAAGTAAAACACCAAGCCATTCATTTCCCTCTCTCTGGTTCAGGCATAACTGCCCTAGCAAAACCACTTTAGCTCAGCTCATTTCACACCGACTATAAGCAGACCCATGCAACTCATCTAAAAGAATAGAGGAGAGCGAGGAAAACGGGCTCCATTTCAAGCCTGGCTGGTGTCGGGCTGATGATATGATTGTATGTGGGGATCTAGGCCTACACGGTGTACAAAGTGACACACAGAAGTACCAATGCCTTTTTTTTTCTTCAGAATGGATCTACATGTGGATTGGACGATTCTCAATACCAATCCAAATACTAAATTAGTTATTTATGCTGTTACATGAACATGTCTTGCTGTTACATTTATTCACAAAGCTTTCCTTAACGCAACAAACTAACATCGACAGACAATGACAATTATTTCTCCTGGCAGAGATCAAGAGAAATATAGTCTTTCAAGTAGAATAAAAATGACATCCAACATATAATTTTTAATACAATGAATTAAATATTATAGAAAATCAAATAATGATTGACATCACATCTTTTATCCTCAGACAATTTTCCACACAGTGGAACATGTTATAAGAGAATGATATTAAAAATATTGATCATGACATCTGACATACATACAGTGTTAAGTGAGCTGTACGTATGTTCTAAGGCAATGTAATATACCAATATAACAATGTTTCTTCTACCAATCTGTGACATGCAACAGCAATTTAAAGCAAGCTCTTCTTCTGCGTTTATTTCAGTTCTAGATGAGTAAGCCAATAAATGAGGAATTTAAGACATATTTTTGTTACACAGATAACTAACTTAACTACTTTTACATATATTATATTATATTTGTATTTATAAGAAGAACATAACCTCTCCCTCATGTTCATTGTTAGTGATTGTGATAAATATGACAAGGAAAATTACCATACATTTTCAAATGTGCAGCCACTATAATGGTTTGTAGACTTTTCAGAGACACACTGTACACTTCTTTTATATTACCATCCAATTTCTACTCAGAAATACTGTTATGTTATTTATTATTACAATAGATATTTAATGATACTCATCACATTGAGTACTTGGAGGCAAGAACAAAAACCACTAATAATACAGCACTGATGACTGCTTCCCTTTTCTCACTTTACATCATATCTTCTGCCTATATTTGGAGCTATCCAACTATGCATGGAGGAGTTTCGTCAGATGGCACCAGCCTCTACAATATTTGCTCAAACTAGAGAACTATAACACAATGTACTAATATACACTTTTCAGCACTGATTCTCACTCTTTCAAGATACCCACTTTAAAAACACCTGACCAAAATGCATGAGGGACACTAATTAGGCTATCATTATTTTTTATCTCTCTCCCAAACTCTCAAACATCCAGTTATAATTAAAAGCTATTCTTTGCCCTCCCCAGGTGTTCCTTCAGAGGTTTTTCATCTAGAATTAAAACACTAATACACATTTAAAAAAAAACATACACTGTAAAAAGGTTGCTGTGCATTTTACAGTAACTTACTGGCAGCTGGATGCCTGTAAAAGTGTTTACACTATTATTGCTGTATTTTCATTTATAATTTTATTATCGTATTATCATTTATAGTATTTTTACATTAACTTATTAAAAGTTCAAATTACAAATGTGTTCATATACTTTATGTCTCTTTCTCTTTATCTTGTTCTGTTTATAAACTGGTTGGCAAGCCTTTGACAGAACTTTGTCTCAAGGCTAATAAAAATGATAAAGCGTCCACCTCTTGTCCTAATATTGGTTCTAGAGTCACCAAGATATTTCATATTCAACCAAAATATTTAACAAATTAAAACTTTGGCCTGATGATGGCACTGGATAAAAAGTCAGAGGATCACCAAAGTCATTACAAGTCATCCTGAGAGGAACATGAATATCTGAACTACATTTCATTACAATCCATCCAATAGTTTTTGAGATTCTACAAGTCTACAGCAACACTATTGTCTTCATGTTCACAAAGCCCTGTTTACACCTGGCATTAACATGTAAATGGTAAATGTATAGTGCCTTTCTAGTCTTCCAACCACTCAAAGTGTTACACTACAAATCACATTCACCCATTCACACACATTCATATGCTGAATGGATACAGGGGCTACCATGCAAGGTCCCAACCTGCCCATCAGAGGAAACTAACCATTCACACACATTCATACACTGATGGCACAGCCATCAGGAGCAATTTGGGGTTAAGTATCTTGCCCAAGGACACATCGGCACGTGGATTGGAGGAGCCAGGAATCGAACTGCCGATCTCCCGATTAGTGGATGACCTGCTCTACCTCCTGAGCCACAGTCGCCCGCATGTGTCTCAGGTGATCCGATCACAAGTGGCTCCAAGTACGTCTGTTCACACCTGGTCTTAAAATACAAGTTAAAATACAAGTGAATGTGTCCACATGCGGCCCAGACCACCTCCGAATGTAGTCTGAGTGATTGGATCTTAGTGTGTCCTCAGTGTGTCTTGGATGTGTTCACACCTGTATTAAGAGCTGTCTACTTGTGATCAGATCACCCGAGACAAATGTTAATGCCAGGTGTAAACAGGGCCAATGACAATGCTAACATGTAGATGTTTAGCACAAATAATGTTCACCATTTTAGTTTAGTGAATTAGCACGTTATCATCAGCCAATTAGCACTAAACACAAAGTACAGCTGAAATTGACGGGAATGTAATTTGGTTTATGGACGAATGCCTGCAAAATACTAAATATCCTGGTAATCCATCCAATAGTTGTTGAGACATTTAACTCACCAAAGTCAGTAGGATTCTTCATCTTAGGACCATTAATGTCTGAACAAATCTTGCACCATTCCATCTAGTGGTATGGATATTTTACTCTAGTGTAGGTGGCACTAGATGGAAAATCAGGGCATCACCATAGTCCTTAAAATTGGTATCTGTACCAGACTTCATGGCAATGCATCTTATAGGTGTCAAGACATTTCAGTCTGGACAATAGCTGTGAACCAGTAGCTTTAAGCCATGTTGCTAGCATGGCTAAAATGTAAACTTATACATGCTGAAAATCAAAACAAATCATATCAGAATGGATAAACAACTACTGTATTTTCTGGCCCAGGGCGTGGTCGCCGTGAACAAATACAGGCCATGGGAAAAAACAAGGTTGGATAAACTCTTGGTACCAGTCATATAATAAGCATGCCAACTAAGCATAATCTACATTTCCATCGCTTTGATTTAATAATTTCAACAATTTTTGCTATTTTCAACACTTTGTTGTTCTGGATTACTCATTGTAAGTGTTGTTGTGATGTTTCAATCACTGGGGGTGTATGTGTGTTAATGTAACAGCCAAACTGCATTTTGTGGTAACACAAAAGTGCAACAAACACATTTCTGAAAATATTTCACAATAAAAACCTTGTTGGGAAATGAAGGGATTCTTTCCACAGAAATTCTAAAGGGCTTTTAATTTGAAACAAATACAGGAAGTGTTGAGTTTGTATTAACAGCACAATGCAGTAACAAAAAATTTAAAAGGGCAAACAGTCGCAGATCAGAACATATGACCAAATATACTCATGAAACAGAAGGAATTTGAATGGCCTGGTACCTTCTGCAGTTGAGGTGATTAAAGGCCCCGACCACTATTTCAGAATTTATGGTAATCTTTAATATCTCCTAGTTAGAAGGAAGAGAAGTACAGTGCTCAAAACAGCACTGACTTTGCTCCTTTTCCTCTAAATTTAAGTCATCTAAATAAATACTATTCTATTTTCTTAAGAAGCTGCCTTTAGAGTAACTTACAAGATGTATGAGGTGAAAAAGATAACTTGTCATTCACATTAAAAAAAAAATCAAAGATGTCCTTAAATGCACCAGTCCTTTAATTACGTCTTTTTTAAACAGTTGCTGCTTTCAACTATATAAACACTTATAATGTAATTCCCTAAACACCAGTGCTAACAAATAATGGGCCCTATTTTAACGGTCTAAAGCGCATGGTCTGAAGCACATGGCATAAGTGCATTTAGGGTGTGTCCAAATCCACTTTTGCTATTTTAATGGTGGAAAAATGGTCAATGCACCAGGCGCATGGTTCAAAGGGGTTGTCCATAGTCTCTCTCCATAGTCTCCTGCTGCTCCTGAACCCTCCTGTGGTCAACCCCAGACCACCAGTTTAAGATCCTGTTCATTTATTTGTTGCAAATGTATTTCCGTTCGTTTTTTTAGAAAAGGTTTATTTTTTTAATTATAGCTCTGGTTTCTTTAAAATCGCTTTGTTCAGTAATGGAGTAACAGGTCAAATCAGCAGGGTTTTAACTACTGAAAGTATGGAAACCTGATCACTGTACTCTCAAAAATATTAAAGAATATTTGTTAAATATTGTTAATAAATTAAATAATTAATTTTAATCATGTAAAGAATCATTAACACAGTTATTAGGACTTGATCAGCTCTCCAAGGTGCTGATCCTGCTGCTGGCTGCAGCTAGAAGCTGTCCAGATGTATTTCCTTCGTTAGTTTAATCATTGTTTTTACCTTATTTATTTCTTCATGCGTTCCTCTTGTCCTCATGTATTGATGCATCAGGAAAGTCGATCTGTGTCTGATCTGTTGTTGTCCATTGTCCGTGTTTTAATACCTACGTGTATTGCCACGATTTGGTCAAATAGACAATTTTATCTGTCATTACTGCGATTAGTTAATTCTGATCAATATTAGGACTAACCATTATGACGTGTTTTTTTAAAATGTTGATGTACACAATAATAATTTTTAAAATATCTCAATATCTTTCACATTTTATTTGTAATCTTTTGCATGTTTGTGCGCTGCTGCGCGTCCTGTGTGTGTAACAAGCAGAGTGTATGTTATGCACCCGCCTGTGTAGGCGCATATTACTATCTTGATAATGCACCCTTAAAATAACAGTGAAACACTTCAGACCAGGTATTTGTTGATCAATACCGCAATCGCTCTCTGCTGCCTCAAGATAGCAATGCGCCAACAATGTGCCTGACCACACCTCATTTTAAGACCAATGATAACCCATGGGTGCTCTGATGGGTGCAAATGCATTTGCTATTTATACAACGTGGGCGCTGGATGGGAAAATGACAACTGCGTCGGTCTTAAACTGACCAAGACACTTGCGTTTAGCTTGGCACCGCTTTGCATCGGGCGTAAGATAGGGCCCAATGTAACACTCACTGGGATCGAATATCTACCTCTAATAAGTTTCAAGGCTCTGTGAATTCATTCTCAGACCATACTGAAACACACTTAAACCGATGGCTACCTGGAAGGTATGCAATCAATCTAAAAAAGTCAGCCAAAATATATATTATGAATATAAATTATGCACAATTTGTAGCTGTGGACTTCAATGTAAAAAAAAAACCCACTAATGGTCATTTAAAGCTATAATATGTACCTATTTTGAATTTTGAATTCAAAATCAAGAACACAGACATTACCGGTGTTATGCTGGGTTCTGCCTGCCTGCTAAAGGGAAAACTACCAGACATTGTAATGATTTTTAAAGCAAAGTACTGTTTAAAAATGATCTGCTTTGTCAGGATCATCACTGATGATAAATGATGTGAAGTCTATAGTTTTTGAACATTTAGAATCATCAATGTTTTATTAGGCTCAGTAGGAGTAGCATTTCCTCGATACGATTGGTCTTAAATTTACAAGGTTTACTTGATTGATCTCTCAGTATTGCTTAGGGCAAACTGTTTTTAAGAATAGGATTTCAGATAGTAAAATGAGGTTTTTAAATGCAGAAAAACAAATGCGGGGTGTCAAATTCAGAATGTTAATCAAATAATATGTGCTGATAAAATAATTACAATGTCTGGTAGTTTTCCCTTTAGCTGTGCACGCTCCTGCAAGGTGCATGCAATTCTAAAGGAGCAGGCAGAACTTGGCATAACACTGGATTACTGTCTGAAAACACCTTAACTCTTAACTCCTCAACTCTACTGAGTATAAGCCTGTTAAACCTCTATTCTCTGCCCTCCTGTCTCTGTGATCATCTTGACAGTTACCGCTAATTAGTTGCTCAATAAATATTAACCATCAACTGTGAATGCCGTGAGCGCAGAGTCATCTGTTGAAATGTAATGTTAGTCTGTTAACGGTAAATAACATTATCTACTATGAGAGGCTTCTTACTTAATGTTAATGTTTTAATATTAAAGTAGAGTCAAATGACATAATCAGCGGTTTTCAACGAGGGGAGTCACATCCACTTGCTACATGACACCCATTTCCTAATTTGGACATCACTCTCGGAGTTGGGGGTGTTCCCCAGAGATAAAGCTTCACAAATAATAATAATAATAATAACAAATCATTTTGCTGCCTCAACAAATATAGATACAAATACAAATGCTGGGCTCCCTGCACATCCCTATTTTACACTAATGTTATAGAGGATGAAATGACCAAATAACGTTAAGAAACAAAAATTGTTAAAAATGATTTTGTTAAATATTTGAATAATATTTTGTGGATATCAATAACTGGTGTTAATGATAACTAACAGTTAGCCAATAACCTTTAACATTATGTATCTTAGCTAATTTATACACAGATTATCACACATTATCTTTTTATCTTTTAGCTAAGGTTACAATATAAAAGTGTAAAACAGTGGGGAAAAAGCAAGTCTTCTTGGCTGCTTAAGTGACTACATTTGAAAATGTCTCAGTTTTAACGTTGCATAAAATAATAAAAGAAATAATATTCTTACGTTTTTGTTGAGTGACCAGTAACTGATTCGTCTTTTCTCCTTTATCCCTTTTAGTGCTACTTTCACCAAACAGTTAAAACAAAAAAAAACAAAAAAACTGACATCTCCCTTGACATTGGTCATTTTTCGTGGGCAGGTTTACTACAGGTTTACTAAATGGATTTACAGTAGAGAAGTATTACATACATATTACAGTGAAATACTGTTCAAATTACAAAAATCGGTCACAGTCTATGTTTGAAGATTACATGTAATAAATGAGAGTCTCCTTCATATTGGAGCACATCATTAAAATCACACGTCTCTCTGGTTTGTTGCAGCAGGACCTCGAGGACCCACAGGTGTCATAAGATTGGCTCCAGCTGGGCCTCATTTACATATCTAATGCAATCAGGCACCTAATAGACCTTACTTTCACCTGAGATCACTCTCCCAACACTCAGATGCCAATCTGTTAGGCTCATGTGTGATTTATCTTAAGATTTCCCTTCAAATGAGACTGAGGTCTGTCTCTTGTGTGGGAATGTTTCTACATGTGTTTTTGCATGTGTCTTTGTGTGTCTAGATGGATGTGTGTCAGAGTGTCGAACAAGTCAAGCCACTTCCACTCTGTTTGGTCCCTACATTCATGCAAATACAGTCTTTTTATATAAATTCTGGTTATAATGTATGGAGATTTGGCACAGCACCACTTGAAAGCACTTTGAAAGCAGGGCTTCCCAAGGCGGGAGAATCTCTTCGTGTGTAAATGTGTGTTTGTTCCGACTTGCTTGTGTGTATGTGTGTGTCCTGTGTTTGTAGCACGCTGAGCCCAGGGACATCAGCGATGCCACCACTGTCCCAGTTTCTCACATCCCTTTTAAAAAACATGTTGATTCAGACAAACCTCCTCTTCCTCCTCTGCTCCTCTCATCCCCCCTCTTCTCTTGGGATGGACTAGAAGAGACGTACAACCACAGCAGACGTTCATCACCCACAGCCAGGGTGTTTGATTTTCCCCTTCCCATCTTTTCCGCTTTATTTTGCTATTCCAAATCATCTCTTCCCCCAACTGACTTCCACGAGAAACGACGAGGAAGCTTTTCAATGGGAAACAGCTGGAGTATGCTTGTTTTTTGTGTGTTATTCTATCTAGTCAACTGCACTGCAAATGTAGACTCCCAAGAGATATCCCTGGAGAATCAACACATGGTGGTAGCCATCAAAAAAAGTCCCCCATCTTGCTTCTATCAATCACTGGTGCTACGGTAGCTGCTGCAGTATAGTCTTCACAAATGTTGTAGAACTCGATAGGTATAAGGTCGTATAATAATGTGTCTCAAATGTCTTGTTACCAGGCCATCCCAAGCTTCGGACTCCTTCAAAGAGTACTGGTTATTTACAGTCAGAAAAGAGTCCTCTGAGGGAAATGGAGAGACCAACAACAGTGTGCTACTGCGAAAGAGTTCAGTATCAAATAAATAAAATTGACAATATGAAATAAATAATACATTTAGTAAAATATGAACCAATAAATTGTAAAATACTCTATGGGTTATGAAAACTCAACACACTGTTATGAAATGTTATATCATAAGGCTTATTTTCATGAGTTTTATTGGAGTTCATTTTTATGTCATTATAGGAATTTTTATTTTCCTGAATGACATTTCATGTCACAGTTTATTTCATAATGTCAGTTTTTATTTCATCATGTCACTTTTCATGACAATGGCATTGTCACCAGTCACCAGCCCCTCACCTTTTAGCCAGTCACTGTGCTTGCTTTGTCATATTAATAATTCTGCTTATATTTATCACCTGGCACAAACCTCATCATGAGTTGCAAACCCTCCAATATCAACATTACAGTGTTAGCTAGTTCCTGTTTGCTAGAGTGACCAGATTGTTGTACGTAATGTATGGAATGCTGAGTTTACATTGCTGTGAGGTTTCACAATCTGGTTATTTGGCATCACCATTGCACTTGCAATCGCTATTACTATGCTATGCTATGCTATGACTTAGCAGGTGTTGAAATATATGAACTAAAAGTAATGTTGACTTTAAGCTAGCCTTGGCCATTGATGCTGGCTCTTCACTTTAATGCACAGTAATGATTCAAAGTCACAACCCCTAGGTAAGTAGCATGTGCAGTCTTTTTGAGAATGAATACAATGACAAGTCAGTTATTGTGTCTGTTCACTGTGTTAATTTACAACAGCAGCCTCTAGTTGGTTGATTCAGAATTACCTTGACATTTTTGTTTCAGTTGTTCAGTTTTTTCGCTCAAGAGAGGCTGGAAGTATGTGATTGGCTAAAAGGTGACTACTGACAACACCACTGCCATAAAAACTGAAGTTTAGAAATAAAAAGTGACTTAACATAAAAGTGTCATTGGTAAAAATGTCATTATGAAATATTTGTTGATTTTTGAGAAAGCATTTTGAAATAAAAAAATAAAAATCAACTAAATATTAAACATGTTTTTTTAATTTATATATTTTTACATAATTATATTTTTACCCAACATGTTGGGGATCTATATGTTAAATGTTGTGTATTTCACAGATGTTACCAGTTTTAGACTGAGCTCATTCACACTGGCTCATTCCAGCATTCTGTGGTTTAAAAATGAGGCTCCTGACATTGTAATCATTTTACTGCATAATGACTGGTTCAAATCAAAGACTGGTATTTTTTATACCAATTTGAGTACTCTAACACATATTTGTAGACCAAAGAAAATCTGCTTTACTAAAATTAAATTTAAATACCACCATCCAGTGTTTCATCGTGGATTTCCCCTACCTTGAAAGAGACAATGCAAATTCCTGTTCCTTTGTGGAAGAATGTTTTAGTTCAGAACATTAATAGTTATGATGGTGTTTGGTGGCCATTTTACCTCTTTTGTCAGACAACAGCCAGAGAAACATTTTTCATCCAGATGATAGTTTGGAACAAGATTTCAGAGATAATACCCACAGTGTCTGAACTCACTGCCAGCCCCACTGTATATCGATCTATATTGTGTGTGAGTGTGTGTGTGTGCAGGACTGTGGGTGTGCTCATGCGTGTGTGTAATCATATGAATCACACTTCAGAGCTAGCTAACAAAAGTAGGTTACCTCAGGCATTAGTTACGATGGGTTCCTCTTCGACATAAGTGCAGGTTAAGTGTATGTGTGTGTGTGTGTGTGTGTGTGTGTGTGTGTGTGTGTGTGCCTACATGCTTATGTGTGCATGCTTGGGTTTGGGTTTGTGTTTGCTCCTTCTGGCTCAGCAGCAGATTGCTGAGCAGACAAATGTGTCCATCAGCCAGAGACTCCAGGCCTTCAACTCTGACTAATCGACACAACAGAGAGAAGTGTGTGTGTGCATGTATATGTAGGTTGTTGGAGGGGAGGGGGGAAGGGGGGGGGGATTTGCTGGGGCAACGAATCAAGTGAAGAAACAAATTAGGATTGTGGGTGCTGGAAAGGGGTTAGGTGAAGGAGTTCAGCAAGACAGGAGGACAAAAAGACGAGGAGACAAAGGGTGAATATCCTGAGAGGATATCCTGATAGTCCTGATAGCACAGTGACCCAAACACCATGCGCAATTATGGAAAGTGAAGAAGAGATGATGAGACAGAGAGGAAGTAAAGAAGGAAATGACCAAGTGAAGAGAGGTTTTTTTAAGGAAAGGGAATGACAGGTGGGGGCAAGCAAGAGAGCAGTAAATAGAGAATGGAAGAACAGGCAGACCAAACTGACCCTGAGGCCCTAGACTCTGACTAATAAACAAGGAGAGAGGGGGAGAATGAGGGCAGGGGAGGACAAAGTAGAGGAGAATGAAAAAAAGTCAAATGTAAGGCAAGTGAAGAAAATTGAAAAGAGTAAGTACTGTTGAATATACTGTCTATTTCTATGAATGACTAAATGGACAAGGGATCATAGCTTTTACAGTACTGGTGTGCACAAGCTCAGTTCCATAAAGCATCTCAACAAAATATTGTCTGTAGTAGATCCCTTAAAGCTGCATCAGTCAATATATTTTATGAATGGATCAAAGTACTATATTGGATGTGAAAGGGGTTGCTTGTAGTGAAAAATGCACAGTTAATTTTTTACCAAAGTCTGCTCTCCCCCTCAGCTTTTTGGAGCCTTTCAGCACATTGTTTTGGTTTTATGGCAAACTCTGTCCTCATCAACTTGTTTCCAGGAGAAACAGGAACTTATGTTTTAGCAAAAATGACCCCCATAAACAATACCTGCCCAGCAACAAACAGCAGATAGACAAAGTGAGCAACTAGTTGTTGAAGAAAGTTAAAAAAACACCCCATCATATCAGCTTAAGAGCAAACACTTAATTTCAATTTAATTTTTTTTCCAAAATAGACTCAAAGGAGAGTCAGTATTCGGCTTACATTCATCAGGAGGCCAGAAACACAACTCCAAACAAGCTGGATATGTAAGTCAACTGTTTCTCATAATGACTTTATAAGATAGTCATATGATGTGTTTTCAGGTTTTACTACCCCAAGAGGCCAAAAAAGCCATACAAAATAACGATTAATGCAGCTTTAAACCATTGCATTAATACGGGCAACAGAAACAAGCTGTAAATGTAACATTTGCATATCACCTTATATAAAGTTGATATGGCAAAGATGTCAGCAAACAGTTGCTGATTTACACACCCGGCAGATACAGTGCAACACTGGCATTCATTTGGAGTCATGTCTCTGGCCACTTGATGAATTTACATCTAATATTCACTCTCCTGTTATCTTAGGTCTGCTCTCCACCAAATCCTTAGGGAATTATCTGGCTCTTTAGCTGCTACAGTAAGTATTCCATTGTTCAGCTTGTGGCTAGCTTTGTCTGTTGCTTGCTGTTTGATGCTGGGCAGGGATTGTGCATTCAGTCAGACACGTTTGTTTGTTTATTTCTTTGTTTATTAAGATCCCTATTAGCTACTGTATTGTAACAGTAGCTGCTCTTCCTGTGGGCCCCATAAGTATTTTTTAACAATACTTCAATAACAGAAATACATCAATACATATCCTTAACATTCATACTCATAGTAAGACTCACAATACACAACCACTAAGGCACACAACATCCAACACCAACTCAAAGCCTGTCTAATACTTACGATATAACAGCTCTATATAATAATTTCATCTCTTAAATAATTGAGAAAAAGAACTCACTTAGCAACTCATCCACTAAATCACAATTGAAAGTGTCTACATCCAATCATCTTCAGGAACAGAAAAAAACAAATTTGAAAGTTATATAATGTTCTACACTATTCTTTGTGTACAATCTTAACTTTTTGTTAAAACAAGTTGTATTACTTTCTGAAATCAAAAAACTTGGTAATGAATTCCATGCCACCATCGCTCGATAATTAACTGCTCTCTGTATTAAATTAGTTCTACATGGAGGCAACAGAAAACGATCCTCTTATGACTGCAGAATAGAATAATGATGTCTGTCTGAAAAAAATGATGGTTACTATAAAGTATTTCTGGGGTTTTAGTTATGATGACATTTTAATAAAGCACAGTAGACAAAACATGCAACCTGCTTTTTACACTTAACCAAGCCAAATGATTATTAATAGTACTTACTCTTGTTTGATATGGACAGTGAAGAGCAATACAAATTGCTTTGTTCTGAGCTACCTGTAACCTGTTCAAATTACTTTCTGTTGTGTTGGACCAAATTACTGAATAATAATCTAACTGTGATGACACTAATAGTTGCACTAATCATTTGGTTAAATAGTTAGGCATGAATTTTCTACAGTGTTTTATAACATCCATGCCTCTGCTCATTTTTACCACAATTTGATCAATTTGGCTGTTCCAAGATTTTACTATCAACAGTGATCCCTAATAACTTTGCATCTCTTACTTGTTCATTTTCTATAGTTAAGTGTACAAATGGTGCTACTTTTAATAAATATTTTGAATCAAATACCATACATTTTTTTCTGTTCTATATTAAGAACCAATTTATTTACTGTTAACCATTCTTCTCTTAACTTTAATTCCTCATTCAAAACACTACCAAGTTTTCCAGGTGTGTGTGCTGATGTATATATTGTGGAATCATCTTCAGACATCGTAATTATGTGCAGAAAGCCCAGTATTTGCTTTTGTATCTGTATTTGTTGAGGCAGAAAAAAATATTTGTATTTGAATTTGAATAAAAGTGGTGTAACAATCCTGTTTTTATTTTTATTTTTATTACACTTCTAATTTTAGGATATTAAAGTGTTAAAATAAGTGTTCGTCAGTAAACTATTATAATAATGATGAACACTTAAATGTAATATTGGTTTATGGTTTTCATAACCCAGTAATAAACACATTTAACCATTAACATCACTGTAAAGAAAATCATTTTAAAACTAACCTTCAGTTCTATGCCCATGTGCACAAAACGTTGTGAACCCCACCACCACCTGCCCTAATTGGAAGACACTGAACAGGCAGAATATAAACAAACAAAACAATCATTACAAATAAAAACTGTTCTCTCTGAAGTACCATAGGCCAAGAACTAAACTTTATTTAATCCCTGACTGGGAGATCTGGTGGAACACACCAGAAACACCAGATAGTTTTAAATAATTATCAATATCATTATAAACTAAAAGATACAGACTTATTACAGTGTTATTATGTAATTTCTCAATTGTTTGCCAAAATACAACCCAAACAAAAATTAAAGATCCAAAGTGTTTTTCTCTCTTGTTTTTTTGTTTGTTTTGTTTTGTTTTTAAGCATTTATGTAACCATAATCTTTTATATTTTTCTTTTTTTCACAAGATAATGTCTAAACTAAAACAAGAAAAAACAAAGTTCACTGGGAAAAATATATCCATTGCTACCATACTATCATTTAAATTTCTCCAAGTTGTATTTTGTAAAGTCAAGCTCCTCCACATGTGATGGGATCAGTCTAGAGTGAGGAGGAGACACAACATCTCCTGCTGTGCTAAACAGATGCTCAGAGGAGACACTTGTTGGGTGACAGGTGAGGTATTTCATTGCCATATGAGCCAGAGCTGGCTGTGTCATCATCTTTGTTGACCAGAAGGTCATTGCAGGATCTGAGATCAGTGAATCTGTGCTGGCCTCAGCTAAGTAGTTCTCAACTATGTCGATGGAGGTCATAGTACCAGATGAGGCAGTCTTGGCCTTTGGCTTTGAAAGGTTATGCATAGCCCCCCAAAAGAGGCTTTTTTGCTCACTGCTCTCAACTGAGGATGGATTATCAGTGCCGGCTTCAGGTAGGCCTACCCCACAAACATGATCCATTGGACTCAATTGAAACTCTCTATCCACCTCTGACACCACATCTGCCTTGGGCCTTTCAAACTCTGATGGACTGAATAGTAACTTGGGCAAGCTCTCAAACTGGGGATCCAGGAGGGTGGCCTTATTGTAATGACCCAAAGGATGATCATAGACAGTCTAGAAGCATTCATCCAACTGAGACTGCAATGGGGTCACAAGTTTAAGAACCTCTAGTATAACATGTACTGATTCATTCCTCATTAAGTTTGTTACTGCAGCCTTTAGAGGATGCACACAAGGGATCACAGAGGACAGAGAAGCTACATCCTGGCAAACAGTACATGTTGTCTTCTCAAATGGTTGTAGTATTTTCACCACCTCCAACAGCTGCAAGAGCATGTGGAATGACAAATTCCACCTGGTGGATCTGGTGAAGTCTGTTCATAGCTTAGTTTGAGCTATGTAAAAACCCGGTTATCTTGCAAGCAATCCCTATCACAGTGGTCACTCCCCAGCAATCTTTTAGAGCACTCATTACCACTAGGTGCAGGGTGTAGCCATGCACCTGTTGTGCACATAGTTACCATCAGCCACAGCCCTGACCATGTTGGAGGCATTACCTGTTACAAAATACTCAACAGAAAATTTCCCTCCAACATCATCTTCCCATTATTTCATAAGGCCCTTGGGGTGATGCAGAATGTTGGCTGCTGTCACTGTAGCCTTGAGAGGATGCACACAAGGCATCACAGAGGACAGAGAAGTTACATCCTGGCACACAGTACATGTTGTCTTCTCAAATGGTTGTAGTATTTTCACCACCTTCAACAGCCACAAGAGCATGTGGATTGATGAATTCCACCTGGTAGACACATCATGCACCATGGGAAGGCTGAGCTCTTCCTGGATCTGGTGAAGTCTGTTCATAGCTTTGTTTGATCTATGTACAAACCTGGTTATCTTGCAAGCAATCCCTACCACAGCAGTCACTCCCCAGCAATCTTTTAGAGCACTCATTACCACTAGGTGCAGGGTGTAGCCATGAACCTGTTGTGCACATAGTTACCATCAGCCACAGCCCTGACCATGTTGGAGGCATTATCTGTTACAAATACTCAACAGAAAATTTCCCTCCAACATCATCTTCCCATTATTTCATAAGGCCCTGGAGGTGATGCAGAATGTTGGCTGCTGTGTGATCAACATTAATAACCTTCATGTTGTGAAGTGTTGTCACACGTTTATGCTCTACTATGCCCTGTGTGTGCACTCTGTTTGCATTCTATCCATTGTTGTATTTGTTGAAAATCTGCTTTTCCAGATGTCTGATGTGCAGTGCACAACTTTACATTTGTTTTCACATCTTGATAAAGTTGTGGAACAATCTTATGAGAGAAGTGCCAACGAGATGGTAGTTGGTAACGAGGTGCAACCACATCGAGAAGCTTGAGAAAACCTT
Source organism: Thunnus thynnus (assembly GCF_963924715.1). Classification (NCBI taxonomy): domain Eukaryota; kingdom Metazoa; phylum Chordata; class Actinopteri; order Scombriformes; family Scombridae; genus Thunnus; species Thunnus thynnus. Next base: position 11,178,150 of record NC_089519.1, read on the forward strand.
CATTCTCCACTACTGAGTAAGGCATCAGGTCATGGCAAATCATTTCTCTTACTGTGTCTGTTATTTGCTTTGCTGTGGGGTGGTTGGGTGGGTAAAACTGTTTTACATTAAAAGCAGCTAAGATAGGTGATGCAGAAGACTTCCTTGCAGGGATGGGACATGGCTGTATTGATTTTGTATTTGTGGGTGTTGGGTGGATACCAGGGTAGGATGTTTGAAATGCAAGTGATTGTGCATTGCAGATGTTGATAGATGTTTAACATCTTTGCCTCTGCTGAATTTACTTTTGCACACATTACAGATCACTTTGGTTGGATCTGTACTGACTGTGCTACCAGACAGCACTTGTGCAAGTTTTTTTTGGCTGGGGGAGCACTAGGCTCAGCCTCCACATTGTCCTTGTTTTCCAAATCCATGTTGCAGAATGGAGTAGGGGTTGAGGGACAGCAAATGAGTGGTTGAAAATAGACAGCTAACTATGGAGGTAACTCAACTAGTGAGCAATGGAGCTAACAATGGAGAAGGTGAGCTAGTACTACACTGCCAGAGCTAACAGCCTAATCTTCTCCTCCCGTTCAAACAAACTCCGCTTCACATATTGCAAGTCCAACAGGAAAACAAAAGACAAGTAATGTTATCATAAACTACCTCCACAAACCAGTTAAGATAAAAAGAACCAAGTCAAAACAAAATAGTGGTGCAGCAGTGTACTACATTTTGCCCAGAGCCTCTGGTTTTGCCTATATTTTCATTAGGCAGCATTGTACACTCTTTTTCATTCTATACTTTCTCTGCTCTCCAATCTCCTACTGTCCTGTCATGTCAGCACAAGCAGGCGGAACACAAATACCCACCATGCTCACATGACGAAAACCAGCTATTTGACTTTTTTTTTTCTCTTCCCGAGGATTTGGCTCCACTCTTTGCAATGGTGGCATAATTCAAAATTAGAGATTAATCATTTGTAAAAAATGGAAAAACAAAGGCGGCCCTAAGAAACTTCCTTGGGGCACTCCATAATTCACTGCTCTTACCCCAGAATATCTACCATTAAAATGTACAGTATATTTCCTGTTGGTGAGATAACTTTTGATACATGCAGCAGCAGATGTTCAAAGCCATAACAGTTCAACTTATTCACTAACAACTTATGATCAAATATGTCAAATGCTGCACTCAAATCCAAGAATACAGCACCAACAACTTTTTTTCTCATCAATCTCTGTCATCCAGTCATCAGTGTTCTGAGTTAATGCTGTAGTTGTATAGTGCCCCTTTTTATATGCATGTTGATACACCATATTTAAATATTTTTTTAAGAAATATTATTTGGATTTGGTCATATACTATTCTCTCCATAATTTTTACTCAAAGCGGGTAGTAGTCTCATTGGTTGACTATTTTTACCTGAGAATGGTACTTTACCATTTCTATTTTCCATTCTGAAGAACGAACACATTTTTCTAAATTTAAACTAATGATGTAAGAAATAGGGAGAGCAAGAAATTCTGCTACAGGTTCAGTAGCTTCACATCAAGGTTGTCAACACCTGAAGGTTTTTCCTTACTTGCTCATGATAATTTCTCTATTGCACCAATACTAATCTTTTCAAATTTAAACTTCCATGAGTTATTAGTCATTATTCTGTCTTTTATTAACCTGCTAGAAAGCCTATCTTCTTCATGTCTGATATCCATACCATCATGCAAATCCTGAAATAATAACTTAAATAATTAGCATTATACATTGCTTTAGTAAGAAATTCTCCATTTGCCTCCTAAAGGAATGTTGTTGGCTTCACTTTGCTTCCTATTAATTTATTGAGTGCATTCCATACATTTCTATTGTCTAATTTAGCATATCTAATTCTATTTTTTCCCATTTTGTTCAGTTTTGTTACATAATTCCTTAATTTGCAATATATACTCCACTGTAATGTGGAGTGCAACCAATCTGGTTGCTTCTTCCTTGGCTTGGTTTCTTTGCCATAACATTTCTCACAGTTTTCTCTTTTACAGGGGCATGCTTGTCAATAATTGGCATTAACAAGTTAGTAAAAACATTTAACGCCAAATCAGGATCTTCCGCCTGTAATTATTTTCGTCAAAATATTCAAATATCCACTTTAATATTATTTTCTGACCAGATTTTGGAACTTTATTCCTCCTTCCAATTGCAATTAGATTATGATCTCTGCAGCTTACTGGAACTGATATTGCTTTTGAGCACAACTCAGCAACATCTGTAAAAGTTAGATCAATGCAAGTTGATGATTGTGAACCATCAGCTCTGCAACGAATTCTCATTTGGCTTTGTAATAACTTGTGACAAATTACATGTCAATAATTGGCATTAACAAGTTAGTAAAAACATTTAAAGCCAAATCAGGATCTTCCGCTTGTAGAACTGTTGACCAGTCAATATTTCTTACTTCATCATAGTAGTTATTTTCGTTAAAAATATTCAAATATCCACTTTAATAATATTTTCTGACCAGATTTTGGAACTTTAGTCCTCCTTCCGACTGCAATTAGATTATGATCTCTGCAGCTTACTGGAATTGATATTGCTTTTGAGCACAACTCAGCAACATCTGTAAAAATTGATGAAGTTGATGATTGTGAACCATCAGCTCTGCAACAAATTCTTGTTGGCTTTGTAATAACTTGTGACAAATTACATGTATCTGCAAAAGAAACCAACTTATTTCTTAGTGCACAACACCTTGAATTCCAATCAAATATTCAAGTCACCCAGGAGGTAAATCTCATTATTTATATCACATATCCTATCTAACATTTCACATATTTGATCCAGATACATTATCACTGTATTTGGTGGTCTATAATGGCACCCAGTAAATACTGATTTTAAATAAGACAGTTGAACTTGTAGCCAGATTATTTCAACTCTATACTTCTTAGATCCTCCATAACTCTTACTGGTATTTGGCTCTGAACAGAAATTGCTACTCCACCTCTATTTGCATTCCTATCTTGTCTGTAAATATTATACCCATCTAGGTTCAATAAAGAACTGTTTATTGTTGAGTCTAGATGTGTTTCTGAGATTGCCAATATATGTAAATACTGTTCTTTAAGAATTTCTGAAACGTCCTGTATTTTATTTCTTAAACTCCAAACATTCAAATGAGATATTTTTAATCCCTTTTTCAGTAATGTGGAATTACTTTGCACCATACATTTTCTTTAATCAACATAAAATATGTATTTCATCATTTTCAGAGCTATCAGAAGATCAACAGAAGAAAAACAACTAAACACATACAAACGTGTAAACACACAATGTGATACAGACACTCTCATATACACATACGTGCATACCCATGTCACCCCCAGTGCAAAATTACACATGTAGCTGAGACTGAGAGTGATGCTGATGAAAGTGATGAGGATGAATCATAACAGTAAAGTTGTGGGCCGGAAAGCCCAAGATGAAAGATGCTGAAATGTTGAGGGAAAGTGCAGATTTGGGTGATAATTCTCTGCGGGTTCATCATTGCAAGCAACACCTTTCATATACACATCATCATTTGATCCTTTGTTAATATAAAACTTTGGGAGTAGCAGATTTAAGATATGCTCAGACAGATTGAGTTGTGCAAATTTAAGTATATCCTTATGAAACATCCTTAGATATATAAGGTTTAATTTTGCCAGATTTTTTTTTAACAATGAACAGAATGAAAATTGTGTGTTTTGAGACAACAAAACCTGATGGATACTCCTTATTGTCCTTAATTTCTTGCTACACTCATTACTTCAGACTAGGGATGTACAGAGAGCCCAGTATTTGTATTTGTATCTATATTTGTTGAGGCATATATTTGTATTTGTATTTGAATAAATGTGGAAATAGAAGTAAAAATCCAGTTTTTGTTTTTATTATGCTTTTAATGTTAGGATACTGAAGTGTTAAAATAAGACTTTATGAATAAACTATATTACGAAAAATGTCCCCACACCGGCCTTTGAACTTGAGTCTCCAAGATCATAGACAACTGCACTGACTACTGAGCTAAAACCAAGTGAATCGCAAATGTGCAGGCAGACCTCTGACTATTTATACACCCATAACACAGAGACAGCACAGCATGTAACGTGTAGAGAAGTACTTCAAAGACGATTCTTGCTTTGCACTTTTCATTTATTGCCATTTTTTACAGCCTAACTTTGTGGAAAAGAGAAGGGGAACAACAGGTTATGGAGAGTCCCTTGGGAGCACTTCGCTTCCGTCAGTAGCTCAGCTTTATCTCTGGGGAACACCCCCAACTCTCGGAGTGATGTCTAAATTAGGAAATGTGCGTCATGCAGCAGGTGGATGTGAGTCCCCTCATTGAGACCTGCTGATAGACCTAACAGTGAACATTTATTTGTACGAAATAAACATTCTGAAAAAAAACACTATTTGTGCTTTGCTGAATAATGTATTTGGATTCAGGC